>NC_050070.1:112758945-113358945 GCF_009764565.3 Dermochelys coriacea
ACAAAGGTGGAAATAGGGCGTGGCAAGCCAAGCAAGCAGCTGAGTCCAGAGGCAGGAGCTGAGGCAGATGGTATACAGCCAGTGGGGGTGGTGGAGGGGGCAGCGGTGGTAGTAATAGTGGTGGGGGTTGGGGGGGGACACACAGATGGATGGGGGGGCAGCTCCACGCCACACCCCGTGTCCCTGTAAACACAGTCAAAACCCCCACCACAAGAGCACAGTTTGAAAATTACTCAGTCTTAGGGCCCCCTCCACGGTGGTCTGCAAAGTCTCTAGGTGCTGCCCCACTGGCAGATGATCCTCTTCTTCTCCTCCTCGGGCTTCAGCAGCTCCAGGCAGCGGCCTCTGCAGCAGCAGCAGCAGCTCCAGGAACTCCAGGTGGTGGTCCAGGCAGGCAGAAAGGACCCCTCTCAGGTGGTGGTGGTGGTGGTGGTGTCCACAACAGCAGTGGCTGGGGTCCCTCACTCCTCCTCTCTGGGGAGTGGGCTAGTAGCCCCCTCCTCACCCCAGGGCTGCAGTTGGAGCAGTAGCAGCACCCAAGAGTGGGGGGTCTAGCAGCCAAGTAGCAGAGAATGGGGGGTGTCTGGCCCAGCCAGGGGAGCAGCTGGAGCAGCAGGGAGAGCTTAGGGCCTAGTAGCAGCAGGAGTAGCAGCTTCCCACCTCCCTCCAAGCTAGAAGGCTATTGGAGAGCAGTCTTATTGGGATCCGGGAAGTGGGCGGGCGAAGCCCGTCCACTGCTAAAGGGTCCCCCCCAGCCTAAAAGGGGGATCCACAGGACCTAGATACCCAAAAAATTCCGGGGGACAACTAATAAAATAACAGGGACAGGAGTGCGGTCAAAGGGTCAAAAGAAGGGAACCGGACGGGGACACCGAGCAGAGAACCCCGGACAGAGCCCACTGCTCCTCAAAGGCGTCAAGGGAGTCAGAGGACGCCGCCCAGAGGAACTCTGCCCGGATACGTGAACGGACCGAGGATCGGAAATAGGCCCCACAGTCACAGGAGACTCCATCGGCCAACCTCCTCACTCTGGTTTTGTAGATGGCCATTTTAGCTAGGGCCAGGAGGAGGTTGACCAGGAGATCCCGGGACTTTGTGGGGCCACGGATAGGGAGTGCATAAATGAGAAGGTGAGGGGAGAAGTGCAACCAAAAACGTAATAAGATATTGGTGAGGAGCCGGAATAGGGGCTGCAGCCTGGCACACTCCAGGTAGACATGTGCCAGGGTATCCCTCACGCCGCAAAAGGGGCAGGTGTCTGGGATTGTGGTGAACCGCGCCAAGTACACGCCCGTGCTCACGGCTCCGTGAAGGAGCCGCCAACTGACATCCCCGGCGGGCTTTGGGACTAAGATGGAATATAGGCTGCCCCACCGGGGCTCTGCACCCTCCAAAGGTGGCAGGAGGTCCCGCCATTTTGTATCGGGGCGGGACACGAGGGTGCGGGCGTGAAGGGTGTGGAGCACGAGCGTGTAGAGATGTTTTCTTGGCGCGGTTTGAAAACAGACCGGCTGCATCTCGTGCAGCCGGCTTCTAGTGAAGGGGTGAAGGGATCGGTTGGGTCCACGGGGGAGGGGTCCAATTAAAAGGTCCGGCGGGCCTGGGGTAGTGGGTGGGCGGGGCGTGCCCTCGTGCAGGACCCGGTCGAGATAAACCCGAGCAGCGGGCGGCAAAGCGGCCTTCACCTCCTGAAGTATGCATCGGGGAGTACAAGGTCTGGAAAGCCCCATGCGCTGAGCGAAGGTTAGGGGATCCAGCCAGTCTCCCCGGTCATAGTCCAGGAGGTCTCCGACTCTTGTGACCTCTGCCAGGACCAACCTCTGGCGCACCGAGCGGGACTCCGCCACCTGCAAACGGAGCTGGGGGTTGTGTAGCAGGGGCTCCGCGAGGAGATCTGCCCCCTCGGTGGCCGCCACGGACCTGCTCGTTGTAAAGAGTTTCCAGGTCCGGAGGAGGTCCTGGTAGAAGACCGGCAGCCCGGAGAGGTCTCGCGGAAGACCTCTCGGATGGAGATAAAGGAGCTGCCGGTCGTATCGGAGCCCTCGGAAGCGGCGCAGGAAGGCGTGCGCCAGTATGCTCCACGCCGGACTACCTGCACCATAAAGGAGCCTCTGCAGGGTCTGGAGGCGGAAGACATGGACCTGAGTAAGCAGACATTTGAGGCCCTGCCCTCCCTCCTCCACAGGTAGATGGAGAACCCCTGCAGGGACCCAGTGCAGTCCTGACCAAAAGAACTCCAGAATCGATGTCCGCAGGTTGGTCAGGAAAGCCGGGGCCGGGACCAGGGTGTTGAGCCGGTACCAAAGCATGGACAGGACTAGTTGATTAAGCACTAACGCTCTCCCTCGAAGGGAGAGGCACCGGAGCAGTCCTGTCCATTTCCGGAGCCGCTCTATCACCCCGCCCTCTAAATTCTGCCAGTTCTCCGGCGGAGAGGGATGCGTGGCAGAAAGGTAAACGCCCAGATAGAGCAGCGGACCCGTGCTCCACCGGATGGCTTGAAGCGCGGGTGGGCGGGGGCTCGCCTGCCGCCAGTCCCCTACCACCAAGCCAGAGCTCTTGACCCAGTTGACCCGCGCGGAGGAGGCTGCTGAATAGATGGCCTGGCAAGCCTCCACTCGCACCAAGTCGCCCGGGTCCTGGACCATGAGGAGCACGTCATCAGCGTACGCCGACAGGACCAGCCGCAGCTCCGGCTCCCTCAGCACCAACCCTGTCAACCTCCTTCGGAGGAGACAGAGGAAGGGCTCGATCGCCAGAGCGTAGAGCTGGCCTGAGAGGGGGCACCCCTGCCGTACTCCTCGCCCGAAGTTGACCGGTTCGGTCAGGGTCCAGTTGAGTCTTACCAGACACTCTGCGGAAGCGTACAGCACCCGGAGAAAGTTCACAAATCTGGGTCCGAAGCCAAATGCCTGCAGAGTGCTCAGGAGATACCCGTGATCCATCCTGTCGAACGCCTTCTCTTGATCTAAGGACAGGAGGGCGAACGACAGACCATCCCTACACCCAAGTTCCAATAGGTCCCGGACCAGATAGAGGTTGTCGAAGATACTGCGGCCCGGGACGGTGTAGGTCTGGTCTGGGTGGACCACGTCCGCCAGCACGGACCCTAGCCTCAGGGAGATGGCTTTTGCCACGATTTTGTAGTCCGTGCTGAGGAGCGAGACGGGACGCCAATTTCGTAAATCGCGGAGGTCCCCCTTCTTCGGCAATAAGGCGAGCACGGCTCGCCTGCACGAAAGAGGGAGGACCCCGCTCTGCAAAGACTCGGCCCAGACGGTGACTAGGTCTGGGCCCAGGACATCCCAGAACACGCGGTAGAACTCCACGGTCAGCCCGTCCATGCCCGGAGATTTATTGGTGGGCATGCGACGGAGGGCTTCCGAGAACTCGGCCAGAGTGAGAGGCAGCTCTAGCCGGTCTCGGTCGCCCACGCTGACCGTCGGGAGCTCCTCCCACAGCACTCTGCAAGCGTTAGGATCGGTCGGCTCCGGGGAGAAAAGGCTTGCGTAGAAGGCTCTCGCCCTCTCGCACATCTCCACCGGATCCGTGAGGGGGGTGCCATCCTCAGTCAGTAGGCAGATGATATGTTTCTTAGCCCCCCTCTTTTTTTCCAGGGCGTAGAAGAAGCGGGAGCCGCAATCCATCTCCCGAAGGAGACGGATGCGGGATCGAACAAAGGCACCCCGGGCCCGATGGTCCTCGAGGCTCCGGAGCTCCTCCCGCTTCTCCCGGCACGCTCCGCAGAGGGGTGGATCCTTGGGGCTGGCGGCCAGACGCCTCTCCAGCTCTAAGACCTCCCGTTCCAACTGCTCTATCGCTGCATCCCTCCGTCGGCTGGTGCCCCGGGTGTAGTCACGGCAGAAGAGCCGGGCGCGCACCTTCCCTACGTCCCACCACCGCCGTGCCGAGGGAAAGGCACGCCGCTGCCCTCGCCAGGCCAGCCAGAACTCCCGGAAGGACGCCACGAAGCCCGCATCCTCCAGCAAGCTGTTGTTAAAATGCCAATAGGCCGGCCCCGGCCTCTCCGCGCAGAGGGAGGCTGTCACGGTGGCTATGTGATGGTCCGAAAAAGGGGCCGGCCGGATGCTGGAGGAGTGGGCTCGTGTAAGATGAAAGCGTGATAAATAAATGCGGTCCAACCGGGAGTGGCGCGACCGATGGGCCTCCACCCGGACAAAGGTGAACGTGGAAGTGTCATCCGGGTGGTGGTCGCGCCAGACGTCTACCAGGGAGTGGTGTTCGACTATCTCCTGGAGGACGGCGACGGCGGCCGGGCTCTTCTCGGTCCCCGAGCGGTCCCGTTCCTCAAGGGTGATGTTAAAGTCCCCTCCCAGGACCAGGCACTCCTGAGGATCCAAGGTGCCGAGGAAGGCGGATGCCTGCTGATAGAATTGCAGCCGCTCCGGGCTCGCTGCTGGGGCATAGATGTTGACGAGGTTGATTACGAGCCCCTCCATGTGGACCCGGAGGTGCAGCAGGCGACCCGGCACAGCCTCGGCGACCCCCAGCACCTCGGGCCGTAGGTCGGGGGAGAACAGGGTCGCCACTCCACCCGTATGAACTGTGAGGTGGCTAAAGTAGACCCTGTCCCCCCAATCCAGCCGCCAGCTGTCTTCGGCGGTCGGATCCGTATGGGTCTCCTGCAGGAAAACCACAGAGTACCTCCCCTCTCGAAGGAAGGAGAGCACCTGGGACCTGCGGAGACCCATCTTACAGCCACGGGTGTTCAATGTTGCGATGGTAAAGGGTGCCATGAGGAGGGCTGGGGGGGATCCTCGCCGGCAGGGATGCTCGTGGCTCCCGGCGGGCCGCGTAGCAGTCCGTGACCCACCCCGTAGGTGAGTAAGGAGTCACGGAAGTGGCGGACCCGCTGGTAGGCCGCGGCGCCCTGTCTCCCGGTCCTTTTCCCCTCCCCCATGAGGGCCCTTGCGGCCCGGAGGATTTGATTAAAGTCCCCCCATCGCTGGAGGGCAAGCTGGACTTTGTTGCGGGAGCCACGGACGTCTTCTAGGAACTCCCGCAACTCCTCTCGCAGCGCATGGGGGGCTGGGGTTATGGTCTGGTTGCTTCCCGATGGGGCCCTTGGTACAGCCCCCTGGCCCAGCGTGACGGGCAGACAGGGTGCGGACCCTCGACGGGGCTCTTGATGGGTTGACCTGAATGCTGGGGCGATAGGGGGCGGCGGAGGGAGGATAGCAGCCCCTGGTGGGTCGGGACGGGCAAACACAAAGGCCATTCCCTGGGAGTCATCTGTTGGAAAGGGGAAGGGGACTGTCCCAGGGGTGGCAATAATATCTCGGGAGGTGGGCGGGAGAAGGGCAGGGGCAGGGGTAGAGGTGAGATTCTGGGTCGGGAGAGGGCTCTCACCGATGCCGGGCGCAAGCTGTCTGGTGGATTTGGCAGCCACGGCATCAGGAGGTGGACTTTCTTCTGTAGGGTCCTCTCCCGGAAAGGAGGTCGAATGCTCCTCACCAGCGAGGGATGCCCCTGGTGGCTCAGGTTCCAGCCACGTGGCACTGGCCGTCGCCTCAACTGGCTCGGCGGCTCTCAGCGGGGTGCCCTCTGCAGCCGGGTTGATGGAGGAGTCCAGGGGCTCCTCGGAGGTGGGAGCAGAAGCAACGGTTAGGGGGAGGGAGTATGGGGAAAGGGGGGCTGGAAAGAAGTCGCCCAGATCCAGGCCCGCTGGCATAGGATCGTCCTCCCCCTGGGTGACCGGGGTCAGACCCAGGGCCTCGATCTCCTCATATATAGAGGGGAAATTATTTTCCGCTACCCCGGGATTCTCCCCGCCGGCACCTGACGCGATGGTTACTTTGGGGCACACTGGGGTTTCAGATGGTGCCTCGGGGGTCTTGGAGGGGAGGGACTCCCGTGGAGGGGAGATACCGCCTTCCAGTGCTGCCACGTCTTCCCCAGCCGGCTCTGGTGGGTGGAACACACCCGTGGGTAGAGCGGAAGGCTCAGCATCGGTGCCCCCCTTCCTGGTCTTCCGGGGGGCCTCCGCGTCACATGGGAGGAGCGGAGCTCGAGCCTTCCGCTTGCCCCGCTTCCCCTGGACTAGGGCCCAGCCCTCCATGGCATCATCCGGGGGCTGGCTAGCAGGGGTTGTGTCAGGGGGCAGAGGCGATGGCTCAGGGACTCGAGGGGGTAACGGTGGGGCAGCACAAGGGAGGGAAGATTCCCCTTGGGGCGGGCCCTCTCCCATGCTTGGCGCTGTCCCTGCCGCACCCTCCTCCACAGGCCTCGCCAGATTGCAAGCAGCGGTGGCGGGGTTGTCCCGCTCGTCTGGGCATAGTGGGGGAGGTGCCCCTTGGGCCTGAGCGGGAGCAATGGTGGATTGTGAAGGAGGAGGGGCGGTTTCAGGTGCCGGGCAGCCAGGGGCGTCAGCGATGATGGGGCCGGTGCCCTGCCGGGGCTCGGCTGTCCTGGATGCCCCTCCTTCCCGGGCCAGGGGGCAGTCCCTCCGGACGTGCCCCATCGCCCGGCAGAGGTAGCACCGGGCCTCCCCCGTGGAATAATGCACCCTGTAAGGGGTCCCCTGGTAGGGGACTAGGAAGGACCCCTCGAGTGCCTCTCCGTCGCGCGCCGCCGGCGGCAGTTGAAGCTGCACTTGCCGGCGGAACGAGAGGACGTGACGGAGGGCGGGGTCTTTGCAGCCCAACGGGAGAGGGCTGATGACAGAGATGGGCTTTCCCAAGGTAGAAAGGGCGGGTAACAGGGCGGCATTGGGGAGAAAGGGAGGGACGGAGGTCAGAACCAGGCGGACGCCCAGGTCCTCTAGCGGCTCTAAAGGGACGAACACGCCCCCCACCGCCAGGCCCTTCTCCACCGCCTCCTGGGCGGCGGCCTCCGATGCTAAGAAGAAGACGACCTTGCCATACATTTTGGAGGCCGCCACAATGGCCGTGGGCCCCACCACCCTCGCCAACGCCCGCACATAGGTCTCCACGTGGGGCGAGGCGGGCACCAGGAGGCAACGGACGCCGTGCTTCCTGGTCATGGTGGGAAAGGGGCCCCGGCCGCTATAGATGGTAGCGGAGGCGGTGGGCTGGAGAAATGATGTAGCGGCAGGCGCGGGGGCTGCCACCACCTGGGCGTATGCTCTGGGGGCCTGGGGAGGGACACCTGCAGAGCTGGTGGAGGGAACAGCGGGGAGGGGCGCCCCAGCTGGAGATGGGGCCGGGGCATCGGGGGCAGCCCCTGCCATGGAGGGCCTGGTCTTTTTAGCGGGGCCCTTCCCCTTCTTCTTCCCCTGGCCCTTCCCGCCGGCTGGGGGGACTCCCCCCAAATCTGAGGGGGTGAGAGACGTGGCAGCAGTGGAGGTCACCCCGGTGCCCGTCGCTGCTGGTGCCCCAGCGGGGGCGATGCCAGATGGTTTGGCAGCGGAGGTAGAAGCTTGGGGGGGTGACAGGGGGGCAGGTGGGGGAGGGGGAGCTCGGGCTACTGGAGAGGTCTCGCCCGTCTCATCCCCCGCCATCATGAGCAAGGAGGAAAGGGGGGACACCAAAAGGAGGAGGGGAGAGGGGAAGCAGGTCGACCACTCCTCCCCGCTAGGCTGCAGGCAGGGGAGGAGGGCGCCAAAAGGGGTGGGCTGGACGGGGGGCAATCAGGGGTTGGGGTTAGTCACCGACACAAAGTGGAAATTCCGGCTCCTCTTGGTGCACTATGGGGGGCAGGATTCAACAACATTGAAGGTGCAGTGAAGAGGGTTGCAACTGAAATGGGGAGTTGCACAAGCGCATGGGAGGGGGCATGGGCACATGGAACGAGGGGCTAAGCGGTCTGGGGGTAGAACAGGGAAACCAAGGGGCTAGCTTCAGAGGTTGGGGCGGGGCAAACAAACAAAGGCTGCAGAAGGAAATGGGCGGGGCAGGCAAACAAACTGAAGCTAGTAACAGGGGCTGGAGCAAAAGAGGAGGCAAAGCAAGTGGCAAATGGGGCAGGTAGTAAAGGGCAAAGCTGGGGGTTAGGCAGTCCGGGGGGGCACATGTGCCCATGTGCACTTGCACAAGTCTTTTTTAGCTGGCTGCTGCTTCTGGCCCAAAGGGTGGAAATAGGGCGTGGCAAGCCAAGCAAGCAGCTGAGTCCAGAGGCAGGAGCTGAGGCAGATGTTATACAGCCAGTGGGGGTGGTGGAGGGGGCAGCGGTGGTGGTAATAGTGGTGGGGGTTGGGGGGGACACACAGATGGATCGGGGGGCAGCTCCACGCCACACCCCCGGTGTCCCTGGAAACACAGTCAAGACCCCCACCACAAGAGCACAGTTTGAAAATTACTCAGTCTTAAGGCCCCCTCCACGGTGGTCTGCAAAGTCTCTAGGTGCTGCCCCACTGGCAGATGATCCTCTTCTTCTCCTCCTCGGGCTTCAGCAGCTCCAGGCAGCAGACTCCACAGCAGCAGCAGCTCCAGGAGCTCCAGGTGGTGGTCCAGGCAGGCAGAAAGGACCCCTCTCAGGTGGTGGTGGTGGTGGTGGTATCCATAACAGCAGTGGCTGGGGTCCCTCACTCCTCCTCTCTGGGGAGTGGGCTAGCAGCCCCCTCCCCACCCCAGGGCTGCAGTTGGAGCAGTATCAGCACCCAAGAGTGGGGGGTCCAGCAGTCAAGTAGCAGAGAATGGGGGGTATCTGGCCCAGCCAGGGGAGCAGCTGGAGCAGCAGGGAGAGCTTAGGGCCTAGTAGCAGCAGGAGTAGCAGCTTCCCACCTCCCTCCAAGCTAGAAGGCTATGGGAGAGCAGTCTTATTGGGATCCGGGAAGTGGGCGGGCGAAGCCCGTCCACTGCTAAAGGGTCCCCCCCAGCCTAAAAGGGGGATCCACAGGACCTAGATACCCAAAAAATTCCGGGGGACAACTAATAAAATAACAGGGACAGGAGTGCGGTCAAAGGGTCAAAAGAAGGGAACCGGACGGGGACACCGAGCAGAGAACCCCGGACAGAGCCCACTGCTCCTCAAAGGCGTCAAGGGAGTCAGAGGACGCCGCCCAGAGGAACTCTGCCCGGATACGTGAACGGACCGAGGATCGGAAATAGGCCCCACAGTCACAGGAGACTCCATCGGCCAACCTCCTCACTCTGGTTTTGTAGATGGCCATTTTAGCTAGGGCCAGGAGGAGGTTGACCAGGAGATCCCGGGACTTTGTGGGGCCACGGATAGGGAGTGCATAAATGAGAAGGTGAGGGGAGAAGTGCAACCAAAAACGTAATAAGATATTGGTGAGGAGCCGGAATAGGGGCTGCAGCCTGGCACACTCCAGGTAGACATGTGCCAGGGTATCCCTCACGCCGCAAAAGGGGCAGGTGTCTGGGATTGTGGTGAACCGCGCCAAGTACACGCCCGTGCTCACGGCTCCGTGAAGGAGCCGCCAACTGACATCCCCGGCGGGCTTTGGGACTAAGATGGAATATAGGCTGGCCCACCGGGGCTCTCACCCTCCAAAGGTGGCAGGAGGTCCCGCCATTTTGTATCGGGGCGGGACACGAGGGTGCGGGCGTGAAGGGTGTGGAACACGAGCGTGTAGAGATGTTTTCTTGGCGCGGTTTGAAAACAGACCGGCTGCATCTCGTGCAGCCGGCTTCTAGTGAAGGGGTGAAGGGATCGGTTGGGTCCACGGGGGAGGGGTCCAATTAAAAGGTCCGGCGGGCCTGGGGTAGTGGGTGGGCGGGGCGTGCCCTCGTGCAGGACCCGGTCGAGATAAACCCGAGCAGCGGGCGGCAAAGCGGCCTTCACCTCCTGAAGTATGCATCGGGGAGTACAAGGTCTGGAAAGCCCCATGCGCTGAGCGAAGGTTAGGGGATCCAGCCAGTCTCCCCGGTCATAGTCCAGGAGGTCTCCGACTCTTGTGACCTCTGCCAGGACCAACCTCTGGCGCACCGAGCGGGACTCCGCCACCTGCAAACGGAGCTGGGGGTTGTGTAGCAGGGGCTCCGCGAGGAGATCTGCCCCCTCGGTGGCCGCCACGGACCTGCTCGTTGTAAAGAGTTTCCAGGTCCGGAGGAGGTCCTGGTAGAAGACCGGCAGCCCGGAGAGGTCTCGCGGAAGACCTCTCGGATGGAGATAAAGGAGCTGCCGGTCGTATCGGAGCCCTCGGAAGCGGCGCAGGAAGGCGTGCGCCAGTATGCTCCACGCCGGACTACCTGCACCATAAAGGAGCCTCTGCAGGGTCTGGAGGCGGAAGACATGGACCTGAGTAAGCAGACATTTGAGGCCCTGCCCTCCCTCCTCCACAGGTAGATGGAGAACCCCTGCAGGGACCCAGTGCAGTCCTGACCAAAAGAACTCCAGAATCGATGTCCGCAGGTTGGTCAGGAAAGCCGGGGCTGGGACCAGGGTGTTGAGCCGGTACCAAAGCATGGACAGGACTAGTTGATTAAGCACTAACGCTCTCCCTCGAAGGGAGAGGCACCGGAGCAGTCCTGTCCATTTCCGGAGCCGCTCTATCACCCCGCCCTCTAAATTCTGCCAGTTCTCCGGCGGAGAGGGATGCGTGGCAGAAAGGTAAACGCCCAGATAGAGCAGCGGACCCGTGCTCCACCGGATGGCTTGAAGCGCGGGTGGGCGGGGGCTCGCCTGCCGCCAGTCCCCTACCACCAAGCCAGAGCTCTTGACCCAGTTGACCCGCGCAGAGGAGGCTGCTGAATAGATGGCCTGGCAAGCCTCCACTCGCACCAAGTCGCCCGGGTCCTGGACCATGAGGAGCACGTCATCAGCGTACGCCGACAGGACCAGCCGCAGCTCCGGCTCCCTCAGCACCAACCCTGTCAACCTCCTTCGGAGGAGACAGAGGAAGGGCTCGATCGCCAGAGCGTAGAGCTGGCCTGAGAGGGGGCACCCCTGCCGTACTCCTCGCCCGAAGTTGACCGGTTCGGTCAGGGTCCAGTTGAGTCTTACCAGACACTCTGCGGAAGCGTACAGCACCCGGAGAAAGTTCACAAATCTGGGTCCGAAGCCAAATGCCTGCAGAGTGCTCAGGAGATACCCGTGATCCATCCTGTCGAACGCCTTCTCCTGATCTAAGGACAGGAGGGCGAACGACAGACCATCCCTACACCCAAGTTCCAATAGGTCCCGGACCAGATATAGGTTGTCGAAGATACTGCGGCCCGGGACGGTGTAGGTCTGGTCTGGGTGGACCACGTCCGCCAGCACGGACCCTAGCCTCAGGGAGATGGCTTTTGCCACGATTTTGTAGTCCGTGCTGAGGAGCGAGACGGGACGCCAATTTCGTAAATCGCGGAGGTCCCCCTTCTTCGGCAATAAGGCGAGCACGGCTCGCCTGCACGAAAGAGGGAGGACCCCGCTCTGCAAAGACTCGGCCCAGACGGTGACTAGGTCTGGGCCCAGGACGTCCCAGAACACGCGGTAGAACTCCACGGTCAGCCCGTCCATGCCCGGAGATTTATTGGTGGGCATGCGACGGAGGGCTTCCGAGAACTCGGCCAGAGTGAGAGGCAGCTCTAGCCGGTCTCGGTCGCCCACGCTGACCGTCGGGAGCTCCTCCCACAGCACTCTGCAAGCGTTAGGATCGGTCGGCTCCGGGGAGAAAAGGCTTGCGTAGAAGGCTCTCGCCCTCTCGCACATCTCCACCGGATCCGTGAGGGGGGTGCCATCCTCAGTCAGTAGGCAGATGATATGTTTCTTAGCCCCCCTCTTTTTTTCCAGGGCGTAGAAGAAGCGGGAGCCGCAATCCATCTCCCGAAGGAGACGGATGCGGGATCGAACAAAGGCACCCCGGGCCCGATGGTCCTCGAGGCTCCGGAGCTCCTCCCGCTTCTCCCGGCACGCTCCGCAGAGGGGTGGATCCTTGGGGCTGGCGGCCAGACGCCTCTCCAGCTCTAAGACCTCCCGTTCCAACTGCTCTATCGCTGCATCCCTCCGTCGGCTGGTGCCCCGGGTGTAGTCACGGCAGAAGAGCCGGGCGCGCACCTTCCCTACGTCCCACCACCGCCGTGCCGAGGGAAAGGCACGCCGCTGCCCTCGCCAGGCCAGCCAGAACTCCCGGAAGGACGCCACGAAGCCCGCATCCTCCAGCAAGCTGTTGTTAAAATGCCAATAGGCCGGCCCCGGCCTCTCCGCGCAGAGGGAGGCTGTCACGGTGGCTATGTGATGGTCCGAAAAAGGGGCCGGCCGGATGCTGGAGGAGTGGGCTCGTGTAAGATGAAAGCGTGATAAATAAATGCGGTCCAACCGGGAGTGGCGCGACCGATGGGCCTCCACCCGGACAAAGGTGAACGTGGAAGTGTCATCCGGGTGGTGGTCGCGCCAGACGTCTACCAGGGAGTGGTGTTCGACTATCTCCTGGAGGACGGCGACGGCGGCCGGGCTCTTCTCGGTCCCCGAGCGGTCCCGTTCCTCAAGGGTGATGTTAAAGTCCCCTCCCAGGACCAGGCACTCCTGAGGATCCAAGGTGCCGAGGAAGGCGGATGCCTGCTGATAGAATTGCAGCCGCTCCGGGCTCGCTGCTGGGGCATAGATGTTGACGAGGTTGATTACGAGCCCCTCCATGTGGACCCGGAGGTGCAGCAGGCGACCCGGCACAGCCTCGGCGACCCCCAGCACCTCGGGCCGTAGGTCGGGGGAGAACAGGGTCGCCACTCCACCCGTATGAACTGTGAGGTGGCTAAAGTAGACCCTGTCCCCCCAATCCAGCCGCCAGCTGTCTTCGGCGGTCGGATCCGTATGGGTCTCCTGCAGGAAAACCACAGAGTACCTCCCCTCTCGAAGGAAGGAGAGCACCTGGGACCTGCGGAGACCCATCTTACAGCCACGGGTGTTCAATGTTGCGATGGTAAAGGGTGCCATGAGGAGGGCTGGGGGGGATCCTCGCCGGCAGGGATGCTCGTGGCTCCCGGCGGGCCGCGTAGCAGTCCGTGACCCACCCCGTAGGTGAGTAAGGAGTCACGGAAGTGGCGGACCCGCTGGTAGGCCGCGGCGCCCTGTCTCCCGGTCCTTTTCCCCTCCCCCATGAGGGCCCTTGCGGCCCGGAGGATTTGATTAAAGTCCCCCCATCGCTGGAGGGCAAGCTGGACTTTGTTGCGGGAGCCACGGACGTCTTCTAGGAACTCCCGCAACTCCTCTCGCAGCGCATGGGGGGCTGGGGTTATGGTCTGGTTGCTTCCCGATGGGGCCCTTGGTACAGCCCCCTGGCCCAGCGTGACGGGCAGACAGGGTGCGGACCCTCGACGGGGCTCTTGATGGGTTGACCTGAATGCTGGGGCGATAGGGGGCGGCGGAGGGAGGATAGCAGCCCCTGGTGGGTCGGGACGGGCAAACACAAAGGCCATTCCCTGGGAGTCATCTGTTGGAAAGGGGAAGGGGACTGTCCCAGGGGTGGCAATAATATCTCGGGAGGTGGGCGGGAGAAGGGCAGGGGCAGGGGTAGAGGTGAGATTCTGGGTCGGGAGAGGGCTCTCACCGATGCCGGGCGCAAGCTGTCTGGTGGATTTGGCAGCCACGGCATCAGGAGGTGGACTTTCTTCTGTAGGGTCCTCTCCCGGAAAGGAGGTCGAATGCTCCTCACCAGCGAGGGATGCCCCTGGTGGCTCAGGTTCCAGCCACGTGGCACTGGCCGTCGCCTCAACTGGCTCGGCGGCTCTCAGCGGGGTGCCCTCTGCAGCCGGGTTGATGGAGGAGTCCAGGGGCTCCTCGGAGGTGGGAGCAGAAGCAACGGTTAGGGGGAGGGAGTATGGGGAAAGGGGGGCTGGAAAGAAGTCGCCCAGATCCAGGCCCGCTGGCATAGGATCGTCCTCCCCCTGGGTGACCGGGGTCAGACCCAGGGCCTCGATCTCCTCATATATAGAGGGGAAATTATTTTCCGCTACCCCGGGATTCTCCCCGCCGGCACCTGACGCGATGGTTACTTTGGGGCACACTGGGGTTTCAGATGGTGCCTCGGGGGTCTTGGAGGGGAGGGACTCCCGTGGAGGGGAGATACCGCCTTCCAGTGCTGCCACGTCTTCCCCAGCCGGCTCTGGTGGGTGGAACACACCCGTGGGTAGAGCGGAAGGCTCAGCATCGGTGCCCCCCTTCCTGGTCTTCCGGGGGGCCTCCGCGTCACATGGGAGGAGCGGAGCTCGAGCCTTCCGCTTGCCCCGCTTCCCCTGGACTAGGGCCCAGCCCTCCATGGCATCATCCGGGGGCTGGCTAGCAGGGGTTGTGTCAGGGGGCAGAGGCGATGGCTCAGGGACTCGAGGGGGTAACGGTGGGGCAGCACAAGGGAGGGAAGATTCCCCTTGGGGCGGGCCCTCTCCCATGCTTGGCGCTGTCCCTGCCGCACCCTCCTCCACAGGCCTCGCCAGATTGCAAGCAGCGGTGGCGGGGTTGTCCCGCTCGTCTGGGCATAGTGGGGGAGGTGCCCCTTGGGCCTGAGCGGGAGCAATGGTGGATTGTGAAGGAGGAGGGGCGGTTTCAGGTGCCGGGCAGCCAGGGGCGTCAGCGATGATGGGGCCGGTGCCCTGCCGGGGCTCGGCTGTCCTGGATGCCCCTCCTTCCCGGGCCAGGGGGCAGTCCCTCCGGACGTGCCCCATCGCCCGGCAGAGGTAGCACCGGGCCTCCCCCGTGGAATAATGCACCCTGTAAGGGGTCCCCTGGTAGGGGACTAGGAAGGACCCCTCGAGTGCCTCTCCGTCGCGCGCCGCCGGCGGCAGTTGAAGCTGCACTTGCCGGCGGAACGAGAGGACGTGACGGAGGGCGGGGTCTTTGCAGCCCAACGGGAGAGGGCTGATGACAGAGATGGGCTTTCCCAAGGTAGAAAGGGCGGGTAACAGGGCGGCATTGGGGAGAAAGGGAGGGACGGAGGTCAGAACCAGGCGGACGCCCAGGTCCTCTAGCGGCTCTAAAGGGACGAACACGCCCCCCACCGCCAGGCCCTTCTCCACCGCCTCCTGGGCGGCGGCCTCCGCTGCTAAGAAGAAGACGACCTTGCCATACATTTTGGAGGCCGCCACAATGGCCGTGGGCCCCACCACCCTCGCCAACGCCCGCACATAGGTCTCCACGTGGGGCGAGGCGGGCACCAGGAGGCAACGGACGCCGTGCTTCCTGGTCATGGTGGGAAAGGGGCCCCGGCCGCTATAGATGGTAGCGGAGGCGGTGGGCTGGAGAAATGATGTAGCGGCAGGCGCGGGGGCTGCCACCACCTGGGCATATGCTCTGGGGGTCTGGGGAGGGACACCTGCAGAGCTGGTGGAGGGAACAGCGGGGAGGGGCGCCCCAGCTGGAGATGGGGCCGGGGCATCGGGGGCAGCCCCTGCCATGGAGGGCCTGGTCTTTTTAGCGGGGCCCTTCCCCTTCTTCTTCCCCTGGCCCTTCCCGCCGGCTGGGGGGACTCCCCCCAAATCTGAGGGGGTGAGAGACGTGGCAGCAGTGGAGGTCACCCCGGTGCCCGTCGCTGCTGGTGCCCCAGCGGGGGCGATGCCAGATGGTTTGGCAGCGGAGGTAGAAGCTTGGGGGGGTGACAGGGGGGCAGGTGGGGGAGGGGGAGCTCGGGCTACTGGAGAGGTCTCGCCCGTCTCATCCCCCGCCATCATGAGCAAGGAGGAAAGGGGGGACACCAAAAGGAGGAGGGGAGAGGGGAAGCAGGTCGACCACTCCTCCCCGCTAGGCTGCAGGCAGGGGAGGAGGGCGCCAAAAGGGGTGGGCTGGACGGGGGGCAATCAGGGGTTGGGGTTAGTCACCGACACAAAGTGGAAATTCCGGCTCCTCTTGGTGCACTATGGGGGGCAGGATTCAACAACATTGAAGGTGCAGTGAAGAGGGTTGCAACTGAAATGGGGAGTTGCACAAGCGCATGGGAGGGGGCATGGGCACATGGAACGAGGGGCTAAGCGGTCTGGGGGTAGAACAGGGAAACCAAGGGGCTAGCTTCAGAGGTTGGGGCGGGGCAAACAAACAAAGGCTGCAGAAGGAAATGGGCGGGGCAGGCAAACAAACTGAAGCTAGTAACAGGGGCTGGAGCAAAAGAGGAGGCAAAGCAAGTGGCAAATGGGGCAGGTAGTAAAGGGCAAAGCTGGGGGTTAGGCAGTCCGGGGGGGCACATGTGCCCATGTGCACTTGCACAAGTCTTTTTTAGCTGGCTGCTGCTTCTGGCCCAAAGGGTGGAAATAGGGCGTGGCAAGCCAAGCAAGCAGCTGAGTCCAGAGGCAGGAGCTGAGGCAGATGTTATACAGCCAGTGGGGGTGGTGGAGGGGGCAGCGGTGGTGGTAATAGTGGTGGGGGTTGGGGGGGACACACAGATGGATCGGGGGGCAGCTCCACGCCACACCCCCGGTGTCCCTGGAAACACAGTCAAGACCCCCACCACAAGAGCACAGTTTGAAAATTACTCAGTCTTAAGGCCCCCTCCACGGTGGTCTGCAAAGTCTCTAGGTGCTGCCCCACTGGCAGATGATCCTCTTCTTCTCCTCCTCGGGCTTCAGCAGCTCCAGGCAGCAGACTCCACAGCAGCAGCAGCTCCAGGAGCTCCAGGTGGTGGTCCAGGCAGGCAGAAAGGACCCCTCTCAGGTGGTGGTGGTGGTGGTGGTATCCATAACAGCAGTGGCTGGGGTCCCTCACTCCTCCTCTCTGGGGAGTGGGCTAGCAGCCCCCTCCCCACCCCAGGGCTGCAGTTGGAGCAGTATCAGCACCCAAGAGTGGGGGGTCCAGCAGTCAAGTAGCAGAGAATGGGGGGTATCTGGCCCAGCCAGGGGAGCAGCTGGAGCAGCAGGGAGAGCTTAGGGCCTAGTAGCAGCAGGAGTAGCAGCTTCCCACCTCCCTCCAAGCTAGAAGGCTATGGGAGAGCAGTGAGAGGGAGGGAGAGAGAGAGAGATTCGCTCCAGGCTACACCAATCCCTGGCACCAGGATAAGTGAAATGGCAGCTGCTCCAAGTCAATTAAGACACCTGGGGCCAATTAAGAACTTTCCAGAAGGCAGGGAGAAGGCTAGGTTGATTGGGACACCTGAAGCCAATCAGGGACTGACTGAAACTAGTTAAAAGCCTCCCAGGTAGTCAGGTGGGGGTGTATGTCAGGAGCTGTTGGAGGAAGTTGTGCTGTTGGAGAGGCTGAGTAGTACACACCATATCAGGCACAAGGAATGAGGCCCTGAGGTAAGGGTGAAGTGGAGCTTGAGGAAGTGAGGGCTGCTGTGCGGGAAGTAGCCCAGGGAATTGTACATGTCATGTTTCTAAAAGGTCAGCTACAATAGCTGATACTATTAAGGTCCCTGGGCTGGAGCCCGGAGTAGAGGGTGGGCCTAGACTCCCACCCCACCTTTGACCCCTGATTAATCACTGAGACTGGGAGACAACAGAGACTGTGCAAGGAAGGATAACTTCTCCTCACCTTCCTTGCTGGCTTATGATGAAAATGGTTCAGTAGACTGTGACCCTTGTCTCTAGAGAAAGAAGGGTTACGTGGAGGGTCACAGTGAGCTTCTGAAGCTAGTGAAATCCGCCAGGAAACGTGGGACCCATGGAGGCAAGGACAGGGCTTTGTCACAGTATTTAATAAAAGACAACACTTCTTCCAGGCCCTTATGGAAATGTTTATTAGAAAATGATCACTTCCTATAGGGTTTGTTGACATCGTGTAGATTAGAAAAATGTCTTAGCAGTCTATAAGATGGCTCACAAACCCACAGGAAATTATTTTCTATCAAATTCTATTGGATTTTAAAGTAATTTGTTCTAACCCTATTATGGAACCCTATTAGTACTGTTTTAGCTGGAGTCAGTAGATGGCACTGTTACTCATAGTGTTCCAAGTTCTTATTCTTAGCACATGAATGCTGTTCAATCTTTGAAGAAATGTTGTATTGTTGTTAGCTTTGTAATGAGGTTTCTTTTGAAGGAGTTGTTCCGAAAAGCTGGAGAGTTTGCTCTCTGCCTAACCTGTCCTATGTGGAGAGAATTCTTGAAGATAGAGTTGGTTCCTGGGAACTGAGCATTAGTGTTTTGGATAAAGAAAAGGAGTACTTGTGGCACCTTAGAGACTAACAAATTTATTTGAGCATAAGCTTTCGTGAGCTACAGCTCACTTCATCGGATGCATTTGGCCACAAGTACTCCTTTTCTTTTTGCGAATACAGACTAACACGGCTGCTACTCTGAAACCAATGTTTTGGATGAGATTCCTGAAAGAAGGCATTGCCTGCATGTTATTTGCTGGTGTAAATAAACAGGTTACACTAAGAATATATTCGCTGATTTCTTCTGCAATGGGAAACTGATCAGCAAGACTCTGAAATCTGCTACTGCTTGGCAAAAGAGTGAGAGTATTAATGCCAAATTTAAATTCCATAGGACTTTTTCAGAAAGGGAGTATTTTACAGAATGTAGGTATTAAGATTTCTCTAGTATTATAAATAGCAAGGACCCCTCTCTCTCGCAGCAGGAATGACATCACCAAACAAAGTAAAGCTTCCCATTTTTTTTTCTGGCTAACTGTTCAATCAGGTTTTAGGCAAAATCAGAGTGCCTTACATGAAGATGTGCTACTTTCTACTCTGTCAAGGTTGTAGATCACAATGGCATATTGGTTAGGATGTGTGCTTTCTAGTTCCTTGCAGTCCATAGGTAATTGTTTTCTGTTTAGTTTAGCCAACCTGTTACATGCATTAACTGTTCTTTGATCTGTATTCTCAGGGTTTGTCATGTAGGTTAGGTGAGGGCTCTGTAATGGATCAGAACTTTTTTCACTCCTTTTAGAAACTTCAAATATTGCAGAACAGAAATTTAGAGTGCATATAAAGACCAGAGTCCATTGATCAGAAGTCATTCTAGGACATAAATTATTGTAATGTTACCACAAAAAGATGCCAATTAGAGTACTGGAATAGAAGCAATATAGGGTCTCTTGCTGATCCTACAAATGTTAACACAAAGCCCAGACTTAAAATCAGTGGGCCTGGTCTGTCAGTGCCGAGCAACTTAATCCACATAAGTCAAAGGGCTATTTTAACCACAGTTGCTAAATCACCACTTCAGTTCTGGAAGTCTTAAGTTGCAGACTGAAATTTCTTGAAACAAATATTGGCCACTGGGTAGTAAAAAGCAAGAAAGAGTGGTTAGCAGATCAATTTAGGAGGGAGGTTCAGGGAAGAATCTTTCACAGAGAGTGAAGCAGAAGGAATGGCTTGAAGAACACAATAAAGGGCTGAAGCATTAGAAAGGCAGAGGGGCAATGAGTTGGAGAGCAGTGGAGTGGGACATCAGGATCAGGGGAACTTTGAAGAGGGATGTAACACAGTTAAGAACAGACTGGGTCAGAGGGAGCACCCAGAAGTTTTAGGAAGTATTAACTTTGGAGAGCATAGTAATGCACCAGTAGAGGAGCAGTTGCGTGTGGTAAAAGACTGTGGGTGGCAGGGGACGAGAACTGAGGATGAGAGCACCAGTAGTGTTCACTGGGATTCTGACAAAAATTAAGTCCTATCAGAAGACTGCTGGTCCAAACAGATGCATTTAACCTGGATATTATGGGGCAAACTTGGTATACACACAACATAACTCCCAATGACTTTTATGATAACTGTACCTGCCTAAGCTGGGGCTAGATTTGGTCCCATCTGTTTCAGGCCATCTGACTGCTGTTCTGGTGAAAAGAATTTGCCACCTTACTAAAATGAGGCTTTTATAATTTAAGGAGCTGGCCCCTGTTCTACCCTTAATTACAGTAGAACCAGTAAGTGGAGGGACCTATGCATCCCTGTGACTGAAAATTCATTTCTAGGAATTACCAGGAGGATGTTCTCACTTGGCTTGGATTTTCTTTGGCTCATGCCAATTCATAGAGATCCAGGTTTCTCTTTGACTCTAAGCCAGGACTGAATTTTGATTGGTATATTTCCCTCCCAAAATGAAAACTGAGGGGCAGGGACAGGGAGGGTTGTATAGCTGATTACCTTTATTTAAAAATACTGTGTTTCTGTCAGCTAGTGTCAGCATCCCATTCACACTACATAATAAACCACTTAATGTCCTGTGGAAATCTGCAGAATGCATGCTTTTATCTGAATCCCAACAATGTGCTCTCAACTAGGTTAGTTTACAAACAATTAGGAAATACACATCTTTTAAAATATCCATCTATTTATAGTCTATTGTATTGCTATCAAACTGATCATATTTTTCTCTAGTTTGTGGGATACATTGTAGTAACTTCCCACCAACAAAATAAAAAAATTATAAACCAAATAGGGCTGGTATGATGGTTCACTTGATTAACGCTACGCCTTGAACTGTTGGTTTCCAGAGTCTGGAGCTGTTGAAGAATGGCTACTTTTAAATCTGTTATTGAATGTCCAGGGAGATTGAAATGTTCTCCTACTGTATGTTACCATTCCTGATGTCTGATTTGTGTCCATTTTACATAAAGACTGTCCGGTTTGGCCAATGTACATGGCAGAGGGGCATCGCTGGCACACATGGCATATATCACATTAGTAGATGTGCAGGTGAATGAGCCCCTGATGGTGTGGCTGATGTGGTTGGGTCCTCTGATGGTGTTGCTAGGGTAGATAGGAGGACAGAGTAGGCAACAGGGTTTGTTACAGGGATTGGTTCCTGGATTAGTGTTTCTGTGGTGTGTAGTTGCTGGTGAGTATTTGCTTCAGGTTGGGGGGCTGTCTGCAAGCGAGGACTGGCCTACCTCCCAAGGTCTGTGAGAGTGAGGGATCATTTTCCAGGATAGGTTGTAGATCATTGATGATGTGCTGGAGAGGTTTTAGCTGGGGGCTGTACGTGATGGCCAGTGGTGTTCTGTTATTTTCCTTGTTGGGCCTGTCCTGTAGTAGGTGACTTCTGGGTACCAGTCTCGCTCTGTCAATCTGTCAACCATGAAACAAAATTCTCACTTTAATTATGGCTTTTATATACCTAGTGGATATTTTCTTTCCTCTTGTGTGTGAATATTTTCTTAGCTGTGAAATTTTCTTTAACTCCTAGGTTGGATAACGAGTGGGAACCACAGCCAAGATGTTAAAGTGTGTGTGTTTAAAGTTAGGCTTCTAGTTCATATTTAGGTGCTGAATGAGTGAGCTGAGTTTCTTAAGCACTAAGTATCTGGCATATGGGAGCTACTGGGTGCTTAGCATTTAAGAAAATCTGGCCACCTATTTAGGTACCTAAATATGGTGTTAGGAGCCTAACTTTAGTCATTTATTTTTTTTAAATATTTGCCACTGAATGACTGTAGAGGTACAACCCTCTTTTTATAAACTCTTTAAAAATCTGATTCTTTTAATTTCTCTGCTTTCAGAGGAGCTCTCTTAGCCAATTTTTTAGAGATGACCTGTAATTTTACCCAAATAAATGCAGTAATTGTGGGTGCAGTTCCACACTTGGGGGGAAAAGTTGCCCTCTATTTTACAGTTCCCTTTCTTCAGCTAGATAATGATTATGCTGGTATCTATTGGACAAGAGTTGGAAGTTACTAGTATTTAATTTTATTGGAGTCTGGGGTTTAGAGCTGATGGTAAAACATGACACAACCTTATTGAATCTCACCCTCTTGTTATCATTTGGGAAGTTACATACCTGAATGTAGCTGATTCAGAATCAAATTTCTTGACATGCTCCATTTCTGCCTTATTTATTTCTTCTGCTGTTTTTATTGTCTTGTGCTTTAGGTGGTGGCACTTACCCCAAGGTAAAACTGGTATCTCCTGGCTTCCCATAAGTGTTCCCGTAGGAGTAACATTATGACATGATAAGAATTCTTGTCCTACCCTTGTGAGTTACAGCTCACTAATCTGTGCCATTTCCATTTACACAGGGATACCTGGTTAGAATGCTGAAGGACTTTTTGCAATCCTAGGATAGAACCTTTGTCTATCTTTCATTATCTAGAGTCCTAATGGGCATTTAAAAGAAAAGTATGTTTGTATTGTACTTCAGCAGTTGTGTAAACAATCCAATTCAGAGTGACTTACTCACTTAGAAGATTCCTGAATGATACTGCAGATCTGTCACTGGGGTATTTGTAAGCTTGGGAGAGTAGTGTGCAGCAGTCTTTTATCTTTCCTTATCTAGTCATTTTTCTCATCCATTCCATTTGACTTGGGTTTGCCAAATGTACCAGCAAACTCTCTAACCTCCAGCTAAGGACATGTGATTCCTAACCATTCCTCTTGTAGCTGAAATGCTGTAAGGATTGCTGTAAGGATTGGCTGTTACGGGAGTTTGTAGGAAAGGCAAGAAAAGGCAGCTCCCGTAGACAATATTTTGCTTTATTTCTGTGTATGTCTGTCAGTAATCTGGAAACTGTTGATTCATTTCCATGCTTCAAGACTAATGACCTTAAACATGGACCTCACTGTAACTTAAGGCACATTTTTCATGGTACATAGACAAATGACATGTTAATGTAAATTGGCAGACTTAAAATAGACTTAATCTGATCTGCTGCATGGAAGGAAAAAACAAGAAAATTCCTTCAAGGCTATACCTCAGATTTGGTTCCAGTAGCAGCTACTCTGAAAAGTTGCTGAAATGTGAACAATGGTAGGAAAATGTTATGTTGCTACTATCTATAACATTCTGGGTGCTCTACCTGATCTACCTCTCACTGCATTTGGAGCCCATGCAGTAATGCAGCTATATGAGAACTTCTGCCAGACTCACTCCTTGTCCATGAGTGCTTCTGAGTCAGCGGCATATGCTGAATTCAGTGAAGCAGGAACATCACAAATTCTCCCCATTCCAATCTTTTTCTCCAGGGCAGCATAGGGGGAAAGTAGTCTCCGAGTCATACATCGGAGTCACTGCAGTTCATCACAGTCCCATGCACTAATTGAGTCTAAGTGTGGGTACAAAAACATTAACTTTATCATCAGAAAGATGAAAGAAAATTAAATTTTGCAAAGTGGTTTGTTGGAGGCAATAGTGAATAGCAGCATAAGTTGAACACCAGGTGTAAATGATACCATAATATTGCTTTCATTTGTATGAAATTCATTGGGTGACCAGAGCAAGTGTAAATTATGTGCCGAGGAGCCAAAGAGAAGAAAAGAGTGACCCAGTGCAGTGGCTAGGGCACTAGTGTGGGAGTCATGAGACCTGAGCTCAATTTCTTGCTCTGCCACAGACCTCTGTGTGACCTTGGTCAAGTCATACTGTGACTTTGTGCACTGGATCTCCATTTGCAAAGTGGGACTAACAGTACTATTTCTGTCTCCCAGGGGTGTTGTGAGGATAAATATGTGATGGGTTCCCCTCTGGAAGTAAGGTACCACTGAGCCCCCCAATCCACCAGCCTGGGCTCCCTCTTACACTGTACTGCTGTGACAAGCTGCAAAGCCCTCCAGGCTTCAGCCTGCACTTTCACCAGCATACATTCAGGTAGGAACACACCCAGCTGCAGATACATGCAGGCGATTTGACCAGTGCCTATATAGGAAGGCAACAGCTAGGGCAACAACCAGCTCCTTGGCATGCACCATTCTCTGGCGTATAGCTCCCAAAATTATACCATCTTGTGCTGCACAGGAAACTGTACAGTCTAAGCTCCTAAAATTCACACCCTCTCTAAGTGTGGTGAGGAATATGCAACAGCCTTCTGCACCTGATTAATGATTCCCACACACTGGTTTAGATATAGCAAAAATAAGTTTATTAACTATAAAACATAGATTTTAAGTGATAGCAAAGAGATCAAAACAGATTACCTAGCAAATAAAAAAAACCCGGAAACTAAACTTAATTCACTAAATGGAGTGGATATGAATAACAGATTCTCACCCTAAGAGAAGATACTACAAGCAGGCTGCAGATTCTTAAGGGGCAAGCTGCACTTGTTTACAGCTTGGAAACCCCAGGTGTTCCATTCGTAGGCTAAAAATCCCTTTAGCCTGGGTCTAGCACTTCGCCCAGTTCAGTCTTTGTTCCTCAGGTGTTTCCAGGAGTCTCTTTGTGTGGGGAGCAAAAACCCCAGATGATGTCACTCCCCAACTTGTATAGCTTTTGCATATGGCAGGAACCCTTTGTTTCAAAGCTTGGTCCCCAGACCAGTCTGTGAAAAATTACTGACATCCCAAGATGGAGTCTAGAGACATGTGGCCTCATCACATGTCCTTGTAGAGTCATAGCAGCCATCACTCACTGGCTGTTTGGAGCATTCACAGGAAGGCTCCCCAGGTGGGAGATAAGCTTCTCCTAAGGCCTATTGTTTTCCTAATGGCCCATTGCCCACCCATTCTCTAGAATGAAAGCATCTTGTCTAGTGGGCACTTGTGGCACCTTAGAGACTAACAAATTTATTTGAGCATAAGCTTTCATGAGCTACAGCTCACTTCATCGGATGCATCCGATGTAGCTCACGAAAGCTTATGCTCAAATAAATTTGTTAGTCTCTAAGGTGCCACAAGTACTCCTTTTCTTTTTTGCGAATACAGACTAACACGACTGCTACTCTGAAACCTGTCTATTGGGCATTCCCCAGCTGTAACTACATTTGAAATGCAGAGACATAGTCAATATTCATAACTTCAGATTCAAAAATGATACGTGCACACAAATAGGATAATCATATTCAGCAAATCATAACCTTTCCAGTACATCTCACATGACTTATCTTGCATAAATACAACATAACTATGCCATAATCATAACATAATAATATAATTATGAAGAATATGGGGTGCAGCGTCACAAAATATACTAAAGATTATGAGGTGCTCAAATATTATAGTAGCAGGGGCCATATAAGTACCATATACAGGCTATCATTTGTAGGAAGGTGTAAGGTAGTGTGTGCATAAAGGGATGATATGGTGGGCTGCTCTATCTTATACACTCCTGTTAACTGTTTTTTACTAGCTATGCTTCTTTTATACACTCACTGAATGCCTGATCAGTCTTAGCTGAACCGCTTTAGCAGCTACCTACACACATTTTTCTAGGGAAGTGGAGAGAGGTACATTGGCTGCGTGGTGAAGGCATTGGACTGAAATTCAGGAAATCTTTTCTCTGCTCCTGGGTCTGTCACAGATTTTCTGCGTGACACTGAGTAAATCACTTAATCTGGTTGTTTCCCATCTTCTGTGAGGTAAAATTCATTAGTTGTTTGTGAGGTGCTTGGATTTTGTAATGTAGAATGAGACAAAGAAAAACCTACATCATTAAGTACTGTTCATGCTGCTGCGGCTTTAGAGATTTCCATGGGAGCTACACCGATTTACAACAGATTTGAATTTGACCTGCCTCTAGAATAAAGCTCTGGTTCCATTAAGGATGTGATGGATACTTGATCTGGTATCATTTTGTCCTCTGCTCCATACTCTTTGGGGTCTTTCTATGAGTGATTCCAAGTACCAAACAAGTCTGTGTCTCAGACAGTTGTCTATTAGCCGTTCACAGACAAGCACCTGCCCTATTTGATGTATGCAGTGATTAATTAAATCAAAATTAAAGTTGGCCTTTTTGGAAGGAGGCTCCATTTTGGATCATGGCAGGAGCAAACAACTATCATTCTGCATTGATCACTAGTTACACTTTGTATTCTACGTTTCTATTGTAATTTTTTTTAATTAATGTAGTACATCAATGAGCCAGTAGCTATTGACATCTAAGCCACTGGAGCTCAATGGTATAAATCCAGAAGCCTCTGAAGCAGTAAAGTAAATCCAGATAAAACTGAGTTCAGACCCTGGTTCTGTATGTCTAACTTCACTATTAGAAATGGTTCTGACAGATGTGCTCTAGTTGCTGTACTAAATAAACATATATTATTCAGGCATGTATTAAAATAGCTCGTATCTTCAAAGGGCCCGATCCTCATTTTTTGAAACTCTGGGATGTATAACAAATGTGAGATCCAGCCAAACATTTGATTTCTTTTAGTTGCCTGATTTGATGAGTAAAAATATTTTTTGTGTAAGTATTTAGTGTATGACAACTTTTTTTAAAAAGTAAATTGTGAATAGTGTATACATTTTTGAGCATAAACACAGCATTTTATTTTTACTGTTCAGAAACTACCCGTTTTCAGAAAGACAGACTGAAACTTCCCCCCCTTTTTATGACTTTCTTGATTTAGAGACAGGTTTCAGAGTAGCAGCCGTGTTAGTCTGTATTCGCAAAAAGAAAAGGAGTACTTGTGGCACCTTAGAGACTAACAAATTTATTAGAGCATAAGCTTTCGTGAGCTACAGCTCACTTCATCGGATGCATACATCCGATGAAGTGAGCTGTAGCTCACGAAAGCTTATGCTCTAATAAATTTGTTAGTCTCTAAGGTGCCACAAGTACTCCTTTTCTTTTTGATTTAGAGAGAGGGGCTTTTCAGCCAGAAAATTTACTGTTCCAAATGCTTCTTACCTGGGAGCTACAGAATAACAGCAAAAGTGTGTAACTTCTAAAGAATTAACAGAATTAAACGGAAAAAGCCTGAAAGAGGATATTGGATTTTATTTATACTCTTCAGCCAAAAAGAAATGGAAGTGGATCTGCTAGTTGGATACCCTGGGCTTCTTATAATCTATTTGGGCTTTCCCTCTAAAAGCCTTTTACTGAAAAAGGAATGGACAAATAGAGAAGAAGGTAGAGTAATAAAGAGAATCCATGGAGATTCACTGTCTACACTAATAATGGTCTCATAAAGAGATAATAATGAATAATGGTTTAAGTGGTCTGTTGTCATTTCCCTTAGCTAGAAAGAATTAAATATTAGTCTTCAAACATTAGACTTGTAGTTCTGGAGCAATGCAGAAAACCTTAGAGAAAACAAATGACTTTTTTGCATAAAAGTGCAATTAAAAAAAAATCTAAATGGCTGAACCAGAGAATTAGATTCCCTTTTGCTAAACACCAGAAAAAATGGAGTCAGTTTTGATAGTGAGTAACTTGTTCAACTGTAGCATCGAAGTATATGCGTGCATCTGTCAGCCATATGTGCATTGCAGAGTTTTCTGTTTTGTTTTCAGTAATGGCAGTGGGCTAAATCAGGCAAAACACCTATTGACCTAGGCAGGTAACCTGATCATGATTTATTGATATCTTACTCATTTTTCTTATTTGGTGGGGGAACCCAAAAACTATGAAGCTTCCAAACTGTACGCTAAGCTAATATGCACAAGTCTGTGTTCTTATTGCTGCAAACCTTTTCTCCCCTCTCCTACCTTCTCAGTTGAGTCTCATACACACCTGTCATGTCTAGTCCCTATTTAGATTGAGTTATATGGGATAGGGACATTGTTAAAACATCTGTATGGCACCCAGTGTAATGGGGCTCTCATCCTGACTGGAACCTCTGGGTGTTACTGTAATACAGTCATGACGTCCAAGAGTTTTGCATGAATAAGCTTCAGCACTTGGTCTAACACTAATCATTCCAATGGATGGAATACTCTTCAGAGCATAATGAATTGATCCTGCAATAAAGTAAGGACTTATCCACAAACAAATCTATAGTTTTCTGAGGAAACAGGAATAACCTGTGAGTGCAGGTTTGGAACAGTAGTCCACAAATGCAGTAGGACACTTTTGTAAGACTAGAAGCTAATTCTGAGGTACATAAGAGTAATATTGTTCTGCTGCAAATGTGGAAATTTAGCAGAAAAGGTTCATTAATGGACAGTTTCCATCACATAGTAAAAAAAATATACTCCAATATATACCACTGTGTGTCCCCCATTGCCCCACAAAAATTCTGAAAATAAGGTAGCAGGAATGAAAACTTCCAATTCTATTTTTTTTAAATTGCAACCCATTGATATTTTTGCTTGGACTGTCTGTCATTTCAAGAAGTAGGACACTGGATTTGAGGGATAAATATATATGAAGGGCACTATGTGCTGCTACATTTTCTTCTGAATTTTTTTATCTATTTTGTTCGCTACCCACTGAGTTGAACACATTAACCTGCGAACTGTGAAACTCCACAGACTAACACTTATGATTAATAAATCAGCAGAGCAGGAATTCATTTTACTGGTGATCACAGACAGAGCCATTTCACATTTGGTGACAATGTACACCTTCAAATCAGCGGCACTGCGATGGGTACCCGCATGGCCCCACAGTATGCCAACATTTTTATGGCTGACTTAGAACAACGCTTCCTCAGCTCTCGTCCCCTAATGCCCCTACTCTACTTGCGCTACATTGATGACATCTTCATCATCTGGACCCATGGAAAAGAAGCTCTTGAGGAATTCCACCATGATTTCAACAATTTCCATCCCACCATCAACCTCAGCCTGGATCAGTCCACACAAGAGATCCACTTCCTGGACACTACGGTGCTAATAAACGATGGTCACATAAACACCACCCTATATCGGAAACCTACTGACCGCTATTCCTACCTACATGCCTCTAGCTTTCATCCAGATCATACCACTCGATCCATTGTCTACAGCCAAGCGCTACGATATAACCGCATTTGCTCCAACCCCTCAGACAGAGACAAACACCTACAAGATCTCTATCATGCATTCCTACAACTACAATACCCACCTGCTGAAGTGAAGAAACAGATTGACAGAGCCAGAAGAGTACCCAGAAGTCACCTACTACAGGACAGGCCCAACAAAGAAAACAACAGAACGCCACTAGCCATCACCTTCAGCCCCCAACTAAAATCTCTCCAACGCATCATCAAGGATCTACAACCTATCCTGAAGGACGAGCCATCACTCTCACAGATCTTGGGAGACAGACCAGTCCTTGCTTACAGACAGCCCCCCAATCTGAAGCAAATACTCACCAGCAACCACACACCACACAACAGAACCACTAACCCAGGAACCTATCCTTGCAACAAAGCCCGTTGCCAACTCTGTCCACATATCTATTCAGGGGATACCATCATAGGGCCTAATCACATCAGCCACACTATCAGAGGCTCGTTCACTTGCGCATCTACCAATGTGATATATGCCATCATGTGCCAGCAATGCCCCTCTGCCATGTACATTGGCCAAACTGGACAGTCTCTACGTAAAAGAATGAATGGACACAAATCAGACGTCAAGAATTATAACATTCAAAAACCAGTTGGAGAACACTTCAATCTCTCTGGTCACTCGATCACAGACCTAAGAGTGGCTATACTTCAACAAAAAAGCTTCAAAAACAGACTCCAACGAGAGACTGCTGAACTGGAATTAATTTGCAAACTGGATACAATTAACTTAGGCTTGAATAGAGACTGGGAATGGATGAGTCATTACACAAAGTAAAACTATTTCCCCATGGTATTTCTCCCCCCCACCCCACCCCCCACTGTTCCTCTGATATTCTTGTTAACTGCTGGAATTAGCCTACCTTGCTTGTCACCATGAAAGGTTTTCCTCCTTTCCCCCCCCTGCTGCTGGTGATGGCTTATCTTAAGTGATCACTCTCCTTACAGTGTGTATGATAAACCCATTGTTTCATGTTCTCTGTGTGTGTGTATATAAATCTCTCCTCTGTTTTTTCCACCAAATGCATCCGATGAAGTGAGCTGTAGCTCACGAAAGCTTATGCTCTAATAAATTTGTTAGTCTCTAAGGTGCCACAAGTACTCCTTTTCTTTTTGCGAATACAGACTAACACGGCTGCTACTCTGAAACCTGTGAGGTGCCAGGGTAAGTCTGGTTTGAGAACACCATGTTGGGGAGGGATAAAGACTGTTGGCTGTATGCTCCTGTCAACATGTCCCATTTGTACACAGATTATGCTGTGACTGCTTTTTCATGTTTATCTTTGACCTATGAAACTTTGACAAGATCTGGCACCTGCTGAGCAGCAATCAGGATAGAAAGTCTGGGTTGCGTAAGGAGTAAAGCAATGCTTCAAAGGCTATCATGTGACACAATAGCTTTTATTCATTCATTTAAGATAGACTATCAAGGGGGTAAGTCATCCTATCCCAAGGCACAGAACACATCATTGTGGAGGAGGGGAAATATCCCATTTTATCACAGGTAGAGAAGAGGCAAGGCTAAACACTTTTTCTTTCTTATATTTAAAGTCATTTTATTTTGTATAGGGGCTTTGCTTTAAAATTATGAATTCCCTGGCCTGTCTTAATGTTCAGTATGGCTCTGTGCTTTTATAGTCTTTTCACATTAACTTTACAGTAAAGCTAATGTGGTAGAATGACCTCCATGCCAGAATCTCTTAATTTCTTTTTCCTTTCTTTTTAAAACAAATATTTTGCTCTTGAAAGAAAAAAGTATGCTCAACCATTTCAAGACTCATGCAGTTGCTTTTTCTTCCCCATGTATATTTTTAGTTGAGAACTCTTCTTTACTACTACTTGAAGAATCCATATTCCTCTCGTTTTCCCATCCAAAATTGGGTTAACAGATATTTACAGCTTTACCCAGAAGAGAGTAGGCATTTGACTCCCCTATACCTGATCCCTATTTACATATGAACTGCTTCTGATTTAGCCATCCTTAAAGCCTTCGATAAAGAATTATATTATCTCTCCCATGTAGATCTCAAATTATTGTTTTCTACATCTGTATCTAATGCTATTTCCAAGAACAAAGTGTTGTCTTTAAATTTCCATTTATTTCAAGAATTATTGTGTAAAAAAGCATAACAACAAATATCACCGTCCTTTAAAATTAAATTGCCCAAATGTTGTTTATCTTGCAAAACAAAATATCTTTAAAACAAGAGGATCATACACAAATAGAAAAACTGATAGATTCTGAAGTAAAACACAAGTCAATTTTGCTTAATTCAATCCTAGTTTAATACAATCATCCATTTAATTTAAACCCTCAGGAACCTTTCTGGCTGTATTGTTGAAATGGGGCAGCAAGACCTTTTGTAATGTATTTTGGTTCGTTCTTTGGACTGATAAACTAAGGCCTTGTCTACAAACAAGCTTGCACCATTTTTAACTAAGGGAGTATCTTTAAAACCACTCAACTCAAACCGGTGCAAGTTCTGTTATTAGACAAGGTCTTAGTCAATGAGTGAACAAGTGATTCTTCTTCTGAGAGAGCTTTAAAAAAAGGGAATTTTTTGTATGTCTTAGCTCAGGGGTCCCCAACCTGCGCCTGTGGGCCATACGTGGCCCAACAGAGCATTTCATAAGGCCCACAGCCTGCTTCAACACAATATGCTAATATGCGATTCATTAGCGTTTTGTTATGTTTACCTCATTTTAGTTTATACACGTGTGTAAATAGACAATACTGCACATAGGTTGTTTCTATCTAAATAGAAACTTAAAATCACCTGTATTGATTTATATTTTAAATAGTATTAAAATATGTAGGATCCATTTAGCCCACACAAGGCTGTGCTTAGATTTATGTGGCCCTTCTGTGTAATAAGGTTGTGCACCACTGCTTGAGTGATGTGCAGAGTTTGCCTTGGCATAATGGAAGCCTCTAAAGGACATAATATGAAAGGGAAAGAGGGAATGCTCCATGATAGTCACATACGCTTGTATTGAGCAGGAGGGCAGGACAGAGGTTCATGTAACCAGTCTCTTAGGTCCAAATCCTCACAGATATTTAGGTGCCTAACTCCCATTGGAATCAAATCCTGTCACAAAAGGTAGAGCAATAATTTCTAAGAAGAGGAAATTGTAAAGTTTGTTGGACCCAGTTGTGTCCCTTTTACATACCGGGAAATATAGTGTGCATCTCTCCCCTTCACAGGTGCAACTTATGTGGAAAGTGTAATGGTTCTTTTTTCACCAGTGCCACTTTGTGACCATTGGCAACTCACTCACGTCTGCCTGTTTCACCCATGTGTAAAGTGGATACCATATTACTTAACTACCTAGTGGGCAGTACAGTCATTTTGACCCAAATGTTGGGGGCAGTACAAGGATCTCAGGTCCCACTACCAATGGACACAGCAAAATTTGTTAAATAATCTCTCTAAATCATATACAAAAATCCTTCTTCTTTTACTCACATGAATAATCGCATCCCATTAGCTTCATTTAAATCACTAATTTTTAGCCCAGTTAACAGGATTTTGTCCTATAGACGTGTGTGTGTGTGAGAGAGAGAGAGAGAGAGAGAGAGAGAGAGAATGTATGTGTCATATATAGATATATGAAATTTTATCCAGCCCTTCATTTGTATTTGGACAGCCTTTTCTTTTTGACAGATTATTGCTCATTTGTGAGCAGAGGAAACACCTCCACAGGTATCGAATAGGAATTGTAATGAGTTCTTCAATGACTCCACATGGAATAAAATAGATAATTCTGGACCATTTTGATTACTTTGCAAAATAAATTATTTCCTATGAACAACCTGCATAACTTTGATTTTTTTTCATTAATACTTACCATTGGATAGAACAGACTGTAAAGAACAATTTTTCTGATAGCTGGCAGGTAGGCTGCTAGGTATTAAAGCATGCCTTCAGCAAAAGGAAAAGATATGTGTGAGGACTGAAAAATACACAGGAAGCCAGTTTAATCCCTAACCTGATTCATTTGCTTTGAAGTCATCCATTCTATTATTCTAAAATAGGCAATTAATAAGAATAGTGGACTAAATTAAACTTGCTCTGCTCTGCTGGTTCTATATGATAAGTTTCAAACCAGATCTTTTTTATTTTTTGCATTTATATAGAACCAAAGTTACTCATTAAGCTTTCATACTTTCAAATCGACTTTTCTAGCAGTTATGAAGAAACACAGAAAAGATTTTTCTGCTATTAACAGCTAGATGTGGCTGGACTACAATATTTATTCCAATCAAAATGATTCTGTGCATCTGTCTTTTTAAGCCTCTTTAAAACTTGTAGTAATTTTTCTGTCTCCTTATAAAGAAAGTTTCTACAAAAGGTTCCCCCCCCCAGCTCTCCTGCTGGTAATAGCTCATGTTAAGTGATCACTCTCTTGTTACAGTATGTATGGTAACACCCATTGTTTCATGTTCTCTATGTATATAAATCTCCCCACTGTATTTTCCACTGAATGCATCCAATGAAGTGAGCTGTAGCTCATGAAAGCTTATGCTCAAATAAATTTGTTAGTCTCTAAGGTGCCACAAGTACTCCTTTTCTTTTTGCGAATACAGACTAACAAGGCTGCTACTCTGAAACCTTTAAATGATTAGTAATTTGATAATGCTGTGAGTCTAGGTGACCTAGACTTGTGTCATGACATACGAGTAAGTACACACATTTACTATATATTATTGCTTAATTCACAGAGGCAAGATATGACTAGCTGAAACAGCAATAGAATGACTAAAGAAGTGCATATCTCCTTAATGTTGACATCTGCAACAATATCCACCAATTAGATTGCAAATGCAAGTCTTTGATTCCTGACAATCCCATTAGCTGTGACCTGTGTGTGATGTCTCTGTATCAGTGCTTGTCAGAACCTGGAATTCCTATTCCATTTAGGAAATAATCAAAATCGCATTCCATTTGGACCTTATTGAAACATTTAGGTTTGATATGGTTGAAATAACTTTGTTTCAGCTTTATTGACTTGGCTTAATAAATGTTTCAACTATTATATTAGGTCATACCATACTTTCATAATGACATGACACAGGGAGAATAAGAAAGATATCTGTATTTTGTATTAATATTAAGTGTACCTCAGTTTACCTGCTTGATATGCTGTCTGGCTACCTAGAAGTGAATCAAAAGGGGCTGTAATGAAAAACCAACAGAAAACAAAGCAATGGCCAGAGCTAAGTCACCTCAGAGGCAAACTTCAACTTCAAGGAAGTAAGAGAATGAGAGTTGGGCCATTAATGGGAACACACCCTGCTCGGGCAGCCAGAATTACACAGCTGGTTTACCAAGGGCCTAAGATCAAAAGGACACTAAACACTCTGGAGGGTGGGAGGAGTGTTCAGTTGTCAGGAGCTGCAGGTGGAAAGCAGCCAGACTGAGACGCAGACCCTGTGGGATAGGTCTGGGCACCTTGCAATATGTTTATTTTGAAGAAGCTTTTCTGCGTGCTTTTAATCAGCTGCTGGTAACAGGACCCTAGAGGGAAGTTTCTTGGGGCTCTGTCTGAGAAAGATGAAGGAAGTGAAGGCTGTTGCCTGAGGGATGCATTTGAGAGGTACTGTAAAAATGTCTAAGGTGCAGCTTGCTCTGTAACGCTAACCATGTCATAACTTTACATGTGATGTCATAATATAATAGTTGCAACATTTTAACTATTAGATTTTTTACTTTATATTTTATTTTTATATTTTTTCATTTTATCCTAATCATTATTGCTCCCTTGAAACAAGGCAAATTTACTCTCGCTGGGGCTTTGGCCCCCATTCTGCTTCCTCACTCTCTCAGCCCTGACGTAGACAGAGCACTGTTAGGAATGAGAGACATGATGCAATACATACAAGACACTTCCATTGACATACTATCAAATTCATGACTTATTCAAAGTCAGGCAACACATACTGTCACTGGAACTGTTACTAGGAGTTTACAAGCTAACATGAAAAAACAATGGAGAATTTTGTTTTTTTGCACAGAAGATATAGTCTGGTCCAAGGAGCTATATACTGGCTCTTTACATCTGTAGCAGGAAGCCAAGCAAAACACACTGGAGGGACATTCTGGGCAGAAGCTCTACAGTGAACTGGAGGGAGAGAGTAGCTTCAGGCATAATGCTGTTTTCCTTGTTCTTACTAAGTTCCTTGTCTACTGTTAGAAGAAGGTAGCTCTATTTTCCTTGCCATTGTCACATCACAGATGGATCATGATGTGCAATAAAATAATAACAGTATACAATACGCCCGCTCCGTGAAGTTGGACAACATTATTTCATCTCTTCAGAAAAGTCTCGCAGAGAAACGGAAAACTCTTGACAAATCATGGAGAACTTCCAGCAACTTATTTTTCTCTGCTCTTACAGGATAACTCTTGTAACATTCTTGAAAGAGGGTGGAAATTCACATAGTGTGTATGCTGCTTTATATTTAAAACCCTGGTCCTCTCATACTGTTGTTACAGTGCTGTTAGGTGCCAGATGCTTCAATACACTTTTGTATCCCACTTTGGGATGCGGGTAAGTAATGTTTGCCTTTCTAGGGAACGATTGCAGATTTCTGAGTTAGACTGTTACAACTAATCAAATCACCATCCAAATGTACCAAAAACCATACATCAGTGTTGTGGTTCTCTTGAACCGCTGCCTTTATTGGAGGGGAATCTACCATAATTTGCCAAATATGCAGCTGCATTCAAAGTTAACTAGAGAATATCAGATAACAAACTAACCTTTTGTATTTTGAATAATAAAATCACCGGTTAGTGTCACTTCAGTGTTCTAACTGTAATTATGGTATCATCATACATATCGTATAGACAGTGAGGAGCATTTGACCTCTGTGACAATCATTCCAAAGTGCCTAGTTAGTTTTTCTGTTACCAACTATAATGGTTTAGAATATTGAGAGATCAACAAGAAGCTCTGATAACACAGCCACTTGAATCAGACTGTTAGGTACATTGAGTTAACTGATTGTTTTGTCAGACATGCTGCACAGTAGCATTCTTATTTGGTGTGTAAATGCGAGGTACATAGTTCATGCAACATGGATTGGAACTTCCTGAGCTTTTTAAAAGCCTGATAAATTTAGCCTGTGTAAATATGCATGAAGCTATTTTTCTTCCTTCAGTAACCAACTAAGCTTCTCTGTTTGGTGCCTCAACTAGTATTAATATCCTCTGTCTCTATCTTTGGTCTATGCTGGATCAATATTTCCCACTGTTCTGATCAATGAGTGACACAAATAAGGCTGCACTACTGGCTGCCTCTTGTTCAGTTGGCCTTGTCAGTAATAGAATTATAAGGAATTGCTGAATAGAAAATAGCCACTTGAGTCACAGTCCTATCCTCTTTAAATGTATCTCAGCTCCGCTTTTGTGATGTATTACTGTATCTCTACTCTCTCCATGGAAATGCCAGTCTCTCTCTGATCCTGGGTTCTGCTCTCTGATTGCTTAAGCCTTGCTTAAGTAACAGCTTATGGCCTGATCCTGCTCCCATTAAAGCTAGTGGCCAAACTTCTGTTGACTACAGTGGGAGCAGGAATTGCAGCTGTTGAGTGGCAATGATATTGAGCATTCAAGTGGGCCTTTCCTGTATCTTGCATGATTGTAGGGGTCAAGCACAATTTTGCCTAATTAAATTACTAAGTGGGAGACTGTGTCCCAAGGAGACTAAGTGGGAGACTGTGTCCCAGCGGTCCAAGAGAACCACCATAGTAGGCAGTGGCATGTTGTGGCACTGCACCAGAAGCACCCTAGGGAAGGAATTACAGCTGAGGGTGTTACAGTTCTCTCCCTGATGCCCTCTGACTGAAATAGTTCCCCACTAGCCTAAGGCACAAATTCCTTTTAAACTTTTTTTTTTAATTGACTAAAGGGATCCCATCAAATCAAAATCTAATTACATATTATCCTAATCACAGGTTAACTAATATTGTCCTTCAACCTTAGATGCACATATCTAAATACGATTCATCCTTGTGTGACATGCCAGCCTTAGGTTTTCCATTATTTACTTCTATCATAACATCTCTGTTGACCTACCCCTGCTCTGAGTAGTAATTGGTAAATCATTGTCTTATAAATATGTCTAAAAGTTAAAATAAAAAAACCTGGGGATGTTTAAAAGAAGAAACCAGAATTTTTAAATGCCAATCTTAATATTAAACTCGTCTAACCAGAACCAGAAAATCCTCTTAGAGTGTTCACTGTGCAAAAGCCAGGACACCAGTCTATTCCAGCTCCTGTGGAAGTCAGTGTCAATATATCTATGCAAGAAGGAGCAAAATGTGCTATCCAAAGGGTAGTCTTAAAGAGCGTAGATTAATAAAATGTCTCTTCAACAGTAGCAATGCCAATGGACAAAGTACCTGTTAACGCTATGAATGAGCAATTATTAAACACAATTTATGCCTCCGCTTTAGCTTGACTTTCTGATCAGTGACATTAAATAAAACCAATCTAAGCAGAAAACCCACTGGTTTTTTTCCCTGATATGAATAGCTCCATTTATGTTATGGCACAAATGATTGTTTCTAGATAGCTTTATTCAACATAAACTGGCATATCCGATGGCATAGACAATGTGTTTTAAAGACACTGTTTCCTTCTTTTAATCTCCCCTGGGCATATCCATGCCAGTATTGAGCCAAGTAAACTGGAAAAAGACCATGAGAACAGAGAAGAGAGAGCTAAACAGTACATGTGTTACACTGCTGTCGGATGAAGTCAGTATCCCTTTATTCATGAATGCTGTCTGCATGGCATATCCAGCAGGCAGGATTATTTTTTAGCAGAGCCTCTCTCAATTACAAAGAAGAAATTGCCAAAGAAATAATTTCTGAAAGTCATTTTCAGATGCAAGTGGTAATTATGATGCATAATTATATTTAATTTAATTTATATGTAAATGAAATTATTTCAGTTGCAATTTCACTCTAGCCAGATTATTACAAAGTGAAAAGACTGAGTCAGCTCTGACAAGAGAATAGACTTTGTGAACTGACAATAAAATTTCAAATTATATTTCAAAATTTTGATTTTAACAAAATAATTGATGTCACAAGTGCAAGACTCGTGATAAGATAGCAAGAGGTTGGTAATGTCTACCCTTGATTTTCTGAGACTGTTGTTTGACATAAATAATGGGTCAAATCTCACTTGCTTAGTCAAAACTTGCTCACTTTTCTTGTGGAAAAACTGCCATTGATTCATTGAGTTCTGCTTGAGAAAGATGAAGAAAATTTGGACCAATCAGGTGTAAGCCTAAATATAGTACAGATTTAACTCCTTTTCCCAATTTTTGTTAAATCTTGGTGCCTTTTGTAGGAGTAGGGGAGGTAGAGCGAGAGGGAGGGGAAGATTTTTTTGTTGTTGTTTCATGTTCTCTTGTGTTTTTTGTCAATCCTTCTGAGACAGATAATGGAGTAACGTATAATTTACTGTGTTTGGATCCTTTATTTCAGACCTTAAAAGTAAAAATCCTGTCTTCTTTATTTTTGACACAAAAGGTCAAATTTTCAGACTAGATGCAATGATACATACCCTTATCATGCTTCTAATAACTCATTTGTATGTCTGCTTAAAAAACGAAAGAAGGAATGAAAACAAATGCTAACTACATAAAAAAATGGCAAGAGAGGTTTGAAGCTACTTGAGGTGCAAGTTCACATATCTAGTTGTATATGCAAGTCAGGGTGCTGTGGTGAGCCAGCGAGTGTGCAACTTTGTGGGTGCATCCATTATGCCCATAGTTGGAAAATTTCATCCTAAAATATCCCATAGGTTTTTGTAAAACCGTAGGTTTTCCCTCAATCATTGGTCACAGTTTTCCAATGTTCTACAACTAGTATAAAGCACTGGTTGCCTACTTGACTGCCATCCAAAGATGGTCATGTTGGTTTTCTTCAGGAAGGAAGATGCTGCAGAGTTTGGGCAGCACCATAATCATGGTACTTTACAAGTGGGGAAAGAGCGAAGGTGAATGTTCCCCTGGATGAAAAAAGAAAGTTGAAACCTATGGGGAGGAAAAGGAAGTAGTCTGAGGAGAAGCTTACTAGGATGAAGAAAGAGGGACAATAGGATGAAGAAAGAGGGATGAAGAAAAGGGGCAAAAGGGAGCACACCAAAAAGTGGATGGGAAGATTTAGTGAAGGAGTTGAAGTGGAATTGGCTAAAGCCCAGCAGTAAGAGAAAGTGGGTGAAGGGGGGTGGGGAGCCTGGCAAAGATGTCAGAGAAATGAACAAGTTTTATTGCTGTTGCCAAGTAGCTGGATGACAAGTTACAGGGAGCTAGGGCCAGGAGGACGGGAACTTCCAAAGATCTGCCAGACTTCCAAAATGTAGGATGCTTTATTCAGCCTCTTTAGGGATCTCTTGCCCATGGATTTACATGTAATGTTCCTGTACGGAGACTGAAGACTGTTGTTTTGACATATTGTTCCCATGATGCCTCACTGTGGTGCTGATGTGGCACCAAAGTTATGAGGCAGAGAGCAGATTTTAATGGGGTTTTGGTTTGGTAAGACAGCAGATATGTAAAAACTGCTTGAAAACCATCAATTCTGAGGCTGTGATAGTTAAGATATTTAGAGCAAAGGCCCTCTTGTGTCTGAACAGCGAATGGCCCCCCCTTATCTTTTCTCATTTGGGAAAATGCTCTTGGGAAACTTCATCTAGTTATGAAGCTTGGTACTTGCACTATGCTGGCCAAATGGAGCACCATTTACCTTACAGTTTTATTTGGCCCCAGATGAATCCTACATAGCTGCACTTGGCAAAAAAACTGAGTACCTGAGAACTTCTGGACATGATTCAGTGAAGAAGTAGGAGAGGAATAAATGTTATCTGCATTATTTACTATAGCAGGAAGCTCTTTAATGGTACTAGCAAGAAACAGAGCATCAAGACTAGTAGGTTTTATATGCAGTAGCTGGGAACAAAGAGGAGTAAATATCATGTGACCTCCTAACTCTCCACAGGCCATCATCAGGTGAACTGTGGTCCATACACTGGGGGAAAATATTAAATTGAACACTTAACAAATCAGTCAGGAATAAAATACAAAAGGAGGCTGAAATATAGTTGCTTAGGTGCCATTCTGTATTCTGCTTAAGTAACAAAGTTTTTAAGTTTAAATAATTCATTGTACAGTGGTGGATGTGCTTCAATAATAGATTCAAGGGATAAGTATTTTCCCCTCCATACTCTTCAGTGAAGGTGGGGGACAAAATATTATCACTTGAATAGTCTTTGTGTGGGATCGGGTGTATATCAAAGTTCTAACTGCTCTTTTCTTTGCTCGGCTAGACACATATTACCTGCACATAATTATGGTACTGCATAATAGTAATAATCTTCCATTGAATCTTTGTACATAAATAGGTCACTCAAACACCATATTATGTTATCTGATACAGTATATGCTCATAGGATTATGTGTTAAAAAAAGGAGTACCTGTGGCACCTTAGAGACTAACAAATGTATTTGAGCATAAGCTTTTGTGAGCTACAGCTCCCTTCATCGGATGCATTCAGTGGAAAATACAGTGGGGAGATTTATATACACAGAGAACATGAAACAATGGGTGTTACCATACAGACTGTAACAAGTGTGATCAGGTAAGATGAGCTATTACCAGCAGGAGAGCGGGGATGGGGGGGAACTTTTGTAGTGATAGTCAAGATGGGCCATTTCCAGCGGTTGACAAGAACATGTGAGGAACAGTGGCGGGAGGGGGGGGGATAAACATGGGGAAATAGTTTTACTTTGTGTAATGACACATCCACTCCCAGTCTTTATTCAAGCCTAAGTTAATTGTATCCAGTTTGCAAATTAATTCCAATTCAGCAGTCTGTCATTGGAGTCTGTTTTTGAAGGTTTTTTGTTGAAGAATTGCCACTTTTAGGTCTGTAATCGAGTGACCAAAGAGATTGAGGTGTTCTCCGACTGGTTTTTGAATGTTATAATTCTTGACGTCTGATGTGTCCATTTATTCTTTTACGTAGAGACTGTTCAGTTTGGCCAATGTACATGGCAGAGGGGCATTGCTGGCACATGATGGCAAATATCACATTGGAAGATGCGCATGTGAACGAGCCTCTGATAGTGTGGCTGATGTGATTAGGCCTTATGATGGTGTCCCCTGAATAGGTATGTGGACACAGTTGGCAATGAGCTTTGTTGCAAGAATAGATTCCAGGTGTTAGTGTTTTTGTTGTGTGGTGTGTGGTTGCTGGTGAGTATTTGCTTCAGGTTGTGGAGCTGTCTGTAAGCAAGGACTGGCCTGTCTCCCAAGATCTGTGAGAGTGATGGGTTGTCCTTCAGGATAGATTGTAGATCCTTGATGATGCGTTGGAGAGGTTTTAGTTGGGGTGGCTAGTGGCGTTCTGTTATTTTCTTTGTTGGGCCTGTCCTGTAGTAGGTAACCTCTGGGTACTTTTTTGGCTTTGTCAATATGTCTCTTCACTTAAGCAGGTGGGTATTGAGGTTGTAAGAACACTAGATAGAGATATTGTAGGGGTTTGTCTCTGTCTGAGGGGTTGGAGCAAATGCAGTTGTATTGTAGAGCTTGGCTCTAGACAATGGATCATGTGGTGCAGTCTGGATGAAAGCTGGAGGCATGTAGGTAGGCATAACGGTCAGTAGGTTTCTGGTATAGGGTGGTGTTTATGTGACCATCGCTTATTAGCACCATAGTGTCCAGGAAGTGGATCTCTTGTGTGGACTGGTCCAGGCTGAGGTTGATGGTGGGACAGAAATTGTTGAAATCATGGTGGAATTCCTCAAGGGCTTCTTTTCCACGGGTTCAGATGATGAAGAGGTCATCAGTGTAGCTCAAGTAGAGTACGGGCATTAGGGGACGAGAGCTGAGGAAGCATTGTTCTAAGTCAGCCAAAAAATGTTGGCATACTGTGGGGCCATGCAGGTACCCATAGCAGTGCCGCTGATTTGAAGGTATACATTGTCTCCAAATGTGAAATAGTTATGGGTGAGGACAAAGTAACAAAAGTTAGCCACCAGGTTTGCCGTGACATTATTGGGGATACTGTTTCTGAGGGCTTGTAGTCCATCTTTGTGTGGATTGTTGGTGTAGAGGGCTTCTACATCCATAGTGGCCAGGATGGTGTTTTCAGGAAGATCACTGATGGATTGTAGTTTCCTCAGGAAGTCAGTGGTGTCTCGAAGATAGCTGGGAGTGCTGGTAGCACAGGGCCTGAGAAGGGAGTCAACATAGCCAGACAATCCTGCTGTCAGTGTGCCAATGCCTGAGATGGGGTGTCCAGGATTTCCAGGTTTATGGATTTTGGGTAGCAGATAGAATACCCCTAGTCGGGATTCTAGGGGTGTGTCTGTGCAGATTTGTTCTGCTTTTTCAGGGATAGCTTGAATAAAGACTGGGAGTGGATGTGTCATTACACAAAATAAAACTATTTCTCCATGTTTATTCCCCCCGCCACTCACACTGTTCCTCACGTGTTCTTGTCAACTGCTGGAAATGGCCCACCTTGATTATCACTACAAAAGGTTCCCCGCCCGCTCTCCTGCTGGTAATAGCTCACCTTACCTGATCACTCTTGTTACAGTGTGTATGGTAACACCCATTGTTTCATGTTCTTTGTGTATATAAATCTCCCCACTGTATTTTCCACTGAATGCATCCGATGAAGTGAGCTGTAGCTCATGAAAGCTTATGCTCAAATACATTTGTTAGTCTCTAAGGTGCCACAAGTACTCCTTTTCTTTTTGCGGATACAGACTAACATTGCTGCTGCTCTGAAACCTGTATTAAAAAGAGTATTGGCTGTCATAGATTTGTTTCTAATTAATTAAACTTGAATAAATATGCCCTTGTATAATTGATGCAAGAAAAGGGAAAGAATGGGTTGTATCTTAATTCTTGGTTGTGGAGCTTTGCAAATCTGTTAGTTACTGCTTGACTCTGTTTCACTGTTAAACACTCATAACTGTCCTCAGTCCAGGAGAGCTACACTCTTTCAGAACCTCTCAAAATTGGTCCAATTATAGACTCATAGACTTTAAGATCACAAGGAACTATTATGATCATCTAGCCTGACATCCTGCACATTGCACACCACAGAACCTCTCCCACACACTCCTCTAATAGCACCCTAACCTCTGGTTGAGTTACTGAAGTCCTCAAATCATGACTTAAAAGACTTTAAGTTACAGAGAATCCACCATTTAAACCTGCAAGTGGCTCATGCACCATGATGCAGAGGAAGGTGAACCTTCCTGCCCACTCTGGGTCTCTGCCAATATAATGCATCCCTTTTTAGTGATTTTTTTTTCAACATAGTATGTAAACTGGCAGTCCCTAACATGTTTTGCTTTTCTGCTTGTGTTGTCATCACTGGCCATTTATACTATTGACAAGCTAACATATATTTCTGGAGTAATAGGACAATGTAGGAATTGCTTTCAAGCATGTACTTCATGAGTAAGTCAGATGGTAGTCATTTGCTGAAGGAGTATATATTTTCACAGTGCACACAGATGTTCAATTGTATTATCAGTCCATTTATTTTACACTGAGATTCTGAAGACCACTTAGGATTTCCAGAAACATAAGACAAAGATTCTTTGCTGGCAGTTTTGTTTCACTCCTATAAGGCTTTAGATGGATGTGCCTTTCTGAGTTTGTGAAGTTGCAGGGTATCCATTTGCCCCCTTCAATAAATGTGGCAAGAACTGTCCTTCAATAAGAAGAAATAATAGTTCAAATACTATAACCAGCAATGACTGCATGCAGCTCAATCCAAACTAGAAATCAAAATTAAACTTTATCCCAATACACTGTTGTTTCAAATGGGGGTGGAAATGTTTTAAACAAAAAAAATTAAACAGAACCAAAAACATTCAAAGTCAGGAAATTTTAAGTTAAGGTTCTACAAATAACTTCAAGTTGTGCATTTCCCAATGGTCCTCTTTTAGTTAAGATATTTCTGTTATTTCCTGTATATTCCACCCATCATCACCGGAGTATCTATCATTTTATCATAAGTGACTGGTACTGCATTGTCCTTTTCCACCTATTAGGAACAATTGTGAATTAAACCTTCCATCTTGGCTGGCTAAAATCAATAAGGAATCACTAGGTGAAATCCTGGCCTCATTGAAGTTGATGGGAGTTTTGCCATTGACTTCAATACAGCCAGGATTTTACCCCCAGTCACTTACTGGTGAAGACTGTCCATGCCTCCCTTTGGAAGAATAGGATGCCAGGTGTGTGCCAGTAGATTAACAGGTAATTAACCAATCACATAGTATTGATAATCTTGTTATCACAGTGGTTCAAATCATGTCTTTCATTTTCTAAGGAGGGTTATAATGGAACCCTAGGTTTCAGAGTAGCAGCCGTGTTAGTCTGTATTCGCAAAAAGAAAAGGAGTACTTGTGGCACCTTAGAGACTAACAAATTTATTAGAGCATAAGCTTTCGTGAGCTACAGCTCACTTCATCGGATGCATTTGGTGGAAAAAACAGAGGAGAGATTTATATACACACACAGAGAACATGAAACAATGGGTTTATCATACATGCTGTAAGGAGAGTGATCACTTAAGATAAGCCATCACCAGCAGCGGGGGGGGGGGGGGGGGGGGGGAAGGAGGAAAACCTTTCATGGTGACAAGCAAGGTAGGCTAATTCCAGCAGTTAACAAGAATATCAGAGGAACAGTGGGGGGTGGGGTGGGGGGGAGAAATACCATGGGGAAATAGTTTTACTTTGTGTAATGACTCATCCATTCCCAGTCTCTACTCAAGCCTAAGTTAATTGTATGCAATTGTATGCAGTATGCAAATTAATTCCAATTCAGCAGTCTCTCCTTGGAGTCTCTTTTTGAAGCTTTTTTGTTGAAGGATAGCCACTCTTAGGTCTGTAATCGAGTGACCAGAGAGATTGAAGTGTTCTCCAACTGGTTTTTGAATGTTATAATTCTTGACGTCTGATTTGTGTCCATTCATTCTTTTACGTAGAGACTGTCCGGTTTGGCCAATGTACATGGCAGAGGGGCATTGCTGGCACATGATGACATATATCACATTGGTAGATGCGCAGGTGAACGAGCCTCTGATAGTGTGGCTGATGTGATTAGGCCCTATGATGGTATCCCCTGAATAGATATGTGGACAGAGTTGGCAACGGGCTTTGTTGCAAGGGTAGGTTCCTGGGTTAGTGGTTCTGTTGTGTGGTGTGTGGTTGCTGGTGAGTATTTGCTTCAGATTGGGGAGCTGTCTGTAAGCAAGGACTGGCCTGTCTCCCAAGATCTGTGAGAGTGATGGGTCGTCCTTCAGGATAGGTTGTAGATCCTTGATGATGCGTTGGAGAGGTTTAAGTTGGGGGCTGAAGGTGATGGCTAGTGGCGTTCTGTTGTTTTCTTTGTTGGGCCTGTCCTGTAGTAGGTGACTTCTGGGTACTCTTCTGGCTCTGTCAATCTGTTTCTTCACTTCAGCAGGTGGGTATTGTAGTTGTAGGAATGCATGATAGAGATCTTGTAGGTGTTTGTCTCTGTCTGAGGGGTTGGAGCAAATGCGATTATATCGTAGAGCTTGACTATAGACAATGGATCGAGTGGTATGATCTGGATGAAAGCTAGAGGCATGTAGGTAGGAATAGCGGTCAGTTGGTTTGCGATATAGGGTGGTGTTTATGTGACCATCGCTTATTAGCACCGTAGTGTCCAGGAAGTGGATCTCTTGTGTGGACTGGTCCAGGCTGAGGTTGATGGTGGGATGGAAATTGTTGAAATCATGGTGGAATTCCTCAAGAGCTTCTTTTCAATGGGTCCAGATGATGAAGATGTCATCAATGTAGCGCAAGTAGAGTAGGGGCATTAGGGGACGAGAGCTGAGGAAGCGTTGTTCTAAGTCAGCCATAAAAATGTTGGCATACTGTGGGGCCATGCGGGTACCGATCGCGGTGCCGCTGATTTGAAGGTATACATTGTCACCAAATGTGAAATAGTTATGGGGGAGGACAAAGTCACAAAGTTCAGCCACCAGGTTAGCCGTGACAGTATCGGGGATACTGTTCCTGACGGCTTGTAGTCCATCTTTGTGTGGAATGTTGGTGTAGAGGGCTTCTACATCAATAGTGGCTAGGATGGTGTTTTTAGGAAGATCACCAGTGGACTGTAGTTTCCTCAGGAAGTCAGTGGTGTCTCGAAGATAGCTGAGAGTGCTGGTAACAAAGGGCCTGAGGAGGGAGTCTACATAGCCAGACAATCCTGCTGTCAGGGTGCCAATGCCTGAGATGATGGGGTGTCCAGGATTTCCAGGTTTATGGATCTTGGGTAGCAGATAGAATACCCCTAGTCGGGATTCTAGGGGTGTGTCTGTGCAGATTTGTTCTTGTGCTTTTTCAGGGAGTTTCTTGAGCAAATGCTGTAGTTTCTTTTGGTAACTCTCGGTGGGATCAGAGGGTAATGGCTTGTAGAAAGTGGTGTTGGAGAGCTGCCTAGTAGCCTCTTGTTCATACTCCAACCTATTCATGATGACGACAGCACCTCCTTTGTCAGCCTTTTTGATTATGATGTCAGAGTTGTTTCTGAGGCTGTGGATGGCACTGTGTTCTGCATGGCTGAGGTTATGGGGTAAACGATGCTGCTTTTCCACAATTTCAGCTCGTGCACGTCGGCGGAAGCACTCTATGTAGAAATCCAGGCTGCTGTTTCGACCTTCAGGAGGAGTCCACCCAGAATACTTCTTTTTGTAGTGTTGGCAGGAAGGTCTCTCTGGGTTAATATGTTGGTCAGAGGTGTGTTTGAAATATTCCTTGAGTCTGAGACGTCGAAAATAGGACTCTAGGTCACCACAGAACTGTATCATGTTCGTGGGGGTGGAGGGGCAAAAGGAGAGGCCCTGAGATAGGACAGATTCTTCTGCTGGGCTAAGAGTATAGTTGGATAGATTAACAATATTGCTGGGTGGGTTACGGGAACCATTGTTGTGGCCCCTTGTGGCATATAGTAGTTTAGATAGCTTAGTGTCCTTTTTCTTTTGTAGAGAAGCAAAGTGTGTGTTGTAAATGGCTTGTCTAGTTTTTGTAAAGTCCAGCCACGAGGAAGTTTGTGTGGAAGGTTGGTTCTTTATGAGAGTATCCAGTTTTGAGAGCTCATTCTTAATCTTTCCCTGTTTGCTGTAGAGGATGTTGATCAGGTGGTTCCGCAGTTTCTTTGAGAGTGTGTGGCACAAGCTGTCAGCATAGTCTGTGTGGTATGTAGATTGTAATGGATTTTTTACCTTCAGTCCTTTCGGTATGATGTCCATCTGTTTGCATTTGGAGAGGAAGATGATGTCTGTCTGTATCTGTGCGAGTTTTTTCATGAAGTTGACAGATTTCCACTCTATACTGCTAAATTCAGTGCCTTGCATAATGACAGGTTTCAGAGTAGCAGCCGTGTTAGTCTGTATTCGCAAAAAGAAAAGGAGTACTTGTGGCACCTTAGAGACTAACAAATTTATTAGAGCATAAGCTTTCGTGAGCTACAGCTCACTTCATCGGATGCATTTGGTGGAAAAAACAGAGAAGAGATTTATATACACACACAGAGAATATGAAACAATGGGTTTTATCATACACACTGTAAGGAGAGTGATCACTTAAGATAAGCCATCACCAGCAGCAGGGGGGGGAAAGGAGGAAAACCTTTCATGGTGACAAGCAAGGTAGGCTAATTCCAGCAGTTAACAAGAATATCATCTGGACCCATGGAAAAGAAGTTCTTGATGAATTCCACCATGATTTCAACAATTTCCATCCCACCATCAACCTCAGCCTGGACCAGTCCACACAAGAGATCCACTTCCTGGACACTACGGTGCTAATAAGCGATGGTCACATAAACACCACCCTATATTGGAAACCAACTGACCGCTATTCCTACCTACATGCCTCTAGCTTTCATCCAGATCATACCACTCGATCCATTGTCTACAGCCAAGCTCTACGATATAACCACATTTGCTCCAACCCCTCAGACAGACAAACACCTACAAGATCTCTATCATGCATTCCTACAACTACAATACCCACCTGCTGAAGTGAAGAAACAGATTAACAGAGCCAGAAGAGTACCCAGAAGTCACCTACTACAGGACAGGCCCAACAAAGAAAACAACAGAACGCCACTAGCCATCACCTTCAGCCCCCAACTAAAACCTCTCCAACGCATCATCAAGGATCTACAACCTATCCTGAAGGACGACCCATCACTCTCACAGATCTTGGGAGACAGGCCAGTCCTTGCTTACAGACAGCCCCCCAATCAGAAGCAAATACTCACCAGCAACCACACACCACACAACAGAACCACTAACCCAAAAACCTATCCTTGCAACAAAGCCCGTTGCCAACTCTGCCCACATATCTATTCAGGGGATACCATCATAGGGCCTAATCACATCAGCCACACTATCAGAGGCTCGTTCACCTGCGCATCTACCAATGTGATCAATGCCCCTCTGCCATGTACATTGACCAAACTGGACACTCTCTACGTAAAAGAATGAATGGACACAAATCAGACGTCAAGAATTATAACATTCAAAAACCAGTTGGAGAACACTTCAATCTCTCTGGTCACTCGATCACAGACCTAAGAGTGGCTATACTTCAACAAAAAAGCTTCAAAAACGGACTCCAACGAGAGACTGCTGAACTGGAATTAATTTGCAAACTGGATACAATTAACTTAGGCTTGAATAGAGACTGGGAATGGATGAGTCATTACACAAAGTAAAACTATTTCCCCATGGTATTTCTCCCCCCTACCCCACCCCCCACTGTTCCTCTGATATTCTTAGGTTTCAGAGTAGCAGCCGTGTTAGTCTGTATTCTCAAAAAGAAAAGGAGTACCGGTGGCACCTTAGAGACTAACAAATTTATTAGAGCATAAGCTTTCGTGAGCTACAGCTCACTTCATCGGATGCAACTGCTGGAATTAGCCTACCTTGCTTGTCACCATGAAAGGTTTTCCTCCTTTCCCCCCCCTGCTGCTGGTGATGGCTTATCTTAAGTGATCACTCTCCTTACAGTATGTATGATAAACCCATTGTTTCATGTTCTCTGTGTGTGTATATAAATCTCTCCTCTGTTTTTTCCACCAAATGCATCCCATGAAGTGAGCTGTAGCTCACGAAAGCTTATGCTCTAATAAATTTGTTAGTCTCTAAGGTGCCACAATGGAACCCTAGTGAGCAAGATGGTCTCTTAATTACACACACAGCCTATAATCTTCTCTTCCTCATCTGTTTGCATTTTGCATGTTATTTAACTCATTTAACTGTAATGCAACGCTGTAGAAGCGGGGTATTAAATATAAGTGTATGTGGCCAAGGTCTATGGCACCAAAACTACCTAATGAGGTTTTTGATGCCCTGACAAGTGGAAAATGTTCACTTTTCGTATCTACTGGTCACCTGTGCAACTGAAACAGACATTTAATTGCTTTGCTTAATGTCTGCAGACAGCAGAAATCTGTCTGTAGGGTAAAGCTGGCCTTGTATAGCTCTGTCTCCCAGAGGAAGTAAGCCTCCTGGGCTCAGGTTCACAAAGAATGTATCTATGCAACTGTGCATTTCCAAACAATCATGTCTCTTACTGTGTATTACTTCCCTCTCCTCTTTGAAAGGACAAAGGCAAAGCCAGCCCTGTTGAATCAAGAGCTATTAGTGTGTTATTTCTCAATCCTTGAATTGTGTGACACATTTGTTTGTTATCCTTTTTTGTTCAAGCCTACAATTATAATCCAAGAAAATATTAGCCTTGTTACAGTTGGCTAAACTGAAATCCATTTATTGCTCTTAGAGAGCTTTTTAAACTTAAAAAAACCTGAATTAATCTTTTTGTGGCCTTTAAGGAAGTGTCTGTCTGTCCTCACCTCCCCACTGCTGTCTCTAAGGAGAAGACTGTTAGTATAAAATCTTCAGTAAAAAGATCTAAAAGAAATTTTTGTATCTTTCTCTCTACCCTGTTTCCCCCACTCCCCTTTTTCTTTTTTAATCCCAGGGTAAACAAGACCCTATATTAAACTATGCAGATTTGGAAACACATAAGTGGAAACTGATAGATGTAATACTATATGGATGGTACTATAAACATATCACGTCTGCATTAATCCTACATAACCTACCATAGCTGGTAATAGCATTTATCAAGTTCTTTATGTTTTAGAGCCAGACTCTCTATATAATTTTTAAAAAAAATCAAGGTCAATGAGCATGCACAAATTCTCCAAATGTGCATATAAATAGGGACTAAGCCAGCTAAGTGACCATCCAAACCGCAAATAACCTCTTTATGTGAAATTATAATAAATGTGCATGTAGATATACTGTGGGCGCTCAAATGTACATACAAGTTGGCCTTTTGTATATAAAAGCTTGGTCCTCAACAGTGATGTGTAAACATAAATTTTTTCAACAGTCCTAGGAAAGCTTACCTCAGCCCATTTTACATATATTAAAATCTGACCAAGGTTGATCATGGCAAACTTTTCAAGCTTGGATGACTAAGGTCTGATTTCCAAGTCTATAGTTAGACATCTCTATGCAGGTACCCAGATAGACGGAGTTACGGTTCCCAGCTATAGTTTTCGTACCTAACTTCATTCATCCAAGCTTGAAAACTTTGGCCTATGTGACTTGCTCAAGTGCACAAGTGTATTTAGAACTCACAGATTCCTTGCTCCTAGTCCTGTGCTTATCCCTGAGGTGCATACTACCTCTCAGAACTAGACAATACCAAGAGTTGAGCTCTACACATATTCACTTTAAAGGGTTAAAGCTGCATTTTTGTTGCTATGACAGATGGCTATTTCCTGCACTATCCTGAATAAACTTTTTTAAATTAAGTTAAACCTTATTGAATAAGGTTTAATACCTTTGGGGTCCATTAAGTTAAAAATAAAAGGAGTACTTGTGGCACCATAGAGACTCACAAACTTATTTGAGCATAAGCGCTCATGAAAGCTTATGCTCAAATAAATTTGTTAGTCTCTAAGGTGCCACAAGTACTCCTTTTCTTTTTGCGAATACAGACTAACACTCTGAAACCTGTCATTAAGTTAAAAATGTAATTGTTGATGTGTTATTGTAGGATTGTACATAACTGTTTGAGAGATGTAACTAATGCAAATGTTAAGAACGTCAAAAAAATATTTGGGACAATACTTGGATGACCATATATCCCATTTTAGCCGGGACAGTCCCCTTTTTCCTGTCCTGGACGTCCCCGACTTTTTTGGCAAAACTGGGTATTTGTGCCATTTGGCAAGAGCAAACGGGACAAATGCCCAGTTTTCAAACAGTGGGGTACAGAGGAACGTTCAGGGGAGAGGGGCAGGGGGAGGAACGGGACATCTCCACATCCTTCTTGCAGGCAGCCCAAGGCCCATGCCCCACCCCCCACCAGGAGGCTGCCCAGGAGCCTGGCTGATTTGTCTCTGCTATTCCTTGGCCCTCAAATCAGGGAACAATGTGGTGTAATATGTTCATTCTGCAATCCAATCAAAGGGCAGCACTCTCAAGGCCCTAATTCAAACTCTTAGGTTTCCATGGAGATGGCAGGCCTGGCCGGGCCATGGAGCCGCAACTTGATTGGTAAGTGCCCAACCAGGTCCTACAGGTAGGGGGCGGTGCCAGCCTCTTCCCAATTGGGGGGGGCTGAGGTGGGCTAGACAGAAAATTTTGGGAGCTGCACTATACATCTTGTGGGCACACATACTTTTTTAACAGCATGCACTTAAATGTGTATTTTATTTGTTATCCTCAAAAAGAGAATAAAAATATATATGGACAGACTGGTTTTAAACTTCATCTATGGCAGCTCACTGGTGCAACATTTATTCACAGAAAATCAATAGGAAAAATATGTAAGCCAATAAATAAAATAATTAAATTAATAATAACAATAAATGCAAATGTCTGAAAAAAATTGGTTAAATAATACTAATAGCTAATTACTTTAAATTGGAGAATGTACTGTATTATTTTAAAATTAGCCATTTGCACGTGCATGTACGCACGCGCGCACGCACACACACACACACACGCACACACCACTCTTTAAAGCAAAGTGAACAACTGACCAAAACTAAGTATATCTTTTTTTTGCTACCTGATCAAGCCTGTATTTCTTTCCACTCAAATCAAATACATATAATCTGAATATTAAAAATGTTATTAAAGATTTTGGTGGCGGGACAAAGGACACTCTTCCTGTAACTGTTGTGCATTCACAGTCAAGATGTAAATACAAGTAATTTATTAAACATATAATAGGGGGTGAGTGTTTTTTAACATTTCCATTAAACCAGTGAAAAACTGACATGCATTATGAAACAAAAAATGCATGTACAAAGATTGAGCTACTATTCATCACAGAGAAGATGTTTCACTTAAGGACAATCCATCTATTGTTGTGATTAGCCATGTATACCAGAGGTTCTCAAACTGGGGGTGTGTGGAATATATTCTGGGTGGAGGGCATGAGCTGCCCAGATCTGAAGGCAGACGAAAAGCAGCAGCTGCTGGCTGGATGCCCAGCTCTGAAGGCACTGCCACCACCACCACCAGCAATGCAGAACTGCAGAAGGGTGGCAATGCCATACAATGCCACCCTTACTTCTGTGTAGTGTTTGACCTTTGCGCTGGGAGTGGTGGCTACAGGGGAGCTAAGGCACATTTTGGGGTGGCTGTAGCCCCTGCGAGTTCTCCCAGTCCCACCCCTGCCTGCAGCATCTGCTTGTGGCAAGGCATCATGTGGCACGGCCCACCCTGCAGCCTTCCACCCTGGCCTCATGCCCCCCTGACTCCAAGCGGTTCCCAGAGCCCCCACGCTGGCCTTGTGTCCACCCCACCCCCTGTCCTTTAGGGCTGGTCCCTGGGGCCCTCTCCAGCGTCCAATCTGCCCAAACTGGCCTCTTTCCCTCCCCAGTCCACCTCCAGTCGCCTGCTTCTGCCACATCCTGGGCATCTCCCCAAGGCTGCTATCTAGAGTTTCTTTGGTCTCTCCCATTACCCAAATCTCCCATCTGCCCCTCTGCTATCCCAGCCCCCAAAGGGGAATCAGACCACTAGCTTCACCTCCTGGCTCTGTGCCCAAAAGTACTCATACACGTTCACACCCTGCTTTGCTATCCAGATCCCAGCCCATACCCATTCCTCTTCCCCGTTGTCCCCATCTCTGCTACTTGGCTCCACTGGGGACATGGAGGAACGTTTGGGGTGGGAACGTGGACAAGCAGCGATGCCAGGCAGGTCAGGCCAGCCCCGCACATTCTGTTTTCAGTTTAGGGAAATATGGTCACCCTACACAGTATATGTGAAATGAGTTTCTTAGGAGAGATTTGGGATAACTGTTTGAAGCTGTGGAGAAAAGCCTATTGTCTATTGGTTGCCTGCTCCTGGAAACTCCAGATCAAAGACCCTGGAATTGTATGAAGGGTGGACTAAACTTTTAATGAGTGTGCTAGTTCTGGGTTGAGGCTACTACAAACTTGTTACCATAGAAGAGACCCTTTTGTGGGGTTTTGAAGAACTGCTCCTGCCAGAGCCCTGTTAGAGCTGGAGTTATCTCTGGTAAGCTTATTAGCATGCATCTAGGTTCTTTTATTGTTTTTAATATGTTTTCTCTGTAATGCTTTTATCTAAAGAATAAATGTGCTTGCATAGAAAGAGCTGTGTGGTAGCTTAACTGTGGGCAGCTGCATTGTTATCAGTTTCTGAAGAGAAAGCTAGCAGGTCTTCTTAGGCAGACTGTCTTTTGCTGGGAAAAACACAGTGAAGGCTGGAAACTGTTCAGCCTGGAAATACCCCCAATCAAGAGGGAGAGAGAGACATGGATCTCCATCCAAGAAAGGTGATGGCTAGGGAGCCTGAAACTGAGAGAGGGTGCCCTCACTGAACTGCTATGGGAAAATATAGGTGCAGTTGCCCTGAACTGTGACAGTGGCAACCAAAAATATAACTCATTGAAATGGTGCATAAGTGAGAACACATCAACATATTAATTTGATTGGACTCATTCAATTTGCAAATAACTGGAGGATGCAGGGACAATCTCTAGTAGCCAGCATGGGTTTATCAAGACCAAATTATGCTGAATCAGTTTGATTTCCTTCTTTGACAGCGTAACTGATTTGGTGGACGGGGAATGCGGTGGACATAATATACCTGGACTTCAGCAAGGCTTTTGACACAGTCCCACATGACATTCTGGAAAGTAAGCTGGAGAAATGCAGGCTTGACAGAACTACCATTAAATGGACACATAATTGGTTAAACAACCACAAACAAAAAGAATAACTATTAATAGAATGATGTTGGATTGGAGGGAGGTCTGAAGTGGGGTTCCACAGGGATCTGCACTGGGTCTGGTGTTGTTTACTATCTTTATTAATGGCCTGGATGTAGGAACAGACAGCATACTGATCAAATATGCAGATAACACAAAGCTCGGGGGAATTGCCCATACTTTGGAGGATAGAGGAGATTAAGGGCGATATGATAGTGGTCTTCAAATACTTGAAAGACTGCCACTAAAAAGATGGAGAAAAGTTGTTCTCTCTTGCCACCAATGGCAGGACAAGAGGCAATGGGTTCAAACTACAGCACAGCAGATTTAGATTAAATCTCAGGAAAATCTTCCTAACTGTAAGAACAGTAGGACAATGGAACAGACTGCCTCGGGAGGTTGAGGAAGCTCCTTCATTAGAGGCTCTCAAAAGGAGGCTGGATCGCCATCTGTCTTGGATGGTTTAGACAGAACAAATCCTGCATCTTGGCAGGGGTTTAGACCAGATGACCCTTGTGGTCCCTTCTAACCCTACAATTCTATGACTCCTGAATCTTATGTTGTTTCAGCCAATAAACATACTCAGCAGCTTGCTTCCACACACCCCTTCTTATAATTCCTTTAATGTAATTGCTGAGAACCTCTAACTGTTGGCCCTCCTAAGGGTGTTCTCATGCCAGGGATTAGATAGGCACTGCAATAAGCAGTGGATTAGGAATACCCAGAAATACTTTTATTCAAGTCAAGGGGTGTATCTATCAGTAGTACATCTGTTTATATAAATGTCAGTAAAACAGCCAATATTGCGTGTCAAATACCACAAATAGCCTACCTTCAGCATAGCAGTAACTCAGTGTTTCTGAAGTAACTATAGAATGAAATATTGAAAGGCAACTAGCTAGTTAATTAGATATATGTAAATAACATGGAGACTTAGGCCCATGTCCTAAAGTTCGGTGTGTACATGTGGACTGTGCTTGTGAGGACCCTCACTGAAATCACCAATTGCAAGATGAGGGTCCAAAATATTAAACATCTTTGGGAGTCGGTTAGAAATATTTCAGCAAGTGAAGTGAGGTGGTACCTACTTAGAGAAGGAAAATCTTGAACTTTAGCTGCGAATAAATGTTGCAAAGATAACATATATAGTGTAATCAGCAAGCTCTAGATGGATGCAATATATGAATAAATATATCTGAACAGAAATATGGTTAGAGATAAATAAATGTGTGTTCAAATGTGTAAGCAATTCCCTAGAGTGACTGGTAGTCAGTCATTTTGACAGATAGCCAATGATCAATAAAGTACCTGGTAGACTTGTGTGCACTGAAGAGGAGTCCACTGTGATGGAACAGACTTTTGTTTATGGATATCTAAACCACACACATTTTCACTGCACAAGAATTGGCAACCTTTTAAATGTCTCCATAACCCTTATAAACTGAGCTTGCTACCAGAGCTGAACTTTAGGCTACAAGAGGAAAACTCAGTTTCATGTTTGTCAGATTAATTTTTTACTCTTTGTTGGAACAATAGGCTTGGAAATGCATAAACCCATTGCTAATTGTGAAAGGAATAAGCAGCTTGGTTCCACATCTGCAGTGGGAGACTGGGAGACCTGAACATCTCTCACCTCCAGTGTAACATGAGCCAGTTAAGTTTGTGTCCCCTCAAAAGTCCTCTCCCTAGCTGGCTCCAAAATCTCTAGCCTGGTACTATGTATAGGGCAAGAGACCACCATACAACAATCTGTTACACAAGAGAGGTGGTAGTTCAGCAGTATATTGTTTCTCAGGCCTGCCCCTGAATTTTCAGCTTTCTTTGAAGTGAGGACTGTTCTCTTCAGGCAGCTGCTACAACACCAATGTACCCATCATTGCCACAGCAACTGCTGTAAGGAAAACTGCCTTCCTCGGTTCCCAGTAATATCACTAGGAGTGCAGGACGGGGTGCCATACAGAGATTCCATAGCCTTCTGCAAGTTTCCAGTAGGAGGAAGGAGGAAGGAGGAAGGAGGAAGTAGGACTAAACTTCTGTCCCACTGAGTGGGAATCTGCCTGCCTAATCCCAGCATAGAGTTTGAAGAGTTAGAAGTGAGCCTGGAGCCTGCTTCCAACCTGACAAACACTTCCACACATGCACACACACAATCATTTGTTGGGCAGGTTTCCTTTGAGGATGAGAAGTGAGATGTCAGATATGGAGAGATCATTTTGGGAAAAGCATTTGCCTACAAGTGATATGGTGTTTTTGTCTTTTATCACATTTCTGCGTAAGTTCATTTGAAAGTGTAGTGATTATGTAAATGAAACCAGACAGTTGTTGTTGGGGCATTTAGCGCATTGGATGAGGTACACCACATACTGTGATAGGCCTATGTAGGACCCATGGATCTTGAAAGGTGTGTTACAGGGAATGTTGACCATTGTAACAGTGGAGATATGTCTGCAGGTTGTATGCCTGTTGTTCTGGAGGGGTCTGGTGGCCACGTTGAGTTGACATTGTCCTGATCTGTGAGGAGGTGGCTTCTAATGATGAGTTTGGTGACTTATTTGAAGGCCAGAAGAGGGGGTTCAGGAAAGATTTCTTTCAGGCTGTAGACCCCATAGAGTATGGGTTGTAATAATTTAAAGATACATTGTATAGGTTCCAGAGTGGGGGGATAGGTGATAGCTAGGGGTATGTGGTCAGAAGGTTTCTCTTTTCTGTATTGAAGCAGTTCCCTCACTCTGGGAATTTCACTGCATTGTAGCAGTGTCCACCTGGAATGTTATGTCAAGGTAAACTTGTGTGTTGTAGATTCATACCCTGGCTTGTCCCACAGTAACTCACTGTGTAAACAAGCCCTGGGACACAGAGTAAAGTGACTTACCATAGGTCACTCAGTGGCAGAGCTGAGAATTGACCCAGATCTCCCGAGTCCCAGTCCAGTGGTCTGTCATCGTTTGTTAAAGATTCCAGCTTTTAAACAATATTTTTTGGAAAAGCACTTCAGAAGAGTAATGAAGGCATATTCTTTAAATATTTATATAGTGCTGTAGCCCTCCATCTTTTCCACTCAAAGTGCTTCTCAATCTGATGTAGAGTTTTTGGTGTGTATATATAGGACTTACTTCACCACAACTGCAATGCAGCCACGTATGGGGTAGGATTGCCAGCCACCTGAATTTTGAGAGATGGAGGCAGATGTTTAGAACTGATCTTTTCAGGACACCCAAAAGTCCCTAACTGAGGAGAAATTGTTTATTTACTGGTTTATGTTACCTCATTCCATTCTTCCTCTTTCATTAGGAAATCAAAACTTTTCCCTACTTGCTTTTGTTACTATTATGTAAGCTTTTACATATTCTTCATCAGTGGTGTAATGTGAAAAATTCATCTGCAATTGCATGATTGTTTCATACTACACAATGCCCATTCAGTTTCTAGGGGTATGGCTGCACTTCAAGCTAGGGTTGTGAATCCCAGTCCACATACGCATACTTATCTGAGTTAACATGCTGTAAATAGTAGAATAGCTACAGGAGCATGAACAGCAATGGCTTGGGCTAGTTTCCCCAAGTACATACCCATGGGGTTCAAGCAGCTTTGTAGTTGGAATAGCTAGCCCATACTGCTGCTCGTCACTGCTTATTCTGTCCTTGCTACCCTTTTATTTTTAGCATGCTTGCTCAGATGAGAGCTAGCATGCATATGTGTACATCATCTGGGAATCATACTCATAGCTCATAGTGTAGATGTAGCCTAAAATAAAGGTTATGTCTGTTACTTTCTCATTTACCTTTCTTTAATATGCTGAGTTTTTATTTAAGCTCTGTTTGACACATACAGAGCTTGGGCTTTATGACAAATGGAAAAACTAGAACTCCAAGAATTAATGCACAAGCTGAATATATTTCTGGAGATGTGCATTACTGATTGGATTTGGATAAGCTGTCTGATATGAATTCAGGCAGGGTTTGCATTCAGTTTGTATACCTCAGTATGGCATATCAGCACCCCCTACATGGTTCTTCAGATTCTAAGGTGTCACTTGAAAGAAAAAAACCTCTTCTGGTTACAATTGTTGAGGGAGTCTTGAAAATGCCAACAGAGTGTAATTGATGTAATGATGTCTACCTGTGTTTACAGAACCTAAAACAATAGCTATGAGAGATATGAACTGCCCAAGTCACCTCAGCGGGTGTTAACTCAGATTTCCAATCAATACTTTAAATGTCAACTTGTTAATTTGCTGCTCAAAGCATACTATAAGAATCTGCACAAACTACTGTGAGTATCAGCTTATTCTGGTACTGCCAATGAGGGTATTTGCGAAAGTAACACTAATTTTTCCTACCCATAATTAGGAGGGAGCCTAACAGGGCATCTGAGCCCTCTTAAGGAGAAGCCAAGCCCAAACTGCCCAGCAGAGACTTGGATCTATCCAGATGCCACTGAGGGTTAGCTGAGTTCAGAGAGCATTATTGATCATCATTTGAACATGTCCATAAAATCCTGTGAGTGGTGTCTCATTGGGTAGAGCTTGGAAGACCATTTCCCCCCAGTCTGAACTCTGATTGCAATTTAAAAAACCTACTTTTTCCTTCCCTGCCTTTAAAATGTTAGCACAGTTAATTGGTTGAGTTATGTCTTTGCACATTTTAATGACAAAATGATCCTGGTTTGTTCTGTTTCTGGTTCCGTCTCACACATGGCACAGACCGTGATCCCTGACTTGGCTCAGTGTAGCTATGAAGGTGTAAACATAGCCTCTGTTGGATCCCTTTTCTAAGAGAAGTTACACCAGGCCCTCTCACTGTTCACGGCTGGTCCTTATTAGAAGGTGAAGCATGGTGGAGGCTAGGAGGCAAGCTTTAGGTAGAACTGACTGACAAATGTTGGACAGAATTTTCCCACTGAAAATATGGTTTAGTTGAAAACTAAACTTATTGTGGGAAAAAATCTAACATTTTCAACAAAAAACTGTGGTTTTCCCATGGAAAACTTCAAAACAAACATTTTCATTGAATTTTGACAATTTTAGTTGAAACACACACAGCCCCCCCAAAACCCCCAACCCATAACCTCCAAAAAGGCATTTTAACGATAATGCTGAATTAAAACAAACACTAAAAAGTTTATACTGAAAATGTTTCAATCAAAAAAATTTTACTGAAAAAAGCCTAGCTTTCTGACCAGCTCTAGCATTAGAAACTATGCTGATTCATTTCACAGTTGTACAATCAGATAACCTTAAGTATGTTGCCAGAGATCGATCTGGGTGTGGCTTGATTTACAAGATCACAGCTCTTTGGGATTTATATGATCTTGGTTCCACTCCTTCCCCCTCCTCTTCCTTCTAAACAGTAATGGAAAAGCTGGAATGTAGGATTGGCCTCTGTTCCCCCTAGCACTGGCAGCCGATGGCTACATTGACTGATTTCCCTGCTACTGAACATGGACAGTGTAAACTAAGAAGAGAATTCAAAGGAGAGTGTATACTAAGGAGATAATAGACCCCACAAGTCTTAATTTTGAAGGATGTGCCAATGAATTTATTTTGTAAGAGAGTTTGGAACAATTTTTCTATAGTCCCTTGGGAATTTGCTACAGCCAGAGGGGAGAAAGACTTTGTGACTGCTCAAAAGAGAAACTGTGTTTGTCTACTCAGCCTCAAAAGAGGTAAAGGGTGTTTCATTTTAGAAACCTTCAGTGTTTGGAGAGTATTCTTAAAGTGTCATGATTTGTTCATAATGTCCTGAGTGTGACAAGGGTGCAAGAACCTGCTTGAATCATTTTGCAAAGACACAAAAGAATTCTAAAGGAGCTCAGGTGTTTCATATTTCCCCTTATTTTGTGTCCTAAAATGGTGCAATTAAAACAAAACAACTAAATATATTCCAGCGCTACTGGCTCTGCTAGGTTCAGTTGGAAAGGAAGAACAGGACTTGTTGCTGAGGTACTGGAAACCTGAGATCAGTTCCTAGCTTTGCCAGATACTTCCAGTGTGATCTTGGTAAAATATTTAGTCTCTTGCTGCCTCCAAAACCAGGGAAATAATTCCTTTCTGCTACCCTTTGTTCAGAGTGGAAGCTCTTCAGGACATGGACTGGGTTTAGCGCTTAGCATAATGGGTCCCCAATCTCAGCTGGGACCTTTACGTGCTACTGTACCATTAATAATAATTTTTTCCTCGTCCTCTCGCCTCTCCCCACCCCCTCAATCTCATAGCTGCAAACAGATGTTGAAGGTTACTGTTTAAGAAAAGATCGTCAGAAGTCATAGCTTTGCTTTTCTGTCATTCTAAATTAAGGCTCCAGTGGTGCAAACTGATCCATGCAGGCAGACCCCTGGGCCTATGTAAAGCTTCAGTGATTTGATGGGGCTCTGAGCTGGTATAAAGGGCTGTGTGCAGCATTGAGGCCTATGTTTGGATATCAAGGTATATCAAGAGGAGAGGGATAGCTCAGTGGTTTGAGCACTGGCCTACTAACCTAGGATTGTAAATTCAATCCTTGAGGGGGCCATTTAGGGATTGGGGCAAAAATTGGGGATTGGTCTTGTTTTGAGCAGGGGGTTGGACTAGATGACCTCCTGAGGTCCTTTTCAACCCTGATATTCTATGAATTGAAAATACTTCAGTCTGGGAAACTCTAGAATTAGCCAGGTTGCTTGGTAGAAAGTTTCCAAACTGGAGTCTGACAGCAATCAATATACTTTAGGGTGAATTGTTACAATATGATTAACCAAGAAAAAACAAAATTTTGGGGGTGGGGAAATTTTTCATTTAAAAAAAAATCTCTATATAGACAGGGAATCAACTTCCAGATGTGGCTGTAGGAGTAAAACCAAACCCCATTTCTACCTCTCCAAACAACTCCTGAAATGGCAATTAGTAGATGGTACTTGTTCTTGTGGCTGAAAAAGAAGAAAATATTGCATTCTCCATGGCTGACAGTGTCACATCCTTTGATGGAGGGCATATCTGTCATCTTCGCTCTTACTCTCTAAGAAACCAAGACTATTGTCAGACTCTCACTTGGGTCATATTCTGTTGCCCTTAGTTCCACAGACACATCCTTACTCCCCATCGGTATGTTACTCATTGTATTCAAGGGAGTTGAACAGGATTTCACCTTCAGCTTTCACTCATTTAGAGATCAGATCAAGAATCTAAAAGGTCAAATTAGAAATCAAGTGTCTCACAGGTATTCTGCCTACAGCTGCCCACAGTTCCTGGAGGCATCTTTTTTAGCTCTCCTGGGTGTGTGTGACTGGGGAGGGGCAAGGGAGGGAAGCGTACAGCCAACAGGCTGTTCAGATTATATACATGCTTTCACAAAGCCCTTTCATAAACTGTGAGTTTCCCCTACCTGGCTAAGTCTGCTTATAGTGTTTGTCAGCTGCAGCAGACAGAACCTCAGCAAGACTTAAGCTGATGCTCATGTGGACCAATACCAAGAGGGAAAAAATTGTTTTCATTTAAAGTCTTGCAAGGAGTAAATACTGTTAAGGAGTGACTATGTCATTATGCCTATGCTCAAAGTCAGTGGACAAGTGAGGTTTGCAATTGCTGTTCTGTTGGAATGCCTGGAAGGTGGCAATATTGCTATGCCCAGTACTATCACACAAACTCTGAATTACTGCAAATGTAATAAAACATTAGTAATCAGAGCTTACATTCCCATACTGTAAACTTTCATTCTGAAGGGCCCCAAAATCCTCTACGGAGTGATAGGATATGCTAAGTTTGATTCATCCGCTTAGAAAATGCTACCTCCGAGAAGAAATATAGTAACTATTTAACAGCACCTTTATTAAACAAGTTTGACAGAATGAGTGAGAAACTTAGGTTGGCAAATTGCAATAACCTGATTTTGGAAACTGGCCTAAGATACTAGGGGTAACATTCTTGATTTGTGAAAAATACCATGGGATCCTTTTAATGACCACAAGAGATCAGGGCCTTGGTTTTAGTCTAAAACGTTTGTTTCAGTGTGATGAGCTATCACTTCACTGAAAAACTAAAATACAATTTATCTTTTTACTTGACATAGAGTAAGATTTAAGAGGAAGAAGAGATAAGTATGCAGGGCCTTTTCTGTGGGTCCCTATCAAAATAAGAGCAACTTAGTATTTTCAGTACATGTAAAGATTTTCAGTGACCCACCTACAAACTAAATTATTCCAAATATTCTAAAGGCAGCTTGGCAATCTTGAAGGCCTGGGGAACATGAAGTGACTTATTTTAGTATCAAGTTAAAAATCAAGATCTGACATGGAGGCTGAGTAACAAAATCCTTGCAAAGTGACCTTTTTGTCAGCAGTTATCAGAAGCTATTTTGCCTGACTGGGCAGGCTTGACAGTCAGAACAATTTTTCACCATAGAAAATTGGAACAAATGTTAAACAGAAAGATTGAGAATAGCTGTGCTCTAGAGAAGTGTGGGCTTAAGAATAAATTTGCAATCAGAGCAGTGGCCAGTAAGATAAAGATGCTGGGAGCTTTATGAATTTAGAGGAAAATATTCAAATTATTTCAAGGCTAATTGAATTGTTAGGCCATGAAATAGAGTTATACCAGAAATGAATCTGGCCCTTATTATTCTGTGATGCTTTAATACCGAAGTGGTGGCAGCATCCCCATCAGGCATCCCACTGTGACCTATAGATCTCATCATTTAGTGATGAGATATCCCACTGTGACCTACAGATCTCACCTTTTTTTTCCTCATTGCCTTACCGCATGCTTCATCTTTCCTGTGGTCTGGAAGGGAGAAACGCAACTTTCCATCATCAACGTTGCTCTATGTAAGGGCCACCAAAGGTGAGAGAGGAATATCCTCCTATTGTGGTGATGTAAGGGGAGAGCATCTTTTCATTGTGACAGTAGTGAAGTGACATCTTAAAAAGCCCTATTGAAGTCAATGGAAAGACTCCCATTCACTTGAGCATCAGTCTCTCTACATAGTTTTGGACCAAGTACTACAGGAAACCAGCAGAGCTATGTGAAACTTGGTAGTTTCAGTTTACAAAGTGTACAGAGAGTCTTATTTTGGATTCAGTTCTTAGAGCTTTATAACTCCCTATATTTCATTCAACATTTGTCTTTGAGAGAAAAAAACTCAGAATAAAGCTCAGCCACAGTTACCAAGATGCATCTAAGATATGTTTTTTTTACCCACAAAACCTTATGCCCAAATAAATCTGTTAGTCTTTAAGGTGCCACCGGACTCCTTGTTGTTTCTGTGGATAGAGACTAACACGGCTACCCCCGATACTGGTCACCAAGTCTGGCATCCACCCTCAACAATAAATCCCTCCTTGTCACAGCCTCTCCTGAACATGTTTTGTACAAAATATGGCCTGGACTCACTCAAAACTCAGCCCAAACTCATTTTACAGCCAATGAACCTAGGTGAATCGTGTCTGAGTTATGGGTTTGTACCATGATCATAAGACTAATTCAAGGGAGACGGGGAAGTTGCAAGGTTTCACTTGAATATTTCCAACCATGTGCTGAAATTAATACTAATAGTATTAATAGTCATTAGTAGCAGTGAGAGTGATTCATAAAATGTACAAAAATAGCAAATGGAGTTCCATCCAAGGCTACTGTGGCAAGGGGGATGGGCTATTTCTCACTGAACAGGAGACTAGAAATATTAAAGTGGCTTCTAATTTCAAAAAAGAGTTTCACAAAGTTGTCAGGATATAGACATGAAGTCATGAATTTGTTAAGTTTTTTTCACCTTGCAGGATTTAATAAACAGGTCTGCACATTGAATCCTGGGTGAGTGCTCCCTGGGTTAGTATAAATTGAGGTTTTTTGGTATGTGTAGTTGCATGAACATAATTTTCTGACTTTGAAAATCAGGGTACTTGAGATATTCAAAAGTATCCATAGGTCAGTTTAATGAAAAATAAATGTACATATCAGTAACATGAAATTTAGTCATGGATGCACATGCTACTTACAAGTATCAGAGGGGTAGCTGTGTTAGTCTGTATCCACAAAAACAATGATCTGAAGAAGTGGGGGTTTTTACCCACAAAAGCTTATGCCCAAATAAATCAGTTAGTCTTTAAGGTGCCACTGGACTCCTCGTTTTTATGCTACTTACAGAGTCAGATTTTTAAAAGTTGGCCACACTGTTTCCACCTGCAATTATCTATGGGGGGCAATTAATGTCACTGGAATGTCTGAATACTGAGTTTCATGAAAGTGAGATTATCTGTACTCATAAAATGGGGCAAGCATAACATTGCATCCCCATTTATGCAGTGAGAAGGAGATCAGAACTTAATGAGTTTTGTTTCCAAAATATCAAATATTACAGTTCTATTATAAAATATTTCCATAAATATTAACAGGTTTCAGAGTAGCAGCCGTGTTAGTCTGTATTCGCAAAAAGAAAAGGAGTACTTGTGGCACCTTAGAGACTAACAAATTTATTAGAGCATAAGCTTTCGTGAGCTACAGCTCACTTCATAGGATGCATTTGGTGGAAAAAGCAGAGGAGAGATTTATATACACACACACACAGAGAACATGAAACAATGGGTTTATCATACACACTGTAAGGAGAGTGATCACTTAAGATAAGCCATCACCAGCAGCGGGGGGGGGGAAGGAGGAAAACCTTTCATGGTGACAAGCAAGGTAGGCTAATTCCAGCAGTTAACAAGAATATCAGAGGAACAGTGGGGGGGGGGAGGGAGAAATACCATGGGGAAATAGTTTTACTTTGTGTAATGACTCATCCATTCCCAGTCTCTATTCAAGCCTAAGTTAATTGTATCCAGTTTGCAAATTAATTTCAATTCAGCAGTCTCTCGTTGGAGTCTGTTTTTGAAGCTTTTTTGTTGAAGTATAGCCACTCTTAGGTCTGTGATCGAGTGACCAGAGAGATTGAAGTGTTCTCCAATTGGTTTTTGAATGTTATAATTCTTGACATCTGATTTGTGTCCATTCATTCTTTTACGTAGAGACTGTCCAGTTTGGCCAATGTACATGGCAGAGGGGCATTGCTGGCACATGAAGGCATATATCACATTGGTAGATGCGCAGGTGAACGAGCCTCTGATAGTGTGGCTGATGTGATTAGGCCCTATGATGGTATCCCCCGAATAGATATGTGGACAGAGTTGGCAACGGGCTTTGTTGCAAGGATAGGTTCCTGGGTTAGTGGTTCTGTTGTGTGGTGTGTGGTTGCTGGTGAGTATTTGCTTCAGATTGGGGAGCTGTCTGTAAGCAAGGACTGGTCTGTCTCCCAAGATCTGAGAGAGCGATGGCTCGTCCTTCAGGATAGGTTGTAGATCCTTGATGATGCGTTGGAGAGGTTTTAGTTGGGGGCTGAAGGTGATGGCTAGTGGCGTTCTGTTGTTTTCTTTGTTGGGCCTGTCCTGTAGTAGGTGACTTCTGGGTACTCTTCTGGCTCTGTCAATCTGTTTCTTCACTTCAGCAGGTGGGTATTGTAGTTGTAGGAATGCATGATAGAGATCTTGTAGGTGTTTGTCTCTGTCTGAGGGGTTGGAGCAAATGCGGTTATATCGTAGCGCTTGGCTGTAGACAATGGATGGAGTGGTATGATCTGGATGAAAGCTAGGGGCATGTAGGTAGGAATAGCGGTCAGTAGGTTTCCGATATAGGGTGGTGTTTATGTGACCATCGCTTATTAGCACCGTAGTGTCCAGGAAGTGGATCTCTTGTGTGGACTGGTCCAGGCTGAGGTTGATGGTGGGATGGAAATTGTTGAAATCATGGTGGAATTCCTCAAGAGCTTCTTTTCCATGGGTCCAGATGATGAAGATGTCATCAATGTAGCGCAAGTAGAGTAGGGGCATTAGGGGACGAGAGCTGAGGAAGCGTTGTTCTAAGTCAGCCATAAAAATGTTGGCATACTGTGGGGCCATGCGGGTACCCATCGCAGTGCCGCTGATTTGAAGGTATACATTGTCACCAAATGTGAATTAGTTATGGGTCAGGACAAAGTCACAAAGTTCTGCCACCAGGTTAGCCGTGACAGTATCGGGGATACTGTTCTTGACGGCTTGTAGTCCATCTTTGTGTGGAATGTTGGTGTAGAGGGCTTCTACATCCATAGTGGCTAGGATGGTGTTTTTAGGAAGATCACCAATGGACTGTAGTTTCCTCAGGAAATCGGTGGTGTCTCGAAGATAGCTGGGAGTGCTGGTAACGAAGGGCCTGAGGAGGGAGTCTACATAGCCAGACAATCCTGCTGTCAGGGTGCCAATGCCTGAGATGATGGGGCGTCCAGGATTTCCAGGTTTATGGATCTTGGGTAGCAGATAGAATACCCCAGGTCGGGGCTCCAGGGGTGTGTCTGTGCGGATTTGTTCAGACGTCAAGAATTATAACATTCAAAAACCAATTGGAGAACACTTCAATCTCTCTGGTCACTCGATCACAGACCTAAGAGTGGCTATACTTCAACAAAAAAGCTTCAAAAACAGACTCCAACGAGAGACTGCTGAATTGGAATTAATTTGCAAACTGGATACAATTAATTTAGGCTTGAATAGAGACTGGGAATGGATGAGTCATTACACAAAGTAAAACTATTTCCCCATGGTATTTCTCCCTCCCCTCCCCCACTGTTCCTCTGATATTCTTGTTAACTGCTGGAATTAGCCTACCTTGCTTGTCACCATGAAAGGTTTTCCTCCTTCCCCCCCCCCCCTGCTGCTGGTGATGGCTTATCTTAAGTGATCAAAAAGAAAAGGAGTACTTGTGGCACCTTAGAGACTAACAAATTTATTAGAGCATAAGCTTTCGTGAGCTACAGCTCACTTCATCGGATGCATTTGGTGGATGAAGTGAGCTGTAGCTCACGAAAGCTTATGCTCTAATAAATTTGTTAGTCTCTAAGGTGCCACAAGTACTCCTTTTCTTTTTGTGAATACAGACTAACACGGCTGCTACTCTGAAACTTAAGTGATCACTCTCCTTACAGTGTGTATGATAAACCCATTGTTTCATGTTCTCTGTGTGTGTGTATATAAATCTCTCCTCTGCTTTTTCCACCAAATGCATCCGATGAAGTGAGCTGTAGTTCACGAAAGCTTATGCTCTAATAAATTTGTTAGTCTCTAAGGTGCCACAAGTACTCCTTTTCTTTTTTCATAAATATTAAGTTATTAAAAAAAATTCCTATGACAATATTAGGAGTTCATAAGACCTCACAAGCTCATAAGACCTCACATATGCAATTAGTGCAAAACAAAGAAGTGTATGGTTTTGTTTTTAAAGCCAGACAATAATTTGGCCTAGATTTTGCATACTAACATTTCCAAAAGTTGGCAAAGGCAATGTAAACTGGAAGTGGATAAAAAATTTTAATGGAAAAGTGTCTTTATACTACATGCGCTCCTGGGCCATCTTGCACTGATTTTGAAACACAAATAACATGGTCATAACATACTGTTAATGGAGGTGGTTCATAGATCCCAATCTCTAGCCAGAGCAGGAATGTATTCCCTGCTACTTTTAGTGCTGTAGTGCAAGCCCGAGTCTGTAGACCCAGACTTGAGACTTGGTGCTGCAGATTTTTGTTGTTGTTGTTGCAGTGTAGATAAACCCTACGACTCCCAAGAGACTACATATTTATGGTGTCTGAGCATATTTGGGGAGTTGGAGCCAGGGCATCTTTGCCTCTTGAGTCATCCCTTGCTCTGATACTGTAAATGATACAGTCGTTCTCTTCCTGGTAGTATGTGTCTGCTCAGTTTACCTTGCTTTAACTCACACTAGATAAAAGGAAGGGAGCCAAATAGAAGAAATTCCCAGTAAGTCAGCTAAAGATGGCAACATGACAGAAGATAGAAAAGGGACACTATTGCCTTGATGTCAATTGTTAGAACATGAGAATCGTTACATTTAAAAGATGCTGCCTTTGTACCATGCTAGTAATTTGACCTAAGGTAACACTAATGCTGTGGTCAAATCTGTCAAGAAAGGAACAAATCTGTACATATTCCTATCTCATTTTATTTGTGGAGTGGGGAGGGGGGGAGAGTGAAGAACCTTAAAAGGTTCAGGGGCTTGGAAAAATATATGAATGTTTGCAGGCATATCTCAAACTCATCTAAACTCTCTCTCTCAAGTCTGCACAAGTGAACTAAAAATCATCTGAGAATAAGAGCTCTCAAAATTTTCAAAAAGAAAAGGAGTACTTGTGGCACCTTAGAGACTACAAGTACTCCTTTTCTTTTTGCGAATACAGACTAACACGGCTGCTACTCTGAAACCTGTCAAAATTTTCACTACTTCCTGCTGGCTCAGAAAAATCCCAACCACAGCCTCTATGACTTTGAGAGCCAGTTGTAATTGGGAATTGTAGAGGTGCCTGAAAATGAAAAATAGACACAGTGATGCTGTGTCTATATTAGCACTTTTGTTAGTATAATTTATGTAACTCAGGGTGTGAAAAAAATCCCCCACCCACTCCGAGCGACACAAGTTACACTGACAGAAGCATTGGTGTGGATACTGCTATGTCGGTGGGAGACACTCTCCTGCTGACATAAACCACCCCCAACGAATGGTGGTGACTAATTATGTCAATGGGAGAGCTCTCTCCCATTGGCATAGAGCAGCTACATGGGAGATTTTACAGCAGCGCAGCTGTACCGATGCAGCTGTGTCACCGTAAGCTCTCTTGTGTAGATATGGCCTAAGTTTCCTATGGGAACCACTTTTGAACTTTAAAATAAAGTTGGTAATTTCATGGTGACTCCCATGCATATACACAGTGAATATGAGCTCCTTTCTATTGTGAAAAAAAAATGCTCTTGCTGTACAATAGCTGTCACTACTACAGCGGGTTGAAAATCTTCCTTTTGAAATTTGGCAAAAAATGACTTTTAGAGATTTTCATTACATATGTCAGTTTCTTAAAAAAAGTGGGATTTTCTTTGAAAACATCCAAACTGATAACAGCTTGGGGGTTGCCTTTTTTATGAAAACGCAAAAAAGACAAAAATGAAATTTGTTTTTGTAGAAATCTTGTTATGGAAAAGTAAGTGATTTCCCAATGAGCTTTGGTCACTACTGTACATGAAAATTAGGTACATTTAATAGGATTTTCAATAGTTAATCCAAAATAGTTTGGAATAATGTTCTCTCAAAATGCCCTCATCTCTTCTTTCTGCTTCTGAGTTCATCCATTCCTACTAGTCACTTACATGAGAATCAGCCATCATAAATATGTACTAACAAGCAGAATATACAAATCCCATATTAACTGTGCTGCATTAATTTAATTTTCACTTAAAACTGAAATTTAATCACCCTTTAGGTTGTCATAACTCCTTTGGCCATCCTTATTCACCCAATCTCAGCTGACCATAGTGCTTAGATTCCTGAATTTCCCACTGATAATTTAGATCTCTTGTAAGTAATCGTGACTCTTTCTTTACAGGTTATCCACCAAAGCTACATTTGTTAACTGGCAGGATATGTTTTATTTAAAACCAAACCCGAGAAGGGTATGAAAAAAACAGGCACTTGTCCCTAATGCACCAGAGCTAGCTAGCGGATTGATTGAAGGGTGAAAAAAGTAATATAGTCTATGACTAGAACAAACATCCATGAATTAAGCGAGGCAGCTGATATAATAGATAGAAGGTTAACTGAAGGGAAAATAAATTTGATGTAATTATCTGGTAGTGAGTGTGGATTGAAATACAGTAAGTGAGTAAAACCTGCTGGAAACTTGAGAGCAGGATAAAGAAATGCAAGTATTCTGAGAGGTTTGTTTGCAGAACTGTGTCATCGAATTAGATGCTAGCTGTTAGCATTGACTGTATCCCTGTTTAAAATGGGGCCAAGTCCCATTCATCAAAGACAATACTGCTCTTAGATCCTGTGTTTAAGTATACATTTTATGTTGGATGCAATAAAGCCACTTAGTGTGTAAACACCCCAAATCATAAATGTTTCATTCAATAGTGTGATAGCAAGTTGGTGTTATTAAAGGTAAAAAAGTCAGTTTATTTCTTATTTTAAACAAATGTGAAAATAAAAAAAAATCAGAATTTGAGCCTGTTTTCCTGAAGAATGCTTGTATCAATATCTGTGGGACCATAAAGTTTAGATATAAGAGGACAGACATTTTTAGAAAGCATATCAACTCTAGGTTTAGAGCAGCAGCCGTGTTAGTCTGTATCTGCAAAAAGGAGTACTTGTGGCACCTTAGAGACTAACAAATTTATTAGCGCATAAGCTTTCGTGGGCTACAGCCCACTTCATTGGATACATAGAATGGAACATATAATAATAAGAGAGAGAGAGAGAGAGAGAGAGAGAGAGAGAGAGAGAGAGATACAGATACAGAGAAGGTGGAAGTTGCTATACAAACTGTAAGAGGCTAATTAATGAAGATGAGCTATTACCAGCAGGAGAAAAAAACTTTTGTAGTGATAATCAAGATGGCCCATTTAGATAGTTGACAAGAAGATGTGAGGATATGTAACACAGGGAAATAGATTCAATATGTGTAATGACCCAGCCACTCCCAGTCTCTATTCTAACCCAGGTTAATGGTATCTAGTTTGCATATTAATTCAAGCTCAGCAGTTTCTCATTGGAGTCTGTTTTTGAAGCTTTTCTTCTGCAAAATTACCACCCTTAAATCTTTTACTGAGTGGCCAGAGAGGTTGAAGTGTTCTCCTACTGGTTTTTGAATGTTATGATTCCTGATGTCAGATTTGTGTCCATTTATTCTTTTGCGTAGAGACTGTCCGGTTTGGCCAATGTACATGGCAGAGCGGCATTGCTGGCACATGATGGCATATATCACATTGTAGATGTGCAGGTGAACAGGCCCCTGATGGCATGGCTAATGTGATTAGGTCCTATGATGTTGTCATTTGAATAAATATGTGCCACCAGTAGGCTTCAAAAACAGACTCCAATGAGAAACTGCTGAGCTTGAATTAATATGCAAACTAGATACCATTAACTTGGGATTGAATAGAGACCGGGAGTAACTGGGTCATTACACATATTGAATCTATTTCCCTATGTTACCTATCCTCACACCTTCTTGTCAACTATCTAAATGGGCCATCTTGATTATCACTACAAAAGTTTTTTTCTCATGCTGGTAATAGCTCATCTTCATTCATTAGCCTCTTACAGTTTGTATGGCGACTTTCACCTTCTCTGTATGTATATATATATCTTCTTCCTATATGTTCCATTCTATGTATCTGATGAAGTGAGCTGCTGCCCACGAAAGCTTATGCTCTAATAAATTTGTTATTCTCTAAGGTGCCACAAGTACTCCTGTTCATATCAACTATAGAGATTTGTCCATCTTGAAACACTTGGGGGGGTGCTTAGATACAATCATATAAGTAGCTAACTAGATGTGGCTACTCATGGCATTGGGCCAGATTCATAAACTAAGCACCTAATTCTGGGTTTAAGGCACCTAATTTCCAGTTTTAGTTCCACTCTGATCCACAAAACTCCTGAACCCTGTAGACACCTGCACCTCACTTGTTGCTTAACTTTTTATAATAAAAGTTCCCTTGGGGCCTGTATTTCTGCCTGTGGGCAATGTCATGTGCACTGCTGTGTCTCTCTAGGCGTCCAGACACCTATCTCCTGCGGAAGCCCCAGAGCGATTTACAAAGTAGGGGAAGATAAGCATTCAGCTGCCTAAGTCACATGCAAGGTCTGATTTGATAAGTGTGTTCAGAGGCCACCTACCGGATCAGGCCCCTATAGGCAAGTTTACACAAAATGGAGGAGGACAGGGCCATCATTTGCTATGGTGTAAATAAGATGGACTTTCTTATATGATGCAAATCTTATAACTGGTGAGCAAATTGAACCACAAAGAGTAAATCTTTGATGCAGGGGGGATGGTTTAGTTTGAATTACAGGTGCATTTTGGGTCAATTACAAATAGGTTCACAGTCATGGGATCACTTAGTGAGGAATACTCCTCAGACAGTCAGGAGATGGATAGATTTACAGCACTAATTTTGGTTTGTCTGTTTTTGTTTGGGTGGAAAGAGTTGAAAATAAATCTATTTGAGAGAAGTTCTTGATGCAAGTTATAAAGCAGTGACTCACTGAAGTCAGTGCTAAAACTCTAATTGACTCTAATGGGAGAGGATCAGACCCTAAATAAATAAATTTCACGTCAACAACTGTTTTGAATCAACACAAGGATATAAATGTTTCAGACCTTCACTAAGGGTCTGAGCTTGTAAGGCATTGATTGACCTCAACTCCCATTGACTTCACATCTTCTCGCAAGCTTAGTGGGAAAAATTCAATTCAGTTTGAGATTGGATTTATTTTTCATACACGCTTTCTATCAACGAATGCATTTTCTTCAAGGAGGTATAAGCTAAAAGAGAGTGAGAGACTGTATAGACACAAGTACAGTTTCTTCTCCTTCATTGCCTAAACTCATCAGTGATAGGGGATTAGTGCATTATTGTGCCTTTGGCCATGTGCCCACAACAGGAAATAAACAGGCATAAAGGATCACCGTTAATCTCCTGCACAGACTACCCATGTGTGACAAGGGACACTCACCTCTCTTGAGCAGTTCCTGTCAGTTGGGTGCGAACCTGCACTCTCTCTCTCGCTCTCTGTTTCCAGAACCTCCTGTCATAGGAACAGCCATACTAGGTCAGACCAAAGGTCCATCTAGTCCAGTGTCCTGTCTTCTGACAGTGGTCAATGCCAGGTGCCCTAGAGGGAATGAACAGAACAGGTACTTATCAAGTGATCCATTCCCTGTCGCCCATTCCCAGCTTCTGACAAACAGAGGCGTGGGATACCATATCTGTCCATCCTGGCTGATAGCCATTGATGGACCTATCCTCCATGAACTTATCTAATTCTTTTTTGAACTCTGTTATACTCTTGGCCTTCACAACATCTTCTGGCAAGGAGTTCCACAGGTTGACTGTGCATTGTGTGAAAAAATATGTCTTTTTATTTGTTTTAAATCTGTTGCCTATTAATTTCATTTGGTGACTCCTAGTTCTTGTGTTATGAAAAGGAGTAAATAACACTTCCTTGTTTACTTCCTCCACACCAGTCATGATTTTATAAACCTCTATCATATCCCCCCCAGCCAACTCTTTTCCAAGCTGAAAAGTCCCAATCTTATTAATCTCTCCTCATATGGCAGCCGTTCCATACCCCTAATCATTTTTGTTGCCTTTTTCTGAACCTTTTCCAATTCCAATATATCTTTTTTGAGATGGGGCAACCACATCTGCATGCAGCATTCAAGATGTGTGCGTACCATGGCTTTATATAGAGGCAATATGATATTTTCTGTCTTATTATTTATCCCTTTCTTAATGATTCCCAACATTCTGTTTGCTTTTTTGAATGCCGCTGCACATTGAGTGGATGTTTTCAGAGAACTATCCACAATGACTCCAAGATCTCTTTCTTGAGTGGTAACAGCTAATTTAGGCCCCATCATTTTATATATATAGTTGGGATTATGTTTCTGAATGTGCATTACTTTGCATTTATCAACATTGAACTTCATCTGCCATTTTGTTGCCCAGTTACCATTTTGAGAGATCCTTTTGTAGCTCTTTGCAGTCTGCCTGGCACTTAACTATCTTGAGTAACTTTGTATCATCTGCAAATTTTGCCACCTCACTCTTTACCCCTTTTTCCAGATCGTTTATGAATATGTTGAATAGGACTGCGCCCAGTACAGACCTCTGGGGGACCCAACTATTTACCTCTCTCCATTCTGAAAACTGTCAGCTGTTACCTCCTCAGGTGGGTCGTTAGTGGCCCAGCCCTCCAGCCAGGTCATACACAGTCAGTCACATGAATGAACCCCTTCCAGGGTAAAAGGTCCAATAGGGCATGTTCCTGTGCCCTTGTTTGACATTATTGACTTGAACTGTGACCGTACAGATCATTGTTGCAACCAAGGTCCTATAGTGCACCAAATTTTGTACAAAGGAGGTCAAGTAAGGTGTCTATGAAAAGATTATGAGTTGCAGGTTATGATTATGCTATCTGTATGCATGTATCATTTTTGTATTTAAAGGTATAAGTATTGGCTGTGTACCTGGTTTTCAAATGTTGGCTCCTGGGGTAACACATACGAAGTAATCAGCCAGATATTTCATGTAAGATATGTGCAAAAATGTTATAATTTGCCAGATCTGATAATCTTGTTTATATGTTTGTATCGCCTTTTTATGATGAGTTATAGATATGTCTGTGTGTCTGTATTTCAAATTTGTGCTATGCTTCTCAGTGACACCCCCAGACAGTTTGGCATCAATACTGCCTAGCCTGGTTGATGGCCCATTAAGGATATAGCTGATTAAGGACCATCAGCTATATAACTGACCCACTGAGAGAAGGTAGATACACCTTATGACTCAGCAAGGCATGGAAGGACATGCCTATGGAGAGAACTCTAAGGTTTCCAAGCCATGTGCTGGGCAGCTTGTGTTTGAAATAAAGGAAGCACAGGCTGCATGGCAAGACACAATAAAAGGCAGATGCATCTTCTCCATTTTGTCTTCAGTCCTGCTTTTTACTTCTGGAGGAACTTTGCTACAAACTGAAGCTCTGAACAATGGGCTGAATGACCCATCCAAGCTGTGGATGTACTCCAGAGATTTAACTTAAGCCAGCAGTTTATTCCATCACTGCTACAAATCAAGCCTGAATCACAAAATTTGCCATTACTGTATGTAACTGATTCCTTTAACCAGTCTTAACTCTCATCTATATTACTTTCTTTTTATGAATAAACCTTTAGATTTTAGATTCTAAAGGATTGGCAATAGCATGATTTGTGGGTAAGATCTGACTTGTATATTTGACCTGGGTCTGGGGCTTGGCCCTTTGGGATCGGGAGAACCTTTTTTCTTTTACTGGGGTATTGGGTTTCATAACCATTCATCCCCATAAGGAGTGGCATTGGTGGTGATACTGGGAAACTGGAGTGTCTGAGAGAATTGCTTATATGATGTCTGGTTAGCCAGTAGAGTGAAATCGAAGTCCTCTCTGTTTGGCTGGTTTGGGGTGCCTTAGTAGTGGACGACCCCCAGCCTTGGGCTGTAACTGCCCTGCTCTAAGCAATTTATCATGAATTGATACTTTCAGTAGTGTCTGCCAGAGGCCGCTTTGTTACACCTTGGTAATGTCTTTAGCCCTGTCTCTGGGCCCAGACCTTGGCCGCTTCTGGGCTAGCTTTAAGTCAGTGCCTGCCCTAGTATAGAGCAGTGCCCCCTAGAGCTTTCTCCCTGAAGACTCCTTGCCTTCATCAGTTCTTATTGCCCCAGCTCTCAGCCACATCACTCCTTCAAACTCCGTCCCTTCCAGAGATAATAGAGTCCAAAAAAAGATTTGCCCTTTGCAGGGTCTTCAGCCACAACCTTGAGCACTTTAAATTCTAGCCCTTGTTCTAAACAAAACTTGTTTGCTTTTCAGGGCTTTGGCTACTCTGGCATTACCACACCCACCTAGTCTTTCTAATGTCCTGGGACCATCATGACTACAACACCACTCATATTATCAGTGAAGAGACATTTTGAAAAGTTAAGCTGAGATATGTGAACCAAGATTTGCTGCAATCGGAGGAAAGCTCCATTAGCTGCTATGAGTCCTACAAGCAGAAGTGGAGTGGTAACTTTTGTCTCTTATCAGCTGCAAGGGGTTTTTCATATCAGCCTGGTTGACATTTAGCACTTCCGGCTCACATGGGGAAAGGGCTGTGTATGGTACCTGCCAACATTTTGCCAGGCAAAACTAGTGTGTGGGAGGAAAATACAGGCGCCTCTTCATTGTTTTGCCTTAGTTCATGCTGCTTCTATAGAAAATAGGAGTGATGAGAGAAAAGGAAAAGATAATAAGAGGCAAGGATGGAAGAGGATTCCTCTCTTTTCCTTTCCCCACTTCCTCCTTTTTTGCCTTTTCATAATCTGTTTTGTCCTATTTCTGCCATACCCAGCTTTAAAAGTCTTCACTGATTTTAAAATTCTCTCACTGCAGTTGTGTCTACTGTTTCTAGTCTACTGGTGCCTCCTGGTCTGCTGAGTTTGTTCTTTGCAAACTGCTGCTCCAGGCAATGACTGACACAGTGCTGCTTTCAGACATGCTGCTGCTGCAGAGCAGAGATCCTGCAGGTTTATTCTAAAACATCCAACAGGGGAGGCCATGCATGCTGGGTCTGGCTGATTCTGAACATGTACAGGTACCACAGTAGAGCAGTAAACCTTCTCAGTGTCTCTTAATATGAAGGCTTCCCATGGTGCGGGACAGGAGACAAAGTCACCAAGAAAGAGCTTGCTTAAATTATGAGGTCCCAATTAAATAAATACAATTTAAAGATCTGCTGATTACTCACTGAAAACTCTCTGAAACAACTCTATTTAGAAAATTCCATCTGTACAGTACACAGTACGTCTTCCTTTTTACATTATTTACTGTTTAAGTCTTGTCCATACTGGTAGTTTTTGCACTGGAACAGCTACATCAGTGCCAACCTCTAGCTGTAAGAAGTGACTTGTACCAGTGCAATGTAACCTGGCTTGTCATTGAGGTAAGCCACACTGGTGCAATCACTTTTTATGCAGATGCAGTACTTCTACGCTAGGGGCTAGCAAGGGTGCTGCTACATCCGTGCAAAAATTCCCTGTCTAGACAAGGCCTAGGAAACGAGCTGTAGCTCACGAAAGCTTATGCTCTAATAAATTTGTTAGTCTCTAAGGTGCCACCGGTACTCCTTTTCTTTTTAGGAAACCAATGGCATTTGGAGGAAAAAATGATTTTTCATTCTGTAGAATTATCTTGTTCTCCAGCTGAAGCCATACCCCTCATTTTGTCATATGACAATTGTATCCACAGGAACCAATGATTGTTAACAGCAATATTATGACCTCAGGAGGGACTTCAGTGGAAGTTCAGCCTGAGTGTAGAATTTAGGATCAGTACTTCTGCTCCTATGTCTTATTCATATGTTACATTAGCATTCAGAATAGGCTGATTACTGTATATACACGGAGAATGACAGACCCTGCTCTGAAGAGCTTAAAATCCTTAAAGATATAGAAGCAGAGAGGTATACTTCCTATCATAATACTGTTGTTAAAATCAAAGGGAGTTTTGCCTGATTAAAAATTGCATGAGTAGGCCCAGTGTGCAAAAGACCAAAACCCAAATTTTACAAAGTGACTAGTGATTTTTGGATGCCTCAATTTTTGGGTACCCAACCTGAGACTTTTCCAAAAGTGCTGAACATTTCCCTTTGAAAATCAGATGTCTTGAATTTAACTCAAATTTAACTCACTCCAAAACTGAGGCACCGAAAATTGTTACTTACTTTTAGACATTCAGACCCTTATTAATACAGATGAGAAATAGGAATTCAAAAAATCTGTTCTATCATCAGTTGTTTTTAAATAGAATAATTGTCAGTGTTTTCCACAAGGGATTGGTGGCTCTTTAAACAAACAGACAAACAAACAAAAAACCCTGACCTGAGATTCAGCAACAAACCTCAGAAAGGAAAGAATTCCAGACTTGACAGAAACAACAACATGCCCTGAAGTTAAACCCATGGGACTTCATCTTGAAATGAGGCACAGACCGCAAGCAGCAGATTTTAATGTGTGACATAGCATGTAAGAAGAGCCAACAGCCCACTGAGTTGATGTACTGCCTTGAGGGAAGGCCAATAGTTCAGTGTCATCACTACAATACAGGCTGAATAGGAACTCAGCTAAAGACTTCAAAAGTGAAGGAATATGCTAATTTAGAGTGAATAAGGATCCTCCTTTCTGCAGTTTGCCCCCACTGGAGCTATTGGCAGAGCCTTATTAGGGAAGCTTCAAAACATTACGAGTAGCTTAGCCTCGAGGCTACAAAATGCAGGAACAACCTTTGGATGTGAATTGGACAAAAGACAGTTTAATTGTTCACATTTCTAGGCTGATAAAAGGACAACTCACCACAGAGCTAATACAGTGGCTAAAGGGAGGATAGAAGTTGATTTATTTATAGATGCATTTTTTTTAATATCTTCTCCTGAAATCCTCAGTGTTGGAGGATTAGTGCACAGAAGTAGAGGGAAAGAAGAAAAAATTAAAACATATACTGCAAAGTAATGAGAAAATAATAGAATGTTGCTTTCTCCTTTGCAGCTAAAGGAGGCTTTGCCTACGTGGAACCAGTTCAGTTTTGCTGTGCAAGGGGAGCAAAACATGGGAAGTTTCTGAAGAGAAGCTGCCCTCACAAGCTAGGGCAGGTGCAGGCCACAGGAGAAGTGAGGTCAGTGAATCTGTGATTAAACACATCCACCAGCCCTGGTCTTTTGTTCCTTCAAGAAGCAGGGCTTAGAAGCAACAAGAGCTAGTGTAGCCTCAGGACTGTGGTTACACCCATAGGGCATACCTAGCAGTGCTCTAGTGCAGGGGTGGAAAATTCCATTCTCCTACTCTCACAGAATCCTCTACAGGAAACCTGGCCTCTCGGGCTTGGTATGTATGAAATGGGGTGAAAGATTTTCCCCAAATAAAGTATAAGGCTAGGTGTTATCCATGCCTGCTGGGAGTGGTACTCTGTTCCCCATCTAATGGCACCTAGAGATCGATGGGTCTGTTACAGCCTTGGCTAAACACCGAGACTTTTAGCTCGTGCAATAGAGACTAACATGCTAAGCTTCATAGGTCCCAGGTTCAATCCCGCTGGCTGACAACTTGGGTCTGTCGGTGTTAAATAGGCACATGTAAACTAAGAACCAACTACACATACAGAGAGGAGCCATAGCAGAGAGAGCACATTACACTTAAAATAGTAGATGGCTATCAATGGGATAATAAAAAGGGCAGTTATATTGCTAGTGACTGCTGTAGATGTTTTCATCTTCAATACTGTGATGGGGTGTTCACCCTATACCAGCACAGAAGGGGTTAATGAGGTGTAGGCAAGGCCAATTAACCAGATAGACCACAGCTGAGGGACTAAGTAACCCCTGAATAGTGATAGAACCCAGCTGGGAAGCAACAGGTGGGACTAGGATAACATCAGGAAGCTGGCAGTTGAATGGGGCTGTACTGAGGGAGCCTCTAGCCGTTCTCTGGATGGGGGGAAGAATTGGAAATTAGGTAGAGAGTGTATAGGAGAAGGCGCAGGGGAAAAGTAGCAAGGTTTAAGATGGTGCAAAGTTTGGCTGTTGATTAGAGGGTCCTTGAGCTAGAACCCAAAATAGAAGTGGCACTGATTTGGGCAATGCCTGGAGGGCCAAGACACCCTGAGTCACAGAGAAAGAGAACACAAAAGGCAGCAGTATGTGTAGTGAGCAATAGAAGGGACATCAGACCTGGAAAGAGAAAATTCTCAGGTGTGGTGGTGAGTGGACTCAGTGAAAAATACTCATATTTCTGTGATGGGGTGTGCTCCCTGCACTGATCCTGCAAGAGCTGATTTAGACCAGGTGTGCCAATCAGTTAATTACCCTGCAAACAGGGGTGCTTTAGGCTGAAGGCAGCTAATTAGAGAAGCTCACCTGTGAGGGATAGGTGGGCCTTCTACAAAAGACAGGAAATTAGAAGTAGAAGGTGTGGTAGGGTAAAGATTGCATTTTCTCTCTGGGAGAAGTGTGTGAGGGGCTCTAGATGCATTGCCTAAAGTTACTCCCTGGGAGGAAGAAATGAAGAGACTGGCTAAGCCCAGAGGAGTGGTGAAAGCCAGGAGGTATGGAAGTGGCTCAGAGAAAAGCAGCAAGGTACAGGAAATAGGCCTTATCTGCTGTGTAGAGGGTCCCTGAGCTGGAACCTGGAGTAGAGGGTGGGCCTGGGTTCTCCTGATAGCCACTGTGGGAGTGGCCCTGTGAGGCAGTAAAGCAGAAGGCTGCCTGAGATTGCTGGAGAGGAAGAACCTTGACAAACTGCCATCTGGAAGGGGACCCATGATAGTGACCTAGCTGGAGGGTTGAGTTATGAAGAGGCTACAGCAGCTCCTGGAGTGAGAGAGGGGCTGCAGACCAAGGCAAAGGAGAAACTGACTGGATATAACCACTGGAAGGGGCATTGGCCTGACAGAGCTAATCCCCAAAACTGCCAGGATGCAGTGCCAGCTGGTGGTGAGTAGAGAGAACCCATCACAAAGTCTACTACAAATGTTCAGAGTAGCTCAGCTCTTTAGCACAATCACAGTTTAGACTCAAGGCAGGTCTACAATAAAAGAGCTACGTTGGTGCAGCTGCACTGAACCAGCTGTAGCACATCTGGTGAAGAGCTCTTCCATTGGTATAATTACTCCACCTCTGTGAGAGGCAGAAGCTATGTTGGTGGGAGAGCATCTCCCGTCAACATAGCACTGGTGTGGACAGCCCTTAGGTTGCTTTAATTTGCATCACTCAGAGGGATCTTTTTCAAACCTCTGTATGATGTAAGTTAGATCGACTTATGCAATGGTGTAGACTTGTCCTTAGGCTCCAAATCTGCAACTCGCCTTGGTCTTTATACTTTGATTGTCACAAAGGTAAGAATTAGGCCTGGACAGTTTCTGATAGCTTTAGGTTTATCTTTGTTTTTTTTACCTCGTACAGTGCATTACAAAAGGCTATCACATTTACAAATATTCAATCCCAAACTGAGAAACTAGAAATGGGGTAGTTAAGAAAATCCTCAGCTTGAAGGAAAAGATCTTTTATTTAAAGGAGGTGGTAACTGCAAATTGCCATTTTCCACTGATAGGCTTTAGTATTTATGATTCTGATAAGGCTCTGAACTGTTAAGGACTAATCTACTCAGCCCTAATGTGGACCATGTATTCATTTTAGATGCCAGGGACAGATTAACACAAAGGCAAACTAGACATGTGCCATGGGGCGAGATCTGGGGAGCACGAGGCAAAATTTCTTTGTGGTTTACCAGTGTAGATTTGCACACGAACTGAAAACTTCACTCACTTGAGTGAGTGGTATTGCAACCAGGTCCCTGGGACTGAAATTCTTTCAGTTTATGCACAAATCTGCACTAGTGGATGAGTTGGCAGACTGTCCTCGTGCACCTCTGGGACTCTCTGCCATTCCCAAAAGAGCCAAGGCCAGAAGAGGACATGGTAGATATGCCGCTTGCTTCTCCAACAGCAGTAAGTGAATAGGCTGGGATGGGAACTTACTGCAGTGGGATGTATGGGAAGGAGAACATCCTTGAAGTGTGGTTTGTTTGTGTGTGTTTTTTATTCTCATTAACAGATAGTGCCCCATAGTGATGGGTTAATCTGGCCATGGCGAGGGCCACATGTAGCCTGCTCTCCATGCTGTAGCTTTTTTTCTCCAAAAGCTGCACTGATTATAGCTACTTTCTCTCTCCTTTGTATGAGATAAATAAAAAATAAGGCTGTCAATTAATTGCAGTTAACCAAAGAGATGAACTCCAATGAAAATTAATCACAGGGTTAATAATTAGAATACTAATTTAAATTTATTATAGATATATCTTTTCTACACTTTAAAATGTTCTTTTCACTTACAACACAGAATACAAAGTTAACAGTGCTCACTTTATATTTTTTACAAATATTTGCACTGTAATAAAGATAAATTAAAGTAGTGTTTTTTTTTTTCAATTCACCTCATACTGCACTACAAGACTTCTCTTTATTGTGAAGGTGCAACTTATAAATGAAGAATTTCTTTGTTACTTAACTGCACTCAAACAAAACAATGCAAAACTTTAGAGGCTACAAGTCCACTCAGTCCTACTTCTTGTTCAGCCAATCGCTCAGACAGATGTTTGTTTACATTTACGAGAGATAATGCTGCCCACTTCTTTACAATGTCACCTGAAAGTGAGAACAGGCATTTGCATAGTACTGTTGTAGCCAGTGTTGCAAGGTAGTTATATGCCAGATATGATAAACATTTGTATGCCCCTTCATTCTTTGACCACCATTCCAGAGGACATGCCTCCATGCTGATGATGGGTTTGGCTTGATAATGATCCAAAGCAGTGGAGACAGATGCCTGTTAATTTTCATCATCTGAGTTAGATGCCATCAACAGAAGGTTGATTTTCTTTTTTAGGTGGCTTCCACATCAGAGCATTGCTCCTTTAAGACTTCTGACAGCATGTTTCACACCTCATCACTCTCAGATTTTGGAAGGCACTTCAGATTCTTGGGTCAAATGCTGCAACTATCTTTAGAAATTTCAGATTAGTATCTTTTTTGCATTTTGTCAAATCCGCAGTGAAAGTGTTCTTAAAACGAACCTGGGCTGGGTCATCATCCAACACTGCCATAACATGAAATGTATAGTAGAATGCAGATAAAACCAGAGAGCAGAAGACATACAAAATTAAGTCACAAATTTAATTAACGCTGCTTTTTTTTTTAATAAGCATCAGCATGGAAATGTGTCTTCTGGAATGGTGGCTGAAGCATGAAGGGGCATACAAATGTTTAGCATATCTGGGCACAAACACCTTGCAACACTGGCTACAACAGTGCCCTGTGAACTCCTGTTCTCACTTTCAAGTGACATTGTAAATAAGAAGTAGGCAACATTATCTCTCCTAAATGTAAACAAACTTAACTTGTCTTAACAATTGGCTGAACAAGAAGTAGGACTGAGTGGACTTGTCTTACATTTGTTTTATTATGGAGTACAGCTATGTAACAAAGAAAAGGAGTACTTGTGGCACCTTAGACTAACAAATTTATTTGAGCATAAGCTTTCGTGAGCTACAGCTCACTTCATCGGATACATCCGCTGAAATAATTTTCTCCCCCCACTGTTCCTCAGACGTTCTTGTTAACTGCTGGAAATGGCCCACCTTGATTATCACCACAAAAGGTTTTCCTCCTTCTCTTCCCCCCCCCCCCCCTTCTGCTGGTAATAGCTCATCTTAGGTGATCACTCTTCTTACAGTGTGTATGATAAAACCCATTGTTTCATGTTCTGTGTGTGTGTGTGCGTATAAATCTCCCCACTGTATTTTCCACCAAATGCATCCGATGAAGTGAGCTGTAGCTCACAAAAGCTTATGCTCAAATAAATTTGTTAATCTCTAAGATGCCACATGTACTCCTTTTTCTTTTTTGCAAATACAGACTAACATGGCTGCTACTCTGAAATAAGTTTATAAGGGGACTGAAAGTGAGATCAGCTTAGAATGCATTTTGCTTTTATTTCATTTGATCACAACTGACTTACTGTGTTTGACTGATCACTTAAAAATCTATCTTTCTAGTTGTTAAAGCTGTTTGTTCATTTTACCTGAAGGAGTGTGTTTGAAGCGTGACACTTGCCTTGGGATAACAAGCCTGGTACATATCCATTTCCTTGTTAAAATTGACAAACTCATAAGCTTGCAGGTCCAGTGGGCATAACTAGACACTACAAGATGGAGGTTCCTAAAGTTGTCTGGGACTGGAGATATTGGCTAGTGTCATTCAGTTGCACAAGCCAAGGAGCAGCTTGCATGCTAGAGGTTGTGCATGAACAGCCCAAGAGCGGAGGTTCTCTCAACGGAGCAGGGTAAAGCTGGCTCCCAGAGTCAAGGATTTTAGAGTGACCTAGCAGATCACTGGTTCAGACAACACAAGAGGGGAATGTCTCACTGTACTATCTCCTTCTACACATCCTCTCACAAAAGCTGACCATGACTGAGAAATCAAAATTGGCAGACACCAAGCAATCAGGGTTAATTATTTACTACAGTTAAAGGGTCATAGGAGTGCTCTCTCTGGTGTACAGAGCAATGCAAATCCCAAAGCATCAGACAAACTTATGGTTTTTGGTACACTTGGAAATTTCTTTCCAAGCTGAGTGTGTAATTTGTTTTTAATATGATGCAGCTTTATAACCAGGCTTTCCTAGAAAAATTAGAATTGTCACTCCCACTTCTATGTGCTGAATTGTAGAAGGGACAATTGAATGTTTTTGTTCTTAGTAAAGTTTCTTGACATTTTCCTGTTTGGGACCTAGGAGATGCGCATACAATGGTTACACTGAACTGACAGGATTAAAGGGCACAGAGGATTGCACTAAAGTACTGTTTGGATGGTAGTGATAACACACTAAAGAAGCAGCAAGGAACTAAAATTATATTACCTAAAAGATAAAAATTAGGGTTTTTTTTTAAAGGGGAAACATTTTGAGAAGGGAAAATTTAGTCTCTTTTGCTTACAGTAAATGGCAACCAGAACAAGTTTGCAGCACCACTTCAAAAAAAAAAAGTTAAATGTGTGCACATGCATGTGCCTTTACAATTAACAAAAAACCAAGGATATCCCCAGTTAGGTTTACGGTAATATCAACAATAACTCCATTTCACCCAAACATCATAACGTCCACATGCACTTGACATGTCAGACATGTATCCCCTCCACAGCTAATCTTTTTCACTTTCCACATATAGTCACTCACAGCATATATGTCCAAATCCTCTAAAAGTTTGGGGAGGTAAGAGTTTTTATTAACACACTCACTGCACAAGTATGTAATGTGCTTATATTGCCTTTTTAAAACTAAAATAAAATCTTGTTGTCAAACAGGTGCAAGCCCTTAAGTACTCCTGCACTGACCGGGGCATAGAGACCTGGTAACTGGCTGACTATGCAGATGGAGAGCTACAGAAGCACCCTTGCTATAGTTTGGAACAGTGACTCCCTTTCTCCCACGACTGTCTTCAGCATGCAACAGCAGGTGATGGTGATCAGACAGAGATGATAGGAAAATGCTGGTATTCCCCTGCCTTCTCAGTTCCCTCAAACACTTCTATGTCACTCAAATGAGAGAAAACCAAAGCAAACTTTTGTAAAAGGGAACAAGAAAAAACACACAATGGCAGTAGACTGGTGAAGTAGTACTGTATCAAATACAAAAAATACTTCATTTTTATACTGGAAAGAAGGATTTTAGTCCTCCAGTGCAAATCTAAACACTACATTCTGGAGTTACTACACTGCCTATATATAATAGGACTGAAGGGCTGGTAATGAGATAGCAAGCCTGTTGTTCCATTGCTCTGCACCTTATGGAGTCAGCTACAGCAGTGCAAAGGGGGGTATTAAAAATGCTGCCAGGTGAGAAGGGTAGTGTGGGTTCTCTCTCTACTTACCTTACTCAGCTGTGAATAATGGCACTAGGTGCAGGATAATGGAAAATCAGGACCAGAGTCTTTAATCTCTACTTTGAATCCAGTCCAGGTTTGTAATGAAAATTGTTACAAATCTAATGACTGGCCAGGGAAGTAGGTGGAATGCGCTTGATGGGTCTCAGCCCTGTCTGCTGAAGAGAGGATCAATATCGCAGAAAACAGCCCCATAACTAGCATTAATTAATCCCTTTGTTGGAAGTCTGAGGCCAAGGATTGAATAGACATTGAGTAAATTATCCCTACTGGCGGCTATCGTGCTGCTTGAAATGGCTCATGACCGAGAGTGCCTATCTCAAGGCAGACTGTTAAACAGGGAAGACACCCCAAACTGGTGCTATGTTCCAAAATTAGATTTCACAAATACCATAACAAATGCGAACTGCTAGATCACTATACCAGTTTTACCCTGGAGTCAGCCTGTCCTCTTAGGCTCTCCAGTCTATCTTGCCAACCAGGCAAGCTGGACTTGCACTAAAAATTACACAATATCCAGGTTGCTTCCAGTCCCAAGAGACCAGCTACTTACCCCAGGACAATTTGTACCTTAGATCTTAAGCTAAAGACAATCCTGTAATGAACTATCTAAAGGCTTATTAATTAGGAAAAAAATGTTTTTTACAGGTTAAAGCAAGCATACACACAAATGAGTTAGTCTAAATCCTAAAGGTGATGGGGTTGTAGTGATCTGTCAACTCAAAATGCCTTTCAGGGCCAACCTAGGTTGACCTGCGGGTTCTCTGCTTTACTGTCTCTGGCCCTCTGAGAATTCAAACAGCAAATATATGAAAAACTTTCTTGTGACTCTGTCTGTTTGTTTACAGGTTTCAGAGTAGCAGCCGTGTTAGTCTGTATCCACAAAAAGAAAAGGAGGACTTGTGGCACCTTAGAGACTAACACATTTTATCTGAGCATAAGCTTTCATGAGCTACAGCTCACTTCATCAGATTACATTTACATGTTTACATTTACTCTTCCAGTCTGAGACATGCTCCCTTGCAGGTAGCATCTCCAAAATGTGATAGGGCCATTCACAACATAAAGGATTGGTGATGTTACTTAATGACTCAGTTAATCTTGATGGGTTTCGTGAATAGGCCGGGGGAGAAATCCTGTGCCTGGGCTCATTAGTTCAGAGCAAACATTTTCAGTTATAAAGCAAAATTTACATATTTCCTTGTAGCATAGAATACAGATTTACAAGTGAGATTAACACATGCAGCAATTTATAAGCATTTTATGCTCTAAATTCTAAATACATTCTTATAAGACTAATGTACCTTTTTGAACAAAACTACCATCCAGATGAGTGGGTGTGGTTTCCAGCTCTGAGTTTCAGTTCTTAGCTAACGCCTTGGGCCTTGGCCAGAGCTGGCACTTGGTTTACCAGCATCAGAATGGCCCCTTTTAGGTCAAGAGTGAGGCACAATTCTGCCACTTTTCATGCTACATCTGTCCTAGGATTCATTGTCTAAAGTGGTGAGGATAGCACCTTTTTAGAGACACTAAATTTACATGTGAGTGATGCCAGAGTTAGATAATTGGGCCTGAGATGCAAGTTCAGATTGAGACCTGACCTTTCTAAAGTCCAGGAGTAATTTATATCGTGGGTTTTCATTCAGGCTCAATTCTATTCTAAGGTAAATAGATAGACTTTTGTATGCAAGTATCTACAGCTGTATAGTGCTTTAGTACTTGGCATTCCCCTAACACTCAATCTTTCAGCCAAATATTGAAGAGGCAAAATGGTCACGCATAGTGCTCAAAAGAATTGTTTAGTTGTGTGCATCTCACTCTGTCATTAACCTGGTTTCCTAAAGTTACATGCCTAGACACACTAGAGCAGCAGTCAGAAAGTGCAGAAATAAAATGTGCTCCTCCAGCACTGACTCCTTTCTTTGCTTTTCCAATCAGTAGTACTACCTAATAGGTACGAGATAAATGATGTCACCCTATTGGATAAATTAGTTCAGATTCTCACTAGAAGTCTGGCATTCACTGACTAGGTAGAGAAAGCGCTGCAGCAGGAGTAGGAAGGCCACCATCTGGACAATGTGAAAGCTTGTGCCAACTGGGCCTAGGCGTGGGGTGGGGTGGGGAAGAAGTACAGGGTGGGTGACACACCACCTCTCAGTGTTTGTTTTTTGTAGCTGTACTGCTTTAGTGAAGAAGCATTTGCAGGTTATTCTGATTGTTGGCAAGGATCAGAGCAGGGGTTATGAGGCTCATGGCTGGAGACTGTTTATATGCAGGAAGTAATCTGTAGCGTCTAAGTAGGAATGAGATCTTGTATTCCAAAGGGTCATAACTGTGTACATCTGTTTTAGAAATGTAGAGGGCTTAACATTGCTAACATCTGTAAGAGAACATCTTTGTTTTAACATCCACAGATTACTAATTGCCTCTAATCACTTATAACCCAATATTTTCCTGTTAATCAGTTATGAAGTCCATAAAAGATGAGTCAGGCTGTGGTTTCTGTAGCTATGCAAATACCATTTTATGTTCAGTTTAGATACATCCTGTTGCAGAGGAGATGCACCCTGGTCTCCCATAGTCTATTTGTTTTGTTGTTAATCTAGAATAAGTGTGTGCAGAGGCAACACCTGGGCGGGGGAGGGGAAGGAGGCATGCAGGATCACATGCCCCCTCAGATTACTCAGACACATGGTTTGGCCAGGCCCAGCTCCCTGCAGAGTATCTGAGCCAGGGAGCTGCACCCAACAGGGAGAGGCTGAGGCAGGAGCAGAGGAACAGCTGGGAGCCGCACGAAGGGGCCCACTGCATTCTGGGGGAGGGGGGAGAGAAAGGGAAGAACTCAAGCTGTTCCAGGGTTGTGCCCTCTCCCCCGCCCTGCACTGTCAGCAGGCAAGGGTTGTCTGAGTGTGCCTGCACCCACACCACCTTTCATCAGTTTAATTAGTAGTAACAGTAATTTCGCTTTCATGGACTCTGGCATCAGTTGGCTCTCTGCACAGCTATTTGCAGTATCTTTGCAAGACTTATCAAGAAAACAGTCCTTTAAGGCATTGATAGAACTTCCTGTAACAAACTAATTGGTGGCTTCAGAGCTGGGACCAGTACCCATTACCTGTAATGATATGTTAAGAAAACATAAAAAAATGCTTTCCTGGCTAATGAAGATTAATGGGAAAGTACTGGATCTGTTACTACTCGATCATCAATGCCTTCTTTAGAGAGGCTTCTAACTTCCCTTAAGGAAGCATTTACCATTTACCAATAAACCAATACTTGAAATGGGCAATCTAACCAACTATCACCATGGATATAATCTGCCATTTCTATTTAAGATTGTTGAAAGGTGTCGTAACCATGCAGCTAAGGGTAGCCTAGAATTCCTCCTTACCTGTAAGGGGTTAAGAAGCTCAAATAACCTGGTTGGCACCTGACCAAAAGGACCAATGGGGAAAGAAGATACTTTCAAATCTGGGCAGGGGAAAGTTCTCTTGGGAAGCATCAGGTCAGAAAACTCCTTCTCCTATAAACCATCCTAAAATGAGTCTCAATATTGCAAAAAGAGTAAGTAAATAAGGCAAGGCATGTTAGATTATCTTTTGTTTTAGCTTGTGAATTTTCCCTGTGCTAACAGGGAGGTTTATCCCTGTTTTTTATAACTTCAAAGTTTTGCCTAGAGGGGAATCCTCTGTGTTTTGAATCTGTTTACCCTGTAAAGTTACCTTCCATCCTGATTTTACAGAGGTGTTTCTTTTACTTTTTTTTCTCTTTATTATAAAGTTCTGTTTTTTAAGAATCTGGTTTACCTATTTGGTTGGTATATTATTCTCAAGCCTTCCCAGGAAGGGGGTCTAGGGCTTGGGGGAGTAGGAATTCCAAGTGGTCCTTTCCCTGATTCTTTGTCTAAATCACTTGGTGGTGGCAAGGACAAAGGATTTGTGCCTTGGGGAAGTTTAACCTAAGCTGGTAGAAATAAGCTTAGGGGGCTTTCATGTGGGTCCCCACATCTGTACCCTAGAGTTCAGAGTGGGGCAGGAACCCTCACAAAAGGTTGTGATAAAATCACTTTCCCAGTATCTAGATTTAGCTGGCTTTCTTGACCTTGTCATTCTGGTTACAGGCCTGCATACAGAATAGAGACTGTTCTGACTGTGTCTGGAGATGTTGCGATAATCTAACATGCCTACAAACTTACCTTATCTCAACTGTAAAAAGTGAGTGAAACTTCATAAACTGTCACAATGACTTGTTTGAAACTGCTTAAGAAAAGATGTGAGGAGATTTTGATTGATTCAGTCTAACATTTTACTGATACCACCCAAGGACTGGTCTAATTTTGACTGTTAAACAGTAGAAGACCATAAATCAATTAACCTCAATTGGTGTCTGTCATGGGGTGAATATACCCCATACTGGCCCAGCAACCAAGGGGTTCATGCAGGTCCTGCTAGTGAATGTTGACTGGCAGCCTTGTGTAACCCACACACCTTCTGGGTGTGGTGTTCTGTCCCATCTAGTGGCACCAAGACCACTTAAAGAGAGAGATAAAATGAGTCTGCTCTACAGCCTTCACTAACAGCCAGTTGGCTTTTGGCTCATGCACTAAGCTCCAAAGGTCCCAGGTTCGATCCTGCCCAACGATGACCAGGGTCTGTCCGTGTTACACTTGCACCAACTGGGAGGATAAAAGAGCTGGGAAGCAGCAGGGCAGGGTGGCTTCCCATGGAGCAAGCAAGCTGGAGAAAGGCACTCCTGCCAGCAAGCTGCTGTAAGCTGCTTGGAAACAATACCCTGAAAAAGGACAACCAGACCAACAGGCTGAAAATCCTATAGAAACCAGTAGGAAGGAGCTCGGAGCTGGAAGTCTAACTGGAAAGATCCCCAGAGGACTAGAAAATGGCAAATAGAATACCCTATATATATATATATATATATATATATATATATATATATATATATATATATATATATGGGGAATAAGGACATCCCGGGGAATTATTAACCCCTAGTGTGCTTAACTTTGGTACCTAAAAGATAATGGAGCAAACAACAAAACTAAGTTGTAAACACCTAGAAGATAAGGTGATAAGTCAACATGGATTTGTCCAGAACAAATCATGTCAAACCAGCCTAACATCCTTCTTTATCAGGATAACAAGCCTGAGCAGTAATGTGATATCTTGACTTGAGACAGGCTTTTGATACTGTCTCATTGTTATACCAATAAGATAAAAACCAGCAGGATCTTATTAAAGGGGATAAGACAAAATGTCACATTTATTGTGAATACAAAAAATCATAGTAGGCAGTCAGTTATAGCTATAACATTTCATTCAGTTTGACATTCATTCACACGTTCGTTCATACACACACACAGGTTCTGCAACTGCTGTATAGTTACCAGTCCTGAATATAGCTTGAGTTCGTAACTTGTGATGGCTAACTGGCCAGGAAAGCCAGGCACAAGGAGGAGCTGGGTCTCTGTTGGGCATGCACCGATGCCCTTCCATGTTGGCAGCAGAATGTTATCCTTCAAAGTCTTCCATCTCACCCATCCTTTTTGTAGGCTTTTGAATCCAGAGTCTGTAGGTCTTGCTGTGTCACACTGCCTCTGGGTTGGGTGTGATTGATCACCCATCAATTGCGGACATGACTTTCAGCTTAGGACCTGGCTTTGATGTTTCTTCAATTGTACTTCTGCTCTTTCCTTTTGAGGGTGGACTCCTCTTACTTTGTGGGGTTGTTGTCTGCATCTTCAGCCATTGAGTGTTTACAACTTATTTCATCAGGACAGGCTGGGGCTGGAGTTTGATTCCATCATCCATACATACCTCATTCACACATCTAATTTAATAAGATTACAGCAGGGTTTTGCAAAAATGAAGGTTGCAGCAAGCTTTTACAAAATGAAGTGAGCATTTTAAAATGGAGTTTGGGACAAGTTAAAATGCAGTTTGAGTTACAATATGGACAAGTGTAAGGAATGGCAAACAGTGAACAAAAGTTTCAATGTTGAAACAGTGCAAGTTTCAACAATTTAAGCAGCAATTGGATTGAAAGTGAAATTCAATTAGCCAGTTATTGGGGTAACCAGTTTTATGAATGAATATTTTCATAAGACTTTGCTTATGAAGTTATATTAATAAAGTGAACAATTTTAAAAAAATTGATCAGTTCTACATCATGTGATCTTCTCTAAGCAAACTAGATAAATATAGCGTAGATGGGTTTCAGAGTAGCAGCCATGTTAGTCTGTATTCACAAAAAGAAAAGGAGTACTTGTGGCACCTTAGACTAACAAATTTATTTAAGCATAAGCTTTTGTGAGCTACAGCTCACTTCATCGGATGCATTCGGTGGAAAATACAGTGGAGAGATTTACTTACTCATACACACTGTAAGGAGAGTGATCACTTAAGATGAGCCATCACCAGCGGGGGGGGGGGGGGAAGGAGGAAAACCTTTCACGGTGACAAGCAAGGTGGGCCATTTCCAGCAGTTAATCTTGTTAACTGCTGGAAATGGCCCACCTTGCTTGTCACCGTGAAAGGTTTTCCTCCTCCCCCCCCCCCCCCGCTGGTGATGGCTCATCTTAAGTGATCACTCTCCTTACAGTGTGTGTGAGTAAGTAAATCTCCCCTCTGTATTTTCCACCGAATGCATCCGATGAAGTGAGCTGTAGCTCACGAAAGCTTATTCTCATAGCCTAGATGAACTTGCTATAAGGTGGTTCACTTGGGCACACTGCCTCCACGTTAGTCAGCGACTAATACTCCTGCAATAAACTAAGGGAGGGGAGGCATGACACTCTGTACCTCAAAGTAGCACCCTGGAACCCCCATATTCACCATGGTGATATAATATGTTTTATACAATGTGTGGCTTGTGAGGTATCATTTTGAAAGTCTTGATCTGTAGAACAGTACACACAATCTAACAGGATATTAATGTCATGTGAATTTATCACATGTTGCTGTACGTGTTACTGAAATATGTTGTGCAGTTGGAAGATACCAACCTCTAAATTACAACAAAAGACCAGCCAGACATGCTGATAGCCCATTAAAGGGAATCCACTTTCCCAATAGCCATCTCAGAGACTAATCTGAGACAACATATACAGTGAAGATGACTTGACCAATGGGGACTGCCACATCCCCAAGTCAGAGCAAAGATCTTTCCAGCAATCTGGAAGAAAATATGAGGGGAAATGATATAATCACTTGGCCTCTCCCCCAACTCAACACCCAAAGGAACATCTGGAGGACAAAGACTTTGAACTTGAGAAGTGTGGTCCCAGGCTGGAAATGGAGTCCAGTCTATGAATTGAGGATCTGTAACCTGCTTGTACCATCTGTCAGGGTGAGACATTGCTTGATTCAAATCCTGTTTGTTTGTAGAACTTATACTGTGAATTTATTTTTGTTAAGTAACCAACTCTGATCTCTATGCCTTCTACTTATAATCACTTAAAATCTATCTGTAGTTAATACATCTGCTTTACTTAAAACAGTGTATTTTGGTTGAAGTCTTTGGGAAATCTCAGCTCAGTTTACAAAAGGCTAGTGTGCATCCACTCCACATTGAGGGAGTAGTGAACTGGGTAATGAACTTACACGGGCCAGGGCAAGAGAGTATAGTTCTGGGGGGCAAGCCTGAGGAGCTAGGGGAATTGGCTGGAGCCTCTTTATTGTTGATTCATGAGTGGCTGGGAGAGCATTCATGCAACTCTGAGTGTGTCCCTGCCTGTCAGTGTGCAGTATCTGCCAGAAGTTTGTAGCTTGACATTAGCATCACAGTGTGAGGGCCAACCCACGTTGGTGGGTTTTGGAGGGCTGAGCGGTTTCACAGTCCAGGTTGCACTCTCCAAGGACCCTGTCACAGTGGGTGCACAACTGGTTGGAAAACTGTACTCTGACTACTTATAGTTCACAGTCAAGCTGGAAGTCCCATAGGAAACTGTCCTGGGTCTGGTTCTATTAAAAGCTTCCTAAATGATTTGAATAATGCATAGAGGGTGACTTTATTAGACATTAGGAAAAACTTCCTAACTGTAAGGGTAGCTAAACACCAGAACCAATTATCAAGCGTGGTTGTGGAATCTTTGTCATTGAGTCTTTAAGAACAAGTTAGACAAACACTTGGTGGTGGGGATGAGGGGTCTAGATAATACTTAGTCCTGCCTCAGTACAAGAGATTGGACTACATGACCTATAAAGAAACCCTCCCAGCATTACATTACATTTCTAGGACTTGGAATCATAGAATATCAGGGTTGGAAGAGACCTCAGGAGGTCATCTAGTCCAACCCCCTACTCAAAGCAGGACCAATCCCCAACTCAGTCATCCCACCCAGGGCTTTGTCAAGCCTGACCTTAAAAACTTCTAAGGAAGGAGATTATACCACTTCCCTCGGTAACGCATTCCAGTGCTTCACCACCCTCCTAATGGAAAAAGTTTTTCCCTAATATCCAACCTCAACCTCCCCCACTGCCTACTTGAGACCATTATTCCTTGTTCTGTCATCTGCTACCACTGAGAACAGTCTAGATCCATCCTCTTTGGGAACTCCCTTTCAGGTAGTCGAAAGCAGCTATCAAATCCCTCATTCTTCTCTTCTGCAGACTAAACAATCCCAGTTCCCTCAATCTCTCCTCATAAGTCACTTGTTCCAGTCCCCTAATCATTTTCGTTGCCCTTCGCTGGATGCTTTCCAATTTTTTCATATCCTTCTTGTAGTGTGGGGCCCAAAACTGGACACAGTACTCCAGATGAGGCCTCACCAATGTCGAATAGAGGGGAACGATCACATCCCTCGATCTGCTGGCAATGCCCCTACTTATACATCCCATTTGCCTTTCCAACAAAGAAAAAACAGACCACCACTAGCCATCACCTTTAGCCCCCAACTAAAACCTCTCCAACGCATCATCAAGGATTTACAACCTATCCTGAAGGACAACCCATTACTCTCTCATAGCTTGGGAGACAGGCCAGTCCTTGCTTACAGACAGCCCCCCAACCTGAAGCTTATACTCATGAGCAACCTCACACCGCACAACAAAACCACTAACCCCAGAACCTATCCTTGCAACAAAGCCCAATGCCAACTGTGTCCACATATCTATTCAGGGGACACCATTATAGGGCCTAATCACATCAGCCGCACTATCAGAGGCTCGTTCACCTGCGCATCTACCAATGAGATATATGCCATCATGTGCTAGCAATGCCCCTCTGCCACGTACATTGGCCAAACTGGACAGTCTCTATGTAAAAGAATAAATGGACACAAATCAGATGTCAAGAATTATAACATTCAAAAACTAGTCGGAGAACACTTCAATCTCTTTGGTCACCTAAAAGTGACAATAATTCTTCAACAAAAAAGCTTCAAAAACAGACTCCCACGAGAGACTGCTGAATTGGAATTAATTTGCAAACTGGATACAATTAATTTAGGCTTGAATAGAGACTGGGAATGGATGAGTCATTACACAAAGTAAAACTATTTCCCCTTGTTTATTTCCCGCCCCCCCCCCCCCCCGGCACTGTTCTTGTCAACTGCTGGAAATGGTTCACCTTGATCATCACTACAAAAGGTTCCCCTTTCCCCATCCCCCACCCTCCTGCTGGTAATAGCTCTCCTTTCCTGATCACTGTTGTTACAGTTTGTATGGTAACACCCATTTTTTCCTGTTCTCTGTGTATATAAAATCTCCCCACTATATTTTCCACTGTATGCATCTGATGAAGTGAGCTGTGAAAAGCTAATGCTCTAATAAATTTGTTTAGTCTCTAAGGTGCCACGAGTACTCTTTTTTTTTTTCTTTTTTCCAGTATACTAGATATAAAACAATAAGATTTCTAAATTGGCTCCACAAAGTGCCCTGGGTATGTCTTGAATATAACAGCCCTTACCTTCTTTCTTTCTTTCTTATTCTTCCTGCCTGTACTGTTATAGGTTCTCACTTATACTTGCACTGCAGAAAGAGAACAATTCTGAATAGGAATTAATATGCCTACTTGTATTTTTAGACTACGAACGTACAGGTGAAATAAATATCTTAACATCCACAGACTTTTCATTTTCTCCCCTCATAACCAGCACCAAATTCATCCCTGGTGTAACTTTATCACAGTGAACAGAGTTTCACAAGGGATTACTTTTTACCATGATTCTTCAATGATATGTGTCCTGGAGGGGCTGTTTGAGTTGATGATGATTTCAAGAGGCTGTCCCTGATGTTTTAGGAGAGGGAGCGGAAAGAGGAGCTCTTCTTTTTCAGTCAGGGATTCATTCACTTCACCTTTTTGAGTACAAAATAAAAATAATAAATATATGCACAAAATGACACTAAGCCATAACTGATCCCTTTGATTGCATTAACTAAAAATAAGAGGCTAGCTTCCATTATTGTTAGGAAGCTGTAAAATGCTGTGGATGTGATTTGGAAATGATATTGAGCTTCTCTGACAACAGCACACTCATCAATAGCTTCTCTTGTTACATGGCTATTTATAGAAGACACAAAAATGTATTTGCTTTATATCTTCATATTTTAGAAGCACTTGTGTGGCAACTTCCTTTATGGAATAATTACTTTAGCTTAAATAACAGGACTCCTTGAACAAAATTCTGCATTAATGTAATGTAATCATTTCCCTGTCTCATCTCTGTAATATCCTACATGTGAAAAATGAGACAACTGTAATCCCAAAATGGAACCAAGTCAAAACAACACCATATGGGGCTGGCCCAGTTGGTACATACCTCCCTGCCACACAGACTTGTAACTGGTTATCCTAACTACAGAACTGCCATAATGCACACTGGTGAAATCTAGGAGCCCTATGAAACCCACACACGCATTCTCTCTTTCTCAGGGAAGACTGCATTGCACTCAAGGATCTCTGCTCAATGACTCCACTGTCTTCCCTTACTAGGACCAGTGATCAATATGCTTTCCCCCCACCACACACATTATTAGTGCAATTGGTATAAAGTAGGTAGGATTAAATGGGAAAAAAATCTTGTCACTTTAAGATAGCAGCAAGAACCTCAGCAAGAAAAATTTCCTGCGGATTAATAACTTGTTGAAGTTAATGATCCAAAGCACAGTTTGGGCCGTTAGCTCCTCCCAGCTGGTTATCAATCCCCCAGAAAATGCCTTATACCTCAACTATTATTGCTTTATTTATACCAGCTTTGTTGGGTTCTTCTGCTTTATGATGTCATGTTTCCAACAGCTGTTGGGTCATCTGCTAACTACAATGCATCCTTCCAATGCAAAGTCTACTGGAGGGAGAAGGACAATAGCTCTATTTGATGATCAGCTAGTTTAGATTCACTATCCACTGGCTCTGCAGACAGGACCTCATTAACAGTGGAGGAAAAAAAAGTTTCAATAAATGTCTTGTACTGATCCCCCTTGTTGAATCACATATTAATCAAGTCACTTCCACTGAAGTTGATGGAGCTGCTAATAGAGTTAAATACTGTTGTTCAGTGTGCAAAAGGATCTCAATATGGGCCACAGATGAGTGATACATGACGAGGCCTGACCAGAAAAGAGAATTTCCATTCCACAGGAAATTCAAAGACTTCAACTTTTTTTCATTCCAAACTGAAACAGAGAGCCAAATTTCCCATGGAATTAACCTTATGAAGTTTTGATGCAGGGCTACCAATGCATTCATTTTGATAATGTCAAATTGTTTTGATACGGTAAAAATGTTCCATTTTGATGTGAAATATTAAAATGATAAAATATATCTGTGAACTAAATGAATCAATGATAAAGTGGAAACCTTTTTACTTTAGCATTATCAAAACAAGACAATTTGTTCCAACTTTTCCCCATAAAAATTATTGTCAAAATTGACACTTTCCTGACGTACATGTCAACTTAAATGAAACAGTTTTCTGACAAAAAAAAATTCTGCTGGAAATGCTTTCCAATCAGGCCTATTCCTAACAGCTGCTTATTAGTAGTACTAAATGCTTTTGAGGCTGATACCCTCGATTTTTCTTCTGCCAGAGCAACTTATTCAGCACTCCAAACTCGCTCCTTACTTAGGCAAGGCTTCTAAGTGTATGATGATCCCCTAAGTTGAACCTCAGTAGGTTCACTATCCTCTTCATTCAGCTATTCATGTTTTAAACTGCAATAGTTTAAATAGTGCTCAGACCCCAATACAAGGATTGCTTATGGGTTTTTGGTTTTTTTGTGTATGCTAATGGATTTAACTTGTATTTTTTATAAGTGGAAGGGGAAAATAATGTTTTAACCAAAATAATGTTAAAGAAGTTGATAGGAATGCAAAGCCGAAATTCTAGAAGTGTAGAAGACAAACACCTCTACATTTGGGCTTGTAGAGCTGATGGTTATTTGTAAGCTTTGAGGGTCACTTTAAAAAAAAATCTGGCCATTTGAATTACACTTTAAAGTATAAATATATACTTTCCACAGAGGTGCATTTGCACCCACAGACCACCACTTCCTTTTGCCAAACAGGTAACTGCACAAAAATGACCATTTGCAAGTGTAACTGCTTACTTTTTATGCACAAAACCTCAGGTAGGTTTTTGGATGGGTACGCTGGCAGATTCTGGAACCACACTTTAGGTAGCCAGTTTGGAAAATTGTGACTTAAGTTACTACTTACTAATCAGGATGAAATACCTGTACTGTATGGATATGAAGTTCAGCTTTTGACACCCACTAGCAAAGTGACACTTTTTGACACCCCCTAGCAAGGACAATAAGAAGGATCTGGAACATCCTGAAGCCTGCAATAGAGATGCTATTCTCCCTGCACTATGTGGTGAAATAACCAGTGCTCCCCCACAATACCACCACCCTGGAGATACCTTTGGTGGGTTTGAAAGGTGACAGAAAAGCTGTGGAACCTTAATCAGCTGGAGATACTTTAAAGTAAAACATTTTAAAACACATTTTTCAATGTCTACTGACTGCTAATTCAGACCATTAGCTCCAAATGGACACCATCTTTTCATTCCTCATAGAAGCCTTCACCCAGTGCATAGTAGGGAGAAGAAAACTCTTGTTTCTATTCATGCTTGCTTGGCAGAGCAACTAGAAATGGGTGCAAACAAGGTTAAATACAAAGTATAGACCTCCACGCTGAATGCCACTTCTTTACTCTTGAGAGAGAATTTTTTTAAAAGTGAGCATGGGCACTGAATGCTTAAGTGAGAGCCCGTCCAGTTACTGAAGCCCTTTGCTGCATGCTCCCTCCTATAGCCTGCCCCAGACAGATTTTTAGGACCTTGCAGCTTCCTGTTTGAAGCAGAAGATTGATGACAGATATCATCTTAGTGTAATAGGTTAGTTTATGATCTGTACCCCAGTCCTGTTGCCTTGAACAGGGGCATAACAAGCATCACACAGCCAGCTCCCTTCTCACAGAACATAAAGTCAGGCATCTGTGCCCCATCCCTGGAAGCAGCTGTCTTTTGCCTGCCTCTCTCTCTCTCTCTCCACTTTCCTCTTCCTGCATGAGTCCCTGACTTTTTCACACTTAAGCCAAGGCTGTGCAAAGACCACATAACCTAGAACAGCAGTTCTTAAACTCTGGGTCGGGATCCCATTTTCATGGGGTCACCAGGAGTGGCATTAGACATGCTGGAGACCAGGCCCAAAGCCTGAGCCCCACTGCCCAGGGCCGAAGCCCTTGGACTTCGGCTTGCTCCCTGGGGTGGGCTTTGGCATGGTGCACCCCTGCCTGGGACAGCAGGACTCAGGTAGGCTCAGGCTTTGCCCCCACTTCCTGGGGTCACGTAGTATTTTTTGTTGTCAGAAGGGGGTTGCAGTTCAATGAAGTTTGAAAAGCCCTGGGGTAGAAAGATGAGCCTGAATGTCTATTCGCCATTTTGCACAAGTGCTTTGCAACACCCAGGAACCTCAGAAATTCAGCTGCCAGACAAAGCAGAGCTTTAATCCATACAATACCCTTAGTGATTTTCTGGGTCGAATTACTGAATGGCTTGTTTAGTTCTTTCTGTGGGAAGAATCATCCTGAGAGTTTATATACCAATTACACTTCATGTGCAAGACATTAGCACCTTTTATCATACTAGCACTCTCACAGGCAACATCCACACCTGCACTGTGCATATTGAAGCCCTTAGGGCACATTTTGCAGAAAGAGTCCTGAGGCCACACAGCTCTCAGAACTGCTAATGAAATGCAGCTAAATCCCTACTTGCTGCAAATATAGTATTCACCCTGAGGGATAATTTCTGAATCTGAAAAAAGAGAAGGGGGGGACCCTTAAGATCCTCTTAAAATCTCAGTGCCTTCTGGCCAGCTTGCTCTCATGCCAACTTCATTTTATTCCTTGCCACTGATCCTCATGCTGCATTTATGGGTGTCCATTTTGCTCACAGTCTTCACACAGTCACAGATGTATCCATTCAGAATGATTACTCTGTTTTATCAGGGGAAATGAGAGCTCCAGAAAAGAATAGGAGGAGAACCTCTTGCAAATACAAGTCCCTGAGCTGCTGCAAAAAGGGGCAGGACCTGGAATAACACTTTTTTTTGGCTTTGTCCTTGTTGTGGAAGCGATTTCACAGTCTTGTCAGTGTGATCTTTGGTAAGAAAGTGAAACAGCTCTTCAGTGAACAAAGAGATTCAAAAGTTATGGCGGAAGATGTGGTGTTTGTCAGCAAGCTGGCAGAAAATAACATTTCCTTTTTCTTGTGCAGATCACATCACATAGATGATCAAGAAGTACTGTGCAGCCACAAACTGTCAAGTGTATGAGCAGTGGAGCAACAAAAGCCACCTGCTTTCCGAATAATAACTTTGACCAAACTACCAGAATAATGTTGCTACTGCAGGCCTTATGTCATCTTGTTATAATCATTTTTTCATGTGACATTTTACTGGGGCTGTCTTGTTGCAGCAAAATCACATCACATTAGATCTGGTTATGCACATCATGGAGCTTGATATTTGGGCTTGGATATGCCATTTCTGTTATTATTCAGTGCAAGAGTCTGGCTTTATGGTTTCTAACTCCAGGCTCCTTACATGGAATATTGGACTAAAATGTCCATGTATGAAAGTCCAAGTTAAAATTCATGACAGAAGATGTGTGACCAGATGAGATGTCACCATAATCAGACATCACAGATTGAATTCAATGTCCTGAATGAATCTTCCATACAAGGATTAGGTAGTACCACACTACATGAAAAATAAAAAATATATGCAGGCCAAAAGACACTAGTGACTCTTTGACCAGGATTGGCATAATCTAGTGAATGTTGTAAATAAACAGAGCAAGCCACCCAAAAGTCTGTCTCTCAACTTCAGCACAGAACATGCTGCAGTAATTGAAGAGCAAATAATAATCCAATATTAATAACCCAAAACTTCACATCACAAGTGGGTGAGATGGGCTTCCTTTGCCTCCTGACCACACTGTGCAAGTATTTTTTTAGTACAGGTACTTGAAGCCTCAGAAAAACAGCCCATAGTAGACTGTGGCAGGGGGAATAGTGGCCCTCTTAGGCAGTAAATACTAAAAGACCAACTATTGTGTGACTTCAGCAATGACTGATTTGTTTGCCCACAAGATGCCTTGCTACAGAAGGGCAAAGATGTTGGGCTAAAACAAAAGCCATCACCTTCCAGCAAAATTTGTACGTAACCCAAAATAAATCAGACCTGAAACTTAAATAGTTCAGATTTTCCCACCCTTTCCATCTTAAACTTTTGTGCATCTTGCCACTTCTAAGTCCAGTTTGTGAACTGGAACAAGAAGCATCAATATAACCAGTTAGACTTACCATTTTAAAGGTGCCTAAAAGAGTTAGGAACCAAAATCCCATTAAATTTCAACAGGAGTTGAGCATCTAAATCCCTTGGGTTCCTTTTGAAATATCTCAGGACTAATCTACTCTGAAAAGTTAGAGCTACCTAGCTATGTCGCTCAGGGTTGTGAAAAATTTTGTGCCTTGAGCACAACAGTTAGTTGGACTTAACCCCCAGGGTAGATGCATCTATGTCAAGAAAAGAATAATTCCATCAATCTAGCTAGTGTCTCTTAGAGAGGTGGATTACCTACATTGATGGGAAAACCCCTTCCATTACTGTTGGAAGCATCTACAATATGTTGCGGCAGTGCTGCAGCAATGCCGTTGTAGCACTTGCAATTTAGACATAACAGTAGCCTTAAATATTGTTGAGAAGAAAGAACTGCACAAACTCTTTCAGGGTTTTGTCCTCATGAGATTTTTCTACCTCAGTTTTTGCAAACCCCAAAGGTTTGGATGGCCTAGACAACACCTAAATTTTTTATTTATTTATCTAAACCAAAGGGAACTTCAACACCTTTGGGAATTCACTCATGTCTACGTCATCCTCTGTGAAGGATCATAAAGTACACGGTTGACATGCAGTTAAGTAAGCAGCTGACAGCCAACTTGTTTGCAGATCATTGCATTGCAGTAGAATGGTTTGCAGATTCCTTAATCCATGGTGCCGCTACAAAAATTCATCTATAAGCTTGAAAGCAATCAGAGCAGTCAGCTTCAATGACTAGAGAATGCACTGAACAAAAGCCGCTTCTCAGCTTTTCTAAAGAATTGATTTGCTAATTTTAAGATATTTTGATTTATTTCTTACCTTGTTATGTGATAGTTGACCATAAACCTAGTACATAAATATCCACAAGGATATTATTTCTGGGATTTTACAGACACTACTTTTACTACAAAAAATTGTTTTTCATGCTGTAGGCTTTGAAAGATGGTAAAGAAATTTTCCCTGCTAAGAAGAATTAGTTGAGAAGCAATCATTAGATTTTCTTACTGGCAAATTGTAGTGGAATAAATGTATTATTCTGAGATATCCCTAGGCACAATTCTTTGCTGCTTCTGTGTTTGTGCTATCAACATATAGAGCATTAAGTGTTGTTAGGGGTCCGACACATGACTGCATAAGAATAGTACCAATCTTAATGGTTCTCTTCTGTGTATATATTCAGAGTCATATCTACTATCTACAGTGACAAAAAATATTTTGCTACCTTTTTCCCTATAGCACTGTGGAACCAATGCAACTATGAGAGTCTTAATTCCATTTTGACTCCCAGATCATCAACAGAATCGTTTATTTATGCTTCAGTTGGTAATCTTTATTACTAGAGGAGCACAGTTTAACTTTTAGTGGATCCTAGTGGGGGCTTGTTTGGCTGGTAGTTAGAAAATATTTGTCTCTCTGTAAACAAAATAAACAGAAGTCAATGAGAGAATAAAGATGGAACTACAAAATACCATCATTACATATACCGTAAGGACCCACCCATGCCTCATGGAAAACTTGTAAAGGTATTCTATACAGAGAAAAAATTAGTCATGTATATTTTCACTGGGTGAAGAGATTTGAAAGCACTTGAAACAAGAATGTTGTTTAATGAGGATGCATCTTTTTCTGCTGCTTATTCTTCATGTGAAATCATATGTCTTTTCTTTGTAATACTGCAGTCAGTTGCTGTGGAGATTATTATGATGCCACAGAGAATGACTAGTCTGCAGCTGACAAATTAAGAGCTGGAGCAGATGAACTGCATTAATATATCTTGTTTATGTCTTTCAAAAAATTTACAAACTGCAAGTAGCTGGTGTTTCTAACCTGGTACATCTTGTTCTCCCAACTGTTTTCTTAACATATCCACTTTGTATTTATCTCAACCTGTCTTTCTGACATCTTGTGCATGCCCAATCATCAGTGAAGCTCCACATGATCAAAAAAGAACTCACAATTTTTGCCTCAAGTCCTTATCCTCACTCCTTTCTCAGTAAGGACAGACAAAAATCATCATTTTTTTTCCTATCGTTCAGTCCTATAACTTGTTTGGTCTTTGACTCAACCCTCTAGCTAGATCCTCATATCCAGGTCATGTCTGAATCTTGCCACTTCTTTCTGCATAACATCATTAAGATCCAGCCTTTTCTCTCCATCCATACATCTAAAATACTCAAACTCCTCAACATCTCACATTTTGATTCCTGCAATGTCCTCCTTTCTAGTCTTGACAAATCCCATTTTGTCCCACTTATAAACATTTCAAATGTTGTTGCAAAGGTCACTTTCCTGGCTCATTGCTTCAATCCCTTCTCCTTGATATCAAACACAAACTACTTACCCTTCACTTTTAAGACTATTCAAATACATAATGATTCTGAAGTGTGTGCTTTTCAGTTTTCCCTTGAATGTTAGAAGGTTTTGAAATATAAAAATCTTGAACTTTTTATATGACATTGAAGGAAACCAGACTTGAGAGGAAGCTTGACATCCAAAAGCCAGTCTTGGAGGCAGGCAGACTCCTAGTACAAAATAATAATAAAGTGATGCCATGAAGATGACTATAAACTATTGTACTGCTTGAGTTCATATATTTATATGACTTCTTTTCTTTTTCTGTATACTAAATTGTGGTCCATAGTAAGGAGTAGAGAAGGATCAAGTTGTGGAAAAGGAACCACTATCTTACAGATGTTACCTATCCATCTTCCCCTTCTTATAACCAATACTGCCTCTTCACCTCTCTCCTCTACTTAAATCTAACAAACAATCTCGACACAAACATATTCATTTAGTTTGACCTTAAACTCACTGTTACCTCCCACATCTTCTAGGATGCTATCATCACCTACCTAGCAATGTCTACATCAAACACACTCTTGACCACTCCTCTGCCATAACTTATTTCTGTATACATCAAGCCAGATAACCCATCCTTTACACCAGTTTTAGCCATTGCGAGCCCAACCCAACTTCACTTATTTTGAGAACTGTGATCTAGTTATGGTCTCCCTAAATCTCCAATCATCCATTCAACATCTATTTCCAGTACTAACTCTCCCTATATATCTTTGTGCTTCTCTAAAGACTTATGCACTCCCACATGTCTAAATGATCCTTTTCCAACTACTTGTAGGAGTTAGAAAAATAAACAATGTTCTTCTTTTGTGTCTCTGTGCATCCTGACTTTTCTTTCAGCTCTCCTTCTAGAAAAGGCAATAATAAAATTTCATAATTAGCAATATAGGAACATACAATAAATAACTTGAAATAAATATTTACTGATAAAACTTGTAAATGTCTTATTTATTAAAGGAACCTCTGGAGACCCTTCACTGATATCCAGGACCTATTGTGCTGGATGCTGTACTAACATATAAGAAACAGTGTATGCACCAAAGAGCTTACAATTTAAAAAAGATAAGACAGAAAAATGGTGGGAGAAAGGAAGTATTATCTCCATCAACCAGATGGAGGACTTGTGAGTTCCTCAAGGTCACGCAGAGAGTCTGTGGCAGAACTTGGAATTAAAACTGATCCAGTGCTTCAAGCACATGACAATCTTTCTTATACCTTTCTCACACCCACACACTTACTTTAAAATGTATTTATTCTTTTCTTTTCCAGTAAAATTCTTTAGGCCAATTCATCAACTGGTGTAAATCTGTACAGCTATACTGAAGTCAGTGAAGCTATGCTGAGTTATACCAGTTGGAGATCTGGCCCTTTATTTCCATGAAACATAATGCTGCAGGACTAGCATCTTTGGAGGAGTCTTATTACCATGGGTTTCTCAAACTTCTGCAAATCATTGTTCAAGTAGCATTTGACTAAAAGCCATCTGAAGGGGCCAGCAAGAGAAGGACAAAGGAGTTCTAGATTTTTTTCTGGCTAATATTATAAAAACTATTGAATGGATGCAACAAAAACAAAACAAAAAAATGTTTTACATTGTTGCTTGAATTGACTGCTGAGTATGTGTGAATTTTTTTCAGGTGTTTTAGAAAACAAGTTTTGGTATACTCTTGGTATTTCATCCAAATTAGCCTTAACTCAAAGAGATCATATTATAGCTTTGTTGAACAGGCCAATTCCCCTTCTTCCCCCTTACAACTGGGGATTTTATTTGGTGTTAGAAAGCACTAGCTCAATTCGCTGCATCTTTATGTAAGCGTTTTGAATGTTCTAAAGGGTGGATTATCATGGGAGAGTAACTGTAAATTGGTTACAGGTATTCATTGTTTTATGGGATTTATAATATGGTTTATGAGGTTGTTATGCTTTGACAGGACAGATTAAATTGCACAGCTGACAAAAAAATCTTATTGCTGCTTAGTATAAAGGCAAATTCAGCTCTGGCGTAAGCAGGTGCAAGAAATATCAAGGGGGAGTAGATTAGATTCAGGCTAAACTAATGCTCTACTAAAATCCTTTAAAAAATTAAACAAGTTCCAACTCGTTAACAAAGAACATGTATAAACTTGACATTTACAGCAACATTTTAAAATGAAATTGTTGGCAATACGAGCACTCTAAATGCTGCACTTATTAAATACATGTCAGCACACTTGTCACAAGATTCTCTGCTCACTACTGAGGTGCCTCCTTGTGGCTGCATCTGGGAAATAGCTCCACCCAGTCTGATGCCCCCGTCTGTCTCTCATTTGTACTGCATCTCCTCTTATGCCCCAGGAGTTGCAGTGCTTCCTTTTCCTAAATCAGGATACTACCCCTCGGTGACTTTGCCCTCTGGCCAGGTCATTATAGTTTCCCCCTTCAGGGGTATCAAAGTCCCTTTGCTCTGGCTGACTGGGTATTCTTTCCAGTAGTCCTTCAATTCAAGGCAGTGCCACTTCCCCAATGGTGGTAGGGGAACCCAGACCCACCCACTACTCTGGGTTCCAGCTCAGGGACGTTTAAATCAGAGCCTAAGGTCTCTGGCCACCCCAAACCTGGCAGCCATTTCCCAGACTTTTCCTACTTTACCTCTATCAGGCTTTTGCTACACCACCCTTTTGGGTAAACCCTTCCTTCAGGGCAGGATCCCAATGCTTCTACTCTCCCCCTGGGTTTCCTCCTGTCCCCTCTAAGCCTCAAGAGTGACAGTAGGCTGCCCCATTGGAGCTCTTTTCTGCTCTCACTTCCTGACCTTATTCGAGCTTGCCTGTTTCTGCCCAGCTAGGCTCCATCCTTCATCAGTGCTTTCCTATCAAGCTTGACTCTCTCCCTCAGCTGTGGCCTATTAGGTTTCTTCGCCCCTTCTAAGTGAAATTAACTCTTTCCAAGCTAGTATGAGGTGAACATACCAGCACAATATCATAAACTTAAACTTATGGAAACTTTATTAAACAGACAAATTCAGTTTTTCTGTATGCTTGAATTGATTACTATACAGGATTTCCTTCCCATGATCCTAGGGTGGGGATCCATACCCATAGGAATCCTAACCCTAGCACCAACTCCCCTACCCATAGGAACTCTAATACTGCGGTGGGAAGCCCTACCCACAGGAACCCTGACTCTAGGACAGGGAGCCCTATCCATAGGAACCCTAACCCTAAGGCGGGAGCCTTACCCATAGGAACCAGTGATAGTGGTGATAATGAAGACCTACACCTGCTTCTTTCCAGACCTGCTTCTGCCTTGCCTCATCCCAAGTAACCTGGATCTGACCCTTAATTCCAGTTCCTGACCTCTGACTCCGGCTCTGATCTTTGGCTGTGGCACCTGGTGTCTGACTCAGATTCTGATCCTGGGATCCAATAATTAGATACCACCTTCTGTTCTAACCACCAGGCTTGGCTCCTGCTCCAGCCATGAGGCCCAAATGCCCACATCCTAGTCATGTGACATAATATTCCTTTCCTCTGGATAAATAAAGAGCTCCAATAAACTTTTTTAAATAGCTGTTTGTTTAGGAAGAATGAGAAATTTTACAAATAATTAACTTCAGGCAGGGCATTAAGATCAAAGATCATGTTGACAGAACAGATTAGTTTTGGTGCATTTGTGGAACAGTTGAATACTGATGTAAATGGATTTTTCATCATAGAAAATATGTAAACAAGAATTAAAGGAGACACAAGCTAAGGTGATCCTCCTCAACCCCTCTCCAACTTTCTGTGGGGGTTCCACAGGGCTCTGCCCTTGGTCCCATTTTTTTACTCTACATTTTATCTCTGGGTAATCTCCATTTGCAAACACAAATCGAACTTCTCTCTTTATGCTGATAACTCACAGATCTACCTCACTGCTCCAGGCCTGTCTCCTGTCCTAACTAGAATCTTGGCCTTTCTCTGACATCTTCTCACGGGTGTCTAGCCATCAACATGACCTGACCTGACCTAAAGAAGCCCCTCCCAAGCCCTGCACATTACTTATTTTCTCCATCACTGGAGACACCACCACCATCCTGCCTGTCAATCAGGCCTGTAATCTGAGGGTCATCTTTGACTCAGATCTTTCTCTATATCCTCACATCTAGGCTCAGTTTAAATCTTACCGAAATTCTGCACAACATCTCTACAATACAACCTTTCTATTCATCCACACAGCTAAAATACTCATCCAGGCTCTCATCTCGATTACTGCAACAACTGTCTCACTTGTCTTGACTAATGCACTCTTGCCCCACTCATATCCTTTCAGCATGCTGCTGCAGTGACATTTTCCTAGTCTGTTGCTTTGACCCTATCATTCCTCTCCAACCTTCCACAGGCTTCCCCTTTTCTATTGCACTAAACACAAGATACTTGTCTTCACATTCAAGGCCCTTCACAGCCTATCCTCACCCTTCGTGCCAACTCTCATTCACTATCAAGATGTTGATTACCATCTCCAATCATCCCATGCCATCAGCTTCCATCACCCGATTATTACATTTTCAACCCTAATCTTCATGTCCCTTCTGTTTGAAAGGGGCTCCCCATAAACATCTGAAAAGCAACTTCATTGTTTTTCAAAACTCTCCTTTGCTGTGATGTCTACAAAAAAAACTTGTACTGGTTGGGTCACTGGTGCGCTGAGCCTATCAGGTTGACCAATATTGTCTCATTGTTTCCTTGTACCCCCTGTCTCTCTATCTCTATCTGCTGTCTCACATTTTATACTTAGATTGTAAACTTTGTGGAGCAAGGGCTGTCTTTTTCGTTCTGTGTTTTGTATGGTGACTAAAACAATGGGGTCCATGTCCATAACTAGGCACTATGGTAATACAAATAAATAATAATGATTTGTATTCCATACCAACTTGTAGCCACTTGTACGAGAAAGTTGAACGTTATTGTGGAAACCTTAAATACACAATCCGAGAGCAAAGAGTCCTGCTCTTTTATTTCCTCTGCAGGCGGGGATGGGACTACAGTAATTGACATTACCAGATCAGATCATTTGTTTATCTATTCCAGCATCCTGTCTCTATCAGTGGCCAGTATCAAATGCTTCAGACAAAGGTTCGAGGAACCCAGCAGAGGATAATCATGGAAAAACTGCCTATAGGGAAGTTTCTTTAACCATTTATACCCTGAAGCATGAGGTTTAGGAGCGCTCAACTTTTCAAAGAAAAACAACCTTTCGTGACTCTTATTATCAAGTCTAGCATTACCGGTGGTGGGGGAGGAAGAAAGGGACATTTGTCCCCTCCCAAAATGATCTTTAAGGGGCCCCAAAATATTGTCAGAAAAGCCAAAATATCTGCAAAGTTATCCAAAGTTAAGCAGTGGTCAGGAGCAGCACACTGGAAAATTTTTATCCTTTATATAAATTATAAATCACAGCAAAACACTGACACAATAGCCAAATTTTACTCATCTAAACTCTTAAAATCCAAGGTTATCAGCCCCTGGACTCCCAAAAGATTGGTTTTTTTAACTAGAGACATCCGGGGATCCAAAAATACCCATTTAACCTTCCAGTAATTGGACCCTAGAAAAAGCTTTGCTTCTTATATAAATGACTGATGTACCTCTGGAGATTTTAGAGGGAAGGGGAATTAAAGAAGGAAAACCAGAGATCGCTCTCTCTCTCTCTCTCTCTCTCTCTCTCAGGAAAAAATGTGCAAGAAACGGTCATATCACTTTGGAATGGAGATTAGGATATAAAAGGGAACAATGATGATGAGCAATGATGACAGAGTTCTGGAAGTAATAGCAAGAAGATAGCAACATTAACCTAGAAAAGCTCAGGAAGTGAAAAGTAAAACTGTACTCGTGAAATGAACAATAGTTTCTTAGCTCCTGCAGAAAAGAAAAGAGGAAAAGGACCCTAGGCAATGATGGACAGAAACTGGCAGAAATGACTTTTAAAAAGAAAAAGAAAAAGTGGAGAAGGGCCTGGCAGTGGGGGGCATGTTTGTCCCCTTAGAACTGCTAGAGGCCCTGGGCATCCACCTGGTCCTGACCTCCGTCCCTCCCTTTCTTCCCAATGCCGCCCTGTTACCCGCCCTCTCTACCCTGGGGAAACCCATCTCTGTCATCAGCCCTCTCCCGTTGGGTTGCAAAGACCCCGCCCTCCGTCACGTCCTCTCCTTCCGCCAGCAAGTGCAGCTTCAACTGCCGCCGGCAGTGCGTGACGGAGAGACGCTGGAGGGGTCCTTCCTAGTCCCCTACCGGGGTCCCATTACCGGGTGCATTACTCCACAGGGGAGGCCCGGTGCTCCCTCTGCCGGGCGATGGGGCACGTCTGGAGGGACTGCCCCTTGGCCCAGCAAGGAGGGGCATCCGGGACCCCCGAGCCCCGGCAGGGCACCGGCCCCGTCATCACCGGTGCCCCTGGCTGCCCGGCGCCCGAAACCACCCCTCCTCCTTTCCAGTCCACCATTGCTCCCACTCAGGCCCAAGGGGCACCTCCCCAACTATGACCAGACAAGCGGGAGAGCCCCACCCCCACTGCTTGCAATCTGGCAGGGCCTGTGGAGGAGGGTGCGGCAGGGACACCACCGGGTATGGGAGAGGGCCCGCCCCAAGGGGAATCTTCCCTCCCTTGTGCTGCCCCACCATTATCCCCTCAAGTCCCTGAGCCATCGCCACTGGCCCCTGACACAACCCCTGCTAGCCAGCCCCCGGATGATGCCATGGAGGGCTGGGCCCTAGTCCAGGGGAAGCGGGGCAAGCGGAAGGCTCGAGCTCCGCTCCTCCCATCTGATGCGGAGGCCCCCCAGAAGACCAGGAAGGGGGGCACCGATGCCGAGCCTTCCACTCTACCCATGGGTGTGTTCCATCCACCAGAGCCGGCTGGGGAAGACGTGGCAGCACTGGAAGGCGGTATCTCCCCTCCACGGGAGTCGCTCCCCTCCGAGGCCTCCACCCCTGCCCTGGCGCCATCTGAAACCTCAGCATACCCCGAAGCGACCGTCGCGTCAGGTGCCAGCGGGGAGAATCCCGGGGTGGCGGAAACTGATCTCCCGTCCATATATGAGGAGATTGAGGCCCTGGGTCTGACCCCGGTCACCCAGGGGGAGTGGGCCTCGATATAGGCAACTTCACTCCAGCCCCCCTTTCCCCATGCTCCCTCCCCCTAACCATTGCTTCCGCTCCCACCTTCGAGGAGCCCCTGGACTCCTCCATCAACCCGGCTGCAGATGACACCCCGCTGAGAGCCGCAGAGCCTGTTGAGGCGACGGCAAGTGCCACGCAGCCGGGACCTGAGCCACCAGGGGCACCCCTTGTTGGTGAGGAGCATTCAACCTCCTTCCCGGGAGAGGGCCCTACAGGAAAGAGTCCACCTCCTGATGCCGTGGCTGCCAAATCCACCATAGAGCCTGCGCCCAGCATCATTGAGAGCCCTCTCCCCGCCCAAAATCTCAACTCTAACCTTGCCCTTGCCCCTGTCCCTATCCCGTCCACCTCCCGAGATGTTATTGCCGCCCCTGGGGCTGTCTCCTTCCCTTTTCCAATCAATGACCCCCAGGGAGCAGCCTTTGTGTTTACCCGTCCCGACCCACTGGGGCTGCTATCTTCCCTCCGCCACCCCCTAACGCCCCAGCGTTGGAGGCACCAACCCATCAGGAGCCTCGTCGGGGGTCCGCACCCTGTCTGCCCGTCTTGGCGGGCCACGGGGCTGTACCAAGGGCCCCGTTGGGATTAAGCAGGAGACAGTAACCCCACCCCCCCATGCGCTGTGAGAAGAGTTGCGGGAGTTTTTAGAAGATGTCCGTGGCTCCCGCAACAAAGTACAGCTTGCTCTCCAGCGATGGGGGGACTTTAATCAAATCCTCCAGGCTGCAAGGGCCCTCATGGGGGAGGGTAAAAGGACCGGGAGGCAGGGCACCGCGGCCTACCAGCGGGTCCGCCTCTTCCGTGAATCCTTACTCACCTATGGGGTAGGTCACGGACTGCTGCGCAGCCCGTCGGGAGCTGTGAGCGTCCCTGCCAGCGAGGATCCTCCCCAGCCCTCCTCATGGCACCTCTTACCATCACAATATTGAACACCCGCGGCTGTAGGGTCTCCGCAGGTCTCAGGTGCTCTCCTTTCTTCGGGAGGGAGGGCATTCTGTGGTTTTCCTGCAGGAGACAGCTGGCGGCTGGATTGGGGGGACAGGGTCTACTTTAGCCACCTCACAGTTCATACGGCTGGAGTGGCGACTCTGTCCCCTCCCGACCTACGGCCCGAGGTGCTGGGGGTCACCGAGGCTGTGTCGGGTCGCCTGCTGCACCTTCAGGTCCGCATGGAGGGGCTCGTAGTCAACATCTATGCCCCGGTAGCGAGCCCGGAGCGGCTGCAATTCTATCAGCAGGCGTCCGCCTTCCTCGGCACCTTGGATCCTCATAAGTGCCTGGTCCTGGGAGGGGACTTTAACATCACCCTCGAGGAGCGGGACCGCTCGGGGACCGAGTAGAGCCCGGCCGCCACCGCTGTCCTCCAGGAGATAGTCGAACGCCACTCCTGGTGGACGTCTGGCGCGACCTGGATGACACCAGGATGACACCTGGATCACACATCTACGTTCACCTTTGTCCGGGTGGAGGCTCATCGGTCGCGCCACTCCCGGTTGGACTGCATTTATTTATCACGCTTCCATCTTTCACGAGCCCACTCCTCCAGTGTCCGGCCGGCCCCATTATCTAACCATCATTTAGCCACCGTGACAGCCTCCCTCTGCGCGGAGAGGCCGGGGCCGGCCTATTGGCATTTTAAAAACAGCTTGCTGGAGGATGCGGGCTTCGTGGCGTCCTTCCAGGAGTTCTGGCTGGCCTGGCGAGGGCAGTGGTGTGCCTTTCCCTCGGTGCAGCGGTTGTGGGACCTAGGGAAGGTGCATACCCGGCTCTTCTGCCGTGACTACACCCGGGGCGCCAGCCGACGGAGGGATGCGGCGATAGAGCAGCTGGAATGGGAGGTCTTAGAGTTGGAGAGGTGTCTGGCCGCCAACCCCGAGGATCCACCCCTCTGCGGAGCATGCCGGGAGAAGCGGGACCATCAGGCCCGGGGTGCCTTTGTTCGATCTCGCATCCGTCTCCTTCGGGAGACAGATCACGGCTCCCGCTTCTTCTACGCCCTGGAGAAAAAGGTGGGGGGCTAAGAAACATGTCATCTGCCTACTGGCAGAAGATGGCACCCCCCTCACAGATCCGGTGGAGATGTGCGGGAGGGTGAGAGCCTTCTACGCAAGCCTTTTCTCCCCAGATCCGACCGATCCTAACGCTTGCAGAGTGCTCTGGGAGGAGGTCCCGACGATCAGCACAGGCGACCGAGACCGGCTAGAGTTGCCTCTCACTCTGGCCGAGTTCTCGGAAGCCCTCCGTCGCATGCCCACCAATAAATCTCCGGGCATGGACGGGCTGACCGTGGAGCTCTACCACGTGTTCTGGGACGTCCTTGGCCCAGACCTAGTCACCGTCTGGGCCGAGTCTTTGCAGAGCGGGGTCCTCCCTCTTTTGTGCAGGCGAACCGTGCTGGCGTTATTGCCGAAGAAGGGGGACCTCCGCGATTTACGAAATTGGTGTCCCATCTCGCTCCTCAGCATGGACTACAAAGTAATGGCAAAAGCAATCTTGCTGTGGCTAGGGTCTGTGCCGGCGGACGTGGTCCACCCAGACAAGACCTACATCGTCCCGGGCCGCAGCATCTTCGACAACCTATATCTGGTCCGGGACCTTTTGGAACTCGGATGTAGGGATGGTCTGTCGTTCGCCCTCCTGTCCTTAGATCAGGAGAAGGCGTGCGACAGGGTGGATCACGGGTATCTCCTGAGCATTCTTCAAGCGTTTGGCTTCGGACCCCAGTTTGTGGGTTTTCTCCGGGCGCTGTACACCTCTGCAGGGTGTCTGGTCAGGCTCAACTGGACCCTGACCGAACCGGTCAGCTTCGGGCAAGGAGTACGGCAGGGGTGCCCCCTCTCAGGCAAGCTGTACACTCTGGCAATCGAGCCCTTCCTCTGTCTCCTCCGAAGGAGATTGACAGGATTGGTGCTGCAGGAGCTGGAGCTGCGGCTGGTCCTGTCGGCGTACGCTGATGACGTGCTCCTCGTGGTCCAGGACCCGGGCGACTTGGCGCGGGTGGAGGTTTGCCAGGCCATCTATTCGGCAGCCTCCTACGCATGGGTCAACTGGCTTGGTGGTAGGGGACTGGTGGCAGGCGAGCTCCCTCCCACCCGCGCTTTAGGCCATCCGGTGGAGCACGGGTCCGCTGCTCTATCTGGGTGTTTACCTTTTTGCCACGCATCCCTCTCCACCGGAGAACTGGCAGAATTTAGAGGACGGGGTGACAGAGCGGCTCCAGAAATGGACAGGACTACTCCGGTGCTTCTCCCTTCGAGGGAGAGCGTTGGTGCTTTATCAACTAGTCCTGTCCATGCTCTGGTACCGGCTCAACACCCTGGTCCTGGCCCCGGGTTTCCTGGCCAACCTCCGGACATCGATTCTGGAGTTCTTTTGGTCAGGACTGCACTGGGTCCCTGCAGGGATTCTTCATCTATCTGTGGAGGAGGGAGGGCAGGATCTTAAATGTCCGCTTACTCAGGTCCACGTCTTCCACCTCCAGGCCCTGCGGAGGCTCCTTTATGGTGCGGGTAGTCCGGCGTGGAGCGTATTGGCGCATGCCTTCCTGCGCCGCTTCCGAGGGCTCCGATACGACCGGCAGCTCCTTTATCTCCATTCGAGAAGCCTTCCGCGAGACCTCTCTGGGCTGCTGGTCTTCTACCAGGACCTCCTCCGGACCTGGAAACTCTTTTCCACGAGCAGGTCCGTGGCGGCCACTGAGGGGGCAGATCTCCTCGCGGAGCCCCTGCTACACAACCCCCAGCTTCGTGTGCAGGTGGCGGAGTCCCGCTCGGTGCGCCAGAGTTTGATCCTGGCAGAGGTCACAAGAGTCGGAGACCTCCTGGACTATGACTGGGGAGACTGGCTGGATCCCCTGACGTTCGCTCAGCGCATGGGGCTCTCCAGACCTTGTACTCGCCGGCGCATACTTCAGGAGGTGAAGGCCGCTTTGCCGCCCGCTGCTCGGATTTATCTAGACCGGGTCCTGCACGAGGGCACGCCCCGCCCATCCCCTACCCCAGGCCTGCCGGACCTTTTAATTGGACCCCTGCACCGTGGACCCAACCTACCCCCTCATCCCTTCACTGTAAGCCAGCTGCACAAGATGCAGCCAGTCTGCTTTCAAACCACACCAAGAAAACATCTATACACGCTCGTGCTCCATACCCTTCATGCCCTCACCCTCGTGTCCCGCCCCGATACAATATGGCGGGACCTCCTGCCACCTTTGAAGGGTGAGGAGCCCTAGTGGGCCAGCCTATACTCCACTTAGTCCCGAGACCCGCCAGGGATGTCAGTTGGCGGCTCCTTCACGGAGCTGTGAGCACGGGCGTGTATTTGGTGTGGTTCACCTCAAACCCAGACACCTGCCCCTTTTGCGACGTGAGAGAAACCCTGACACATATATACTTGTAGTGTGCCAGGCTGCAGCCCCTATTCCGACTCCTCACCAATATTTTATTATGCTTTTGGTTGCACTTTTCCCCTCACCTTCTTATTTATGCACTCCCTATCCGTGGCCCCACAAAGTCACGGGATCTCCTGGTCAGCCTCCTCCTGGCCCTAGCTAAAATGGCCATCTATAAAACCAGAGTGAGGAGGTTGGCCGATGGAGTCCCCTGTGACTGTGGGGCCTATTTCCGATCCTCGGTCCGTTCACGTATCCGGGCAGAGTTCCTCTGGGCAGCATCCTCTGACTCCCTTTATGCCGTTGAGGAGCAGTGGGCGCTGTCCAGGGTTCTCTGCTCGGTGTCCCCGTCCGGTTCCCTTCATTTGACCCTTTGACCACACTCCTGTCCCTGTTATTTTATTAGTTGTCCCCCGGAATTATTTGGAATCTAGGTCCTGTGGATCCCCCTTCTAGGCTGGGGGGGATCCTTTAGTAGTGGACGGGCTTCGCCCGCCCACTTCCCAGATCCCAATAGGACTACTCTTCCATAGCTATCTGGCCTTGTCCCGTCACAGTTGTTATAATTTGACAGCTTAGCTAATGCTTCTTGCATCTTCTGTGAAACACTGCTTTATTACGTTCCTGAACTGTCAAACACTAACTCTCTGCATACACATGCATGAATGGTTCAATGGCTTCTGTGTACATGAGATCCCGAATGATGAAGCATGAAAACACAGTTAAAGGCAGAGGTAACCAAACCCAATTACACTTCATTGTTTGCACACTGTTGACTCCAGTAATTTTAATTGTTTTCAGTCATAAACAAGATAAAGGTCAACATGAACGTGAATCATACCATGTCATGCAGCTCTTGCTCACTTGAAAACTGGTTTGTCAGCATTTGTTGCATAGAACAGCTGCATTGGTACCAAATATTTTATATTTGAAAAGTACAAGTATTTTTTCCCTTTAAAAATAAAAATCTGTGCAAATTTTGAACCAAGTAATTCTGAGTTATAAATTTACCTAATTGCAGTTTTATATTCCTTAAATCCCCACCTCAGATTGTTGCCTGCTATTAAAATAAAGCCAATCACATATGTATAATGGTCTATTTTTATTGTACAATGAGAAAGTAGATTGATTGTAATGAAAATAGGATTCTTGATGGTACAGAGAATCAATGCAATCATTTTTTTGTAAATATAGATGTAAGCAGAGTCTGAATGAGCTCTCCCATGACATCTAGTGATGAGCCTGGGGAAAAGACTTCAGGAACAGACCATGTTTGTATGGACACACCTATTCTGTCTAGGTGTGCAGCATGATGGAGCTGCTTTGCCAAAATTATCACTTTTGGCTGGTGTTTGGGTTACAAATCATTTTAGTATTGAGTGTGAGGGTAATCCTTATTGAATGAGTAAAAGGTAGTAAAACTTTACTTAGCCTGCCCTGATTGAGGGGAGGTCACCCTAACCTGAACCTCACTTGCTAAACAGTGGTTAGGGATGCCAGGAGGGAGGGAAGAAGGAAGGAACAGATGTTACTGCTTGGTGGTGTGGAGTATGTCCAAAGAGTCCTAGACACCATTTGACCTTCCTCTCTCCAGTGTCTAAAGACACGGCTAATTAGTCTCAGTTGAGAGTCCTTGTTTAGGTTCAGTGATTACTAGAATTGAATCATAGATAAATTGGTCTGGGGGCTATATGTTACACCTGGTGTAGGTACCATGATGAAATGGAAGACAACACAGAGGCTGCATTGGCAGTGAGGTTCTCTGTTAACCACTGAAATCACTACAGACCTGTGTTTAAGTGGTGGAACCTCAGAATGTGGTACTGCAGAAGTGGCAGTGAGGGTCCAACAGTGGCAGCACATGAGCAGAAAAGCAGCAGCAGCAGCAGCAGCATGTGATTGGCAGACAGCGAAAAGCAGCAGAGGCAGTGGCAAACAGCTAGTTGCAGAGGCTCACAGCAGCACCGGAGACGTTCTTGGACGTCCTCTCCCCTTTATCTGGGGTTTGAGATGAAAACCCTGTGAACACACCTCTGAACTCTGGGCCTTTGCTAACCAAGGACAGCCAACTGTGAGTGGAGTGCAGCAAAGGGAAAGGGGAGTGATGTGTTAAAGGTATATTCATTCGTCAGACAACTGAGGCAAGGGATTCTTCCCAATTCATTATGGAATTAGGTTTGCTTATGGTCACATGCTTTTGAATATGGTTGTGGTGTTTTCCCAAACCAATGCTTGGTTTCTTTTTATTAAAAGTTCTCTTTTGTTATACACTGACTCAAACTTGCAAATGAGGAAGTATTGCGTCTTACGGGCACACAGGGGTAGTGTTTAGTTTTCCCAGATTACTGGGTGGGGGTTGGAGTCGGCTCTGTTTTATATTGTAAGAGGAACCCCATGATATTGAACTCAGCCTTGTTGCTGCCGATTCCACCTTGCAAAATGGTTACATAAAGTAGCATTAGGGGGTAAGTACAGTACAGTGGTAAGTAAGCTACACAAAGATGTCCAATGAAACCAATAGGAATTAAGTGCCTAAATACCTTTGAGGATCTGGGCCCAACCTTAGAGTGTGGTTAACCTGTGTGGCATACCCAAAGACCTGATCTGAGGATCCTACATGCATCAAATCCCATTGATTTCAGTGGGAGTTATTGATGCTCCACACCTCTCAGAACTAGATCTGTATCTAACAAACCATAATGCAAAAGACAGAATGAGAGAGAGAGAGAGAAGGTTCAGATACGTGTGCTGGTATTAAGAAATTGCTGAATGCTTAGAGCTGGTAGAGCAGCTGTGTCCCTGGTTTGCGTTGATTGCGCTATTAAATTACCAAAGCAATTGTTCCAATTCTTGATACTTAGGTCCAAATCCTGGAGTGATTTAAACGGTGGAGTAAGTCATACCTCAGGATTTGTTTTTAATCCTGGGGTAATGTTTGCCAATAAACTCAAGATAGTTTACACCTTTGTAAAGGCTGGTATGGATGCTTCCCAAATGTTTGTTTCAAGCTACACATGTTTGCTAGGCTGAGTCCTAGGTCTGCACTGTTAAACAAACTGAATCCCCTTCGCTGCATGCATATGCATGAATGGTTCAGTGGCTTCTTGTACATTATGAAATGTAAAAACTCTGCCAAGGAGAGGTTGTGGTGATATACATTGGCTGCTTCTCCAGTTTTGGAGTGGCGATGGCCTGGGGGCAGGCAGCGTAGTGATAAAATGGGCATTGCTGTCCAGAAATGGACATGGCCAAGCTGGCCTGGAGATGTGCTTATACAGATGCTTTCTAAGCTATGAAAATAACTGTAAAGTAAATATATTTACAAACTGTGAACCAATGGGGATCCACTTTTGCCTGGCTCAAGGAAGTAATTCTGATTGTGAGTAGAGTTGCAGTGGGAAGGAGAGAGGGACTTTCACTGCTGAAAAACACTGCAAAAAATCATGTTTTTGTGGCACCTTAGAGACTAACAAATTTATTTGAGCATAAGCTTTCATGGGCTAAAACCCACTTCATCGGATGCATTCAGTGGAAAATACAGTAGGAAGGAAGATAGATATAGATATAGCAGTTTCTCATTGGTCAGTCTGTTTTTTGAACAGCAGTCTGTTTTTTTAAGTTTTTTTGCTGTAGTATTGCGACTTTTAGGTCAGTAATCGAGTGACCAGGGAGATTGAAGCATTCTCCGACTGGTTTTTGAATGTTATAATTCTTGACGTCTGATTTGTGTCCATTTATTCTTTTATGTAGAGACTGTCCAGTTTTGCCATGGCAGAGGGGCATTGCTGGCACATGATGGCATATATCACATTGGTAGATGTGCAGGTGAACGAGCCCCTGATAGTGTGGCTGATGTGATTTAGATTTAGATTTAGATTTAGGTGATTAGGTCCTGTGCTGGTGTCCCCTGAATAGATATGTGGACACAGTTGGCAATGGGCTTTGTTGCAAGGTTAGTTTCCTGGGTTCGTGTTTTTGTTGTGTGGTGTGTGGTTGCTGGTGAGTATTTGCTTCAGTATTTGCTTGTATTTTGGGGGCCTGTCTGTAAGCAAGGACTGGCCTGTCTCTCAAGAGAGTGAGGGATTGTCCTTCAGGATAGGTTGTAGATCCTTGATGATGCTCTGGAGAGGTTTTAGTTGGGGGCTGAAGGTGACGGCTAGTGGCATTCTGTCAAGAATTATAACATTCAAAAACCAGTCAATACTACAACAAAAAAACTTCAGAAACAGACTCCAGTGAGAAACTGCTGAATTGGAATTAATTTGAAAACTGGACACCATTAAATTAGGCTTGAATAAAGACTGGGAGTGGATGGGTCATTACACAAAGTAAAACTATTTCCCCATGCTAATTTTTCCCCCTACTGTTACTCACACCTTCTTGTCAACTGTTGGAAATGGGACATCCTGATTATCACTACCAAAGTTTTTTTTCTCCTGCTGATAATAGCTCACCTTAACTGATTACTCTCATTATAGTTGGTATGGCATCACCCATTTTTTCATGTTCTCTATGTGTGTGTGTTTGTGTTTGTGTGCATCTATCTATATCTTCCTACTGTATTTTCCACTGCATGCATCCGATGAAGTGGGTTTTAGCCACGAAATGCTCAAATAAATTTGTTAGTCTCTAAGATGCCACAAGTACTCCTGTTCTTTTTGCTGATACAGACTAACACGGCTACCAGTCTGAAACCTGACACCAAAGAATGTTCAGAGCAAGCTATTTTGTAGTTAGTTTTTTGCTTATGTTATACGTCCTCCTCCAAAGGCTTCAAAATCCACCACTAGTGTACAATTAACCTTCACTGGCTAGAAGTTAGAATGACATCTTCCCTTTTGTTTATTGAATATTCTTCTGGGCACACCTGGATGGATTTTTGATGCTCTGCCAGCCTTTCCAGCATGTACTCTATTGTCAGTGTTCAACTATTAGTGTAATATAAGCATTCCTGTGGAGGACTAGGAACACTTTGATATTTAAGGTTGTTTTTTGTTATACCTAAAGACACACCTTTCTTCTATGTCAATTCTGAGATGGGCAAACGGCACAGTTCAACTCTAGACTTCACTAAAGTTCAGCAGTATGCAGATGGTCAGCCCCTGCCATTTGGTTTTGCCCATTACAAACATGGGAGCCAGCTGGAAAATCTGCATCTAGATGCAATCTTCCTGAAAACTCAGGACTTTTCAGATTTGAGGCTTGGATTTGTGTGGTATAATTTTGAATATCATCACTTGGCTCATTCAGGGGCACTAGTAAAGCAAAGCCAGGGTTTTCTCTACAACTGTTTATGCAAAGACGCCAGGCAGAAACGAATTAAAGGCTTGCACTGCTATTTAGCATCGTCTGTAAAGATGGAGCTGTTGATTTCTGAAGCCAGTCTTTGTTTATGTGTGCCTATGGAGTACTCTACACTGCATCTGTATCAAAACTGGAAATGAAGATCAGTTCAAGGGTGTTTATAATCCTTGAAACAGTACAGTGAATGAGAGTCTGGAATCCCTTTTGGAATATACAAACTCAGGCACCATGTACAGTCAGCTCATCTATCCATCTATGAAGTTTGTCGTTGCAAAAATAAAACAACCCTCTCCTCCTTCTCACCCTCAATAATACTGGTGAACAAGAGCCTGTTGGACTCTAGAGCCTTCTTTTCTATGCCTTTTCCACTGAAGAAAAATTCTAAAGTCAGTTCTGCAGCCAACAAAAATTTAGAGCAGATTTTACCTCCCTTGTTTATCCAGTTTCATCCCAGAACCTGTATTTTATACTCCCGTTAGAGTGGATGCAGAAACCTATGATAGTAACTGAGAATATGTGGCAGGAGAAGGGAGAGTAGTGGCCCTAGCTTTATGTAGAGAAAAATAAAGACTGGGAGTGGATGGGTCATTACACAAAGTAAAACTATTTCCCCATGTTTATTTCCCCCACCCCCCACTGTTCCTCAGACGTTCTTGTAAACTGCTGGAAATGGCCCACCTTGATTATCACCACAAAAGGTTCCCCCCCCCCCCCCCCCGCCACTCTCCTGCTGGTAATGGCTCACCTTAAGTGATCACTCTCATTATGGTGTGTATGGTAACACCCATTGTTTCATGTTCTCTATGTATATAAATCTCCCCACTGTATTTTCCACTGCATGCATCCGATAAAGTGAGTTGTAGCTCACGAAAGCTTATGCTCAAATAAATTTGTTAGTCTCTAAAATGCCACAAGTCCTCCTTTTCTAATTACAGCCTGTAGACCAGGAAAATTCTGTGCATGTCTCTTGCTCTGGAACAGCTCAGGGTGACTGCCCTTCCCCTCACCCTCTTCCCCAAACAATCTAACTGCTGACTGGCCAGTAGGCAAGTGAAATGATCAAACACCTCCCGGTATGTGCCAAACAGTAGGCACAGCTGTATATTTGTCGCTACACTGCTTCCTCTGCAGAAAAAAAATCATATGCTATTTGTTTGGCTCTGACTGGGCTGATATGTCACATCTTGCTTTATGCTCTTTTTTTAATCTTGAGTCTGTTGAGTGTATTTCCATCCACAATAATGAGAGAGCTCACTGAGGAGCAAACAGAAAGCACAGAAGCCAGAGGGAGAGAACAGTTTGACACAAGTTTAATCATAATGGCAATTAATAGGGTCTACAGGGACCTGCTCTTGAAATGGTTTGGGAATCTCTGACTTCCTATGAAATAGCAACTTGCACTGTATAATGTTCAGAGAGTTTTGAAAAGTTACTGCTATGCATATTTAGTAGTTACTCCACAAACATACACACTGTGTGATCAAATCATGGTGAAAATGGAGGGATTTCCCATTAGAGATTAGAATGGGGCCCAGTTTGCCATCTTAAAATGTTCCCAAAATACAAAAAGGGAATATCTGCAGCTTTATTTTTATTTTTAAGTCCTTTTAGCTGGAGTTTAGTCTTTTATATTTTTTTCATTAAACCATCCACACAAGCTCTCAAAATAATGGTAAAAATTAAGGTTCCATATTGCAAATATAATGGTACAGTTCATGTGGAACATAGTGAAATCAATCTCTTACTTCTCACAGTTAGGTGGCATTGAGCCAGTGTAAATTCATTTCTGCAATGGATTCTTTTTGGCTTAAAAAGTAGCAAATCCTGCTTAAGAAAAATCAGCAGTAGTATAACTTTTGGAAGCAGGAGGGCCTGTGGAGAAATCAGCACTGCCCTCTGGATGCCATTCACATCCACAATGGAAATATGTTGTGTTTGAAAAATAATTTTCTATTAAGAATTAATGCATGAGAGAGGAGTGAAGGGAGTAAACAAAACAAAGACTATCTTAAGGTATTTTTATAAGAAAGGAATACTGGAAAAAAAGTTTGTTTGTTTTTCAGTGTTGGAAAGGAGGAACTTATAGGGGCCAGTGTAGGAAGAAAATTCCTATAAGGAAAATATTTTGAATATCTGTGTCCCTTGTTACAACCTGGTACAAAGGCAAAAATACTTGTTCCCCTGAGATCTCAAAGTCACCCAAATAAAGGAATGGGCTCTTCAGTTAGGAACACCTCTTCCCCACACAAACACATTGACTATCAATGGGATTTTGGCTTTTCAGTGCCTAAATTACTTTTAAAAATAATTAGGTCACTTAGGTATTGTAGTATTGAATGCCTATATACCTTTAAAAATTTGGGCCTTTGTCTTTAATGCTTTCTATACTGGTATGGGGAAAAAAACAAAAAGAGGGAAACTGAGACCAAAAAGCAGGGGAAGGGAGAAGAGAGAAGGAAAGGGAATCAGTTATTACCAGAAGTTTTTTTTCACTGCCAGCAGAAAGCTGTTTTTCCCTGAAAATGGGGAGCAGTCTCTGGGACAAAATCTCTGGAAGGAAAACGGACACTAGCATTGGTCCTAAGAGCGTAAGGACTTCCTAAAAGAATATACATTGGGACTGTTCTTGTCCTATAACTTGAGAGGGATGCCCACCTAACTTAGCTTGCAGCGAAGCACAAGATCTGATGAGATTAAACATGCAGACCCTTTTTTGTTCTGAAATAAGTTTCTCTAATGCTTTTTTCCATTTGCTAATAAACCTACTTATTTTAAGAAGACTGTTTGTAACTAACCGAAGGGAAGAGGCACTGGAGTACTTCGTGCCCTGTAGTGAGGCAGTCCCTTTAAGAGTGGCAGCCAGAGAATTGCACCCCATACCTTGGGGCTGGTCTACAGGACTGCTGTTCTCCAGGAAATGTCTGTGGCAAGTGAGATGCCTGTCCTTTCTCAGAGTGGGTGCATGAGACACACAACTTGTGACAGTGTGATTGACAATACTGCTATGTGGTTGAAGAAACAACCCCATAGAGACTGAGTGGCTGGGAGTGGTTCACATCATTCATTCCATGACCCACACCCACATTCAGCAAATGATTACTTTTATTTATTTGGTAGCAGTCTTGGTCTTCATCTTTCTCCCTCCGTCTGCCCTGTGGGGAGTCATTGCATCCTAAGGACCTCAATCTACTCTCTCTCCATGCATGGGCCACAGAAGGATTGTGGCCCACGCATGGCGAGCAGATGGCTGTTCTGATAGGGAGGCTATTTCCACTAACCCAGCATGAATAATGGAGCAGATTCAGAGCCCTAGGGACACCTTTCTTTGCTAGCCTTACTGCCTTCAAGATTAATCAGGCTAGCACAGAGCCAACAGTTATAGGAATGAGAAGCTTATGTACTTATTCCCTGGCTACATGGTTTCAAAATTTGATCTTGAGAGCTAGCCCTTTGGTTCCCCTTAAAGTCAAAGGGAGATATGTTGTAAAACACACTAACAATTTAGTACTTGCAAAGCTCTGGGTAGTGTCTGAACCACTCTTAGGAAATTTTTATGAAGAAAACATCATTCAGAAACATGTTTTTCTTCCAAAACATGTTGAGAAGGGAGATGATTGTGAGAGCTATTTAAAGTTGTTCTGCTGCTACATAGTATTGTCATGCATCGTGACATGTTCTGTCAGTGAAGTTACATAACATAGCCGTATATCCAGACAAAGGGCCTAATTCTCCCACTGGCATACTAGTTTTATGCCACTGTAACTCCATTGATATCAGTCAGGCCCATAAACTCTGAGATAAGAATATGTTTTTTCTCTTCTTAGAGATTTGATGTCTCTCAGTGCAAGAATTATTTTTGCTGTAACAGATAATATTTTGCTATTTTCTTTGGACCACAGTGACTATTACGTTTTATTAATTTTAATCAATGCCCTCTAGATGCTTTCCACATTCCACAAGGAGCATTATGTGCCCCCTCAGAAAAGCAACAGTGATATTAAAGGGATACTATGACTAAGGTTAAGATTTTGACATGGGGATTTTTATAAAAATTCATGAGCAAGATACAGGCAATAAACAATAAATCGTGGAAGCCCCAGCCCCTTGCTGCAGGGGCTGACAGCTGGAGGAACTCTGCTGCTGTGGGGCACTGACTGCTTGAACTGGAACCCCGCTGCTGCGTGGGGCTGAAGCTGAAGCCAGAAGTCACAGAGGTCTGTTAAAGCTCCAGAATCTGTGACTTCCAAAACAAAATTATATCCTTAACTATGACTAACAATATAGAATGCTATCCTGCAATCCTTACTCAGGCAAAGCTCTAATTGAAGGCTAAGTTTTAAGGTCTGCAGGCTCAGGTTTATTGACATATTGAACTGTGATAGTACATGTGTATATGAACTGCAAATCTATGTTGATGGGCCCAGTTTCATGTGTTTGTTCTCTCCTGTGTATCCCCAGGGAAGTCACAGAGTAATCGTGAGAGGAAAGGCATTTTAGAGCTTTGAAATAGTCCCTGGAAATTGAATTAATTTTTGCTATCTTGATTCTTGGTCACTCTGAAAAATCAGCAAATACTATATTGAGCAACAGCATTACTTACCTGCAGAGGCCAGTTAAAAGCACAAAAGTAACTTAATGTGAATATTTTGACTTTTTTTCATAGAAACAAAAATAGTATGCATACAGTATATATTGCTGAGGTTCTCAATTTGCTTGCTTTAAAAAACATTTGCAAGCCTTAGAGATACCTAACCATATACCTACCTTATAAACTCCAACCATTTCTTCTATGAGGTCCTCGCTACTCACCAAAATTAAATCTAAAATGGCATCCCCTCTAGTCGGTTCAGCAACTATTTGATGAAGGAATCCATCAGCTATCGCATCTAGGAAAATCTGAGCCCTATTATTATTACTAGCACTGGTCCTCCAGTCTGTATCTGGGAAGTTAAAGTCTCCCATGATCACGCAGTTTCCATTAGTATTTACTTGATTAAAAACATTAAAAAGGGCTCTATCCATATCCAAATTAGATCCCGGAGGTCTATAGCACACCCCAAGCACTATTGAAGGAGAGGCTTTACTAGTTATCTTCCCCAATGTAATTTTTGCCCAGACGGACTCTGTCTTACCCATTGCATCGCTTCTTATTTCTTTACATTCTACCTCATCATTGACATACAATGCTACTCCACCACCTTTACCTTTGTTTCTGTCTTTCCTAAACAGCACATACCCTTCGATACCTGTAGTCCAGTCATGACTACTATTCCACCATGTTTCTGTTATCCCTATAATATCTGGTTTCACTTCCTGCACCAGTAGCTCTAGTTCCTCCATTTTGTTACCTAGGCTCCTCGCATTGGTGTACAAACATCTTAATTTTTGCTGTTTGGCCTCGCTCACATTTTGTACGCTATTAGGCACAGTCATTCTACAGCCAGTATAACCTATTAGACTAGTATCCACACCGCCCTCGCTCCTTATATACATTCTCCTACCCACGGCTGTATCCTTTCTTACTTCGTCTTCTTCCCTCTCAATGCTAAAATCTGGCATGGAGATTACCTGGACATCTCCCCCTAATTCCTAGTTTAAAGCTCTCTTTATCAGTTGTGCCAGCCTCGATCCTAGAAGTCTATTTCCTTCCCTACTCAGATGAAGTCCATCCCGAGAGAATTGTCCTCTGTCTGTGAATGCCTCCCAGTGGCCATACATCCCAAAGCCCTCCTTATAGCACCACTGCCTAAGCCATCTGTTGACAGTCATAATCTTGTCACACCTTTGTTGCCCTTCTCTAGGAACAGGAAGGATCCCGCTAAAGATCACCTGAGCCTCAATTTCCTTAAGCGTCTTCCCCAGCCTAGCATAGTCTCCCTTAATACTTTCCAGTGAGAATCTAGCCGTATCATTTGTTCCCACATGAAGGATAATTAGGGGATTCTTTCCCGCTCCCTTTAGGATCCTTTTCAACCTCAGGTCTACATCCCGTATCTTAGCACCCGGAAGACAGCACACCCTTCTATTCTCTGGATCAGCTCTAGTTACAGGCCTGTCTATTCTTCTCAATAAAGAGTCCCCGATCACATAGACTGCCTTTTCCTGGTGACAGTGCTATTCTCCAGTCTCTCCCCTGTTCCCTCTGGCTGCAAGTTCTTTCCATTCCTATTTTCCCTTATAATCCTCTTCAACCCATCCTGTATCCTCCTGGGGCTCATATTTGGTGTAGTCTCCCTTGACTCTTCTGCTTTTCCTATAGGGCTAGCCTCTTTTCTCTTCTTCCTTGCCCTTCCACCTTCAACAAGTACCTGCTGAGCCCCTTCTTCATTTTCCAACTCTGCAAACCTGTTCCTAAGCTCTATTTCTCCTTCACTAGCCCGTCTTTTCCTCTGCCTGGTTCTTTTAGTCACATGCTTCCACTGACCACTTTCCTCACCCAGTCTCCCCTCAAAATTCCCCAGCCCTGCTTCCATCTGTGAGTGTGAGCTTTTCCCTTCAGAAACCTCATATCTTTGCTCCATCATCTGTTCAAACCCCTTCCTAAACTCAACGAGACTTTCCACCTGCATCTCCAAACCTCGGATCTTTTCCTCCATCAGTTCTATCAGACGGCATTTCATGCAGAAAAAACTCTTACCAGGTCCCCCCTCAGGATAATGTACATACCACAGCTTCCACATCCAGTCATCCTCAATGTGTCTTCCACCACATGAGTCACTCCCACAGCTGCCTCCGTATCTGTCATCGCCTTCCCACCTAAATCCTGTTAATCTGGGAAACACAAGCCACACCAAAAAGACCCCGCCCCCAGCAAAAGCAAACCCCAAACAAGCACCACAATACAAACTCCCCTTTCAAACTCCCACTCAAACTCCCCTGTTTACAGCTCTGTTTGCTAGCTCCTGTGCCGCTGCAGCTGTCTGCATTTTAGATTTAATTTTGGTGAGTAGCGAGGACCTCATAGAAGAAATGGTTGTAGGGGACAATCTTCACTTAAGTGATCATGAGCTAATTCAGTTCAAACTAAATGGAAGGATTAACAAAAATAAATCTGCAACTAGAGTTTTTGATTTCAAAAGGGCTGACTTTCAAAAATTAAGGAAATTAGTTAGGGAAGTGGATTGGACTGAAGAATTTATGGATCTAAAGGTAGAGGAGGCCTGGGATTACTTTAAATCAAAGCTGCAGAAGCTATCGGAAGCCTGTATCCCAAGAAAAGGGAATAAATTCATAGGAAGGAGTTGTAGACCAAGCTGGATGAGCAAGCATCTTAGAGAGGTGATTAAGAAGAAGCAGAAAGCATACAGGGAGTGGAAGATGGGAGGGATCAGCAAGGAAAGCTACCTAATTGAGGTCAGAACATGTAGGGATAAAGTGAGACAGGCTAAAAGTCGAGTAGAGTTGGACCTTGCGAAGGAAATTAAAACCAATAGTAAAAGGTTCTATAGCCATATAAATAAGAAGAAAACTAAGAAAGAAGAAGTGGGGCCGCTAAACACTGAGGATGGAGTGGAGGTTAAGGATAATCTAGGCGTGGCCCAATATCTAAACAAATACTTTGCCTCAGTCTTTAATAAGGCTAAAGAGGATCTTAGGGATAATGGTAGCATGACAAATGGGAATGAGGATATGGAGGTAGATATTACCAGAAGCGAAACTCAAACAGCTTAATGGGATTAAATCGGGGGGCCCAGATAATCTTCATCCAAGAATATTAAAGGAATTGGCACCTGAAATTGCAAGCCCATTAGCAAGAATTTTTAATGAATCTGTAAACTCAGGAGTAGTACCGAATGATTGGAGAATTGCTAATATAGTTCCTATTTTTAAGAAAGGAAAAAAAGGTGATCCGGGTAACTACAGGCCAGTTAGTTTGACATCTGTAGTATGCAAGGTCCTGGAAAAAATTTTGAAGGAGAACTTAGTTAAGGACATTGAAGTCAATGGTAAATGGGACAAAATACAACATGGTTTTACAAAAGGTAGATCGTGCCAAACCAACCTAATCTCCTTTTTTGAAAAAGTAACAGATTTTTTAGATAAAGGAAATGCAGTGGATCTCATTTATCTAGATTTCAGTAAGGCATTTGATACCGTGCCACATGGGGAATTATTAGTTAAATTGGAGAAGATGGGGATCAATATGAACATCAAAAGGTGGATAAGGAATTGGTTAAAGGGGAGACTGCAACTGGTCCTACTGAAAGGCGAACTGTCAGGTTGGAGGGAGGTTACCAGTGGAGTTTCTCAGGGATCGGTTTTGGGACCAATCTTATTTAATCTTTTTATTACTGACCTTGGCACAAAAAGTGGGAGTGTGCTAATAAAGTTTGCAGATGATACAAAGCTGGGAGGTATTGCCAATTCAGAGAAGGATCGGGATATTATACAGGAGGATCTGGATGACCTTGTAAACTGGAGTAATAGTAATAGGATGAAATTTAATAGTGAGAAGTGTAAGGTTATGCATTTAGGGATTAATAACAAGAATTTTAGTTATAAGTTGGGGATGCATCAATTAGGAGTAACGGAAGAGGAGAAGGACCTTGGAGTATTGGTTGATCATAGGATGACTATGAGCTGCCAATGTGATAGGGCTGTGAAAAAAGCTAATGCGGTTTTGGGATGCATCAGGAGAGGTATTTCCAGTAGGGATAAGGAGGTTTTAGTACCATTATACAAGGCACTGGTGAGACCTCACCTAGAATACTGTGTGCAGTTCTGGTCTCCCATGTTTAAAAAGGATGAATTCAAACTGGAGCAGATACAGAGAAGGGTTACTAGGATGATCCGAGAAATGGAAAACTTGTCTTATGAAAGGAGACTTAAGGAGCTTGGCTTGTTTAGCCTAACTAAAAGAAGGTTGAGGGGAGATATGATTGCTCTCTATAAATATATCAGAGGGATAAATACAGGAGAGGGAGAGGAATTATTTCAGCTCAGCACCAATGTGGACACAAGAACAAATGGGTATAAACTGGCCACCAGGAAGTTTAGATTTGAAATTAGATGAAGGTTTCTAACCATCAGAGGAGTGAAGTTTTGGAATAGCCTTCCAAGGGAAGCAGTGGGGGCAAAAGAGCTATCTGGTTTTAAGATTGTACTCGATAAGTTTATGGAGGAGATGGTATGATGGGATAATGGGATTTTGGTAAGTAATTGATCTTTAAATATTCAGGGTAAATAGGACTAATCCCCTGAGATGGGATATTAGATGGATGGGATCTGAGTTACCCAGGAAAGAATTTTCTGTAATATCTGGCAAGTGAATCTTGCCCATATGCTCAGGGTTTAGCTGATCGCCATATTTGGGGTCGGGAAGGAATTTTCCTCCAGGGCAGATTGGAGAGGCCCTGGAGGTTTTTCGCCTTCCTCTGTAGCATGGGGCATGGGTGACTTGAGGGAGGCTTCTCTGCTCCTTGAAGTCTTTAAACCATGATTTAAGGACTTCAATAGCTCAGACATAGGTGAGGTTTTTTGTAGGAGTGGGTGGGTGAGATTCTGTGGCCTGCGCTGTGCAGGAGGTCGGACTAGATGATCAGAATGGTCCCTTGTGACCTTAGTATCTATGAATCTAAACTTTGTAATATATATAATTATAGGTGGAGCTGTTAGTGACACCTATATTTAAGATTGCCTAACATTTCAGTATAAAACCCTGTTTTCTCGTGATTATAAAACTTTGTCAATCTTTAATAATTAGGACTGAGATTTTCTTTTGGAGTGGTCTTCAGGCAAGTTTGTTTTTAAGCTTCAACAAAAAACAGTTCAGACACCTCTGTGAACAAGATTAGGGGAAGGTGTGTTGTTTTGTCCATTTTAGAACCTTCTAATAGCTATTAGATTGAGAAGTTCTAGTATCTCCATGCTTTGGGGCAGGAACTTGACATTTGGCATTGGGTTTGCGATCACCCTTTTCCTGTCCTAGTGAAAATCTGCTCAAATATTGCTGAGTTAGAAATCTTTGAAAAGTGATGTTTGCACATGCTCAATAGAAGCTAAAACTCCAAACTTTCTGGTACACTGAACATGCTCCAGACAAAGGTTGTAGAGGCTGAGTAAAATTTCTGTAATTGCTCCTTCTGGCAGTTGGCTGTGGTGCCAGGCACAGGAACTCAGAGAACTGAGCGCAAGGAGTCTATCTCTCCTGTGTTCCCATTGCTCCCTCTTCTGATACCCAGACTGCAGGGAGAAGAAGAAAGCAGCCTGACTCAGATGCAGGGGGATGAAAAGGCAGATGAAGCACAGGGGCAAGTTATATAAGTTTCAAAGGGCAATGTGATAATGTGTGGTATTTATTACATACATGTAACCACCTAACCTACCTTCTGCCAACTAATCCATCTCTCCTAGCACTTATTCTATCACTCTAAAGCCCCGAGTGGCTTTAAACAGCTTCCATATTTTATTTTTAATAACAAGTTTGACAGAAAAATATTCCTTCCTTCTCATGTAATTTTTCCTCAGAGAAAAACTGTGCTAGGCTGTGGGTTCTCAGGGCCTATTAACTTTTTTCTGGACCTGATCCTCACAAGGTGCTGAACATAATAAAATGTGCTAAGCACCTTCAACCCTTGAAAGTCAGTAGGAGTTCAGGGCACTCAGGAATTTTCAGGAGGTGCTCAACAGCTGGCAGGATAGTCTTATGTTGGGATACCTCAGTGTGACAGTGACACACCAGCACTTTGCTCTACAGGAGCTGGCTTTATACATACTTTTCACAGGAAAACACCAGTTATCGTTCTGACCCATCTCTGACCTCACTGCCACTAGCCAATCATCAGAACAGCTAGGTGAATTTTTAATACGGACTGCTGCAACTATAAGTGAAGTTGCCATACAAGGAGCAGACTGCCAGAAAAGGAGTCTATGATAGTTTGCTGCCCCTTGTTGGAGGCCCTGCTATCTTGGTGAACCATGTCTGCCCAAAGAAGGTGCCCTTTTGGGAGGAAAACAGCAGCATGTTTAGACTCCTAAGAGCTGGCTAGAGAGGCCACCCAGGATCAGTCACTGGTGGAACCTATAGTCCTCCAGTGGCCAGAAGACCTAGAAACAGGGAGAAGCCAATCAGGGCCCATCAGGGAAGATAATGAAGACTGACTGCTTCTTCCACTAGTCAGTTCCAGGTAAAGCTGAGATGGGGAAGGGAGGAAGGAAGGAAGGATGGATGGGTTGATTTCCAGTCTTCATCCACAAGAGCCTGGCCTAATCAGAGGCTGAATTCTGGTTGCACCTTTTTGACTGAATCAAGGAAAGACTGTTTTTGTTTTACTTTGTGAAATGTAAAGCCCAGCTGGCCATGTTGAGCTGGATATCTGTTGACTTAGAGATGTTCCACTGGTTAAGGTGAACCTGTGACAGAGTCACGCAAGATATTGATAAAGTAAGTAGGTGACAATGATAAGTTATTGTGGGGAGAGGGGAAAATATAGGTTGAAGTACATGTCAAAATTCCTCTTGGGGATTGATTCACATATCGTTACATCAGTTCTGTTTTATATAGGTTCTTACTATGCGAAAATGAATGGTATATCTGAGCACCTTTCAGTAGTGCATTAGATGATATGATTAACGTCTGACGTGTTTTGTTCTTTGTCACTCTTTCCCTAGGGGAATAAATGTTCGTGCACTGGAGTGTCTTTTTGCTTGTTTGAGGTTTTTGAGGAGGAGGAGGGCAGCTGACATATATGTTGCTGTGTATTTATAATACAGAAGACAAAGTTCAAGTGCAATGCACATAGCTCCGAGTGGAAGGTGGTTTGTGATGGTCTTTAGTTCCTGAAGGAGTTCATTCCATAGTCTCAGACTGGCCCCTGAGGAAGTCATGTCACTTGCAGAGGTAAGCTTCATCCTTAAGGTAGAAAGTTCCACTATACTTAGTGAATAGAGTTGTCTACCATGCTCTAAATCCTGGAGTTTAGGCAATCATTTAAGAATCCTGAGCCAAGTGCATTAAGGGCCTTGAAGATAAGGACTGAAACCTTGAATATGATTTAAGATTCTACAGTGGCTACCCATAGGAGCAGAGGACAGGTACTTGTAGTAGCCCATGTTGCTGAGGGTATGAACTGCAATATTTTGTATTACATGTATCACAATATTTCAACAGTTATGACTTAAATTTACTTACTTCAGAATCAGAAGTTTCTGTAAATATCACTTATTTTTACATTAGAGAGATTCCTGGTAGGCAAGTCAATACCTATGTAGGCACCAGGAGACCAGGCTGCTGTAAGTTTGTTACTTTCTGGGTGAGTGTTCCTGATATCATCCCCAGAAGCACTCGTGCCAAGAGTAATCTTATAGCACCAGAAATACTGACTTGCTGGCATTGTACTATGATTTCTGGAGTACTGTCTGGCAAAACTCTGTCAACTAAATCAAATTGTGGATGAAGAGACTGGAGAATATGCTTCCTGCCTAGGTCTAGTGCAGCAGTTCTCAACCATGGGTCGGGACCCCATTTTAATGGGGTTGCCAGGTCTGACTTAGACTTGCTGGGGCCCGGGGCCAAAGCCTGAGCCCCACCACCCGGGGCCAAAGTCTGAGGACTTCAGTCCTGGGCAGTGGGGCCCAGGTTACAGGCCCCCTGCCAGGGGCTGAAACCCCAAGTGGGAGGTCAGGCTATGGAATTCCCCCCCTTCCCGGCCCACAGGGTGGATGGGCTCAGGCTTCAGTCCCTCCTCCTGGAGTCATGTAGTAATTTTTGTTGTCAGAAGGGAATCGCAGTGCAATGAAGTTTGAGAACCCCTTTTCTAGTGCAAGAGGAACTCTGAGAGGCACCTCTGCAATAAGTTCCTAGAAAAAAGTCAGGTCCATGCATGCTGTTTCATAACAAATATTTTAAAGTAGTATATATAGCAAAGCTTTAATACTGTACCAAATAAAAGTAAAGGATGCTTGGATAATGAGTTTTACTATATTAGTAATTTTATGCTATAAAAGATATTTAATAATTTCAGAAATTCTGATCTCTTTACACTCCACTGTATAAAGATTAGCAATCACAATGAATGGCCATCCTAGCAAAAAACAAAGTTCTTTTCTTGTTTTCTTCTCCCCAAAACAGGAAGCAGATCATGTTACAGCAGAAGTTCTTGTGGTATGTCACAAGATTTTGTTGCACCACGAAGTAACTTTTTTGATACTTTAAATATAGTTAGTAAGAAGATCTGGTCAAGTAGTAATTGCTGAATACAAAATTAGGATATATTTATGATTAATACACACACACACACACGCACATCAAATATCAGAAATAGACAAATGGCATAATGGATTATTGGTAAAAATCCAGTATTTACATTCAGTAATCAAGCTTCAAAATTGGTCACCCAAGTCACTGTGCAGGCCAAATTCTACATCGTAAATATTTGCAAATACAAGTATTCTGAGCAATTGCCATTTCATCAGCTTGGAAGGACAATGTCAAAAAGAAAAAAAATCAGTTTTGGATCTGAAGCAGAAACTATAGATTCAAGGACCTGGAAAGGGAAGAAAATGTTGATAGCACACAGCAGTACAACCTTGGTAAAGCCACTATCTGCAATACCTGGAATGCAAGGGAGAAGCTGTGGGGCTTCACTGTAGCCACTGACAGCCGCATTCAGATGGAAGAAAGAAAAACCATGCATGTGTGCTGTGCCAAGAAGGTGGTGGTCATGTGTTTTACATAAAATCACATGAAAGCTATACTGATATCCTGGCCCATGCTTAAAGAGCAGGCAAGATACTTCCATAAAGAGCTGAACAGTGAAGAAGCAATTTTGATTGCTGGCTCAACCAGTTTAAACACTGGACTGGCATCTGTCAGCTTAGTATCGCCAGTGAAATAATGAGCACATCTAATGATTCAATTATGAAAACAATCTTCAGCAGTCAGCTACAAAATGGAACAATGGGACTTGCAGATCAGCAGATTTACATCACTGATGAGACTGGGTTCTATTGGTGCCTACTCCCAGAGAAGACATTAGCCTCTTCTAACGTGCACAGAGCCCCAGACTTGAGAAATAACAAGGAGCACCTCACTGTATTAGCCTGTAGTAATGCCATGGGGGGACATAAGCTCTCTCTCCTACTCATCAGAATTTCTGCTAACCCTGATGTTTTAAGCACATCAACTTTGTGTCCCTTCCTGTATTTTACACAGCCCCAAGGAGCACCTGGATAAATGATGAGGCCTTCCACACCTGATATGCTGAGAACTTCATCCCTCCTATGCACTCCTTTCTTCAGCAAAGAGACTGCCCATCCATGTACTCCTTCTAATCAATAATGCTGGTGCACATCCAGGGGCAGAGAGCTTAAGAACTGCTAATGGGTCCATATAGTGTGAATTTTTGCCAGCTAGCATCATGATACAAATTCAATCCTTAGACCAGGGGGTGCTAGATATACACTAAAGATTTACAGAGGCACATTGCTCTGCTGTGTCCTTAATCTCAAAGTTAGTGTCTCATTGTCAAGTCAATACCCATTAAGGAAGCCACCCACACGTTGGCGAAGTCATGGAAGGACATACAAACATGGAGAATAAAAAAATATGCTGGGATAACCCTACACTGTCGCAGACACCTGAAAAGACCGTCTGTGAAGCCCCAGTGCCCCAGATCAAGAGCAAGAAGCCACCAGCAACATCCAGGCAATGGCTGAACGGGTTTTTCTTTTAATGCCCAGGAGGCAAAGACCTGGAATCAGAGTGAGAAGACGGATGAGGGGTACAGCAACTTGTCCAGCAGTGACATTGCACAATCTGTCTTACAGCAGGGCGCAGACCAAATGTTATGAGGTTGCTGACAGACTCAGGTGGAACCAGATGATGTGCGAATCCTGACTGATTGTGAGGCTGACAATGGCCTGGAGAAAGCTGTCATCTGATCAGAAAACCAGACTGGTGCAGACGGCTGACACATTCTACTGTTGAGTTAATAAGGGCAGAAAGCTATATAAAAAAGCAATGCTGACAGATTGTGATTATTTTTTTTTAAGATAAGTAATGGTGGTGTGTGAATTATCTCAATGAAGTTGTTGCTGTTTTACTCTTTATTTAAAGTATTCTTATTAAGCAGACATCAACATTACTCCCTTTGTTCCCCCTATGTGTGAAACTACAGCTATAAATAGCACTTCTGTTTTTCTAAACGCCTGCTTATATGGAGGTTTTGAATGTCCCCAGTGCCAGTCATACAAACAGAATTGTACTGTACTCACCAGATAGTCCTGATTTCCCTCCTGCCAGCTCTAATAATAGGCTGCAAATCTGATTTGCAGCCATTTAGGACAGCAGTTCTATGGACTTGGGGATTTGCACAGCCAGCCCTGAAACACTTATACCTGTCTGAGAGAGCAGGTCCGGAATCTGGAGGAGAACCAGGGGAAAGAGCTCTCTCTTGATAAAGGAAAAGAGAGACGACCGCAGTTATCACCCAAAGACTTGAGCCAACATTTTATCATGGACTTGCACCACAGTTCTTATCTGCTTTAGGTTGAAAGTATTTTTACTTAAAATGCTCCTGTGCCAGGGCCTCTGTGGACAGAGGAAGTAGGCAGAGTGAGAGGCTGGCAGCTGGGTATATCAATGGGAAAACTTTACAACTAGATGGGCTAACATACATATGGACAAATGCCTGCCCTGTCTACCCCCACTCCACGTCTCATTCTTTTGCTTGCAAGAGGCACTGCAAGATGCACTCCTACCATAAAGCTAGCCATATGAGGGAGAAAAACAAGCTGTAAATTAGAGCCAAAGAAGGAGGTACAATAGCATTGGCAGCAAGACACAACAATTGAGAGTGCTGGGGGCCTGTTGGCAACATAAGTGAATAAACTAAAACAAAGGAACCATCCAACCAGCTGATGATTAATAGCTGATTTTAGATTGCCAGTGGTAGCAACTCAAGCCAGCAAGAAGATATCCCTCTGTTTAAATAGCTGCTGGAAGCTGGGAGGAAATCCCTGCCTTAACTGAGACAGCAGGAGAAGAGTGGGTGGAAATATCCTCACTGACTCTTTCACCCTCACTATTAAGGTAAAACCAATAGAATGTGACTTCCCAACCAGGGAGATCATAAACAGCTCCAAGGGGGTCATGACCACTTGCCTCTCCTTATGGCTAGATGTTGGAGGAGGGAGAGGGAATCCCAAAACTTTTGTTTCTGTAACATGGTGTCAAGGTATAGAAAAGTCTGAGATCTACTGCAATAGACAGCATTCATTCAACAGAAATGAAATAAAAGATGCAGAAAATACAGCAACCTGTGTCAGCGTGGCTTGCCTTGAGGAGAGAAGCTAAAAATGCGGAGGAAAGAATAATAGAAATGTAAGGCTAGGAGGGACCTTGAGAATTCATCTAGTCCATGCCCCACCCCTCACCTGCCAGGCTGAGGCAGGAGAAAATATACCAAGACTATCCCTGACTGGTGTTTGTTTAACCTGTTCTTAAAAACGTCCAATGATGGGGATTCCACAACTTTCCTTGGAAGCCTTATTCCAGAGCTTAACTACTCTTATAGTTAGAAAGTTTTTCCTAGCATTTAACTTAAGTCTCCCTTGTTGCAGATTAAGGCCCATTACTTCTTGTCCTGCCTTCAGTGGACATGGACAACAGTTGACAAGCATCCTCTGTAGAACAGCCCTTAACATATTTGAAGATTGTTATTGGATTCCCGCATCAGTTTTTTTTTTCCATCAAGACCATACTCAGTGTTTTTCCTCATAAGTCAGGTTTTCTACATCTTTTATCATTTTCTGCAGTACAACTTTCTACCCAGTTATTACCCATTTTATAGATGTGCATTTAATTTCCCCTTCCCAAGTGAAGTACTTTGCAGTTGTCTTTACTAAATTTCATACAAATTTTCCAGTTTAATGTCATTTTGAATTGTAATCCTGTCCTCCAAAGTGCTAGCAAAACCTCCTACCTTGGTGTCAGCTGCAAAATTTATAAGCATGCTCTCCACCCCATTATCTAAGCCATTAATGAAAATATTGACTATTACTGGACCCAGGAGAGACCACTGCGGGTGGGGAGGGGGTGGCACTAGATATGACAGCAAACCATTGACAACTACTCTTTTTTGAATATAGTCTTTCAGTCAGTTTGTAGATATAGTAATGTTATCATTCTAGACCACATTTCCCTGCTTTGCTTATGAGAATGTCATATGGGACTGTGTTAAAAGCCTCACTAAAATAAAGCTGTATCATGTCTACTGCTTCCCCTCCTATCCACTAAGTCAGTAGCCCTGTCAAAGAAGAAAATTAGGTTGGTTTGGCATGCTTTGTTCTTGGCAAATCCATTTTGGCTATTACTCATCACCCTGTTATTCTCTAGCTGTTAACAAATTGATTGCTTAATCATTTGTTTCAGGTTTCAGAGTAGCAGCCGTGTTAGTCTGTATCCGCAAAAAGAAAAGGAGTACTTGTGGCACCCTAGAGACTAACAAATTGATTTGAGCATAAGCTTTCGTGAGCTACAGCTCACTTCATCGGATGCATTCAGTGGAAAGTACAGTGGGGAGATTTATATACACAGAAAACATGAAACAATGGGTGTTACCATACACACTGTAATGAGAGTGATCAGGTAAGGTGAGCTATTACCAGCAGGAAAGCGGGGGGGGGGGAGGGAAACCTTTTGTAGTGATAATCAAGGTGGACCATTTTCAGCAGTTGACAAGAATGTCTGAGGACTGGGGGGCGGGGAGGAAATAAACATGGGGAAATAGTTTTACTTTGTAAATTTTGTAATTTACTTTGTGTATTTTCAGTATCTTTCCAGGTGCTGACTGGTCGGTAATTCCCCTGGTCCTCTTTGTTCCCCTTTTTAAAGACAGATACTATGTTTGCCCTTCTCCTTTTCTCTGGAACCTCACCTGTTCTCCATGAGTTTTCAAATATAATCACTGATGGTTCTGAGATTGCTTCAGCTAATTCCATATGTACAACATGGTGAATTTAATCAGGCCCTGCTGACTTGAATACATCTAATTTATTTAAATATTCTATAACTGTTCTTTCCCTATTCTGGCTTTTGTTCCTTTCCCTTGTTTATATTAACTGTATTAAGCATCTGGTCACAATCTTTTTCAGGAAGACTGAAGCAAAATAGGCATTAAGCACCTCAGCCTTCTCGGTGTCATCCATTTTAGTTTAGTGGACCTACTCTTTTCTTTGTCTTTCTGTTGCCCCTAATATATTTATAGAACAACTTCTTATTGCATTTTATGTCCTTTGCTAAGAGTAACTTATTTTGTGCCTTAGCTTTTCTGACTTTATGCTATTCTTTTGTATTTATCCTCAGCAATTTGTCCATGTTTCTACTTTTTATAAGATTCTTTTTTTTGATTTTTCAGGTTTTAAAGAGCTCCTGATGGAGCCATATTGTCCTTTTACCATTCTTCCTACTTACATTTACACCAGGATAGTTTGCAGTTGTGCCTTTAATATTGTCTCTGAGAAACTACCGGCTCTTCTAAACTCCTTTTTCCTTTAGATTTTCTTACCATGAGACCCTACCCACCAGTTCTCTAAGTTTATTAAAGTCGTCTTTTTTGAAGTCCATTGTCCTTATTCCACTCCTTTCACTCCTTCCTTTCCTTATTTCATCATCACTTTCCCCCAAATTGTCTTCCACCTTCAGATTTGCAAACAATTCCTCCAAAAACTCCATAGATACTCCATAGGTATAAAGAAAAGGAGTACCCGTGGCACCTTAGAGACTAACAAATTTATTAGAGCATAAGCTTTCGTGAGCTACAGCTCACTTCATCGGATGCATTTGGTGGAAAAAGCAGAGGAGAGATTTATATACACACACACAGAGAACATGAAACAATGGGTTTATCATACACACTGTAAAGGAGAGTGATCACTTAAGATAAGCCATCACCAGCAGCAGGAAAGGGGGGAAAGGAGGGGGAAAGGAGGAAAACCTTTCATGGTGACAAGCAAGGTAGGCTAATTCCAGCAGTTAACAAGAATATCAGAGGAACAGTGGGGGGTGGGGTGGGAGGGAGAAATACCCTGGGGAAATAGTTTTACTTTGTGTAAAACTCATCCATTCCCAGTCTCTATTCAAGCCTAAGTTAATTGTATCCAGTTTGCAAATTAATTCCAATTCAGCAGTCTCTCGTTGGAGTCTGTTTTTGAAGCTTTTTTGTTGAAGTATAGCCACTCTTAGGTCTGTGATCGAGTGACCAGAGAGATTGAAGTGTTCTCCAACTGGTTTTTGAATGTTATAATTCTTGACGTCTGATTTGTGTCCATTCATTCTTTTACGTAGAGACTGTCCAGTTTGGCCAATGTACATGGCAGAGGGGCATTGCTGGCACATGATGGCATATATCACATTGGTAGATGCGCAGGTGAACGAGCCTCTGATAGTGTGGCTGATGTGATTAGGCCCTATGATGGTGTCCCCTGAATAGATATGTGGACAGAGTTGGCAACGGGCTTTGTTGCAAGGATAGGTTCCTGGGTTAGTGGTTCTGTTGTGTGGTGTGTGGTTGCTGGTGAGTATTTGCTTCAGATTGGGGGGCTGTCTGTAAGCAAGGACTGGTCTGTCTCCCAAGATCTGTGAGAGTGATGGGTCGTCCTTCAGGATAGGTTGTAGATCCTTGATGATGCGTTGGAGAGGTTTTAGTTGGGGGCTGAAGGTGATGGCTAGTGGCGTTCTGTTGTTTTCTTTCTTGGGCCTGTCCTGTAGTAGGTGACAGCAGGTTCCGATCTTAAAAAGTGATTGCTAGCAGCAACAATGCACTCTGACTGAAACTGGGAAAACATGCAGAGGCGAAACTTTCCCTTATTTTACATAATTGAGGAGGCAGAAGTTTAATGCAAACAGCTGAAGTGTAATTTAGCCAGGAAACACATTCATTCCCCCTTTGGGAATACAACGTAACTCTGGGGTCAGCTACTGCAAGCTAGAAAATTACAATAATATGTATCTTTTCAGAAATTAAATACCTTCTGGAAAATCCATATTACACAAACCGCTTGACTCTACATGCATACATAAAATAATAAAATCAAATTTAAAACCAAATATAGTTCACCAAAGAGCTCTAATCTTTAAAAAATGGCCATTTGGATAGCATTAGTACTGTAAATTGAAGGGCCAATTATGCTCAGATGGGGGAAGGCAGAAAACTCTATAAAACAGCTACTGGTAGGTAGATGGTACATTGGAAGAGAAAGAGCCCTCGGTTAGTATGGGATGGGCAATAGTACAGGCTGGGTGTTTCCTAATTTTTTCTAACAATTTAAAAGCTTTGTTGTTGTGGTTTTAGATGAGTTGTAACTAATAAAATACATATAAAGACTCCAGTAGAAAAATCTACTAAAAATCAAAATTTTTTTCATTAATGAAGCATTCCATCAATTTCACAAGCTTACAATTATATATATTTAACTTAAGGAAGTAGTCACTTGGGTACTAGGAGTTCAATCCAGCAAACCATTAAAGCACATGCTACCTCTAAGTATATGAGCATTGATGTCTGTGGGACTTCTTGCTTACTTAAAGTTAAGCATGAGCTTTGATGGTTTGCTGGCTCAAGTCCCATCGTATTCATGAACCAGGGTCAGGAGAGGCACCCATATATTTGGAGATTGGCAGTAGATCTTGCTATAGTTTGGTGTCCATCTTAAGTTTTTCCATAGCACCTGTCACTGAACTATCTAAACACTGTGCAGGTGAATTAGACCTGCATGACAATTGCTTATAGTGAAATCTGTTCCTCAATCTTTCCAGGTTCAAGAAGCTTTTCCCTCTCTGCAGCATGGCTTTCCTACTTTATTTCAAACATATCAAATTGGGACAGGGGACCTTTTCCATGTTCCACAGCACAGATGGGTAGAGTTTCTTTCCTTCAGACTAAAGTGATTTCCTGCTCTCTCACCCCCCCCCCCCAGGAATGTATGTAAATTTTTGGAAATTATTTTTCAAAGCCCTATTTTGGAAGAAAGCATGCTTTTGTCATAAAATAAACAATTATACCAACAAACCAATGTACAGTATACCAGCAGCCTAACAGCTGTCTACGGCTTTGTAGGCAACTCAGAAAAGGTGGGTTGTGGGTTTTGGAGGAAGATAGTTAGTTAATTTTGTGGCTGTTTACAGGGAGCTTCTCCCAAGTGTGAGGAGTAGTATGGGAAGAAAACCAAAAGGTGCTTGTTAGAAAATTTAACAAATGAGTGATGGAGGCTGGGCCAGTCAAAGACAAGAGTCAACATATCAAGAGCATATAAGAGAGTGACTATGATTAACCTTGAAAATGAACATAAGCAGTTTATTTGAGGCAATAGAGAAAGAGAAACCAAAGAAGGGATGCAAAGAGAGGGGTGACATGGTCAGAGCGATGGGTTAGGAAAATGACCTTTTCAGCAGCATTCAAAAATGGATGTGAATGGGACAAGATCGCATTTGTCCATGCCAGAGAGAAGGATGTAGTGGAGATTGAGACATGAGTTCATGAGAGCTTGGACAAGAGTTTTAGCTGGCAGATGGATAAGAAAGGCTTACACCTATTAACTCCCACTGGAGATCCGGTCTGAAGTTTTCAAAACTCCTAGGTATGGCACAGGACGTTCGAATTTGTCTATATTTTTAATAGGATGTTAATGATTATGGCAGTGGAAAACTGCTGACACATTTTCCTAAAACTATAGGCTTGTGAAGGAAAATATGGAAAAATGAATTTCTAGTTCCTGAGATTTTTTAATCAACATGGTATTAAACTGATTTTGCTGATGTGATTTTTCAGAGGGGCTACCAGAAAAGACACTGGGACGGGCACCTTGTTTCACATTAGAAATGGGCAAATATATTATAGAAACACAGTTCAAGAAAATGCATGAATTTACAGTACTTAAGTGCTGCCAAGGCATTGTGTTTCATAGCTCTGAGGCTTTATATTAGACGAGTGCTCCTCCTCCTCTCCTGTATTTCTCTTTCACTCATTCTTTCTTCTTCCCTTTCTAATATTGTCTTCGGTGTTTCTCTTCCCATTCTCACTCCTTTTGTGTTGATCTTTCTCCTCTATTTTCTTGCCCTCCTCTATCTGTCTGTTCTGCTTTTTCCTTCTTCTCCCTTCCATGTGCTCTTTTCCTTCCTCCTTTAGTTGGCCATTTTTAATTGCTAACGAAGTGATCAGAGAGTCATTTTAAAGTAGGGGTCAAGCCATTTCAGAGAAGACAATACAAATCTACATTTTTATCAAATCAGTATTTCAGTATCCTGGATCACAAATGTACAGTTGCACAAATGAGTCGGGCCTGGAGATATACCATACATACTAGGCATTCTTGAAGCTAACAAATCCCATGTATACACATGGAAACAGAAATTTTAGTCTGCAAAATAGAATTACCTTTCCTAGACACAAGGGATAAATTCCATCCATTCATGAATATTATATTCATCTTAAAACTAAAATACAACTCCACCTTCCCCAGTCCAGATCTCATTTTGTGGGAGAAATATTTTACCTTAATTATGCCAATTTTCTATTATGACAGTGAAATTACAAGGAGGTGGAGATAGCAAATGCCCTCCTCACTATTATAAGAGAGCCTCAGAACCCTTGATTTGTGAAAGCCTCAGTAGCCTGCTTTAGGAGATTTAAATCTTTATTCTCCATTCTTTTCAGAGGAGCACTCAGAATCTATCTTTAGAGAGACCCTCTCCTCCCAGAACAAAGGTTGTTCTAGTCATGAGACACTGTATCAGATTGGAAGACTGTAAATTCAGGCGGGGCCCCTCCCAGTTTTATTGCATCCTCTATGTTTTCTGGCTTCATAGCTCATTAAGCAGATTGTCAATTACAACATGTTATGGTTGATGAGACATTGTCATTAAAATCTGTAAATTCAGTGTTTATAACTTTTAGGGGAAAAATGCTCTTTAGTACTCACATTTCTGAAGCTTACTCTCAACTCAAAGGCAAATTTTTTGGAAAGTTTTGAAAAAAAAATCCATTTGGCTGCTTTTGAGTGTGTTAACAGAGTACGAAAAATGTTCTTTCATTAGTGAAGATTTTCATGTGCTGCTTTTGCAGTCAGTTAATTCCAAAATGGCCTTATTTAAAAAAATAAAATTAAATAAAACAAGTCATAGGCCACACTAATGCTTTTACTATGTCTCAAAATATTTAATTTTAAAAGTATGAAGATATGTCTGAAAATTGCAGAGTATGTATGTACAATAAATACTGACTAGTCCTGTATATGGTCAATAATGTACCCAAAAAATGCATGCAAACAATGAGGAAGCATGCCAATATATCTTATGTTTGCACATTGAAATAAAAAAACTCTTTATCTGAATGTGTTATGCATATATGTATAAGAAAACAAATGATTGCTTGGTTCCATTACACTCTCGAATGAACTCATACAGGAAAATGATAAAAGGCAAAAACAGTGGGTGTGTACTTTTCACAAAGCTATCACTCTACATCTGACCTATCAATCCTCATCCTCAAAAGAAACCTGCATAACACTTTCAAAAGATAAACCTGGGAGTTTAAATTCATAACTCTGCTAGACACTACAAATCATGGACTGATTAGAGACTGGATTTAAGGCTTATTACAACAATCTAACCCACTGACAACACCTGCCCCAGCTGCTTCTCCCTTCCTTTCCTTCTTATGACTGGAGAAGTGTTAATGGGCCATTTCACCTTGAATGGTCCATTGAAATAACAATCTGTTCAAACCTTGTATTGATCAGTGACACTTTGGGTATGTCTGCATAGCAATGTAAGTCAAGGGTTAGTGGGACTCGAATCAGCTGATCCGAATCAGCTGATCCGTGTCAGGGAACCCTGGGCTTGAGCATCTACATTGAATTTGAACCCAAGTTTAAGAATTTTCTGACCCGTGCTCGAACCTAGGGCTCTGGCCTCCACACTGCAGTGCACAGACCAGAGTCAAAGTAAACATATCCCAAAGTGCCTAGCTCTCTCTCCTCCTCCTCCCACCTGCAATGTCGACACTCTAGTCCTAGACATGTGGTACACTGTGGGAAAACTCTACTGCCCATCCTGTTTCCTAACTGTGGCGGTGTATTGATGGGACTTAGCTGCCCATAAGGAGCACATGAGTGACTAAACAATGCATCCAATGAAGTGAGCTGTAGCTCACGAAAGCTTATGCTCAAATAAATTTGTTAGTCTCAAAGGTGCCACAAGTACTCCTTTTCTTTAAACTATATAAGTAGCTCCTTTGGTGGCTGTCTCAGTAGAATGAGTGCAGTTTGAGAAGGCTTTATACAGAACTACCATCTAATCTGATAATTGGGTTCTCCAACTCCAGGCTTAGTCACATTGGCAGGAAAATGCCCCGGTGCACCTGTTCTGAAGAAAATGAGGACATCAGTCTCCAGGGCTGTCAACCCATTAAAATGAAACTTTGCTATTCTTAATTTTTAAAATGGGATGTTCAATGAAGGTGTTTTTGTTTGGTTGTTTTATTTTTGTCTGTTTGTTTTGAAGTTTGACGTAAATGAAGATATCAGAGGAAAAACACACACATACCCCAGCCTGGCTACTGCTGGCTGAGGAGTGGTGATGTGCATCCCCAGGGCTTGGAGTGCAGTGTGCTCCAGCACTCCCTGGAGATCCCTAATTTCTGCCCCTACTTCACCCTGGGAGGCAGGGATAAGGGATCCCTGAGAGACTGCAGGGAAATTTTAGGGCTGGCTCCCACTCACTGCCCTCACAGTTCATGCAGCCTGGGTGCCCCTGCACACACAGTCCCAGACAGAGTGGGGGCGGGGGAAGCAAGGGCCAGAGAGCTAAGTGGGGACCAAGCACTGCTCTGCAGGAAGGGAGAATGGCAGGGCTCCCAGTTCAGCAAGGCTGAGGGAGGGATGATCTACAACATCCTGGGAGCTGCCTCCCATCTGTCAGCTTTGCTTCCTGCTCTGGGAAAGCTCTGTTCAGCAGCAAGAAGGAGACGGAGCAGGAAGGAGGAGAGCATTCAGCCAGGTAGTAATGACACTTTCGGCCGCTGTGCTGGCTGCCTGCAGTGCTGCTCCTCTGCTGCCAGTAACTCTGGGACACGTCCAGAGAATTTCTGGAACATGAGTCAAGCTGGCACCATGTGTGCACAGGAAAGCAAGAGGGCTTGGACCCTAGGTCTCAGCTTAATATAGGCTCAGACCGTCCAGTCCAGCAGGGTCCTGGGACCCTGGGGCCGAGCCCTAGGTTAGTGCAATTGGTGTGGGGGATGCAAGGGGAGTTTGGCTTGAGCCCGGGCTTACATTTCTGTGTAGACATACCCTTTGAGTTAGTTTCCCAGATCTGAAGAAGAGCTCTGTGTAAGCTTGAAAGCTTGTGTCTCTCACCCAGGGGTGCTGGAACAATTTTTGTAGAGGGGGCGCTGAGAGCTATTGAACCAAACTGTAAACCCTGTATATCAGTGGTGGGCAACCTGCGGCCCGCAGGCCACAAGCGGCTCGTCAGGGTAATTCCTCTGGAGATCCAAATCCAGTCTGAGGCCAGGGCCTTTATATATTCTTTATCAAGTGGTGAACCTATTTCTATGGACTACTTCACAGAGTGATGAACCCTGTGAGATTCCAGAAGGCTCTGAGGCTTTCACATTGGGTCACTCCATTGGTGATCTAATGGAACATTAACCATCTAGTGGCTGTTTCTCTTGACGTAACTGGGTACTTTCCTCTTCACTTACATACCTTGTATTATCCTCACAGGTTACCATGGTAGGGAGATGACATTTGACAGATGAAGGAGCAACCCTGATCTGAGTCTGATTGATTACATCATAGATAATTTGCTGTGATTCTGGCAAAGAATATTTTGTCCCTGGGCCAAAGAACATAAGAACAGCTATATTGGGTCAGACCAATGGTCCATTTAGCCCAGTATCCTGTCTTCCAACAGTGGCCAGATGCTTCAGAGGGAATGAATAGAACAGGACAATTACCAAGTGATCCATCCTCTGTCATCCAGCCCCAGCTTTTGGCAGTCAGAGGTTTAGGGACACCCAGAAGATGGGGTTGCATCTCTGACCATCTTGGCTAATAGCCATTGAGGACCTATCCTTCATGAACTTATCTAATTTTTTTGAACCCAGTTATACTTTGGCCTGCACGACTTCCCCTGGCAATGTGTTCCACAGGTGGACTATGCATTTGTGTGCAGTGCTTCCTTATGCCTATTAATTTCATTGGGTTACCCTGGTTCATGTTTTATGTGACGGGGTAAATAATAGTTCCTTATTCACTGTCTCCATACCAGTCATGATTTTATAGACCCTCCTCATATCCCTCTTCAGTCGTCTCTTTTCCAAGCTGAACTGTCCCAGTCTTTTTAATCTCTCCTCATACGGAAGCTGTTCCAGACCCCTAACCATTTTTGTTGCTCTCCTTTGTTCTTTTTCCAATTCTGATATATCTTTTTTGAGATGGAGCAACTAGAACTGTCTGCAATATTCCAGGTCTGTGCACACAATGAATTTATATAGTGGCATTGTGATATTTTTTGTCTCGTTATCTATCCCTTTTCTAATTGTTCCATAACATCTGGGAAAGCCATACCAGTAAGTCTCCATTGTGGGCATTCTGGGCATTGTGGGCATTCTGATTAACTCATGCCACCTTGGTGTGAGGGAGCAGAGAAACTGTCATCTGGCACAGCAGAGGTTAAAGAAAATCTTTGGGTTCAGCTAACCCCACTTTGCTATACCTGCAGCCAATGCCAGGCCTGGAAAGTGGTGAAAAGAAGGGAACCTGACTCAACATGGGGCTGACTAGTGAGGAGGCAGAAGCTGTCTGCCTGCCTGTCTGAAGGGATGGATCAGGGACCAGCCAGCACAGCCATTTGAGCCAAGTAAGGGTTCATCTGCGAAGGGGAGGCTGCAAATAAGCCCCACCACCGGAGCAACTGATGAGAGGAGCCTTAGTAAACTGGGCTAGCAGGTCCATGCCTCAAACTGAAGACACTTGTAGGAAGTAGCCAAGAGAAGCAGGTCTTGACTCCACACCAGGAGGGAGACCCATTTCCCTTGTTTAGGGGTTGATCTATACAGGGCTCTGGGCTGGGACCTGGTAGAGAGGGAGGGTGTCAGTCTCTCTATCATCCCCCTCTAGCATTACAGATTGAAATACCAGCAATCCAGCCACTAGGCTGCCCAGCCATGGAAGACTCTATCACAAGGTCATAACAGTCATTTTTCACTAAGAGGAATTTTCAATTTATTTCTCAACTAATTTGGTCCAATTTTACTACTACTTTGAAATAACAGTCAGAGCGAGAGGGGAAAAAATACACCAAGCACGTTGCTGGAATGATAGGAGGAAAATTTCTTGATCTTCCACTTTCTTCTACCGAGATATAATTTTCAAAGTGCAGCTGTATGGAGAAAAAAGAGAAGCCCTGATCGTCTTTCATCTTGATTACTATAATCTCATCCCCTCTGGCCTCACAGGCAACCTTAGTTCTGGCACTTCCTAAATACTGAGTGCTTCATTTTGCAACCTTAAATTTCTTTTAATGTAGTTAGGGGTACTGGAACAATTTGTATAGTGAGGGTGCTGAGAGCCATTGAACTAAACTGTAAACCCTGCATATGATGGAAACCACTTAAAGCCAGGGGTGCGACAGCACGTACTCTCCCCCTAGTTCCAGCATGTATGAATGTAATTTATTTCTATGTAATTTCCTAGTTATTTTTTTAAAAAAGCAAACCAAAAAAGTAGAAATTCCATCATATTGAATCCTGTTGACATTTACATGGCTCATCAGCAGGGCTGGAACCTTTAGATCCACCACACAGACCTCTGCCACTTGAGCTGGTGGCGTAACTGATAGCAGTAGTAGGTTGCAATCCTTTATGTGGACTAGCACTGGAGGAGGATGAAGAAAAGGAGTACTTGTGGCACCTTAGAGACTAACAAATTTATCTGAGCATAAGCTTTCGTGAGCTACAGCTCACTTCATCGGATGCATTCAGTGGAAAATACAGTGGGGAGATTTATATACATAGAGAACATGAAACAATGGGTGTTACCATACACATTGTAACCAAAGTGATCACCTAAGGTGAGCTATTACCAGCAGGAAAGTGGGGAGGGGGGGGAAATCTTTTGTAGTGATAATCAAGGCGGTCCATTTCCAGCAGTTGACAAGAATGTCTGAGGAACAGTGGGGGGGGGGGATAAACATGGGAAAATAGTTTTACTTTGTGTAATGACCCATCCATTCCCAGTCTCTATTCAAGCCTAAGTTAATTGTATCCAGTTTGCAAATTAATTCCAATTCAGCAGTCTCTCCTTGGAGTCTGTTTTTGAAGTTTTTTTGTTGAAGAATAGCCACTCTCAGGTCTGTAATTGAGAGACCAGAGAGATTGAAGTGTTCTCCAACTGGTTTTTGAATGTTATAATTCTTGACATCTGATTTGTGTCCATTTATTCTTTTACGTAGAGGCTGTCCAGTTTGACCAATGTACATGGCAGAGGGGCATTGCTGGCACATGATGGCATTGGTAGATGTGCAGGTGAACGAGCCTCTGATAGTGTGGCTGATGTGATTAGGCCCTATGATGGTGTCCTCTGAATAGATATGTGGACAGAGTTGGCAACGGGCTTTGTTGCAAGGATAGATTCCTGGATTAGTGGTTCTGTTGTGTGGTGTGTGGTTGCTGGTGAGTATTTGCTTCAGGTTGGGGGGCTGTCTGTAAGCAAGGACTGGCCTGTCTTCCAAGATCTGTGAGAGTAATGGGTCATCCTTCAGGATAGGTTGTAGATCCTTGATGATGCACTGGAGAGGTTTTAGTTGGGGGCTGAAGGTGATGGCTAGTGGCGTCCTGTTATTTTCTTTGTTGGGCCTGTCCTGTAGTAGGTGACTTCTGGGTACTCTTCTGGCTCTGTCAATCTGTTTCTTCACTTCAGCAGCTGTAAATTGTAGTTGTAAGAATGCTTGATAGAGATCTTGTAGGTGTTTGTCTCTGTCTGAGGAGTTGGAGAAAATGCGGTTGTATCGTAGAGCTTGGCTGTAGACAATGGATCGTGTGGTGTGGTCTAGATGAAAGCTGGAGGCATGTAGGTAGGAATAACGGTCAGTAGGTTTCCAGTATAGAGTGGTGTTTATGTGACCATCTCTTATTAGTAATGTCCAGGAAGTGAATCTCTTGTGTGGACTGGTCCAGGCTGAGGTTGATGGTGGAATGGAAATTATTGAAATCATGGTGGAATTCCTCAAGGGCTTCTTTTCCATGGGTCCAAATGATGAAGATGTCATCAATGTAGCGCAAGTTGAGTAGGGGCATTAGGGGACGAGAGCTGAGGAAGCGTTGTTCTAAGTCAGCCATAAAAATGTTGGCATACTGTGGGGCCATGCAGGTACCCATCGCAGTGCCGTTGATTTGAAGGTATACATTGTCTCCAAATGTGAAATAGTTATGGGTGAAGACAGAGTCACAAAGTTCAGCCACCAGATTTGCTGTGACATTATCGGGGATACTGTTCCTGATGGCTTGTAGTCCATCTTTGTGTGGAATGTTGGTGTAGAGAGCTTCTACATCCATAGTGGCCAGGATGGTGTTTTCAGGAAGATCACCGATGGATTGTAGTTTCCTCAGTAAGTCAGTGGTGTCTCAAAGATAGCTGGGAGTGCTGGTAGCGTAGGGCCTGAGGAGGGAGTCTACATAGCCAGACAATCCTGCTGTCAGGGTGCCAATGCCTGAGATGATGGGGCATCCAGGATTTCCAGGTTTATGGATCTTGGGTAGCAGATAGAATACCCCAGGTTGAGGTTCCAGGGGTGTGTCTGTGTGGATTTGTTCTTATGCTTATTCAGGGAGTTTCTTGGGCAAATGCTGTAGTTTCTTTTGGTAACCCTCAGTGGGATCAGAGGGTAATGGCTTGTAGAAAGTGGTGTTGGAGAGTTGCCTAGCAGCCTCTTGTTCATATTCCGACCTATTCATGATGATGACAGCACCTCCTTTGTCAGCCTTTTTGATTATGATGTCAGAGTTGTTTCTGAGGCTGTGGATGGCATTGTGTTCTGCTCGGCTGAGGTTATGGGCAAGTGATGCTGCTTTTCCACAATTTCAGCCCGTGCACGTCGGTGGAAGCACTCTATGTCCAATCTGTTGTTTCGACCTTCAGGAGGAGTCCACACAGAATCCTTCTTTTTGTAGTCTTGGTAGGAAGCTCTCTGTGGGTTAGTATGTTGTTCAGAGGTGTGTTGGAAATATTCCTTGAATCGGAGGCATCAAAATAGGATTCTAGGTCACCACAGAACTGTATCATGTTCATGGGGGTGGACGGGCAGAAGGAGAGGCCCCGAGATAGGACAGATTCTTCTGCTGGTCTAAGAGTATAGTTGGATAGATTAACAATATTGCTGGGTGGGTTAAGGGAACCACTGTTGTGGCCCCTTGTGGCATGTAGTAGTTTAGATGGTTTAGTGTCCTTTTTCTTTTGTAGAGAAGCAAAGTGTGTGTTGTAAATGGCTTGTCTAGTTTTTGTAAAGTCCAGCCACAAGGAAGTTTGTGTGGAAGGTTGTTTTTTTATGAGTATCCAATTTTGAGAGCTCATTCTTAATCTTTCCCTTTTTGCTGTAGAGGATGAGACACACAGTTTGCAAGTGGGGTTCACAGATATTAGCTGGAAGCAGAGGAATGATGCGCCTTGGAATCTTTGGTTTCACTGCAAGTTCTGAAGGGACTATACTATATTGTTCACAGACTTTTCTTCTCCTACTATCCCCCAAATCTGACTCCCTCTTTCCCTGTCCCTTTCAGCCTGTCCCTCTCCCAATCCTGTCTCTTTCCACATACATCCAAGCTCCTTCTTCCAATCTTCTTGCTCAGATAGTTCCAGTTTCTTCCCCCTAGCTCCAGTACATTTTCCACCCCTCTTCCCAATCCTAGTCTAACCCCCCTAAATCCCCTGCCAGGTGCCTTGACCCAATCTATTCTCTCTACCAACCCCAGTTTAGCTCTTGTAACTCTATGCTTTCAAATCAGGGTGCTTCTTCCTCAGCACTGCCTGACCCCAGCTGGAAGGGACGTGCATTGAGACAACCTCCCTGCTCTCAGTTCTGTGCCCAGTACCTCAGCAACCCACAGTAACTGGGAGCAGTAACTGCAGGGAAAATCCTACTCAGCCAATGCATCTCTAGGCTGGAGCATGCCCAAAACAGATGGGCTCCATAGAATTTGCTGGTAAACTGTCAGTTTATGTCTATATTGCAGCTGGGAGGTTTGATTCCTAGTGTGGATAGACAGACTCACTCTAACTCAGCTTGAGCAAGCACACTAAGTGCTTAGATGTTGTGGCATGAGCAGTGGTCAAGCTAGCCATCCAAGCTCAGATTCAGGGGTTGAGGTGGGCTTGGAATCTGGTGATTAACCCGATCTGCCGCCAGTGCCACAATGTTTACATTGCTGTTTACTGACAGTGGGAAGCACCCTCTCAGCTGCAGTGTAGACATACCCTATGTAGTCTCTTCTAAGTAACTATAAACTGAGATTTTTTTCAAAGGCTAAGAACTTGGACAAATTTGGGTGGTTTTTCATGGGGACAGCAAAGGGCACCTCCGTGACTCCAGTGTGGTCAGCCCCTGCCAAATTTCAAATTCCTGTTCCAAAGCATAGAGGTGCTAGTGTTTCTCAATGAAACAAAGTGACGATTTTTTTTATTGTGAGCAAAACATTATATTTTTTCCATAATCTCACTCTCAGAAATGGGGGAAACGTTTTTGCAGAAACTCCCCCCCCCACACACAAACAAAAAAATCATCATGAGGCAGACACTTATTCAAAACTTCAGCCTGAATGAAGTTTGGGAAAGTTATAGGTAACTGAAAACGCAATCTTATAATGGAAAGTGTTAAGACAGCACTGCAGCTTCAGCTATAACATATGCATGTATACACACACGCACATAGCTGATGTAGGCTATTGTTATGGTGCTGTATTCATTTCAAATCCTTGACCCCACATCTAGTCCTAAGCACAGGATCTAAGAGCAGCATTCTCTTTGATTAACAGGATGTGGTCCATTTTAAAACAGCTGATACTGAGCTACTACGGGTAATCAGATGATACAGTTCTGCAGACAGAACTCTCAGAATACTTGTACTACTTTATCCTGCTCTGGAATTGCCATCAGGTTTTACTCGCATACTGTATTTCAATCCACACGCACTACCAGATCATTAGTTTGATGTAATTTTCTTCTCAACTAACCTTTTATCCTTGTAGCTACTAAGCAAAAATGTAAAATACTTTCTTGTCCCAACCCTGCATTGAGAACTATGTGGATGCTGCCCAATACCCAGACAGAGTTCTATTGCAAATGTTGGCATACTGTGGGGCCATGCAGGTACCCATCGCAGTGCCGCTGATTTGAAGGTATACATTGTCCCCAAATGTGAAATAGTTATGGGTGAGGACAAAGTCACAAAGTTCAGTCACCAGGTTAGCCGTGACATTATTGGGGATACTGTTCCTGATGGCTTGTAGTCCATCTTTGTGTGCAATGTTAGTGTAGAGGGCTTCTACATCCATAGTGGCCAGGATGGTGTTTTCAGGAAGATCACTGATGGATTGTAGTTTCCTCAGGAAGTCAGTGGTGTCTCGAAGATAGCTTGGAGTGCTGGTAGCGTAGGGCCCGAGGAGGGAGTCTACATAGCCAGACAATCCTGCTGTCAGGGTGCCAATTCCTGAGATGATGGGGCATCCAGGATTTCCAGGTTTATGGATCTTGGGTAGCAGATAGAATACCCCAGGTCAGGGTTCCAGGGGTGTGTCTGTGCAGATTTGTTCTTGTGCTTTTTCAGGGAGTTTCTTGGGCAAATGCTGTAGTTTCTTTTGGTAACCCTCAGTGGGATCTGAGGGTAATGGCTTGTAGAAAGTGGTGTTGGAGAGTTGCCTAGTAGCCTCTTGTTCATATTCAGACCTCTTCAGACGTCAAGAATTATAACATTCAAAAACCAGTTGGAGAACACATCAATCTCTCTGGTCACTCGATTACAGACCTAAGATTGGCTATTCTTCAACAAAAAAACTTCAAAAATGGACTCCAGCGAGAGACTGCTGAATTGGGATTAATTTGCAAACTGGATATAATTAACTTAGGCTTGACTAGAGACTGGGAGTGGATGGGTCATTACACAAAGTTTGTTAGTCTCTAAGGTGCCACGGGTACTCCTTTTCTTTTTACACAAAGTAAAACTATTTCCCCATGTTTATCCCCCATCCCCCACTGTTCCTCAGACATTCTTGTCAACTGCTGAAAATGGACCACCGTGATTATCACCACAAAAGGTTTTCTTCCTCCCCCCCGCTGGTAATAGCTCATCTTAAGTGATCACTCTCCTTACAGTGTGTATAATAACACCTATTGTTTCATGTTCTCTGTGTATATAAATCTCCCCACTGTATTTTCCACTGAATGCATCCGATGAAGTGAGCTGTACCTCACAAAAGTTTATGCTCAAATCAATTTGTTAGTCTCTAAGGTGCCACAAGTACTCCTTTTCTTTTTGCGAATACAGACTAACACGGCTGCTACTCTGAAACCTAAATAAATAAAAACTTCTTAAATACATAAGCAAAAGCTAAGGTCAGTATACTAGAGAATCCTATTCTGTTTGCATGGAATATTGGCTAATCTCATAAGAAGACTAAAGCCTGTAATTAAAATGAAAACCAACAAATTTAAATGTAAAACAGCCAGGTTTTAAAACAGATTACAGGATTTTTGAAATACTTATGCCTAGTTTTGATGTTGGACCTGATTTCATTTCAATGTCTGTAAATCCAGTCATGTTAGCAGCACTCAGCCTTTAGCCTTTTAGTCATTAAATAATGATGGGGGCATACTAAAGATTGGCGGGCATGTTCTCTACACATTCTTTAGAATTAATTTCCCAGAGCTGACAGAAAATGTAGAATAATTACAAGAATGATATTCCCGTGTGAAGGCTTTTTTGATCATGTGAAATTCCAGCCTGCAGCACTCCCTTATTGTATTAGTCTCCTATGAAAGTGCTTACTACTTTTGTTCTTTTCACTATCTACAGAAGGGACAATATATAGCCCCTAGCATGATATGTTTTGATTAGCATGCACTTAGGTCACATCACTTTTAGTCTGATACATATTACTTTTGATGCTCTTCCTTGGAGTAATTAAGAATTCTGAGCAGTTGGAATAAGGATCATTTGGTCTTGAAATAAAAATGGTATTACTTCCTGAGAGGTGATCTAGTCATTGGTTTAGAAGAACCCAGGATGCTTCACCCAAGCAGAGTGGGTCCACTTTGACATTTAGAATGACTTTTCAAAGTGAAGCAAATGTTTGTATTTAGTGCAGGGGAACATTTATACATGAGCAATTTACAGGACCAGCCATCTCCTTTATTCTCTTTGTTGTTATTTGTATTTGTATTGTGATGTTACAAATGTATTGCTATTTATCAGAGGTTCAAATTAGAAACAAAGATTTGACTAGTAAAGAGTAATTATGATAATTAAAAGTCCATTTAATTGTCTCCCATATGTCTAGTCCCACTTTCCCTCTCAAAATAGAGTAGATAGTATTTAGCACCTTTTAATTTCAGTCCCTGCACCATTTCTCTCCCAGATCTGCCAGAACTTGTAGTACATGGCAACAAGGTATGCAGTATCTCCCAAGATGGTAGCAGGAACAGCAAGGAGCAGAACTCTAAAAAGTTTAATTTGTCTTCCTTTTAGTGTGGGAAAGGGGCTTGAGAATTTCATATGATAAAGCTCATATTCTCCTGACTTTTGCAACTCCTGAGAACTCCTTCATTGTCCTGCAATTTGTCCACTGGAGGCCACAGTACATTTAAAGTACAGCTGGTCAGAACCTTTTCAGTGAAATTTTTTTTTCACCAAAAATTGCTGTTTTATCAAAGCTGAAATTTTTCAGTCACATTGATTTCCTATCAGAAACTGAAAGTTTGAGCCCTACAGTGGCCTCTGTGGTCATGAAGGAGGAGGAGAGATGGGGGGAGAGAGAGACCAACCCCTGAATCAAAAACTTGGCCTTTTTAAAATCCAAAAATGGATATTATAACAAAATTCCATTTCAAGAAGCATTAAAGGATTTTTGTTTTCATTTCAATGTGGAATGAAAAAATTCGAAACCTCAAAAGTTGTCATGAAACGGAATTGCTGTCCTCAGGCCAGCTTTAATTTAAAGTGATAGAAAGTAATTTAAAGTGACAGTACTGTATCACTTTGAAATCTGTTTATTCATTTCCGTGCAATTCTTCTAATTCCAAAAATATTGTGTTCATAAAAGAATAATGAAAACAAAACACAACTAGAATTAGGTGTGACGGGTTTCCCGCTGAAGTGCCACTTCGAACTGGGTACTACTGAGCCTGCCTGACCCACCAGCCTGGGCTCCCTTTACATTGTACTGCTGAGGTGAGCCTGCCAAGCCCAGGCTTCAGACTGCACTTTACCAGCACACATACAGGTAGGGACACACCCAGCTGCAACTTCACACAGATGCTGAGATCATTTCTGTGCATGGGAAGGTTCAACTAAGGAACTGCCAAGTTACTCAAATGCACACACACCCCTTTGAAAGGTAAACCCAAAATCATACCGTCTTGCACTGCACAGAGAACTGTACAGTCTAAGCTCATGAAATTCACCCCCTCTCTCAATGTGGAGAGGAATATACACAGATTTCTGCCCCTTGTTATGATTTCCACACACTAATTTTAGACAAAACAAAAACAAGTTTATTAACTACAAAAGATAGAATTTAAGGGATAGCAAACATCAAAGCAGATTACTTAGCAAATAAAACAAAATGCAATCTAAACTTAATATACTAAAGAAATTGGACATAAGTAGCAAATTCTCACTCTAAATATTGTTATGGGCAGTTTGCAGAGATTCTTAAGGACAAGCTACACTTGCTTGCAGTTTAAAACTCCAGGTACTCCTTTCACTGGCTAGAAAACTCTCTAGCCTGGGCTCAGCCCTTCTCCCCCAGTTCAGTCTTTGTTTCATAGGGCATAGCAACCCTGGAAACGTCAGAGTGCTGTTGCAGGAGTGCTCCTGCGGCAGCGCTTTAAAGTGTGAGTGTGGTTGTGCGCAAGCGCTGTATGAGAGCTCTCCCAGCGCTCCTGGTAATCCACCTCCATGAGGGGATTAGCTCCCAGCACTGGGAGCCTGTTTATACTAGCACTTTAAAGTGCTCTGACTTGCTGCGGTCGGCGGGGTGTGATTTTTCACGCACCTGAGCCAGCAAGTTAGAGCGCTATAAAATGTAAGTGTAGCCAAGCCCTTAGATGTTTACAGCAGTCATCTTGGGCAGGGAGTCAATGAAGAAGCATGATGATGCCACTCCCCTGCCTTAAATAGCTTTAGAATATGGTGGGAACCCTTTGTCTCCCCGTTTGATTCCTATGCCTGGTCAGTGGAAAAACACTCATATTATGATGGAGTCCAGTACCAGGTGACTTGGTCACATGCCTTTGTAGGGCCATAGCAGCCAGGAGACAGAGGCTGTTTGTAATGTCCTCAGGAAGGCTGCCCTGTGGGAGATTAGCATCTTCAAAGTCCTCTTTTTTTCCCTAATGGCCCTTTCCAGCTAGCCATCTAGACTGATTGCATTCTGTCTAGTGGGCGTTCCCCAGGTGTAAACATATTTGTAATAGATGCATAGACAATATTCCAAACTTCAGATACAAAAATGATACATGCAAACAAATAGGATAATCATATTCACTAAATCATAACCTTTCCAATGATTCCTCACAAGACCTATCTTGCACAAAATACATTATAACTATGCCTTATTCATATCCTAATAATATTACTATGAAGAATAAGGGGCATAATGCCACATGAGGACCACTGAAAAGCTAATTATCTATTAAAAGCCCTCTGAAAACAAACTAACAACTCTGGTTTTCTCCGCAGTTTAGATGTGGGAGTGGAAGGAGTGGAGTTATCATGGGAGTGGAGTTATCGTGCATGAGTTAAGGTGCTGAGCACTATGTAACTTATCTAAAAATATATTCCGGAGAAACCCAGGTCTTACATGCAAACTATTAATAGTTTATCTTGACATAAACTCAGGAAGTGATCCCACCATCTGTCACACAAACATTATGTTGCTAAACTAAGAGACACCATGACTCAGACAAGCAAACTAATTTAGTTATTAAAAACTAGTCATATATTCTATAAAAAAATCCAAACAAAGCAGTGAAAGTATTTTGACACTATGTAATGTCCGTGTTTCTGAAGCTATTAAAGAAGCTAAGTAGTCATGCTGTGAAAGGCAAAGTATTGTCATGGATCAGAAGCTGCTTAAGAGACAGGAAACAAAGGGTAAGAACAAATTGGTCAACTTTTAACTTGGTGAAAGTTAACAGTGGGCTGAATCAAAATTCTCCATCAAAATTCAGTGTTTTTTCATTGTGTTGTGCACAACTAATGCAACTGATTATTACATTATTGTGGCCTACAACTCAATGAAGACCTCAACTCAATGTGCATCTGCATTAAAAAAAAAACAAAACCACAAAATGTTAGGATGCATAAAGAACGTTTAGATGAATATTAAAAAATTGGCATTATGTAAATCAATGGTATGCCCTCATGTGAAATACCTTTTCCACACAACTAGTCTGCAGAACTCATTGCCACAGAATATATTTGATGCCAGCAATATTCAAAAAACCTTAGATACTTATGCGGTTAAGTATATTAAGGGTTTGTGTTTGGATGTCCACGCCATGCAAGCAGAGCAGGTTAAATTAGGTCAATTAACCTTATAGGCTGCTTCTGGAGGAGAGTCAGGGCTAATTAAAGTCTAATGAAAAAAGGATTTCAACTGGGAAGGAGCAGGTTGGGCCTGTATAAAGGGATGAAGCTGAGACCAGAAGGGAGGCTGCAGGGAAAGTAGTTTGAAGTTACTCCCTAGGAGAAGGGAGGTCTGTTTGAGCTGGTAAAACCCAGGGAACCAAATATAGAGAAGAGAAGTAATTCAGGGAAATAGTGACAAAGTCTGGGAGCAAGTAGACCATAGTTGCTAGACATATCATCCCTGGTCTAGAACCCAGAGCAGTTGTGTGCGTGACTGAACCACATTACAGGGTTATAATAGTAAATAGAATTTTAAAAACAGTCAAGAATTTGGGAAAGGTTATAAGCCCTCATGTTTCAGCACATGTGCTAACTTCTAGCATCTTGGATGGGTGCACACTCCAGACAGCTAGCCCTTGCTGCTGTTCATGCCACTGTGACTATGCTGTTATTTTTAGCATTCCAGTTCAATCAGAGATAGGTTAGGTATATGTCCTCAAGCTAGTAATTACACCTCCAGTTCCAAGTGTAGACATCTTCTAGACCCCAGTGATTAGGGTCAGACTTAACCTGCCCCCGGTGCAGCTCATAACTGTCTACTATAGTGTTTATTGCACATTCCTCAGAGGCATCTGATACTGGCTACTGTGAGTGACAAAATACTGGACTGGATGGACCACTGGTCTATTATGGCAGTTCCTATGTTTATTTAAGCAAGTATGTCCTCGAGGCACCAGCTGGGCAACTTAATAAATTATTCCAATCAGAGTCAGGTGCAGGACCCCTTTACTGAAATATACAACAGCTTCTATAAAGGACTGAACCACAACTAATAACAAATATCTCTCAAATCTAATTGTCTATGTATTCACTTAATCAGAACATGTAAAACTATTTTATAGCACCATGTTATATAGTCCAACAATATGAAAAGTACACACAAGGTTTTGCACCATTTCATTTTTAAGAAAATGTTTTAGAATTTTTTAAAGTTTTCACCCAAAAAACAAAACACAAAAGCAAAATAACAACATTTTCAGGTTTCAGTATTTCAACCAAAACAAGAAAACATTGTAAACGTATTTTGTGTGTGAAAATTTCCATTTGATCAAAAAGTCATTTTCCATTTTAAAAAAAAGTTTCAACAGAAATTTTTCCACCATCTTTAGCCCCAAGTGCCTAGAACTCTCCCTCAGCCCCTACCTCTTTATTATCCAGTTATCTTAACCATACAAGCATCACAGCATGGCCACTGTGACAGACCCAGACCAGTGGGTACAGGAGTCTGGTCTTATTGAGATCCAGGAAGTGGGCGGGTGAAGCCCACTGCTAAAGGATCCCCCCGCCAGCCTAAGAGGGGGGTTCACAGGACCTGGAAAGCCAAATAATTACAGGGGACAACTAATGAACAACAGGGACAGGAGCGCGATCAAAGGATCAAACGAAGGGAACCGGACGGGGACACCGAGCAGAGAACCCCGGACAGTGCCAACTCCTTCTCGAAGGCGGCAAGGGAGTTAGTGTATGGCGCCCAGAGGAACTCTGCCCGGAGGTGTGAACGGACGGAGGATCGGAAATAGGCCCCACAGTCACAGGAGACTCCATCAGCCAACCTCCTCACCCTGGTTTTATAGATGGCCACTTTAGCCAGGGCCAGGACAAGGTTGACCAGGAGGTCCCGTGACTTGGTGGAGCCATGGGCAGGGAGTGCATAGATAAGAAGGTGAGGGGAAAAGTGCAACCAAAATCTTAACAAAATATTGGTGAGGAGCCGGAATAGGGGCTGCAGTCTGGCGCACTCCAGGTAGACGTGCGCCAGGGTTTCCCTCACGCCGCAAAAGGGACAGGTGTCCGGGATTGGGGTGAACCGCGCCAAGTATACGCCTGTGCTCATGGCCCCATGAAGGAGCCGCCAACTGATATCCCCGGCGGGCCTCGGGACCAAGGTGGAATAGAAACTGGCCCACCGGGGCTCCTCACCCTCTAGGAGTGGCAGGAGGTCCCGCACCTTGTGTCAGGGCAGGACGCGAGGGTGAGGACGTGAAGGGTGTGGAGCACGAGCGTGTATAGAAGTTTCCTTGGCGCAGTCTGGAAACGGACTAGCTGCAGCTCGTGTAGCCGGCTCATGGAGAAGGGGCGGGAGGGGGGTCGGTTGGGTCCATGGGGCAGGGGCCCGATGAAAAGGTTCAGAGGGCCTGGTGTGAAGGGTGGGCAGGGCACGCCCTCCCTTAGGACCCGGTCGAGGTAAACCCGACCAGCAGGCAGCAAAGCGGCCCTCACCTCCTGAAGTACGCGCAGGGGAGTACGAGGTCTGGAGAGCCCCAGGCACTGAGTGAGCGTCAGGGGATCCAGACAGTCTCCCTGGTAGTAGTCCAGGAGGTCTCCGACTCTAATGACTTCTGAAGGACCAACCTCCGGCGCACCAAGGGGGACTCTGTCACCTGCACATGGAGCTGGGGCTTGTGTAGCAGGGACTCCATGAGGAGATCTTCCCCCACGGAGGCCGCCACTGACCTGGTCACTGTGAACAGTTTCCAGGTCCGAAGGAGGTCCTGGTAGAAGACCAGCAGCCCAGAGAGGTCTCGCAGAAGACTTCTCGGATGGAGATAAAGGAGCTACCGGTCATATCGGAGCCCCCATAGGCAGCGCAGGAAGGCGTGCGCCAATACGCTCCACGCTGGACTATCCGCATCATAAAGGAGCCTCTGCAGGGCCTGGAGGCGGAAGACATAGACCTGAGTGCGGAGACTCTTCAGTCCCTGCCCACCCTCCCTCCTCCAGTGGTAGATGGAGAACCCCTGCAGAGACCCATTGCAGTCCTGACCAGAAGAACTCCAGAATCAACGTCCAGAGGTTGGCCGGGAAATCCGGGGCTGGGACCATGGTGTTGAGCCAGTACCAGAGCATGGACAGGACTAGTTGATTAAGCACCAGTGCCCACCCTCGAAGGGAGAGACACCGGAGTAATCCTGTCCATCTCCGGAGCCACTCTACCACCCTGCCCTCTAAGCCGTGCCAGTTCTCCGGCAGAGACGGATGCGTGGCAGAAAGGTAAACGCTGAGATAGAGCAGCAGACCCGTGCTCCATCGGATGGCCTGAAGCGCGGGTGGGAGGGAGCTTACCTGCCACCAGTCCCCTCCCACCAAGCCAGAGCTCTTGACCCAGTTGACCCGGGTGGAGGAGGCTGCCGAGTAAACGGCCTGGCAAGTCTCTACCCATGCCAAGTCGCCCGGGTCCTGGACAACGAGGAGCAAATCGTCGGCATACGCCGACAGGACCAGTTGCAGCTCCAGCTCCTGCAGCACCAACCCCATCAACCTCCTGCGGAGGAGACAGAGGAAGTGCTTGATTGCCAGAGCGTACAGCTGGCCCGAGAGGGGGCACCCCGCCGTACTCCTCGTGCGAAGCTGACTGGTTCGGTCAGGGTCCAGTTGAGCCTGACCAGACACCCTGCAGAGGCGTACAGCACTTGGAGAAAACCCACAAAGTGGGGTCCGAAGCCAAACACTTGCAGAGTGCTCAGGAGATACCCGTGATCCACCCTGTCGAATGCCTTCTCCTGATCCAGAGATAGGAGGGCGAACGACAGACCATCCCTACACCCGAGTTCCAAGAGGTCCCGGTCCAGATACAGGATATCGAAGACAGTGCAGCCCGGGACGGTGTAGATCTGGTCCTGTTGGATCACGTCCGCCAGCACGGACCCTAGCTGCAGCAAGATGGCTTTTGCTACAATCTTGTAGTCCATGCTGAGCAAGACGGGACGCCAATTCCATAAATCACGGAGGTCCCCCTTCTACGGCAATAAGGCAACCCCACGGCTCACCTGCATGAAAGAGGGAGGACCCTGCTCTGCAAAGACTCGGCCCATAGGGTGACCAGGTCTGGGCCAAGGACGTCCCAGAACACATGGTAGAACTCCACGGTCAGCCCGTTCATGCCCAGAGATTTATTGGTGGGCATGCGGCGGAGGGCTTCCAAGAACTCCGCCAGAGTGAGAGGCAGTCTAGCCAGTCTCGGTCACCCGCCCTGACCATCGGGCGTTCGTCTTAGAGCATTCTGCAAGCGTTAGGATCGGTTGGATCCAGGGAGAAAAGGTGTGTGTAGAAGGCCCTGGCCCTCCCTCACATCTCCGAGGATCCGTGAGGGGGGGTGCCGTCCTCCGCGAAGAGGCAGGTGACGTGCTTCTTAGCCCCCCTCTTTTACTCCAGGGTGTAGAAGAAGCGGGAGCCGTGATCCATCTCCTGAAGGAGGTGGATGCAGTATCAAACAAAGGCACCCCGGGCCCAATGGTCCTCGAGGGCCCGGAGCTCCTCCCACTTCTCCTGGCATGCCCCGCAGAGGGATGGATCCTTGGGGCTGGTGTCCAGACACCTCTCCAGGTCTAAGACCTCCCTGTTCCAACTGCCCTATCGCCGCATCCCTCCATCGGCTGGCGCCCCGGGTGTAGTCACGGCAGAAGAGCCAGGCATGCACCTTTCCCAGGTCCCACCACTGCCGCACCGAGGGAAAGGCACGCCACTGCCCTCGCCAGGCCAGCCAGAATTCCCGGAAGGGTTGCTGGATGGGCCCCACCTGTCGTGTCCCCCGCCATAATGAGCAGGGAGGGAGGGGAAAACACCAGAGAGAGGAGGGGAAAGGGGAGGCAGGTCGACCACTCCTCCCCACTAGGCTGCAGGCAAGGGAGGAGGGCGCCAAAAGGGGTGGACTGGACAGGGGGGCTATCAAGGGCTTGTAGGGGACAGTCACCTACTCAGGATAGGAATCCGGCTCCTCTAGCTGCACTAGGAGAGGGAGGTCACAACAATGTTAGCAGAGTGCAGTGAGATGGGGCAAACTCAAATAGGGGAAGGGTACAAGCACATGGGCTGCGGCAGGGGTGCACTGAATAAGGGGCCAATCAGGGAAGGGGTACCCCATGGGAAGCAGGGAGAACCAAGCTGGAGGCAGGACAGGGAACCGAGGAGCTAGCTTCAGCGGCCGGGGCGGGGCAAACAAACAAAAGCTGCAGAGGGAAAAGGGCGGGTCAGGCAAACAAACTGAAGCCAGTGAGGTGCTAGGCTAAACGGGAGGTTATAAAGGCTGCAAGGGGCAAATGGGGCAGGTAGCAAGGGATAAAGCTGGGGGCTTGCTAAAGGGTTCCAGTCCGGGGGGTTGGGGAGGCACGTGCGCTTGCAAAGAGAGTCAGTGCGGGCTGGCTGCTGCTTCAGGCCCAAAAGGTGGTAAAAGGGTGCGGCAGGCCTAGCAAGCAGCAGAGTCCCAGAGGCAGGAGCTTGAGGCAGATGGTAAGCATCTACTGGGGGTGGTGGTGGTGGTTGGGGGGGTACACAGATGGACTGGGGGGTAGGCTCCATGCCACACCCCTTGTGTCCCCACAAACACAGTCAAACCCCCCATCACAAGAGCACAGTTCAAAAGTTACTCAGCCTTAAGGCCCCATCCACAGTGGTCTGCAGAGTCCCTGTGCACTCCCCCAGCGGCAGGTGGCCTCGTCCCCTCCTCTTTCGGGGTCCAGCAGCTCCCAGGCAGCAAAGGCAGCAGCAGCCTGGTGGCCAGCCAGGCAGAAAGGACCCCTCACAGGTGGTGGTGGTGGTGGTGTCCACAGCAGCAGTAGTGACAGCTGGGGTAAGGGTCACTCCCCCCTCCGGGGAGCGGGCCAGCAGCCACCCCTCCCAAGGGGCTGCAGTTGGAGCAGCAGCAACACCCAAGTGTGGGGAGTCCAGCAGCTAGTCAGCAACCAAGTAGCAGAGAAGGGGGGTGGGTGGTGTCTGGCCCGGCCCAGCCAGTGAAGTAGCTGGAGCGGTGGTGGCAGCAGCAGCAAGAACCCAAGGGCCAACAGCAGCAGCAGCAATCTCCCTCCTTCCTCCAGGCCAATTGGGTTCAGCAGAGCCAACAGAGTGAGAGGTAGCTCTAGCCGGTCTATCCCACCTCCAAGGGTTCCCTGGGTCCTCCATCTGCCCGGCCACGGGTGGCACCCTGCTGTCGGCCGCCGAGCCCATTGAGGTGACGACCAGTGCAGTGCGGCTGGGACCCGAGCCCCACAGGCTGTCCCTTGTGGGCGTGGGGCAACCGACCTCCTTCCCGGGCGGGGACCCCACTGAAGATGCCGTGGCTACTACGCCAGCCGTGGTGCCAGAGCCCAGCATCATGGAGGGCCCCTTCCCATTCCCCAGTCCCTTGAGCTCAATCAACGGGGACCATTTTCCAGCTGCCTGGCTACTGGGGCCCAGGATTCTGCCTTTGCCCATCTCCCTGACTCTGCTTCCCATCCCTGCCCTGCCCTTGATGCCAACCCCGTCCCTGTCCCTTCCACCTCCCAGGATATCATTGCCGCCCCTGGGGCCATCATCTCCTCGCTCCCAGAGGATAGCCCCCATGGAGCGGCCTCTGTATTTCCCAGTCCCGACTCACCAGGGGCTGCTGTCTTCCCTCCGCCGCCCCCAATTTAGTTGGGGTTTGAGGGGGGCCACGTGGTGCCAGCCCGTTGGGTGCCACGTTGGGGGTCCACCCCTTGCCTGCCCGTTTTGGTGGGCCACGGGGTTGTCGGTGGTCCCTCCGGAGGAAAGCCGGGGGCTAGTGATCCTGGCCCCCCATACGCTGCGAGAGGAGCTGCAGGAGTTCCTTGAGGACGTCCGTGGCTCCCGTAACAAGGTGCAGCTCGCTCTCCAGCGATGGGGGGACTTCCATCAAATCCTCCAGGCCGCGAGGGCCCTCGTTGGGGGAGGGTAAAAGGACCAGGAAGCAGGCCGCCGTGGTCTACCAGTGGATCCACCTCTTCCGTGACTCCTTACTCACCTATGGGGTAGGTCACGGATTGTTGTGTGGCCCGTTGGGAGCCGCAAGCATCCCTGCCAGCGAGGATCCCCTCCAGCCCTCCTCATGGCACCTCTCACCATCGCAACGTTGAACACCTGGGGCTCTAGGATGGGTCTCCGCAGGTGCCAGGTGCTCTCCTTCCTTCGGGAGAGGGGTACTCTGTGGTTTTCCTGCAGGAGACCCATACAGATCCGGCTGCCGAAGATAGCTGGCGGCTGGAATGGGGGGACAGGGTCTACTTTAGCCATCTCACAGTTCATATGGCTGGAGTGGCGACCCTGTTCTCCCCCGAACTACGGCCCGAGGTGCTGGGGGTCGCCGATGCTGTGCCGGGCCGCCTGCTGCACTTCTGGGTCCAAATAGAGGGGCTTATGGTCAATCTTGTCAATGTCTATGTCCTGACATCGGGCCCGGAACGGCTGCATTTCTTTCAGTAGGCGTCCGCCTTCCTCGGCACCTTGGATCCTCACGAGTGCCTGGTCCTGGGCGGGTACTTTAATACAACCTTCGAGGAACGTGACCACTCGGGGACCGAGCAGTGCCCGGCCGCCGTGGATGTCCTCCGGGAGATAGTCCACGATCACACCCTGGTGCACATCTGGCGCAACCACCACCCGGACGACGTCTCGAAGTTCACATTTGTCCAGGTGGAGGCCCATAGGTGGTGCCACTCCCGGTTGGACCGCAGCTACTTATCATGTTTCCACTCCTCCAGCATCCGGTCGGTCCCGTTCTCCGATCATCATTTAGCCACCGTGACGGCCTCCCTCTGCGCGGAGAGGCCGGGGCCGGCCTACTGGCATTTTAACAACAGCTTGCTGGAGGATGCGGGCTTCGTGGCGTCCTTCCGGGAGTTCTGGCTGGTTGGCAAGGGCAGTGGCGTGCCTTTCCCTCAGTGAGGCGGTGGTAGGACCTGGGAAATATGCATGCCTGGCTCTTCTGCCGTGACTACACCCGGGGCGCCAGCCGATGGAGGGATGCGGCGATAGGGCAGTTGGAACAGGAGGTCTTAGAGCTGGAGAGGCATCTGGCCGCCAGCCCCAAGGATCCATCCCTCTGCAGGGCGTGCTGGGAGAAGCAGGAGGAGCTCCGGGCCCTCGAGGACCATCGGGCCCGGGGTGTCTTTGTTTGATCCTGCATCCGCCTCCTTCGGGAGATGGATTGCAGCTCCTGCTTCTTCTACGTCCTGGACAAAAAGAGGGGGGCTAAGAAGCATGTCACCTGCCTCCTCGCGGAGGATGGCACCTCCCCTCACGGATCCTCGGAGATGTGCGGGAGGGCCAGGGCCTTCTACGCATGCCTTTTCTCCCCAGATCCGACTGATCCTAATGCTTGCAGAATGCTCTGGGACGAACTTCCAACTGTTAGCGCGGGCGACTGAGACCGGCTAGAGCTGCCTCTCACTCTGGCCGAGTTCTCGGAAGCCCTCTGCTGCATGCCCACCAATAAATCTCTGGGCATGGACGGGCTCACCGTGGAGTTTTATCGCGTGTTCTGGGACGTCCTTGGCCCAGACCTAGTGACCGTCTAGGCCGAGCCTTTGCAGAGCAGGGTCCTCCCTCTTTCATGCAGGCGAGCCATGTTCGCCTTATTGCCGAAGAAGGGGGACCTCCGCGATTTACGGAATTGGCGTCCCGTCTCGCTCCTCAGCATGGACTACAAGGTCATAGCGAAAGCCATCTCGCTGCGGCTAGGATCCGTGCTAGTGGACATGATCAAACCAGACCAGACCTACACCATCCCGGGCCGCACCATCTTCGACAACCTGTATCTGGTCTGGGACCTCTTGGAACTCGGGTGTAGGGACGGTCTGTCATTCATCCTCCTGTCCCTGGATCAGGAGAAGGCGTTTGATAGGGTGGATCACAGGTATCTCCTCACCACTCTGCGAGTGTTTGGCTTCAGACCTCACTTTGTGGGTTTTCTCCAGGTACTGTACGCCTCTGCAGAGTGTCTCAACTGGACCCTGACCGAACCGGTCAGCTTCGTGTAAGGAGTACGGCGGGGTGCCCCCTCTCAGGCCAGCTGTATGCTCTGGCGATCAAGCACTTCCTCTGTCTCCTCCACAGGAGGTTCATGGGGTTGGTGCTGCGGGAGCTGGAGCTGCAGCTTGTCCTGTCGACGTATGCCGACGATGTGCTCCTCGTCGTCCAGGACCCAGGCGACTTGGCGCGGGTGGAGGCTTGCCAGGCCATTTACTCGGCAGCCTCCTCCACCCGCGTCAACTGAGTCAAGAGCTCTGGCTTGGTGGTAGGGGACTGGTGGCAGGCGAGCTCCCTCCCACCCGCGCTTCAGGCCATCCGGCGTTTCATGCTCTATCTCAGCGTTTACCTTTCTGCCACGCATCTGTCTCTATTCACCTTGGTCCCAAGGCACGCCGGGATATCAGTTGGCGGCTCCTTCATGGGGCCATGAGCATGGTCATGTACTTGGTGTAGTTCACCCCAATCCCGGACACCTGCCTCTTTTGCGGCGTGAGGGAAACCCTGGCACATGTCTACCTGGAGTGCGCCAGGCTGCAGCCCCCATTCCGGCTCCTCACCAATATTTTGTTAAGATTTTGGTTGCACTTTTCCCCTCACCTTTTTATCTATGAACTCCCTGTCTATGGCCCCACCAAGTCACGGGACCTCCTGGTCAACCTCGTCCTGGCCCTGGCTAAAGTGGCCATTTATAAAACCAGGGTGAGGAGGTTGGCTGATGGAGTCTCCTGTGACTGTGGGGTCTATTTCCGATCCTCCGTCTGTTCACGTCTCTGGGCAGAGTTCTTCTGGGTGGCGTCCACTGACTCCCTTGACGCCTTCGAGGAGCAGTGGGCGCTGTCCGGGGTTCTCTGCTCGGTGTCCCCGTATGGTTCCCTTCGTTTGACCCTTTGACAGCACTCCTGTCCCTGTTTTTCATATGTTGTCCCCCGTAATTATTTGGCTTTCCAGGTCCTGTGGACCCCCCTCTTAGGCTGGGAAGGGATCCTTTAGCAGTGGACGGGCGTTGCTCGCCCACTTCCTTGATCCCAATAAGACCAGACTCCTATACCAACTGGTCTGGGTTTGTTACACCACTTTATGAGCTTAGGCCCAGATTCTCAGAGGTACTTAGAATGCCTAATTTCCATTGATTTCAATGGGAGTTAGGTTCCTAAATACCTTTGAGGATCTGAGCCTTCATGAGAGAATAAACCTGTAAAATGTGCACTCTGTTTTTGAAGGCCTCTACCTGAGTTAAATCAAAACAAAATTTCACTTATGAACTCAAAAGTACTCCTCCCACTGAGGGCTACTTTGATGGTAAATTTAAGCTTCCCACATCCAACCATTACAGCTGTAGAGCTGTTCAAAATCACACCACTAGATTTTTTTTTTTTAATGGGGAGGGGAACTATTTTCTCACTGTCACACTCAGAATGGCTTAATCCTTTTTGTCCAAACACTTCAAAAAGAGTTCACTTTTGGGCAGAGACTAAGCTTGGAAAACTTCAGTCAAAAAGTGAGTTTTCTAAAGTTATGAGCAACTGAAATCAGGAGACACCATTATGCTATGTCACCTACTGCCTTTACATAATAATCTAATGTAAGAAACATAAGGTGAAAGTACACAATTATGTGCTCATCTCAAAATTAATTAAAGGTAAACTTACAGCTTTATCATATCACATCAATAACCCAGTGCAAATAGTAATTGATTCATTCCAGGGTGGCAGGCATCTGTATACACTAAATTTGGGGATGAATTTAATGTATCTGCATGTTTCATATTTACATGCAGAAAGTGTATTAAAATGGATAGATGCCTGAAAATTTCATTTTATTTCCTGCATACCGGAACTTGTATAACAAGTTGAATGACCAAATGTATTTCTATACCTAAACTATAACATTTTAATTTCACATTTTATTATATTATTCCTTCCTTTTAGGAGGAGAGGTTAGGGATGAGGGATGTTATAATTAGAACATCTTTCACAGGGTTTTTTTGTGCAGACCCTTTGTATGCATTTGCAAACCACCAACCCAGGTTTAACAATAAACTTTGGGGTCAGAAATCAAAATCTCAAAGTGAGACTCCATCTAGTTTCACTGTGTTTCAGATTATAAGCATACTACCCACTAATTTCACACAATTATGATACATACAACTCTAAACTGGCCCTGGTTCACTCTGAAGGTTCATGAAGCTGCACTGAGGTTCAAGTTTGTGAGGAAATCAGATGAGTTTTGCATACTTTGTAACAAAGCTTTTGAACAAGTTAATATGTTTGCTGTTGCACTGCAATATAGCACTGGAAGTGGATAAGAAGTGTTCAGATCAAGTGACTAATGGGCTGTGTCTGCACTAAATTTGGACTTGGGTTTAAGTGGGTACAAATCAATTGATATCCGTGGATACCCAATACAACACTGCTGAGTTCAGCCCTCTGGGTTTTCAGATGTTGTCACTACTTTCATCAATGTCCCTTTCAATTTTCGCTGCTGTGTTCCTTTTATTGATACTCCCATAGGGGAAAAATTTAGTTTAAAGATTTAGTTTAAAATCCATTAACGCTGGTTAGTGTGACACCCACATGATGGAAATCCTTAAAAGCATGGAAATGTCAAATTATGGGACACCTCTTAACTGCACCTCAGTGCCCACACTACATATTTCTCCTGACAGTGACAGACTTCTCACCGCCAATGGAACTTCTGTCTGTCACTAATGCCCAAGGAATCACATACACCGCATTAATTTCACAACCACATAATGCACCACACTCTCACATCAACACTGAATATTTGCTAATGTTTCTAAAGTCATAGGATGTTTATATGTGATATTGAAAGGAAGATGATAGCAGAGTGTGAATTTTATTTATACTTCAGATTTGTATATCAGGGCTATCTAGGTGATATACTTTGCAAAATTTTAAATAGGAAAAGTTAAAATCTATTTCTGATTCCATATGCTCCAGAGTGGACTGATGGCTTGGAGGACATTAGCCAATATATTCAAGGATTTACAGTTCTATACCTCAGGTGAGGCAGCAAATTACCTGGGGAAAGGGTTAGCTGAGGATAACAATACCTAGAAAAAACTATTAGATTAGAAATCTAGATTGAAACGTGTTGATTAAATCTGTGGGCAATTTAAATGCCCAATAAAGGAACTATTGGTATTTGCAGTATTGACCGGAAACATTTGCTAACTAATCAGGAGTATTTTCTTAGCACAGCTTCCTTTGTTGCTTGAGTCCCTCTTCTTTCATACCTATTTCTTAGCACTGCCTCCTCTCTGTATTGTTGGTACCTTACATGGGTATATCATGCAGACATGATTTTTTCAGAGCATATTCTGGCATATGTTCTGCCAACTATATGCAGATAATCCACTTTAGCAGTAATAGGAGTTATATACATATTGACAAGTGAACTGAGCACAAATGAAGATTTTTGTCAAACATCCACCCAAACAACAACAACAAAACCTGAAAATGAAACAAAATTTTGTGAAAGAAAGAAAGAAAGAAAGAAATCATTTCAAGCTGACCCAAAACAATGTTTGTTCTGATTTTTTTTCCCAATTTTGTCCATCAAGTCAAAAGGTTCAAGTTTGTGAGGAAATCAATTATTCACCTAGCTGTAGTCAAGAGCAGCCTGTGGCCTATTCTAATTACATTGGTTTATAATACCCAACTTGTCATTGCTGGAGAGCCAGGCATTCTGGTCATGTCCCTACCAGACTTTCTATATCTATTAAATTGAGCCATAATGGGGTGGTGTAGTGGTGGCTATACTGACTATATAGCAGCTGAAGATTCCTCAGTCCTGGAGGAATTCTGAGCTGCCCAAATATGACTATTTTGCCACTGGAGTGATACAAAGGGAATTTAATATGGAGAGAGCTCTATCTCTGGGTTTTTCAGCAAATATCAGTTTATCTGCAACAGACAAGACACGTTTATTAAGATTGCAGTTTTTTAATAGTATATTTAGGCTTGTTAGGGCCAGGAACTTGGTTTGTAGTACACAGAATATATTAATGACACTTAAATATGAATAAGAGGTCTTTTCCCCTATCTAAATTGAATAATAGTTATCAGTGAAGTGGTATATCCATGAAGAATTCATACATTTTCCCTACTGTGAGAAAAGATCATTTAACTTTTGTGTCCACAAGGATGCTGCCATTCAAATGATTGAAGTTGCTGAGTGCTGCAAAAAGCAGCAAGAAATACCTTGGTGCTTGTAGGGGTGGAGTGGGGATACTAAGAAAACAGACCTTGTTTTTGAAATACAACGCTGGCAACTCTAGTTTAGACTGACAGGGAAATACAAGTAAACTATGAAGCAATATTGGTTGGCATAATAGTCAGTGGTTTTTGCACACTAGCAGCCTAACCCGTCTTCCTTTATAAATAATAAATGAGGAGCTCAGATTTTCAGGGAGAAATTAAATATGTGCCATCCTTTGACAGAGAGAGCCCAAGCTTGGAAAATATCAGACAGGGAGGTGTAGGTTTCCGAAAGTTAAAAGCAAATAAACACATGGGATTATAATGGAAATAAATAAGTAAAATAATTAAGAAGTTAAAAGAACCCAAAATTTATCACGATTCATAGATTCATAGATTCCAAGACCAGAAGGGACCACTTTGGTCATCTAGTCATCTAGCCTGACCTCCTGTATAACACAGGACACAGAATTTCTCCAAATAATTCAGAGAGCCTATCTATTAGAGAAACATTCAATCTTGATTTTAAAATGGTCAGTTATGGAGAATCCACCATGACCCTCGGTAAATTGTTCCAATGGTTAATTATCTTCACTGTCAAAAGTTATGCCTTATTTCCTATCTGAATTTGTCTATCTTCAACTTCCAGGCCTTGTATCATGTAATATCATATTTCTTTACTAGTCTGAAGAACCCATTAGTGAATATTTGTTCCTCATGTAGATACTTACAGACTGTAATCAAGTCACCCATTAAACTTGTCTTTGTTAAACTAAATAGATTGAGCTCCTTGAGTCTATAACTAAAGGCATATTTTCTAATCCTTTGATCATTCTTATGGCTCTTCTCTGAATCCTCTCCAATTGATTAACATCCTTCTTGAACTGGAAACAGTATTCCAGCTGTGGTCACATCAATTCCAAATTCAGAGGTAAAATAACTTCTCTATTCCTATTCAAGAGTCTCTTGTTTATGCATCCCAGGATTGCATTAGCTCTTTTGGCCACTGCATCAAACTGGGAGCTCATGTTCAGCTGATTATCCTCCCCCATCCCCAAATCTTTTTCAGTCATTGCTTCTCAGGATAAAGTCCCTTATCCTGTAAGTAGGGCCTACTTTTTTTGTTCCTAGATGTATGCATTTATATTTAGCTATATTAATATGCATATTGTTTGCTTGCGCCCAGTTTATCAAGCGATCCAGATCACTCTGAATCAGTGACCTATCACCATCATTATTTACCAGTCCCCCAGTTTTTGTGTCATCTGCAGACTTTATCAGTGATGATTTTAGGTTTTCTTCCAGATCATTGATTAAAAATACTAAATAGTGTAGGGCCAAGAACTGATCCTTACCCGACCCACTGGAAACACCCTTGCTTGATGACAATTCCCCATTTACTATTACAGTTGAGAGCTATCAGTTAGTCAGTTTTTAATTCATTTAATGTGTGCCATGTTAATTTGAAGTCATTCTAGTTTTTTAATTAAAATGTTATGTGGTACCAAGTGGAACGCCTTACAGAAGTCCAGATATATTACGTCAACATTAATACTTTTATCAATCAAGCTTGTAATCTCATAAAAAAAAATCAAGCTAGTTTGACAAGATCTATTTTCCATAAACCCACATTGATTTGCATTAATTACACTATTTTCCTTTAGTACTTTATTAATCAAGTCCTGTATCAGCCACTCCATTATCTTTCTCAGGATTGATGTCAAGTTGACAGGCCTGTAATTTTCCAGGTCATCCCTGTGAATAAATTGAACAACTGTCTCATCAAGCTTGAATGAAATAGAAGTATTGCAACTGTTAGGCCTCAAACTTCCATATACTTCAAAATGTAAGCCTTGCAAAAACAGAGCTTAAGCTTGTGGCTTGTGGTCAGGATGCGCTGCAATCAGATAACAATTTATGCTGTCTCCTATGTATCAACCCCAAATTACCCACATTCAAGATCTGATTGGCTACAGAAAATAAATAGGCCTAAATTATACAAACAATTAACAATTGGACATAAAAATTAAATACACATCAATTATACAACTAGGGCAACCACATAAACAATGTGGCCCACCCTGGTTGGTTGGTCAGTTCTATAACATGGCCATCAGACCAGATAAAAAGAATGAAGGCACGGGACTGTGTGTGTGTGTTTTCGGTACCCACACCCCCTGAACTGAAGGGACATGCACCTCTTGACTGTCTGTACCTGGCCAGGGTGGAAAGCGGCCGACTGAAGGGTAACATATTTTCGGATGACTGCAGGGTAAGTCTACGGAGTAAAAGAAGTCTGGTCGCTCAAGCTGGATTGATCATAGTTGTATCGATACTGTAGCATAAAATCAATAATAGGTGGCTGATGCATAATAGCTTTGCATGTATTTGTGCTTGTCTTTCAAGTAGCCCGAGCGGATGCATGTAGTGCTGTCGTTCATTAGCTCCTTATACGTATAATTGTGTTGCATTTGAAATATTTTGTCACCAGAAATATAAAACTGGTGAATAAGAGCTTTACTTATGCTTGTCTTCGGTGCTTTTATTATGACCTGCCAGGACCAGCATATGTAGAGTCACTGTTCAGAAACTTGCAAATGGTCCACAATATTACATGTACTTGCGCTTGTCTTCAATATAATCTGCCTTTTGTATTAATTCTTATTCAGTGCTGGTCTTTGGTTTTCCTTTTCTTGTTTTGTTTATGCTGTATTATAGTCGAAAATCATTAAAAGCCTTTCTTGAAGAATAATTAGTAGTTCTTACTTATTTTATATGGACACCACTTAACCTCATTACATCTGTGTTTGGTGGTGTGAAGTAGCGAATACTCCAGAGTGAAATAGGACCCCGAGGCATGCCTCCTTCTTCCTTTATCTCCGCAATCCCATTTACACTTTTTAAATATTGGCACAACATTAGCTTTCACTGGATCTCCCACCAAATTTGAAGAATTGTCCCAGGATTTTACCTATACCCATTTCGTAGGGCTCAGGATGTAACTAACCTGGTCATATTAGGAAAGGATGTAGGGCTCCAGGTGTATACTACTTCTGAAGGTTTGCAGGACCTTTTACCAGTGAAAGAGTCTTACACAGTAATATACTACATAACCTCTATTTATTAACAATCACCAAAACCAGACTATGTATGCTACACATACAGTGCTCACCACTCCCAATAATACAGATGAACTTTTCTTGATGGCCAGTCAGGATCAGGTCAATCTGGTGGACTATAGTTTTTGCACAATGTGACTGGCAGTGTTGAGGTCTGGCAGCTCTGATCTTTGGGGCTGTGTCCTGGAGTTGGTTCCCAAAGAACTTCCTTTTGGATCCCAGTTTATATAGTGAAACTTGAGTCCTGCTTAGCTATACCTTAACCAATCATTATACTGAAATCTAACCAATCCTAACATATTGTAACATAATTCTCTAACCAATTGTATCCCACTGCTCTAATTAATTTACACCTAGCAAAATTAATTAAGTAACAGACAGAACCAGTTAAAGAACCAGAGACCATGCAGATAAACAATAGGGAAGTGGGGATCATAATGACAAAACAATAAAGAAATGAGGATTTCACAACCACAACTATTGATAAGTGATTTCTTGCCAGACAGAATGCTATCAAACTAAGTTTTCTTTAACCATCTTAAGTTCTGTTTCTTTATCTGGTGATAGTGGATGCTATTAGGATGGGGGTCTCCTTCTTAACTGTCTGATATTATATTGTTTTAATGTAATTTAGGTGGAATGTGAGGATGTGACTTCCTGCTTCTCAGCTAATGGCTGCTGCTTCGCTGCTCTTTTAATCTGGCTGCAGACGAAGGCCTTAGGCTTTCGTCCTTACAGTATGGCTGCAGACAAAGGCCTTAGGCTTACAGGAATAGGCTAGAAAATGTATGAGTACTCACAATTGCCTCTGACTACCAGGAAATTCCACACTTTGGGCTATTTAAACCTCAGTTGAAGAAGGCTATCATTTTCTATTGAAGACTACAAAGGTTCAAGGTTGTGTCTTTTCCTTTTTCTCCTGCAGTGCTGCTGCAGCTACTGCCACCACCAGATACAGTGTAAAGTGCTCTATTGCAAATATTGTAAGGTTTACTCTTTCCTGACTGTATGTCGTTAGTTTGATTTGGGATCCAATCCAGAGTATATCACTGTCAGAAAAAGCTACAAAAAGGAGTTTTCTAAACAAAGTGAAAAATGCTATGATATGGCCTCTCTCTGGGCTGAACTGCACTGAAATGGCACATTGTAAAGTGTTCTCCTATCTGCAATTACTGGCAATGCTCAAATTGCTTTTTCAGTGACCCTGCCTGTAGACAGAATGTGACCCGTATTGTTTTATGTATAGTACACTGTGTCACTGTAAATCAGTAGTGATATTAAGTCACCCAGTCCTTACTAAACAGAATGTTTGAGCTGTTTTGATGTAAAGAAATCAAATTAATATGTCCAAGTGCTCCCAGTCTTTTGTTATAAGTGCTACTATGAAAGAGGTTGCAGTGTTTGTGCTTACTTAAGAGGCCAGTCTTCAGTTGTGCCAGAGGTACTCTCAGCACACTGAAGGGGCAGGAGGTCCCCCTTAACCCTTCTGCCTCCTGATCAAAAATCTGATGGAACAGTTTACCCTCCGGTGAAATTTAAAACATCCATAGGGCTGCTCTATCTTTTGCTGACTTGTAACAGCCTCTTTAAGGACTCGCAGATGGACACAGTCACTTGAGTACACTGTGCGCTCGCCATGTACTTTAATATGCCCCCTAAACTAGAATGGTGGTGGGACAGGAGCATACCCCTGCCTCAGGGGAATCCTCTGATGTCCGTTTGGGAAGCTTTAAATTCCCTTTGACCTGACACAGAAGCAAAAAGGAGACTTAATGTGTGCCACTATTTAGCCCAAAATTTTTTTTATGTAACTGGATAGCTTCCAGTCCCTCTCTAAAAATTAATTAAACTTTGGCAATATTGATAGATCAGCAAAACATCTACAATAAATATTGTGCCATTCTCTGGCATTCTGCTCACCCCTTATTTTTATTTTGTAAAGAATTATTTACATTTCTGTTATTCTGCATCCTTATTTCTGCTTTCATGGTAGTAACATTGAATATTAGCTCTACAACTAATGAGTGCTGCTTCTTACTTTCCCTCATCTGATAATTGTTCGTATGGCTTGGAGGGACACAATGCTCCCGACTTGGGGTAATGCTATTCTCTGTTGTGGTTTCTGGGCCTCTCATTTCTGTCTAGGCTATGTTGTTTTATCTTGGATCCGATTTTCTTTTCTTGCTCCTTGTTTGGGAGGTAAGGTGAAGAGAATATCTTGCTCTAGTCTAATCAAGAAGGATTATTATATAATATCTATCTGTCAGATTGACTTTTACCATGTGGCATCTGGGGCCATCTTCTGTAGTGAGAATTTACAGAAACATCCCAAAATGTCTGTGAAAATAGAAGCTATTTTTAGAATTGTAGAATATCCTCCTACACTGCCAAGAGAACCTGTCAAAAGCGCATCTTGATTTGTTCTGCTCCTACAATTCATGCTTGTTTGCAGTAATGATATTTATTGACTGAAGGTGGGTGGTGGAGGTTCTTGGCATCAGCTTCTGCAGATGTGAAATTAAAAGTACAGAAGATCTTCCTGCAAAGTTCCTGAAAGTTTTGAGACATTCTAATGGAATTGAAAAGGAAGGAAGGAGAGAGAGAGAGAGAGAGAGGAAAAAATGTCAAGAAGAGACCAGATAAGAGCAAAAATGGGGGGAGAGGATCAAAATAAAAGGAAGCCACTATGATATGATCCTAGAGGTTTTAATCTACACACAGTCATCATGTTGACTGTGGTTCTATTCCTAGTCAAAAACTCTTGAATCAGCATTACAGTTGAAATAGCACTACAGTAAAGCACACTATGGAACTTTTAGTGTCCCCCAGCAGGGTCTACACAGATCAATTGATGTGCAGCCCATTTGGCTGTATCTACACTACATATCATGGCTGGTGAGGTGTAGCGGATGGGAAGCTACACACATATCCATGAAAGACTGAAAGAGGTGAGGCGGGGGGAAAGGCTTCAGTAGCTCCCTGTTGTTGGGGCCTTTCACTGGAATGAGGAAAGGCTCTGGCAGGGAAAGTCAGACTGCCTTTCTCCACTATCTCCCCACGGCCAAAGTCTTTCCTTAATGCTGCCTCTGGAATCTTTCCCTGCTGTGGGGAAAGGCTCCAGCAACAGAGAGATTCCACAGTCTCTCCCCACTGCTGAAGACTTTCCTCGTGGTGGCTGGCAGAGCCTTCTCCCTGCTGCTGGAACCTTTCCCTGCTCTCTCTCCCCACTGCTGGAGTCTTTTCCTGCAGTAGGGAAAGGTTCCAGAAGGGGAAGCAGGGACATTACATTGATAAAAATAGCAGTATAGAAGGGCCTGCATGAGTAGAGAGCTGTGTAGGGTATGTACCTTAATAAATATTCACATCCATTTCAGGCTCATGCCCAGCCCACCACAACAGCTGCTAACTGTTTATTTATCTCCTCTCAACTGGAAAAGAAACTATGATACAGATAAGACTGCAACCAAATTTAAAAATTCATTATTTTAATTTGATAAATACCATTTTATATATAATTAGTGTTAATTGTGTACATATTATACAATAATGAACAACAGAAAGACAACATTTCCTTTGAAGATAGCGGGAAGCAAAGCATCAGTGGTTAGACCACCAGCTCTGCTTCTCTGAAATTAACTTTTGATGTAAGACTTTACCTTTGAGGTAGCTATATGCATTACAGAATGCAGATAATTATGTTAGGCAATTACAGGGGTTTAGTTTATTCATGTTCATAAAGGAAAACATTTGAACACAAATATAAGTACTTCCAAAGAGGCTTGTACAAACAGCAGTCCTCTTATATAACTCTGGATATCTGTCACATGGCAGACATTTATAGGAATTCAATAAGTTTCCTTAATTAAACATGGATTAATTCTAAATGGACATTAGCTTTAGCTGCTTCAGGTCCAATTGAAAATGAGTTTGCAAAAATTTGTTTATTGTTTAATTTTGAATTTGTTTATTTCTGCTTGAAAGTTGCTGAACCAATGATCAAACAAAATTAGAAGAATCTTGAAATATTCCACAAAGGGACAACTATCACACCTATATTTCTGCAGCATAAATTGGCAAGTTAGAAAGGTCATTCCACTGACAGGCTGCAAACAAAAGTCATTGCTCTCTCAGAAGTGTAATATTTGAGTGCCTGAAATATATTTTCACAAAAGTCAAGAAATGATTCTGTTTATCCAGTACACACAAGAGATTTCTACTCTCCTATCCCACCAGCTCTTACTTGAAGTCTGCTCATGCAGTGAAAGATTATTAGTGAAACTACAGGCTGTATGCCTCAGATCTTTGGGGTCTCTCTCCTCTGTCTAGTTTCTGTGACGGCTAAATGGATTCTTCTGTTTAAATAGTTAATGTTGATACTTCATTTGGCTTCAGAGTTAACACCTACCTGGAATGAATGTGGCAAGTTACACTTTTCATAACTACTGTGTAAGGCTATTTGCCTACACACTGAGTAAGACAAAATTATATCTACTTGCATTTACACTGTTTTCTTCACAACAATAAGGGCTAGAAACTATTTTTTTTAAATTAAACTTTAAATTCTGCAGAAAGTGAGGAGCCACCAGTTAACAGTAAGAAACTCCTTGGTGGTCTATAATTTGTCTATCATAGGTAAATAATCTTAATTTATAGTGTCTGTGTAGCAAGTATGCGTGGATATAGCCCATGGAAATAGTATGCTCACTTTCGCAGACCCAGGTGTATAACTCTAGATTTACATTACCTGTTAAAAGAGCAACCCCTTGTTTTCTATGCTGTCAAGATATGGGTGTTTTAGAACATAGCAACTATGCAGTGTTGGGCCTATGCCATTTCCAAAGGTGAGTTTTAGTACTTACAGTTCCTTTCCATGGGTGGAACATACCTCAGAATTAGTCTCCAAGAACCCAGATTTGCAAATAACCTGAAACTCAGTTTTGATTTGGGAAGAATTATAGTTTAGATTTTGTGTTTTGGTTTAAAGTTAAATTCTTCTCTGAAAAGTTATGACATAATATATGGCACCTCCTGGCCCATCAGTTCTTCTCCTTTTGTTTATTCAGTCAGATCATCTTATGTTTGTAAGGAAGTTTAAGTTTTATTGCCCATTCCTTACTTCTGTTATCATGGCATCACCAATACAGTTATGGGAGAATGAAATGGATTCTTTTTTGGCAGTAACTAACAGACATGTGAGTTCTGCCTTTGAGAACAATGGGGTTACAAAGATATAAATAAAAGCAAAATTTGGCCAGCAGACTTTATTTGTAGCTTTCTATTTTTAGTGTGCCAAGTGGTGTGCCCATTTTTACAATGCATGAGTCAGAAAGAATCTAGTTTGCCTTTCAGCTCCCTGGAGTTTGCATTGCTAGCGACTGGGAGAGCAGAGGAGAATCTTTTTTTCTTATAAACGAAATGGATTTTAGTAGGAAATCATTGACATGCAATTAACATGAAATCCCAAAATGCTATTTTACAATCAACTTTCTGAGTGGAACCATGCTTCTTTAAATCCCCCAAACCCAATGAAACAGCCCACACACTATTTGAGAATCACTGTTTATAACCTAGGTATCAAAATGCACAGCTTTTGCCGTATTTGCATTTTGGTTAAAAGGGATTCTTTCATATTTAAAAATTATATGTGGCAAAAGTTTATTTCCCTATCAGAAAACCAACAAGGGGGGAGACTCTTTTTGATGTTAATTTCACATCCAAATGCTATAAGTTCCATTTACAGTTCAGACATTGTAACCAGTAAATTGATATCTTGGTACATTTAGGGAAGTAAAATATATTAAGACCCAGGTGGGGAGAGAGTCTAAAATTGAGCCAATTTCTATAAAGTAGGATGACCAGATAGCAAGTGTGAAAAATTGGGACGGGGGTTGGGGGATAATAGGTGTCTATATAAGACAAAGCCCTGAATATTGGAACTGTCTTTATGAAATCGGGACATCTGGTCACCCTACTATAAACTGAACTCAAATGTAACTATAAAATAGAGGAAGCATTAAACATAGATTAAATTATCCTTAATATTATCAGAGAGATAGTTGTGGAGATGGTACTACCATTCAAAAACACTGATTTCATCGTGGGGCATGGTATCGAAGATCAAAAATGACTTTAAATTAATACATCATGTGTCATACTCAGAGAGGTCTTCTGTTAACAATTTCAAACCTACATCATTATGTAGTATCTCATCATTATTAAGTGTGTTATTCATGGCTGATTAAAGTCAGCAGAGACACACTGGTAATCAGAGACACATTACTGCTGAGAATTGTTAATGCCTCCCTTCATGAGGGCAAGCTTGCTGACCATACTTAAGCACTCATTAGTTAGACTGTGTTATCCTTGGATATCAACATCCTCATCAATAACTTGCTACTCTGGAACGTCCTACTTTTAGAGCTGTCTCTGGAAGGTGTTATTGGGCCACGCCTAGCCACACATACATACTTAGTTTTCTTTCATCTTAATTAGGCTGCATTAAAATTGATCTCTTTCCAGTAAGAAACAGGGATAAAGTGTCTATGCTGATTTGTGAGAGCTGTTCTCAGTCACAGTGCTTCTTCAAGGATTTCACTGCCTCCTGATAGGGAATCCTAATGGGTAGTGCTGGACAATTGCTCCTCTCCTTAGAGGCTTTTCCTGAAGGTCCTGCAGCATTTCATCTTATTACCTCTCTAGTTCAGTGTTTTATATAAAGCCACAAGGGATACTATGAGACATTCTGGACTGTAGTGAGACTAATATACTGAAATTCAGCTGTCCTTCCTTTTCAGAAAACCCAAATTCTACATTTTTTGCTATCTGACCAGGCTCTGACAGATAGGGATCTAGATGAGCTGGCTAAAGCTCAGCCCAGATGAAACAGGAGTAATGTTGACATAAAGGCCAATAGGGGGAGGATATAGAAATTGTTCCTGTAACATCAATTAAAGGGAATAACCAACTTTTAACAAAAGGTTGTCAGCCTCAATATCTTATTGGGCTGGCCATTGTTCCTGGATTTCCTGATGTCAGCAGTGGTACTTTGTGCTTTTCACCTTTTATAGCTCAAAAAGAACCAATGCCCATTCCTTACAAGTGTGGATCCAGTGGTTTTGTTACTCTAGGGTTGGACTCATGTAATATACTCTAGTTAAGATACCATTTTTAAATCCCATCTAGAAACTACGACGAGTGTAGAATGGAGCTGTCTGCTTCCTGAGTGGCATGAGCTGGTCTGAATATGTAGTAGCCCTGCTCAGGTCTCTGCACTCATTTCTTTTTAGATTGAAGGTGCTGGTGATGATTAAAGCTCTGGATGGTCAGGAAGCATATTACCCATCATGGCAGCTGGAAGTGTTATCTATTAGAACCTGCATTGAAACTTTCTGTACCAGTTATAGGCTTGACGTTAACAAGTGTGTATGAAATACCAACGACACTCTACCAATCTAAATACCTTAGATCAGTTGTTCTCAACCAGGGGTCTGAGGCCCTCTGGGGGGCCGCGAGCAGGTTTCAGGGCCAGCATTAGACTTGCTGGGGCCCAGGGTAGAAATCCCTGAGCCCCACCACCCACGCTGGAGCCAAAGCCTGAGCAATGTAGTTTTGCGGGAACCCTTGTGGCCTGGGGCCCTAGGCAATTATCATGCTTGCTACCCCCAATGCCAGCCCTGGCTTTTATATGCAGAAAACCAATTATTGTGGCACAGATGGGACTTGGAGTTTTTATAGAATGTTATGGGGGGGTCTCAGAAAGAAAAAGGTTGAGAACCTTTGCCTTAGATGGCCCCCATCTTTGGAGTATCTGAGCAGCTATGGAGTTATGTCTGTTTACATCGAGGCTGAATCCAGCCACCGTGGCCAGTGACAGAAATTTCTCTCTTGAGGGATCCTGACATTGGGATTTGCAGTCCCCAATAGACCTCCAGAGCCTGAATCTTGCAACCTTGCAATCTTGCATGAAGCCAGATGCAATTTTTCTGATTAGCATTTGACTAACACTTTTTCTTTCTTGTTCTGTCTTTTAGTCTCCTAATTAAGGCACCTAGCTACCCCAATGCTAACAAATTAGGCTTTTAGGTAAAAGCTCTGATCAACAGCAATGTATATATAAAAATCAAAGGAAAAAAAAGGGTGTGTGTGTTTGGATTTAAGTATTTCCTTGCATTGTCTGTGATGCAAAACACATTGTGCTAATACGTGAAAATCTGAAATTGAACCAGCTTGATGGTGTTCATTTTCTAACCTGAATATAGTGCAAAATATAAACACTACTAATTGTGAAAAGTAAACTAGAATGTGTAATTTGTTTTATTAGGTGCTGAAATAATGAGGGAATTCTTATATTTAAGAAAGCCATTAAAAAGCTTTGAGTTATGATTATGAGCGCTTAAATCTCCTATAACTCTGGATCCTGGATCAAATCTTGGAAATGCTTCACAGAAAAAGTAGATTCTCTGTACCTAGAAAAAGCTTACTACAGAGGTCTAGGCATATTGGCTGCATAAGTTTCAGGTGTCTTCTGGCATTCCAGTACAAATATTAATAAGATTTTAAATGTCAGGTGTTGTTTGCCAAATATATATGAAGCTTAAGATAAAATCTCAGACACACACACACACAATGTACTAGTGGTCGTTTTTCTTATTTATATTACTTAGAACATGATGTGTCCTCCCACCAATATTAGAGTGCAGTAAATGCTTGTCACAAGACCCTGAGGGAAATTTTAGGTAAGAGAGGCCCAAAGGTTCCATTTCACGCCCCCCCCCGACCCCCCAAAAAAGTGTGTGAGGTGCCTACCACAAGATATGAGTAGAAAGAAGACCCTTTAATAGTGAAGAAAAAAGATACCTCAGAGGAAATAAATGGTGTCTTACCTGAAACTAAGAAGCATAGGATTTGCCATACTGGATCAGATCAGTAGTCCATCTTGTCCAGTGTGACAGAAGCTAATATCCGACACTCCAGATGAAGCTACAAGAAGCCCCATAATAGACAAATGCACATAATCTGCTTATAGAAGTAGTTTCTTTCCAATCCCAGATTCCTTCTAATTGCCTTATCCCTGGAAAATGAGCATTTATATGCCCTATTTCTTTTTTTTTTAAAAAGTTATCCTAGTAAATTTAATTGTGATTATCCTTGCCATATAAATTTCTAGTCCTTTTTGAATCTTACTAAGGTCTTGACCTCACTTGAATTTTTTGGCAATGAGCTCCACAGATTCATTGTGTGTGGTGTAAAAAGACATTTCCTTTTATTAATTTTCTATATTTCCATTTCATTTAATCTCACCTTATTCTTGAATTTTGATAAGATGAATATTGGTCCACTCTTTTCAGTCTCTTTTGGTATGGAAGTCTTCCCCCTCCCTCTCACCATTTTATCAACCATCTCGATTTATATGTTGTCTTTTTTAAGAGTGACCAGAATTCAACACTGTATCCCAGATAAGACCATACCATTAATTTATATAATGGCATTAAAATATTTTCAGAAATATCTTCTATTAATTATTCATTCATCCTTACAGCTCATTTGCTTTTTTAACTGCCACTGCACACTGCACAGATATTTTCATTGAGCTGTCCACAGTAACATGCTGGTGTTTTTCCTGAGTGTTTACAGTTAATTTAGAACCTGAAAATAGATATGAGAATTTGAAATACTTCTGTTCAATGTGCATTAAATTGTCAATACTGAATTTCCTTGGCCACCACACCCTGCATTCTTTTAGCTTTGTTAGATCCATTTGATATTCCTCTTTTCTAGTCTGCACTAAAATAATTGTTTGTAATGGTGTTGTAGCTGTGTTGGTCCCAGGATATTAGAGAGACAAGGTGGGTGAAGTAATATCTTTTATCGAACCAACTTCCGTTGGCGAAAGAGAAAAGCTTCCAGCTACACAGAGGTTGCCTTCAAGTCTGGGGAAAAACCCTCTGAGTAACTTTCCCAGACCTGAAGAAGAGTTCCATGTAGCTCAAAAGCTAGTCTCTTTCACCAACAGAAGTTGGTCTAATAAAATATGTTACCTCACCCATCTTGTCTCCCTAATAACTTAAATAATGCACGGTACTATTAATTATTTTTAATTTACTATTTATTCCTACTCTGTCTTATTTTAGTTTTGCTCTTTGCTTCTTAGACAGTTTTTAATTTGACAATTTTTTACCTCCTATGGCCACTTAATAGGGGATAATAGCCATTTGTGATGGACTTTGTTAAAGGCTCTGGCAAGTCTGAATAAAGCAGGTCCTCCAGTTTTCCTTTATCCACTATTTAGCTGACGAGCTCTAGGTTACTACAGTAATAATAATGATGATAATGTTTGGCTCACACTCTTGAATCTTGCTATCTAACTGTACTGGATTTTTACTTGTTTACTTTGCTTCTTTATTCTTTTGATGTTGCATCCCTTCTATGACTACTATAGAATGCTCAAGTAACCTCTAGTCTAGGATTTTAATTTTATGCCTTTCTGACATTAGGGACTTTTTAGGGGCTTTTTTAGAAATGCCCAGTCAATATGGGATCCTGGCGGCTCCAGTCAGCACTGGTCTCATCCCCAGCCCCAGCCCCACCCCAGAGCTCGCACCCCCAGCCAGAGCCCTCACTCGCCCTCCCGTTCACCCCAACCCCTTGCCCCAGCCCTGATTCCCCTCCTGCACCCCAAAACCCTTGGTCCCAGGCTGGGGCACCCTCCTACACCCCAAACCCCTCATCTCCAGCCCCACCCGGAGCCTGGACTCCCAGCCAAAGCCATCACCCCCCTGCACCCTGATCCCCTGCCCCAGCCCAGAACCCTCTTCCACCCTCTAAACCCCTCAGTTCCAGCCTGGAACACCCTCCTACACCCCAAACCCCTCATCCCTGGCCCCACCCCACAGCCTGCACTCCCAGCCAGAGCACTCACCCCTCCCCCCTGCCCCAACCTCCTTCTCCAGCCCTTATCCCCCCTCCTGCCCTTCAATCCCCTTGATCCCAGCCTGGAGCCCCCTCCTGCACCACAAATCCCTCATCCCTGGCCCCACCTCAGAGCCAGCACCCCCAGCCGGAGCCCTCACCTCCTACGCATCCCTAACCCCCTGCCCCAGCCCTGAACCCCCTCCCACCCTTCAAACCATGCGGTCCCAGTCCCGGAGCAACCTCCTACACCCGAAACCCCTCATCCTTGTCCCCACCCAAGAGCCCTCACCCCCAACTGGAGCACTCACCTCCCCATTCCCCAACCAGCTGCCCCAGCCCTGATCCTCACTCCTGCCCTCTGAACCCCTTGATCCCAGCCCAGAGCCCACTCCTGCACCCCAAATCCCTCATCCCCAGCCCCACCCCAGAGCCTGCATCCCCAGCTGGAGCCCTCATCACCCCCCATACACATACCCAACTCCCTGCCCCAGCCCGGAGCCTCCTCCCGCACCCTGAACCCCTCATTTCTGACCCCACCCCAGAACCTACACCCCCAGCCCAGAGCCCTCGCCCCCTCCCACACCCCAACCCACTGTCTCAGTCCAGAGTCCCCTCCCATACTGTGAACCCCTCAGCTCCACCCCCAGTCCAGATCCCGCTCCTGCACCCCAAACCCCTCATCCCTGGCCCCAGCCCGGATCCCGTACCCCAGCCAGAGCCTTCACCCTCTGCTTCATCCCAACCCAGTGAAAATGAGCGAGTGAGTTAGGGTGGGGAAGGCGAGCGACAGGGGATGGGTGGAGTGAGCAGGTGGTGGGACCTCAGAGAAAGGGCAGGGCAGGGTGGGGCCTCGGAGGAGGGGCAGGGCAAGGGTGTTTGGTTTTGTGTGAGTAGGAAGTTGGCAACCCTAGACTTTTTTGACTAACTTTTTAAAAATCTTTTTTTCTGAAGTGTAGTACCATAATACTAGTGTTTGATTTGATTCCCCCAAGGATGTGAAATCTAATTATATTGTGATCACTGTATAGCTATAGCTATTTATTGATATAACTCTCCTGTGTTATTTCGGGCTAACTCAAGAATAGCCTCCCTTTTTGTACCTCTAGAAATACCTGTTCCAAGAAGTAGTAAATTAAGGGGCCTTCCTTACAAAATAGGCAAGAGAGATTTCAAAACCCCAAACAGGTTTAAGAATTACTTTTATCCCTTTAACCTAAGAAAGTTTCAGAAATACTCTTTTTGTATTCAGAGCCACAAGAAATGAGAACTATGGATATATCTATATTGCAGGTGGTGGCATGAAAGGCAGTTTGCGTGGATGTGATTGTGCTAGCTGTATTCTAGTTAGTTCGCTAAAAACAGAATTGAGGACACCATGGTGTGGGCTTCATCAGGAACTGCACAAAGAAGCACGTACCCTTACCCGGGGGAGGTGTTGGGGGGAGGTCAGGCGGACTTGTGCTGTCTATGCCAAATCCTACACCATGGCATCCTCATTTCTACTCAGCTAGCTAGAGTACAGCGATCACACTCACAGCTGTAATGTAGGTATACCTCAAGTGTACACAGGAAGCAACTACAGTCTTAGGTCTGGCCCAAAAAATTCCTTAATTTACAGTTCTAAGTTATTACAATCAAGGATATCTTAGAAAAAGCAATTCTCAAATTGTTCTGAATGCAATGAAGAGCCAACAATCTGATATATATATATATATATATATAGAGAGAGAGAGAGAGAGAGAGAGAGAGAGAGATATCTATATAGATATATAGATATATATAGATATAGATATATATATATAGTCTCCAGTATGAAGTAACCAACTAAAAGATTATAAACATGACCATACACTAAGCCCTGCAGATAAAACAGGGCCCATAGAGACAGAACCCAGAGTTAGAAATGTTTAGTGCTCCTCTTGGCACTCTTTGTGATGTCCAAGAAGTCAGAGAGTCTTTGAACAGTGAAGATATCTAAGTATATAAAACTGTTATCTAAGTGTATAAAACTGTTTCGGAAGGAGTCATTTAAATCCCCCTCATACAAGAAAGGTTTTCAAGCATAAGGGATATAGATTTTGGACCTGTCACTATCATTTCTGTCACTACTACAAATATATTCTTAATCATTATAAGTATTTATTTGTGGTAGTGTTAACTATGCGTTAAGTGCATTCCAGACAGATAAATAGAAGCAGTCTGTGTCCCAAGGAGTTCACAAACAGATAGAGAGATAAACAAATTGAATGGGAAATAACATTTTTTTCTTTTCATTTAATATACATGTTAACATGTTTGGTTGGACATATCGAAGCAGAACTGGGTATGTGAGAGGGATTTAAGTGCAGACAGGGTAGAAGCCTAGCAGATAAGCTTAGAAGCCTAGCAGATAAGCCAACTAGGGAAATACAACCTAAATGGAGCTACTATAAGCTGAGTGCATAACTGGTTGGGAAACCAGTTATTCCCACAGAGTAGTTACCAGTGGTTCATAGTCAAGCTGGATGGGCATATTGAGTAGGATCAGTTCTCGATCTGGTTCTGTTGAATATCTTCATCAGTGATTCAGATAATGGCATAGAGAGTACACTTATAAAGTTTGTCGATGATACCAAGCTGGGAGGGATTGCAAGTTCTTTGGAGGATAGGATTAAAATTCAAAATGATCTGGACAAACTGGACAAATGGTCTGAAGTAAATAGGATGAAATTCAATAAGGACAAATGCAAAGTACTCCACTTAGGAAGGAGCAATCAGTTGCATACATACAAAATGGAAAATGACTGCCTAAGAAGGAGTATTGTGAAAAGGGATCTTGGCGTCATAGTGGATCACAAGCTAAATATTAGTTAACAGTGTAACATGGTGTAACACAGTGTAACAGTTGCAAAAAAAGCAAACACCATTCTGGGATGTATTAGCAGGAGTGTTGCAAGCAAGACACGAGAAGTAATTCTCCCGCTATACTCCATGATGATTAGATCTCAGGTGGAGTATTGTGTCCAGTTCTGGGCGCCACATTTCAGGAAAGATGTGGACAAACTGGAGAAAGTCCAGAGAAGAGCAACAAAAATGATAAAAGATCTAGAAAACACAACCTATGAGGGAAGATTGAATAAACTGAGTTTGTTTAGTCTGCAGAAGAGAAGACTGAGAGGGGACATGATAACAATTTTCAAGTACTTTTTGTTACAAGGAGGAGGGAGAAAAATTGTTCTCCTTAACCTCTGAGGATAGGACAAGAAGCAATGGGCATAAACTTGCAGCATGGGCTATTTAGATTGTACATTGGGAAAAACTTCCTGTCAGGTTGGTTAATCACTGGGATAAATTGCCTAGGGAGGGTGTGGAAGTTCCATCATTGGAGAGTTTTAAGAGCAGGTTAGAGAAATACCTATCAGAGATGGTCTAGATCAATGGTTCTCAAAGCCAGTCCACCGCTTGTTCAGGGAAAGCCCCTGGTGGGCCTGACCACCGCTTCCACTGGCTGCAGTTTGCCGCGGCAGGCCAATGGGGGCTGCGGGAAGCGGCACCTGCAGACATGGCAGGTAAACAAACCGGTCTGGCCCGCCAGGGGCTTTCCCTGAACAAGCGGCAAACCGGTTTTGAGAACCACTGGTCTAGATAAAAAAGAAAAGGAGTACTTGTGGCACCTTAGGGACTAACAGATTTATTTGAGCATAAGCTTTCGTGAGCTACAGCATCCAATGAAGTGAGCTGTAGCTCACAAAAGCTTATGCTCAAATAAATTTGTTAGTCTCTAAGGTGCCACAAGTACTCCTTTTCTACTTGCTACTTATAAACACTTCAAATCTATCTTTCTGTAGCTAATAAATCTGTTTTATATTTTACCTAAAAAAGTGTCTATTTGTTGAAGTCCTTCAGAAATCTCAGCTCAGTTTACAAAGGCTACTGTCCGACCTCTCCACATCGAGGGAGGGACAGACTGGGTAATGAACTTACACTGTTGCATCCAATGAAGTGAGCTGTAGCTCACGAAAGCTTATGCTCAAATAAATTTGTTAGTCTCTAAGGTGCCACAAGTACTCCTTTTCTTTTTGCGAATACAGACTAACACGGCTGCTACTCTGAAACCTAAGTAGCAAGTGTAGAAATCAAAGTTGGTTACCTGAGATATAACAATAAATTCACAGTCTGAGTTCTACAAACTAAATGGGATTTAAATCAAGCAGTATCTCACCCTGACAGATGGTACAAACAGGTCACAGATCGTCAATATACAGGCTTGAACTGCCTTCCAGCTTGGGACCACCCTTCCCCAGTTCAAAATCTTTATCCTCCAGATGGTTTTTTCCAGGTGTTGAGTTTGGGGGGAGGGGTAGAGAGGGGGAGAGGCCAAATAATGATGTCACTTCCTTTCTTTTATAATTTATTCCAGCTTGCTGGGAAGACCTTTGCTGTGATGTGGGGATCATGCGATCCCCGTTGGAGAAGCAGTCTCCATTGTCTAGATGCTTCTGTGAGAAGTCTTCTGGAATGACTGTTGGTAAACTGGATTCCTTTTAATGGGCCATCAGCATGTCTGGCTACTCCATTTTCTCCCTGAAAGGCTGATTGTGGGTGTTCCCAACTTCACAACATATTTCAATAACACCCATATAGCAAAACTTCATAATTTCACATATAGTGATAGCACATACAATCTAACAGGATATTAATGTTAAAAAAATCAAGATGTTTAAAATGATACCTCACAAGGCATACTCTGTATAAAATACATCATAATTATATGAAGTGGTGAATATGGGGGTTCCAGGGTGCTATTCTGAGGTACAGAGTGTCACAGGGCAATCAAAAAACTCTTTATCTTTTGATGTTTCACAATGGCTTATTTGGTTTCAGAGAGACATTTTGTGTGCAGAACCAACGCTTTACACTAAGTAATGCTTCTTTCCTGTTTGATGAGTCACACAATTACCGCGGTTTACAATGCAAACACTCAATATAATTTTTTACCATGGGCTATGGATGTTATAAGTGAGATCAATACATTCAGCATCCTACAAGCATTTCATCAAGTCTAAACACTGAACACATTCTTATCAACTTAACATCTATTTTAACACTGCTAAAACAAAGGTGAGCCAGACTGGTTTCCAACTATGCACTTGTCAGTGTTCTATGAGGTCTCGGGGCCTTGGCATGAGCTGGCACCTAGTCTGCCAATGTCATACCATGTATGTGTGGCAGCATGGAAGAAGACACTGAAGTGCTTATGGGAGAAGGTGACAAACAAGTGATGAAAGGTAAGAACTTTAACAGCAAATGTGAATTTGAACATGTAAGGAGGGTTAACGGTATATAGAACTTTGAAAGTGGTGACAAGATGCTTGAATTTGATGTAATATTGAATGGGGAGTTAGTGGAGGATTCAAAGAGAGGAAGTGACATGATCAAAAGATGGTCAAGGAAGATAACTTGCACTGTAGCATTTTATATGGCCTGGGAAGCAATATGGATTTTAGGGAGGTTGGAGAGATATTATAGTAGTGGATGTGGGGGGTGAGCGCCTGAATGAGTAATATAAATGTAAGGACCGGGGGTGGGGAAAGGGGTGGATCTTGATGAAACTGAGGAGGAAGAAGAGGCAAGATTTGGACCTGGTTTAATTGTGTGGGGCAAGGGATATGGGAGGGTCAAACTAACATCCAGGTTGCTGACCTGAATAATGGAGTGGTAGGTGGGGTTTTCAACTGTAATAGAAGAGGTAGAAAGTAGAGCAGGAATTTGGAATTGAACTCAGTAGTCTGATTATTGAACTCAGTTATGTTGAGGTAAGGTATTAAAATGACAATGAAACATCTACAGAGAAACATCAAATAGATGAGCTGAGACTCCGGATTGGGTGGAAGGAGATAGAGACTTGAAAATCAGTCCTAGAGATGGCAGTTGTAACCACCTAAATGGATGAGATTGCCTACAGATGGGGTGTAAAGGGCAAGGACAGTGACTTGGGGTACCTCCCACTGAAAGTGAGAAAGAGAATGAGAACTGACCAAAACAGAGGCAGAAAGAATGGACAGTGCAGCAGAAGAAAAACCAGGACAGGTTGGCATCACTAAAGGCCTATCATCTCTCCCTGATGATTACCTGATATCCACTGATATAGCAGGTGCACGTTTCCAAGTCTCGATATACCCATGTCACTGGAAAGTTGTCAAATTTGCATGCAAAATTATCCCTTTCCACTCTTGTATCAAATATAATATAAAACTCTTCTGTATCAAATATATTGCCAAAAGTTTTCATAAACCATTAACAATTACTTGTACTGTTATCCCCAGTTTTAAAGTATCCACATGTTATAATAAGAACAAACAGAACTAACTGGGGGCCAGAGTCACTGATTAGAACAATTCAGAAGACAAGAATTTGTAACCAAATGAGAAAATTATATATAACTTAATTGTCTTTGGTATATGCCTCTATCCCCATATAGTACCATTACGTTGAGATGCAATGAAGTGCTCAGACTAACAGCCCCCTGGTTTAAACAGGAAGGGCCTAGAGGCAGAATGTTTTCACTGAAAGATCTTCAGTTCTGGAACATGTTTTCTCTGTTAATCCACTAGAGCTCAAATTTGCTGACCTTCAGGTCATGCTGCAAAGCTCATCTTTTTTCCCAGGTGATTCTTAGTTGAGTAGTTTGTATTAGATAGTGGGAAAGTCAAAGTTTGTGTTGTCTGGGGAGGATTTCATCTATTGACATTGGTCTACTTTGTATTATTTCAGTAGAACTACCTGAGGAGTATGGTATTAATCAACATGTATAGTGGTAGCAAAATCGTTCTCTGATTGTATTTTAAAAAAGGAAAAAAAGAAAGCAAAATCTATTTTACTTTTCATTGTCTATTCTTTCATTATCTTGTATTTCCCACAATGAAAATAAGCTAGGAAGTTTCCTTCTTGTTTCATCTTCAGCAATGCACAGCACTTAGGTCAATGCTTGGACTTCAAATACTGTAAGGGAATGTTTGTTTAGAAAAACCTTTCCCCTCTTTTTGGGGGGGGAGGAGGAATGGGTTTATTTAAAAAAAAGTCTTTTGGTTTTGTGTTTTCTAATGCATATTTTTTACAAAATTCTAATTTTTGCATCACATACATTTTACAGTGTCCCTTAAAGAACTAAGGACCATCACAAACTCACCACCCTCTGTTCCAAGTGCAAGGCATACTACTTCAACCTTCCCTTCTTTTATATAAACTCATAGCGGTGTGTACGAACAAAAACAGCACTCCACACTGCACAAACAATTCTCTCCAGAGGTTGAGACAAAGAACAAACTGCACATAACAGATGTTAGTCATGTCACTTAATGCACTCAGATACTGCAGTGATGAGGGCAGAATGAGAACCTATAAATCAAGTAACAGTGCGTACTCCACTTTACCAGTCATTTTCTTTGCTCAGAAATAACATGTCTACTCATCCTAAAAAGTTTTGTACTGTGTTATTTTTGTTAGAAAGGAGTGTTCATAGAATCATAGAAAATTAGGGTTGGAAGAGACATCAGGAGGTCATCTAGTCCAAGCCCCTGCTCAAAGCAGGACCAACCCCAACTAAATCATCCCAGCCAGGGCTTTGTCAAGCTGGGTCTTAAAACCTCTAAGGATGGAGAGTCCACCACTTCCCTAGGTAACCCAGTCCAGTGCTTCACCACCCTCCTAGTGCAATAGTGCTTCCTAATATCCAACCTAAACCTCCCCCACTGTAACCTGAGACCATTGCTCCTTGTTCTGTCATCTGCCACCACTGAAAACAGCCCAGCTCAGTGGTGGGCAATCTACGGCCCATGGACCACACGTGGCCAGTCAGGGTAATCTGCTGGCGGGTCACAAGACAGTGTTACATTGACCGTCCGCAGGCACGGCTGCCCGCAGCCCGCAGCCGAGGCAAAAAAAGCATTGAGTACTTCAGCTTTTTCCACATTATCTGTCACTTGGTTGCCTCCCCCATTCAGTAAAGGTCCCACACTTTCCCTGACCTTCTTCTTGTTGCTAACATACCTGTAAAAAATCTTCTTGTTACCCTTCACATCCCTTGCTAGCTGCAACTCCAATTGTGCTTTGGCCTTCCTGATTACACCCCTACATGCGTGAACAATATTTTTATACTCCTCCCTAGTCATCTGTCCAAGTTTCCACTTCTTATAAGCTTCCTTTTTGTGTTTAAGCTCACCAAAGATTTCTCTATTAAGCCAAGCTGGTCACCTGCCATATTTGCTATTCTTTCGGCATATCGGGATGGTTTGTTCCTGTGACCTCCTGTTTGTTTCTGTTTGTTAATGCTACTATTTTGTATGTGGGGAGAGTTGCCGTTTTGAACTCTGGGGATAGGTTCTTTCCAGAGGACTACCCATAATTGACAACTTTCATAATCATAGATGTTATGTTGTAAGGAATCAAACTGTAGAGAGATGAGTTGGTGGGTATGACATTTTTTGAAAAAAGCGTGAGGTAGAAAGATGTTTTGTGTGTATTTATATAATAATAATTTTACTGGGATCCTAAATCACAGAAGCTGCTGTGAACCATTGTGACATGCTTCCTGAAATGATGGGAGTAGCCAGGGCTGGCCCACAACATTTTGGCACATGAGGTGGGGAGCTCAAATGACGCCCCCATACCCTCTCGCTTGGGCCAAAACTTTGAAAGGTCTCAATTCTGCCTTCTTCCTGTTCTACTTCTCTCATGGTATTGCTCTGCTGCCTACCCCAATAAAGGAGAACTAATAACTTAAAATGCCTTGTTCAAAAATGTTAAATAACACTTAACTTTCAAATGCCTGAACAGCAAATGTAACTTTTCTTGTCTGCCATAGTAAACATTGGCATTTTTATCTGTTTGAATAATCAAAGTGGTGCTTTCCGTGTCTTCTTGGTTGCAAAGATTTGAACTGCTTCCTGAAGGTCCACAGTCTGGGCCAGCTCATGCTCTATTGAGATGGTTGCAAGGCCTGTGTCATTGTGGTGCGTAGATGTGTTTTTATTAACTGAAGCTTGGAGAAGCTGCATTCTCCACTGGCAACTGTTACAGGAAGTGTTAGAAGTATGTGCAGAGCAACAAAAGCATTTGGAAAGAGCGTGGTCATCTTATTTGTGCACATATATTCCAGAACAGCCTTTGTAGTTTTTTTTGAAATGTTGAAATGTACCTTGAAAGGGCTTTCAGTTCATCACGTAAATCACTCGCATCAATATCGCACATCATCATGTGTCAACACTATATCTAGTGCCCTGCATTGCTGATGTAGGTCTTCTTCAGGTATAGTGAGGAGTTTTGGAATATCATACAACATCCCAAATATACTGCTGTGTTCCTTGAGCTGCATGAAACGTTCTTCAACTGACTGTATTGCACAATCTAGCACCTGGTTAAAGAATTCAACTTTGAATAGTTGTTTGGGGTCTCTTATGAGATTCAAAATGTCTTCTTTGGTGACTCTTGTATTCTTGAATGGGTGGGAAAATAGCTTCAGTATGTAGTTCCTCTGCCAACTTCTGTGCACTCTTCAGAACATTTTGAAATCCCTCATCTGACCTGTAAGAGTGTAGATATGACTTTGCTTTGTCCAGTTGTTCCATTGCTCCAGATATATCAAGGTCAACACCTTGGAGTCTATTGCTTACAACATTTATTTCAAACAGTATCTCATGCCACAACACTAAGCCACACAGAAATTTGAAGTTATGTATGTTTCTGGTTATTCCATTTCCCTCTGCCATTGTTCTCCCATGAACAGTTCCTGTCATAGCATTATCCTTCATAATCGCAATTATAGCATCATCTATCTTTCCAATTTGGTGATTGATAGGCTTTATCGCCTCTACTCAACTTTCCCATTATGTGGCACTCAGTGGTTTCAGTGTCAGAGTGGATGTTCCTAAATGTTGCTTCAAAATTTGCCATCGATGAGTTGATGCAGAGAAAAATACATAGATGCTTTGGATTACATTAAAAAATTCAGCAACCTCGCTAGAAGCTGGTGATGCATCACTGACCACCAAGTTCAATGAATGAGAACTGCATGGGACAAAAAAAGCTCGAGGGTTTAACTCTCATATCCATGTCTTCACTCCTCTGTTCTTTCCTCTCATGGCATCATTATCGTAGCCCTGACCGCTCATGTCAGCTATCGCAATTCCTGTATCTTCCAGCTTTTTAAGAAGCACATTTGTCATACCAGCTCCTGTAGTATCATCAATGTCAATAAACTCTAGGAAATGTTCTCTGACAGAGACATTGCAGAGACATTTTCACTAGGTTCTGTTGTTGTTACAAAACGCACCATTAAAGTCATTTGTTCTGTATGGCTGATGTCAGGTGTGCAGTCCAGAATAACAGAGTAATATCTTGCTGACTTCAGATCTTCCACAATCTTCTGTTTGACTTTTGTTGCCAGTAACTGTATGATCTCATTTTAAATTGTTTTTCCAAGGTAGTGGTGTGTGTACATTTCTTGGGTGGTGACTCTTCTTAGATGCTCCTGGAGTACAGCATCAAACTGAGCCATCAGCTCCACAATTTTAAGGAAGTTTCCATTGTATGGCACATACAGCTGATCTGAAGTGCCACGCAGTGCAGGATTTTGGGTAGCAAGCATTCTCAATATGGAAATGAGCCTTTTCAGAACATTTTGCCAGTGAAGAGTCTCTGATGCAATCTTCTTTTGATGCCGATCATCTATGGTGGCCTTTAACCTTAGTCTCATCTCAAGCTCTTTCCACCTATGGAATGCTCTCTGGTGATTTGCTGCCTTCTTATGGTATGCCAGATTTCTAGCCAGATTTTTCCAGTCCTTTGTTCCTGTAGAACCCAATGTGGCTGGAACATTAGATCGAAGAGTTTGCAACAAAAACAGTATGCAGCATTCTGGGGGTTTGAGTACATAAGCCATGGCCTCTCCACTTTGTCACCATTGGGGATTTCACACCAGTAATGTGTTGGATGGAAACTTCTATTTTCATTGTCTTTGGGGAACATGAAGTTTTTCACTTGCTGTGGCCCATGCAGTACAAGGAAGTCCCTCAGGCTACTGCTCAAGTGGGTCCACAGTCCTGGATCATCTAGACTTAAGGAACTAAACTCAGCAACAGCTGTTTCTTGCGCCTCCATCACACTCTTTTTTGATCTACACTTTTCTTCAGGAATGTGCATGGTTACATCCATTTGAGATGAAGATATGGATGCTGCAGTAGCTGCCGGGTTACCTGCACTCTGACTAACTGGAAGATCAGGAATCTCCTCACCACTCACATCCTCACTGGGGCCGGAAGGCTCACCGTGAACATTTGTGTCTATGTATCTCAGGAGAGCTCCTTCCTGCTTAGATAGAAAAGCTTCCTTTCCTTTCTTTCTTTTTCTGAATGCTGCCCCAGAGGGGAGTTTTCTTCTTTCACTCATGACTGCTGTTCTGTGCCAGCTATAGAGGCTCTCAATTCTCAGTTGTAGGGGACAAATAAGCAGGCTGTTAGTAGGGCCTGAGTGAGGGAAGATATCAGCCTAACTGGCTCCTACTACTTCAGTTGACTGCCTGTTCTCCTCAAGTGGGTTCAGGGAAGCAGCAGGAAACAGAAAGCTCCCTGAGAAGCTGGTGTTAATCAGTCCAGGTTCCTGCGGGTGTTAGAGAGGTACACAGGAGACTCCTCCTCCTCCTCTCTCTCCCTGCAGCTCCTGCTGCTTTCTGTTAGTCCCTCTCACCTTTTCTCCTGCCTGCCCGTTATGTCTCCTGTGCCCTCCTTCCTCCAGCACAGCACTCCACCATCTCTGTGCATCTAGAGCAGAGAGAATACATATGCACCAGCAGCAGACACAATTTTCTACACTTTGGGTCCTAGTGGCACCCCACCACCCCCAGTCTGGCACCTGAGGCGGCCACCTCAGTTCACCTCATGGTAAGGCGAGCCCTGGGAGTGGCCAAGAGGAAGTGGTGTAGAGGCAGCCAGGGCTACTTCTAAGCAAGGGAAATCACCAAATGTCTTGTTAGGATATCTTTATTTATTGGAGATGTATCAGTGGTCAAGTATCTAGCCCATTATTTATATATGAATATATTCATTCTTGATAAAGCATGGACTCAAACCATATTGGGGGAACAAATTGCAAGGGAAGGTACAGAATTAGACAGAATTAGAAGCTATATATAATGGGAATGATATTTTCCTGTCTGTCCATCAAGCTGTAATTTAATTCAAAATGCAATTATATTCAATACACAATTGTTCCAGCAGTTGTATTATACTGTGTTCAATTTCATTATATTAATGACTTTTGCAGTCAAAACTATTTAAAGCGCATAATTATTCTGCATTTTCCAGTATTTACCAGGCACAGATCATGTATTTTAGATCAAAAAAGAGATTTATGTCAAAAACAAATAGACGACTTGTCCCTTCTGTATACAATGGGTGTCCTTAGGAGCACAAGACTATCCCCCACACAATCCAAATATATTGAAATGTATATATGGCAACAAAACATACATAAATATGTGGCAACTTCTGTGGGAAGATCAAAATTCTTGTTCCACCCAACTGGATTTTAGAAACCTTTTGTAATCATTGTGTGAAAACAGCACCACTACTTTCTTTTTGAAGCATGGACATTTTTTCTGCACATTTTACAAATACAATGTGCAGTAAATAGCAAATAGAGGAATAAATTGTTTAGTTTTGCTTATTTGCAATGGCCTATTATACAGTACTTCTGATTCCTGTTCCATTTTGTCAGTTATATAGTCATTATAGAGTGTCGGAAATAAATAGCAGCATTCCAGTCATCACTGCTTAAATATATATTCTAGATGTAAGATCCCATATACCAAAATGAAATAAATGAAAAATACTTGCTATTGACATATGTATACTTGTCTGAATTTTGAATCTACACTACAATATGAAACTTTCCATGAGATGTGTTTTCATTACTATTACAGTTGTAAAAATGAGGCACTTTTTTTTTTTAATCTTGTAGGTGGGTAGTCATTTACAATGAATCATTGATGAAAGACTCTTTGTCTGGAATTGTATACTTTATGTAAAATACTGTACATGCACTGAGTACTACACGGGAAAGCCATTTTCAAAGTTGTAGCACTATAATTGTGTTTAAGAGTATATAAATTACTTTTGTTGGATGTATTTTAAGTTTAATTTATTTAGTCAGAAAATCCTCCTCACTGACAGATAATCGTATTTCATCCTTATATGATGGTTATAAGGCTGATGCTCATTTGACTTACAATATATTACTTCCTTTTAAATGGAGACAGATTATATTTCATATTTCATTTCATTGTGGGGTACTTATGTGGCACATACAATGCAACACAACCTCTATGTTTAATAAATATGAAACAATGCTCATTCGTAAAAATGATAAAGTATGATCCTGACATTTTTTGTGTGGACAAAACTTCCATTACTTTTAGTGGGTATTTTGCCTGCTAAGATTGCAGGACTGAGACCTAGTTCTTATCTAGGACAACTTTTAATGCAAACAGTGGGACATTAGAGAAGTACAGTATGTGGTCACTTGTCATACATCAATATGTTTTAAATCTGCATTAAAATAAACCTAATTATGAAAGCAATATATTTCAGTAAAATGCATGTTTAGTATTGATAATAGGGCTGTCAAGCAATTTAAAAAACTTGTCGTGATTAGCTGTGCGATTAATTTTTTTAATCGTGTGATTAATTGCTCTGTCAAACAATAATAGAATACCATTTGTTTAAATATTTGTGGATGTTTTCTACATTTTCAAATATATTGATTTCAATTAGAACACAGATTACAAAGTGTACAGTGCTCACTTTATATTTATTTTTTATTACAAATATTTGCACTGTAAAAAAGAAACAAAAGAAATAGTATTTTTCAATTCACCTAATACATGTACTGTAGTGCAATCTCTTTATCATGGAAGTTGAACTTACAAATGTAGAATTATGTACAAAAAAAACTGGACTCAAAAAAATAAAACAGCATAAAATAGAGCCTACAAGTCCACTCAGTCCTACTTCTTGTTCAGCCAATAACTCAGACAAACAAGTTTGTTTACATTTGCAGGAGATAATGCTGCCCACTTCTTGTTTACAATGTCACCTGAAAGTGAGAACCGGCATTCACATGGCACTGTTTTTAGCTGGCAACAGTGTCATGCAAAGGTATTTACATGCCAGATGAGCTAAAGATTCATATGTCCCTTCATGCTTCACCCACCATTCCAGGGCACATGCTTCCATGCTGATGATGGGTTCTGCTCGATAATGATCCAAAGCAGTGCAGACTGAAGCACATTCATTTTCATCATCTGAGTCAGAGGCCACCAACAGAAGGTTGATTTTCTTTTTTGGTGGTTCGGGTTCTGTAGTTTCCGCATTGGACTGTTGTTCTTTTAAGACTTTTGAAAACATGCTCCACACCTCGTTCCTCTAGTGTGACCAGACAGCAAATGTGAAAAATTGGGACGGGGGTGAAAGGTAATAGGAGCCTATATAAGACAAAGCCCCAAATATCGGGACTGTCCCTATAAAATCAGGATATCTGGTCACCCTACATCCTCTCAGATTTTGGAAGGCACTTTATATTCTTAAACCTTAGGTCAAGTGCTGTAGCTACTTTTAGAAATCTCACATAAGGGTACCTTCTTTGAGTTTTTTCAAATCTGCAGTGAAAGTGTTCTTAAAACCAACAACATGTGCTTGGTGGTCATCTGAGATTGCCATAACACAAAATATATGGCAGAATGCAGGTAAAACAAAGCTGGAGACATACAATTCTCCCCCCAAGGAGTTCTGTCACAAATTTAATTAAAGCATTATTTTTTTAATGAGTGTCATCGACATGGAAGCACGTTTTCTGGAATGGTGACCAAAGCATGAAAAGACATACCAATGTTTAGCATATCTGGTATGTAAATACCTAGCAATGCCAGCTACAACAGTGCCATGTGAACACCTGTTCTCATTTTCAGGAGATATTGTAAATAAGAAGTGGACAGCATTATCTCCCGTAAATGTAAACAAGCTTGTTTGTCTTAGTGATTGTGTGAACAAGAAATAGGACTTAGTGGACTTGTAGGCACTAAAGTTTTACATTGTTTTGTTTTTGAGTGCAGTTATATAACAAAAAAAATCTACATTTGTAAGTTTCACTTTCACGATAAAGAGGTTGCACTACAGTACTTGTATAAGGTGAATTGAAAAATACTATTTATTTTATCATTTTTACAGTACAAATATTTTTAATAAAAATAATAATATAAAGTGAGCAGTGTATACTTTGTATTCTGTGTTGTAAATTGAAATCAAATATTTGAAAATGCAGAAAAACATCCAAAATATTTATTAAATTTCAATTGGTATTCTATTGTTTAACACTGCGATTAAAACTGTGATTAAACACGATTCATTTTTTTGAGTTAATCGCGTAAGTTAACTGTGATTAATCGACAGCCCTAATTGATAACAATGGTCCCAGTTCAGGAAAACATTCCTAATTTTTTAGGACAACACTTAAGAATGTGGCTTACTTTCAAGTATGTGTATAAGTCCCTTTGAACTCAGTGGGATTTAAGCAAATGCTTAACTTTAAGAGTACGCTTAAGTGTTATCCTAAATCAGGGCCAAAATTTGAAGCTCTTTAATATTATTCATTTCTAGTACCTCTCGAGCCACTGTCATACATCTTAAATAGACTTGAATTTGAAGATAAATAGCAGCTTTATTACACATTCTTGTTGTACAGTTTGTACATTTTAAGTTTTGTTGCCTGTTTCTTGTATTAGAGTGATAATCTTATACATGCATATTCAAGCATAAATTAAACAAAAAATCCACATCATAACCAGCATGAGGAGATGAATTCCTTAGTGAGAAATAATCTGCTTTCATGCAGATATCATTACTTAAGAAAGGGAACAAACTAGATGGGTACAAAATGCCTATACAATTAAAATGGGAGGAGGTGACAGTGCTTTGGAGGACAGGATTAGAATATAAAATGATCTTGACAAAATGGGAGAATTGGTCTGAAATCAACAAGATTAAATTCAATAAAGTGCAAAGTACTTCACTTAGTAAGAAAAAATCAAATGTACACCACTAAAGTGGGGAATAACTGGCTAGGCACTAGTACTGCTGAACAGAATCTTGATATTATAGTGGATCAGAAAGTGAATACAAGTCAACAATGTGACGCAGCTGCAAAAAAGGCTAATATCATTCTGGGTTGTATTACCAGGACTGCTGTATGTAAAACGTGGGAGGTAACTATGAGCTATGTGGAAAGGTTAAAAAAACTGGGTGGGTTAAATCTTGAAGAAAGAAGACTGAGGAGGGACCTGATAAGTCTTCAAGAAATGTGTTCATGGCTGTCATGGCTTCAATAGCAGAGAGGCCCAATCCAGCATATCCCATGTCCCAGTGGTGAGGGTGTGCTTCTGAAAGGTGGGAGACATAAGTTTAAATCGCTGCTCCAAATCAGACAAAGGGGGATTATTAATCTGATTCTCCTGCATTCCGAGTGAGTGCTATAATCAATGGCCTAATTGATATAAGGGTACCACTGTCATGGCTTTTTGTAAGAAAGGGTTTAGGTACTTAACTCCAGGAAAAGGTTCACAGTTATGACTCCCAAGTAGCAATAAGTACCTAAAATCAGTTTATGCTCCACCCCTCTCTTCAGTATTTTCTGTTGGCTAGTTTAGGCAGCTTCCCCGCTCACCTTGCTGGCTTTTGTGGATCCTGTTCTTAGGCGCCTAATGCTCCCCATATTTTGTATAGGGAACCTAGGCGCCTAAATCAGTGCTGTGGAGCCCATTAGGAATGCTTAACCTAAGATTATGCAAAACTGAGTATAAATTCCCTTTGTGGATGGTTGGTTACTTCTATAAAGTAATGTTGTGTATGTTGAACAAAGTGGGTGTTTTGCATTAAGTGAGTTATTGAAACAGCTTAGGCACATTGAAAAGGCTACAGTAAATACTAAACAAAAACTAGAAGAGGAGATAGTAAAGGACAAACTTCCTGCATTTGTTCTGGCCAAGCCTCATGCTTACTGAAACATAGAGAGCAAGAAGAAATTGACAGATTACATAAATGAAAGGAAGAGTACTGTGCATTCTTAGAACAACATTGGAAGGAAATTAATTAAGTGCTTTCACTGGCCAAGGAAGATTTGGATAAGCAGAAAAATAAATTACTTCTTCGGACAGTGACAGAATTAAAGGAGTGATTCGGCCAAACCATAGGAACACGCTGCTAAGACAACCTTACTTTAGGAACTGAAGAAGTGACTGACAATGAAGAAAATGTAGAAAGCAGATCTGGATCTTAGATATTTCTTCAAAATAACTTACATTTATTGATAGGGTACTCATCTACTGAAACGAGATGGAGATTTAAACAACAATATTTAACTAAGGGAATAAAAACTATATGTATTATCAGTAATATACAATGAGGAGAGCCAAAGACTTTTTTGGAGACAAGTGAATGTGTAAAATATATTAAGTATTTTTTACAAGATTCCATTGAGAAGAAATAAGAAAAAATAAAAATACCTATAAAAAAAGTTAAAATAGTTAAGTAATCTACATTATGGAATCAAAGTGTTATTGTGCTAATGTAGAGTGAAGGTGTGCTCTATTATACTAATGTAAATTCAGAGTAGCTCCAGTGGTCTCATGGCATTAGTTCAGATTTATATCAGTACAGCAGAATTTTTCCATAATAAAGAATGTTATAATTCAAAGTAGTCTGTTTGGGGATTTAAATATAAATAAGGCCACAAAAGGAGAGTCCCTTTCCAGAAACTGAAAATTTGAGATAAAAGCTTCAGTTTATTATGGAGATAAAAGAAAAGTTTGAGTTCTTATAAAGTTCCTGAAGACATTGAGCATGAGAGCTCCTTCTTCCCTTTCCAAAGGCAGCAGATGAGTGAGTCTTTAGCTGAAGACAATAAAGCTAAGGGACCCCATGTGGCATAACAACAGATGGGGAATTTATAAGGCCCATTAAAATGCTGTGTTAGGCTGAGTGAAATTCTGCTCACTTCTACAGAGGGTGCCATAGCAACAAAGCCACAAGATTCTGTGACAGTTGGGGAGAGCTCAAGGATCTTCCAGGAAACCTGGTCTGGTTGCCCCTTCCCCAGCCGTGTAAAAGCTTTGGGATTGGGACCAGGAGCATCATTTCAGAATAATTCAGAGTGCAGTGGGGTGGTCAAAGCTGTGTCAGCATATGGAGCACTATATGTGGTTACATTATATCCTGAAGAGTTGGGTGAAGAGGAGTGGAAGACACAATGGAGCATATAGAGCTATGAAAAATCTGGAGTGGGGACAAACCAAAGTCAAGGGGGGGGGGCAAGTGCCCTCTTGCCCCATAGCAAATGATGTCCCTGACTTGGTCTGGAGTGTCAAACATTGGAAAGAGAGTTCAGACATCAGGCCAGAAAGGTCTGAGTCGGGCACAAGGAGGAGGTTGGGCAGAGTCAGTTTAGTTTGCAAAGAGAAGATGTGGTTATTGAGTAAGAGGAGCAGGGAGGAGGAAGCTTTGACATACTGCAACTAAAGCCTGAGAGAAGAGATAAGGAGGATGTTTGCTGCACTATAAAATGAAAGACCTACTCTTGCTCCCATGGAAGTCAATGGGAGTTTTGTCATTGATTTCAATGGGAGCAGATGTTAAAGTAGCAGGAAGGGTCAAGTTGGTGAACGGCATCAGTAGGAGAGGCAGAGGGGGAAAACTGCAGTACTACACACAATAGCAACAACTGCATATATTATTATAATTTATTATTTGTATTACAGTAGCTCCGAGAGACACCAGTCAGAATCAGGGTCCTCTTGTGTTGGGTATTGTATTAAAAACACAGCAAAACAGTTTCTGCTCCAAAGACCTTACCATATACTTAAAGACACTAGTACTTAACTGATGGGCACACAGTAGAGGGGGTCAGGAAATGATGGTGACTATAGTAGGAAAACAATGGTTATACAGGCCTCAAATCATCAAACACTTAAGCACATACTTAACTTTACTACTGTGATGTGATGACTGGTGTGTGTGTTGCCTTTCTGTTTCCTACTTCTTGTTCCCATTCCTGTTTTGTTGCTACCTACCTGCTGTTCGGACTGTCATCATGTTTTGTTCAGATTGTTGCTGACTTCACCAGTTCATGGTTATTACAGGTTATGATTGACAACCCACCTGTGTGTCCTGCTTCATGTTTTTTTGTGTTTTTAGATTGCTATTTTGGGGTGCATCAGAGCATAACACGTGAATAGTCCTATTAACTTCAAAGGAACTGATCACGGTAGTAAAGTTAAGGTCATGGTTAAGTATTTGCAGGCTTAGGGCTGGTAATGTGAACACAATGGGACTACTCACATCCCTAAAGTAAAATTACTTATGAGCTTAAGTCTTTCCAATATTGAGCTCTATACACGTAACCATAGAAGAAGAGCAATCAAGTTGCAGTATTTTCCTTCCCAGTTCATTGTTTATAGTATAAACAATTGTCAGAAGATGGAGGAAATCAAACTAAAACTTAAAAAATATGGACTAACAATGTATAAGAGCAATGGATAACAAAACAGGAGTTGGAACTACCTACATATTTTAGAAAAGGAACAGAATTTGTTTTATAAACAGGAACAAAACAACAACAACAAAACATTTTTTTTATAAAAAATATACCCTCACCCTTATCTAAGCCTATTTTTATTAAATATTTCCAACAGACACATGCCATCATTTGGGTCAACTGAGAGCACTCCTTTGAGGATGATTTGAGGAACTCCAATGTTCACCCGTCTCTTCTCACAGGTAATGTAAGAAAGCGACTGTTTCAGATGACTGTCAACCATTTTCTAAAACTATGTGAACTATCTTAGCTTTTCTCAACTACTCATGCAACATAGACCTGCTTGGCACACAGCTCCAAATTGACTTAATGCGTTAATAATCCCAGGGGAAAAATGAATAGAAGTTTCATTTCAGTTACCTCAGAGATGCCATGGAGAATCCATGGGATAATCTTTCCAAGTCATACAACACCTGCACCACCACTGCTAGGCCACATTCAGCTTGACTAAGAGGAACCCTTATATATATATATATAATCTGTGCATTTAAATGTATTGTGCCTTTCCCCAATAAACCTCTATTCTATGTATAATGTAGAGATATTATGTAAATGCTGTGTGTTGGTCTAATGCTATTCTTGAAGTATTTTTGTTACAGATAGGTAATGCCACTGGCTAACGATACCAGGATTGCATGCAATTATAACCTGGAATTATTTTCCTCATAAGTCATAATTAAAATAGATTCTCCCTCTTTATTCACCAACTGAAGAGCTGGGGATGATTTGCATTTCAGAAGCTTTTCTTAAACTTTTTTAAAAATAAAGGAATTAATGTTTGAGGCAAACATTACCCTTCATTGTTGGGTATTTGACCCACTAGTGAGAGAGATAAGAACTGTCATACTGTAGCAGAGAAATGGAGTCTATCTTGATATTCTGTATTCAACAATAGCCAGTGTCTGATATTTTACAGAAAGGTGTAACTCTGCTCCACCCATCTAAATTGTTCAGTTGTGTAAAAGAACCCATGAAAGGAAATGTCTTCTTAATCTCATCAGTTTATGCTTTGTAGAATGAGGATGGACAGCCCTTATCAATGCTGTCTTTATTATGGTAATTAAAGTTGCTTTAGTTGTTCTGGAGAAACAGTAGCTTCTCCATAGTTAAGGTTGTAACCAGCTTCCATTATGCTCTAGATTACATTAAATTTCCTTGAACACCAATGAAGCACCTGCAGTGTTATGAAAATATATGTAATTAGGCAAAATATTAACTAGTACTGTATTCTGTAAATAGTTCTGGGACCAATCCTGTTCTCAGTGATCTAAACAGTAAAATTTTGCCACTGATCTCTGATCATGTTGCTATTGGCTGAATGCCGCTTCCTAAGAACACAAGGAAGTTCATTGTTACCGTAACTCCTTCTTGAGACCAAGTGGCAATGGTCAGTGTTTTTAGATCTGTAGCATCATGGGGTCTAGTCCATCTCCCCAGGTGGATGGGTTAATTATGAAGAGATGGTGAGCAGCTTCACCACAGCTGGTATCCACCCATGACCATAACCGGGTATGGTTAAAGCATGGGTGCCTTACCCCGGTACCTGTGGGTATGGATGAACTACTGATACCACACATAATGACAGGTTTCAGAGTAGCAGCCGTGTTAGTCTGTATTCGCAAAAAGAAAAGGAGTACTTGTGGCACCTTAGAGACTAACAAATTTATTTTTATTTTTCGTGAGCTGTAGCTCACGAAAGCTTATGCTCTAATAAATTTGTTAGTCTCTAAGGTGCCACAAGTACTCCTTTTCTTGATACCACACAGACACAGAGAGAAGGAACCACAGCCTCTCGACACCTGCCATCTGATCCCGGGTGCCACATCAGAGTGGCAGAAGGTTGTTGTGGTGTTTGCACAGAGGACTCAAAGCAGGCACCCACAACCTCTGGGGGAGGCTCTGCCTCTGCTCACAGGGTACCTTTCGCCATCCCATCGTGCACCCCTTCCTGGGGTGGCCTCCCCGGCCCGTCAAGCTTCCCCCCGGAGCAGGAGCAGGAGCAGGAGCAGGAGCGGGTGCAGGGACGCGGACTCCGACATCCGGGTGCTGGCGCCCTTTGCGCGCATGCTCTACAGAGCCGCCGCGGGGTGGGTGAGGAGGCAGCGGCGGCAGGCAGCAGCAGTGGCAGCTGCTCCTCGGGGCGCTGCGCTTCCGCGTTGTGGGACGAGAGGGCTAGACAGGGGGCGGCGGCTGCGGCTGGAGCAGGGGCGGGAGGATGGTGGTCGGGGGGCGGCCCGGCAGCAGCAGCGAGAAGCGCTCCGCTAAGGCACGCGCCGCACTGAAATTGACGCGCGGAGGCTGCTGAGGCGAGGGAAGGGCGAGCGTGAAAGGCAGGGACTGCGGCGGCCGGCCGGGGCACATGGAGGGCTAGCAGCGCGGCCACCGCTACCGCTATGTGAGGCGGGGTGGGCGAGAGGGGCCGAGGCCGTCGCTGTCACGTCGCCGCTGTACCGAGAGGCAGCCTCGGGCGGGGGCCGGGGGCCTCGGCGACGGGAAGGGCCCGGAGCGGGGCCAAGGCTGTGTGCGCGTCTGGGGCCTCGGCGGTTGCAGGAAGGGGGACCGGGGCGGGGGGCTGGGTGTCGTCTGAGGCCTCGAGAGGAGGAGGAGGCGGCGGGGGGAGCAGATTTACCTTCTAGGGGTCACTTGGGGTGCCCCGTCTCCCAGGCTGTGCTCCACCCCGCGCCCTAGGCTTCCCCCTGCGTTAGGATCTCTCCTCCCCTGCCCGGGTCCGCCCTCCGCCCTGCTCTTGGTTCCCTGCTGCCGTGAATGAGGGGACCCGCTTGGACTCCGCCACTCGCCTAGCACCGCCTGCGCTGCAGGGCTCTCCGCTTCCCTCACGGTGTGCTGGGGGCTGAGGCGGCGGGGAGCGCCCGGAAAAGGAGGAGGCGACGGCGGGCAGAAGACTAGGAAGCGCCGCCGCCGAGACCATGAGGAAATTTAACATCAGGAAGGTGCTGGACGGCCTGACAGCGGTCTCGTCGTCCTCCTCGGCTTCCTCCTCCTCGCAGCAACAGCAGTCCGGGAACCGGGAGAGCGACATCCCGGAGACGCTCCAGTCCGAGCACTTCCAGCTCTGCAAGGTGAAGACTGCAGCCAGGAGCCCCGCTCGCAGCCCGGGGGGACATAATGTAGCCATGATGGGCTCTGCAGGCTTTGGGCTCTTTGATTTTCAATACCTACAATTATCTGAACCCCTCCACTCTTTAGGGATGGGGAGGGAATGCTGGGGGAGTTGTAAAGGGTTTTATGGGAATCATCATCTTTTCCTTCCCTTGACAATTTCTGGATTGATTCTCTTGCCTCTAGGCTATTTCATGAACATAATATTGTGTCTGTTCAGAATAAGCTGGGGAGGGGGAAAGTGGAAAATAGGGAGGAGAGTAATGGTACCTGGGTATAATGGAAATCTGATTGCTTTGTGTTTGGGTGATGGACTAGAAGTATGGGGAACCTAACCCTTCACATTTGGAAGTGTATTTATCCTTTTGCACCTAAAATGGGCTATAGACGTTTGTGCTGAATTTGTTTGATCTTGTTATCAAGTAGACACTGCTGATATTCACAATGTGAGGTGGGAGAGAAGTTAATATTGTTTATTGCTGGTATAATTATTGCAGTTGAGGTCTATACATTTATAAAAGGATGATGCAGCAAATTAATCCAGCAGCTGCACCAAGAGGAATAAAAACTAATTTGAATATTAATGCCCATCTTTATCTTTACAACACCCAGGGCCTACTTGTTATTTGGTTGGGCTTGTTTACATTTTATCTAGTTTCCATGCATTTTTACCAGTAATTTAAAAGACGCAAGGGATCTGGAAAGGAAAAAGCAGTGTTGAGTTAAATGGCCTTGTTTACAGTTGCACTGTAATACCTTATCAGTTTCAAAATTATTGAAAGTTGAGAGGCATGGCTGTTTAACATAACCTATTTAACCTCATTAAAGTAAAACCTGTGTGCGCGCGCATTTCTGAAGTCCTAAATCACCACACTGGCATCTGTATATTTATATTTGTAATTTTAATATAAGATTTCTTTAAAATAGAAAAGCTAGCATTTGTATGTCTTTTTTTATTTGCATAGCTGTGATCAAGGTTAAATCATTATATTAATATTTTTGTGTGAAAGTGAGTCATGTAGTAAAACAGCACAATTCATTCATTTGAATCTATTATTATTGTCCTACAGTACAGTTGATTTGATAACTGCACAAGCAGTAATTAAAATCCTGGCTAGTCAAAAAAGGTAGCCATTCCAATAGCTTAATATTAAGTATTGGTTTTGTGGGGGATGTGTGATTTCTTTTAAAACACTATCCTGGAGAGAGGATGCACTGTGTCCTGCTTGAGAGAAATGGGGATGACTCTCTGAAGAGCAGTTCTAATGATTTGTAATAGTTTAATTTACAGTGCTGTCTGCGTTGTCAAGCTTCCCAGGAAACATCTCATATTTTAATTGTCAAATGACTTGTATACCACTATAAACAAGAAGCCAGAGAATAGGGGAAGGGACAAAATGAAATGGAAGTAGTTAGTGGCTTTTTTTTTTTCTTTAAGAAAAGAGGTAAAAATCAAATCCAGGTTTCAGTAAAAAGAAAAGGAGTACTTGTGTCACCTTAGAGACTAACAAGTTTATTTGAGCATAAGCTTTCGTGAGCTTTCAGTAACCATCTTTTATTTCATGTTCAAGGATGAATGAATAGATTCTTTAGCCTAAATTCATTATAGAAAATTTCTGGTAAAGTTCTGTTTTGCATCAAATATTTTTTCCTAAATGCTTGTTTTCTTACTGAAGTGTAGTTAAAACTGAATCCCTCCTCCTAATACACTCTTGATTTTATTTATTTTTGTGCTGCTTGACCCACCGTTACTTCACTGCTCTGACTTGTTAGACTGTACGCCATGGTTTCCCCTATCAGCCTTCGGCCTTGGCATTTGATCCTGTTCAGAAGATACTGGCAATTGGGACTCGAACTGGAGCTTTAAGGCTGTATCCTTTCATTCTGTTATAAAAAGAAAATCACTGTGCTGCTGATTGGAGTCCTGTCCTGGCTTAGTCTTCTGCTTTGCTGGAGCTAGTGTGAGGAAGCACTCTGGAAACCAGGTATACGTTTGCATTTGAAGGAGAGGGAAAGGGGGGAGGGATAGTTCAGTGATTTGAGCATTGGCCTGCTAAACCCAGGGTTGTTAGGGGGCCATTTAGGGATCTGGGGCAAAAATTGGGGATTGGCCCTGCTTTGAGTAGAGGGTTGGACGAGATGACTTCCTGAGGTCCTTTCCAACCCTGATGTTCTATGAAAAGCCTTGGTTGCTGTTGTTGGGTTCTCTCTTTGTGTGCGCAAAGGTGTACACACATCGTTTGAGGATGTGCCAGTGCTGTGATGTATGGCTCCTCAGTTTCCACTATCTTGGGTTGGTATATGTGTCTGTAAAAGTCTCTGTTGCTTTTGCATTTTTACAGCAGTTAATCACAAATCTGAATAGAGGCCTGGGCTAAAACGTGTTAAAGATTGTGGTGGTGGTGTTGTCTTTTTGGACTTGAAAATCTTCCAAAGGGAAATGTTGGCTTCATGCTTGTTTGTGGATTTTCTTTTAGGGAGATGCTTTCTAATGCTGTAATTATTTGCTGTTTGTTTTTTAGCCACCAAAAGATTGTTTTAGCAGCACCATTTGATCTTCTAACAGGTTTATATCATCAACACTGAAATGTAGAAGTTACTCACATTAGCATATGGAATTTGTAGCATAAATCAACAATAACTGTGTTCTTCTATGTTTAACAGTGCATACATTGTACTAACTAACTAAACATTTAGTTGCATTTATTTGGTTGAGAAGGGGCCTAAATGTCTTTCCAAAAACACATGGGAATTTCCTGAACATCACTTAATAGGGGAATGTAGTCAATTGAATTTGCTATTATCCTGAAATCTACTGAAGCTTTGACATTTCTGGAAGCTTCAAATACATCTTTCTAAGAAAAATAAATTAATCCCTTTTATACACTGCAGGTAAATCACATCTTTTTGTTGTTGTTGTTGTTGCTACTTTTCGTATTCCTTGCTACTGCTTGTAGTATTCTGGGAGTTAGAGTAACATGATAACTCCACCTCCTTCAACTAAAAATGAAATACAATATCAATGGATTTTTCAGTCCTTTTTAAGCTCTTTTTGATGATTTAAGTTTTATATTTACAAAAAGTTAATTGTTATATGAGAGATTCAGAGAGGAGAGAATTTTAGATATAAGCTGAATGAGATAAGATGTGTAAAAAACATACAAACATGATGTATTTTTTTTTATAATGTTGATGAATAGTGCATTGTTCATGGTAGCATCATATTATAAGGATAATCTTGATATTTTATTAAAACTATTCTTAACTAAATAAATACTATTTACATATATCTATTGAAGATCTCTCTTACAATTTGGTTGCTATTTGTTTCCTGTAAATAAATAGCAATACATGGCATCCCTAGTTAAATATTATGAGTGTTACAATGAAGGAGGATTATAGTGAGGGTGACCTGTAAAAGTGGTTAAATGAAGAAGGGAATTAATTGCCTAATATCAGTGTAATAGTATCTTATGAGTGTGATTGCTTTTAGTAGGCAAGAGTAAGCATTCTTGGAGGACAAGCAAGTTTAACTTGAGCAGCAGTGTAAACACAAATGTTTTGTTTTACTCTTTTGATATTTTAATGGAATGTTGAAACAATTGTACCGAACTAGTGAAATGGAGAAAAATATTTCAAATGTGGTTCTTATCTGAAACATATAACTGGTAAATCTTTGGCTAATGTTTGAAAAATACACTTGCTAAAGGCACTTAAATGTTGTCTGAATTGGAATGGAGGATAAACCTCTGCAGAATTTAAACCTTCACTTCTTGTTTTTGTTTATTTGTTAAAGAGGGGAAGCATTCCAAATATAAAACAATGTTTGTCTTCCTGAGTATATAGGCATGACTCTGCTGCTAATAGCCTTCTAAAAGAGAGGGAAATTGACCTTTGTTAGTTTTCACTGCTGTTAGCCAGAACCTTGCAGAGGGCAATGAAATTGACAAGAATATCTTTCACTGTTTGATGATTTAATGAATACTCTGAACAGAAACATGGCCCAGAGCTACTCACAGGGGAATAGAACCCAAAAATGGAGCCTAAGGAACTGTATTGAGTAACAGACCCATCTTTCTGCCTCCACACACTCTGGTACTATTTAGATTGAAGTAGGGTGTCTTTCAGCTAGATGAGAAGTCTCCCCACCCCCATTGTCCTGAATCTAATTGGTGGGATTTCCCCTTGTTTTTTGTATTGGCCTCTGACTAGTAAATACTAAGTAAATTTTTAGGTTATGAAATCCTTCCAGTGTTTTATTACTCGTTGCATATTTCTAACTCTGGAGTTGTAATGACTGCTGTAGCTCATATTTAAAGAATCAAATCAGTCTAATATCAAGTTAAATCCAATATGAGGTATGATGAGTAGGTTTTTAGGCATTTCTCCACCAATTTATATGGGAAATGCCTTTTCATGAGAGGGCCTCAATGTTGCTTCTATTAAAATTTTTATGTGATGCAGTTTTAAACAGGGTTCCAAGGCACTTTACATTTTAAAAGGTAACATGATTTAACTCACGAAATTGAATGGGGCCAAAATGTTTTACAAATCATGGGACTACCTAGTAATGAATATTATTCAACTATTTTAATGCTATTTGGACATCTACATTGAGTAGTTAAACCATTTAAAAATGGTTCTAGTGAATAGTTTTGAACTGCTTCAGGTTTTAAAATCAGTACTGGTTAGAGCTACGCATAATGTGGGCTGGAGTGTGACACCTTCCCTACAGCTTTGCCATTTAATTCCTGTCCATTATGGCCATGTCTGCACCTGGAATAAAAGGTATATGGTTTTTAGTAAATTAAATGACTGTTTAAATATCAAGATTTAACACACATGGTAGCATTAAAAAAAAATACACTTTTTTTCTTTTTTAGGGCTGTGCCACTGTAACACATCTGGTGAAAATGCTCTAGGCTGACGGGAGAGAGCTCTCCCACTGGCATAATAAAACAGCCTCCATGGGAGGCAATAGCTATGTTGGTGGGAGAAGTTCCCCCACCAGTATAGCGGTGTCCACACCATTGCTTAGGTCAGTGTAACTTACCTTGCTTAGGCGGGTGCCTTTATTCACACAAGGCTTTGCTATTCCATGGCAAGCTTGTTCCTTCCTTGAGCAGCAACTGCTTTTCGATCTTGTTGTAGCTTCAGAAACAGAGCTATAGTCAGAAAAATGTGGTGACCTCACTCTAGACCTTTCAAACAAAATCACATGACTTTAGTAGATGGAGGCAGAAGATACCATGGTTCTTGTCCTGAGTACAGGAACTTCTCTATGCAGTCTCTCCTTTCCAGAATTTCATGAAAGATTGTGAAAGATCTTTAATAGTACGCCATGCTCACAGATGAGATCCTAGTTCTTGCACTTGATAACTCAGTAGATTCGATTCCTTCCCTTCCCTGGATGGAAGGACGTGCTAAGAAATACTTAAGAATTTAGACAAACTTTTTTTTAGTATCCTGGATGCTGCAAGGAAACTATTAGGGGAAAAAATATTCTTTCTCAGTCATTTCACATCTCCTTTTGTTCAGAAATCACTCTACACATATAGTATACTCAGATTTGTCTAAAGTGTATCTGATAATACACTTCCAAAATATAAAGCATAGCTGCTAGGCTTTCTTAATACTGGTCTTCAAGATGACCTTTCTTTTAGTGTCTAATTCAATAATGGAATTGCTGAAGGCCCTGTATGTGCCAGTGTCTTAGTTAATAAACCTGCTCCTTTTTCCCTTTCGTTCATGCATTTTAAAGATCATTAAAAGCTACAGCATAAAAGATTCAGGAAGTCCAACCGGTTGAAAATTTGATCTGGCTCTTTTAAGGGAGGAAAGGTAAAGTTAGTGGTTAAAGCAGGAGATTGTGAGGAAACCTAGATTCCATGCTCCACTGTTGCTTATTTGCTCCATGAACTCCATGAAGCAATTTTCTATGCTTTAGTTTTCCTAGCTGTGAAAAATCCTTTGAGAGTCTCTCAAGAAAGGTACTCCATAAATAAAAAATATTATTCTACAAGTCTGAAAGCCTTCAGTTGCATCTCGGAGTTCGGTCTCTCTAACACTCAAGATACTCTTCCTGGCTGTGATTATTTACTCTAGAAGATCTTCTGAAGTAGGGGCCTTTCAGTGGAATTACAACATTGCGTCTTCCGCACAGACAAAACTGTGTCTAGGACTCCATCTGAGTAGATTCTTTTATTAACAACAGGAGACATTTCTTCCTCATGTGTGTATATATACAATTCACAAAAGGTAAAAAATTGGTGATCTGGCTGCTCATCATATAGTCAAAGTAATATATATTGAAAGGTCAAAGTTCTTCAAAATGCCAGACTCTTCTCTTGTCCTCTTCTTTCTGGCAGTGAAAGAGAAGAAAACTACTGAATCTTCAGTAAGTGAATGGCTAAACTTTTAGGTATTTGAGGCACAAAACTTATTTTGGTTGATTTTAAGACCCCTCTGCAATGGTCACATCTACAACATGGGGAAAAAAAGACCTACACTTGTGTTTTCAAGGCATTATAAGCTGAATGTAAAGTTTTTGATCTCCCTTCTGGCAAAAGAATGCTTTATGCTGTAGTACCTGAATAATCTTATTCTAGATTTGAATCTTTCTGTGCATACATTTTGACTATATGTATAATTCTTCTTCAGAGTTCTACTGCAATTAAGATCTCATTGTTCTGACTGATGGTCCTGGGTGTAATAGAGGGAAGAAATAGCATCTCATACTTTCCTCTGAATATCTATATCCACCAAACCATTTCCTCCCATCTTTGGCTGTTGACTTATTCTTTGTGTTGAAGAGAGACTAATCACTAACTTTGTTACAGATCATAGAAAGTATTTTAAAAGAACATTGTTAATATCGCCTTACGTTCCCTGTGCATGTGAAGATATTATACAGTTCTGATCCCTACTTTTTGCCCCCATTCAGGGAGGCAGACTGATGCTTCTCTTATGTTAAATAGCTTTAATTTTTTTCCACTATCTCTAGGGAAATAGAAAGGGCTTAGTAGGTTCATAGAATTAGTGGCTCTATATATTCAGAGTAAAACACTAACTTTTGTTTTCCATGTAGATCTTTTCTTCTAATGTTTTAAAACATATGTTTTGAGGATTCAGGAATGTCAAATTAATTTGCCACTTTGCGGTGCAATAACCATTTTTTTTATCATTGTCCGATGAAGGTCTTTTCTTACTCAGAGAAGACTCTGTGTGCCAACACAATTTTGGATGAGGAGTATGTGATGGCACTGAGCAATACATATGTCTCACAAATATGGTAGGTAATCGCAGAGCATGTTCTGACATTATGACATACTGTTCTGTTGCTTCTGTTGTTTAAACTCTTGTATTCCTTCCTACTATTCATATTTGTTCAAAGTCCAAACAACATGGTTACAGAGGAGGTTTATGAAGGTGGAGCATATTCTAGAAGAGGATGTCATCACTTAGCTTTGGAAAAGCAGTAGAATTTTCATCAGTTAGTATGTTTTCCTTTATCTCTGACTTAAGGGCCTGGAACAGTAAAAGTATGTTCAATTTGTATGTTAGTATGGGACCCTGTTGTAACAACCAGGCAAGGTACTAACAAACTTCAACAGGACTTTATTTTTAAAGTGGAAACCTCTTTACCAAGCTGCTCCTGCACCCTCGGTAGCTCTCACTCAGCCTCCTCAACTCCCCCTTTTCCCCCTTCCTCCCCCGTTTCCTGTCCTTTGACAGCCAGTGCTCCCAGTTCTAATAATTACAAGCAGCATCTAAACGCCACAGACCCCTGAAAAGCAGCACATGCAGTGTGGTAGTTGGACATATATATACTGCTGAATGAGAGCCATAGAAACATTGCTCATTTAGTTTTGGCAACCTGATGTCAGCATGGACTCATTTTTCTAGAAGGGTATAGTTTTGGTCTTGCTAATGTGTCCAATAAGCAGATATGAGGTGACATTAAGATGAGACCTCACACTTCAGAAGGCACAGACACAATGGGAGAAAAGATATTAGTCTCATTACTTAGAACAGTGTCTATCAGAAAAAAGAAGATAATCAAATTTATAAAGTAAATCCTTATTCCTGTAGTAGTCGGCACTTGAATGACCGTACAGTGATCAATGCTATCTAAATATTTGTAGAATACGAGAACATGAGTGAAGTTTTCATTCACTCCTGCATAATAATTCTGTTAATTGATTCTCATCTGAAGGACGCAGACTGCCCTTTAGGGTAACTTTTTGTGAGAATAAAGGTTCTCAACTACCATGGTTTGTGCGGATATGGTTTAGGATAGCTCATGAGCTTCATGGAAGATGAAAGCCAGGGATCTTCTGAATCAGGTCTCTCATAAGGCATTTATTTGTGACTTCTTGTGAACTCCTTTCAGCTTTCCAAGCTTCATCAGAGTTGAAGTTGCATTATTGAAGGTTAAATGTGTGGGTCCAAAAAGGCTTTGCGACTTCAGGTGGTGGTGATGGATGTTGTTAATGTTCTGGTGGATGGGAGGATGTGCATTTTCTACGACCCTCTGGAATTCCCGGAGGATTGTGGCATCGTGGCAAATGGATGAGGGAGCAGTGTGCGACACATTCGGCGGCCCAGGTGTTAGGGTTAACTTTAGGGTTCTAGTGATTGCATTGCAGTGTTTAGTTCGACATCAACAAGTTGAGTATGGCTGCTTCTGGTCCGTACTGGTGCACAGTACTCGGCTGTGGAGTACACAAGGGCCATCGCTGATGTCTGTAACACTGATGCTGATACTCCCCAGCTTGTGCTTGCCAATTTCTGGACCACTAATTCTGTTACATGGAAGAGCAGTGTAAATCCATATACCATATTTATAGGATGAGATAAGCAGAGATTCATCCTGAAACCTGATTTACCTCATTTTTTATTTAAACCAGATCTTTAATTTTATGTTAATATGTATTTTCCCATAAAATGACCTTTTTTTTATTTAACTTAAATAATCATCATTTTAAAATCTTTCTGGTTTGACATGTTGACCGCTCCAGAGGATCTGTTTTGAGAATATCCTCATATTGCTAATTAACACAATGCTATTTTGTCAGTCAAACCCCACAGAAGGCAAGAACTGGTTAAAGAGTAGATTTGGGCTCAGGCAGTCCCACACCTGCAAGGCATGCCAATCTTGGCAGAGGAGCTCAGTTTATCAGGGACGCAGCTTGGGGCGATGGATGGACCGCTCATCTTCAGCTCCCAGAAAGGCACATTGACTCAGGCAACCAAAGGTAGCTTATGAGTAAGGCTAAGTTTTTGTCACAGATATTTTTAGTAAAAGTCAAGGACAGGTCACTGGCAATAAAGAAAAATTCACAGACACCCGTGACCTGTCCTTGACTTTTACTAAAAATACCTGTGATAAAATGGGTAGCCAGGGCAGCTGTGGTGGGGGGGGGGGGGGAGAAGGTCCAGGGTCCCCCTCCACTGGCAACTCCAAGCTGCAAGGGTCCCTGCTACCTCCCCTGGTGGCCAGAACCAGCGGGGATTCCCCCTACTGCCCGGTCCCCCAGATTTCCCATGGCAGCGGGGGTCCCCCTTGCCAACTTGGAGTGATGGATTCCCCTGCTGCTCACAATGGCCGGGAGCAACAGCAGGGAGCTGCAGGCTCCTGCCTGCCGCCCAAGGTGGCCAGGAGTGGCAGCGGGGCGCTGTAAGGGCTCCCTGCCTTCACAGGAGGCAGAGGACCCTGCAGCTCCCATCCGGCACTGGCTGAAGTCACGGAGGTCTTTGGAAGTCACAGATTGCATGACTAAATTGCAGCCTTACCTATGAGCACAGAGTGATGGGACAAATAGCTGGAGGATCATGATAGGACAGAGAAGTTGGTACTGCTCTTTATTTATGTTAAATTTAGTTTCCTTTCCTTTGTGGCCTTGAGAACTGGGACTAAGGGTTTTGCTCTGGGGCAGACCCCCACTGAGCATATGAGCCCTCTGAGAAGAAGGTGGGCCAGCGTAGGAAGAAGCAAGATGTCTGACCAGACACTTCAACTACTTGCTACAAGTAGCTGGGTCAGAACCCTGCAACATCACTTGGAAAACTAACTGGAAGATCTCAGACACAAAGGGCTGTTGAGCCTTCACCAGGGCCATCAACCTGATATGAGATCCTAGGACTATTGGGTGAAAATCCTATTTTACCTGAAAGGGATGAGACCAAAAGTGACCTGACTGGAGGGCTAAGTCACAAAGCAAAAGGGGACCGTAACTGGATCAGGACAACAGGTGTATAGAGGGGGAGGGAGAAACCTGGCCATGCTGCACCTAGCCACAGTGTGGTGCACCAGCTGATGAGTCATTTTACACTACTCACTGTTTGTAATTAGCCACCACTTGCAAAGACAATTTTTTTGACTTGGTATTGGATTCAAACATGTTCCCTTTTAAAAAGTATATGCTAGGTAGCTGCAGTAGTTCTGCCAAGAGAGATTCTGCAATACAAGTCAGTCAGAATGTATCTACCTTATAGTTCTTTAAAATGTTTGTTTTTAATTTTGTATTGCTGGAATTCAGGGATAGGACTCTCCTAATCTCTCTAATTTTAGTATTTCTACTGTATTGGAGAGAGGCTCTAAGCACAGATGTTTTTCATTCAAGTGAATTCTGTCAGCTTAAATGTTGAGGAGTTAATGTGTAATGGTCTTGAAATGTATGCTTTTCATTAGTACAGAGAAAATGAAGTGCAACTGAAGTTCTGTTTTAGGGTTTTTAAGAAATTTCAGGCAAAGCTGATCATGCCGATTAAAGTGTCCAAAACTTGGCTTTCCAGTAATAAGAATGATGCTGAATAGAGTTTTCTTTAAAAATACGTGCCAGGGCTGGTCTTGATAAGGTGAAGAGCATATACAAGTTTTGCAAATCTGCCAAATCAACTGCTAAGCCAATGTTTGTCCCAGCTGAAGGCAAGAAGCTGGACTGTGGCCATCACAGGAAAAAAGAGATTTTTATCTTGATGTAAATAGTAGCCAACTAAATCACAAATGAATATACCCACTAAATCGCTGAAGACCATGCAGGAGTCCTCCATTTTTTTTTAACTTTTTATGCAGATTTTGTCTGCAAGCAGTTATGAAGGTCATGTACTTTTTTTTTTTTTACTGATTGCACAGTTGCTGTCATTAGTGTTTAGTTTTCAATAAAATCTTTAATTCATATACAAATTAAGTCATAATATATTACTAAATAAGAGAACAGCAGAGCTGTAGAAGTATCAATCTAACCTGTATTTAATGCAGCACAGTGGTTTCAAGTTGTAATAACAGTTGCTTTGTAAAATTCTGATCTTATTTGTGAAGGAGGCAGCAATTGTTCGGATATCTATAATCAACAGATGGACAAAAGTGCTTAATTTGCTTTTTGTGTTCTTGTTACCATATTTGGGTATCAGGGAGAATACAGTAATAGATTTTTGTGATTAATTTACATTTTAGATTAATTTTACATTAACTGGATTAATGTACTTGGGTGCCATTAGTATGTATCCCCTCATGCAGTTAACATTTGTTATATTTTCAAATATATTAATTTGTTTACAGATAGTAATTCACCTTGTGCAGTTGAGAACTATTTTGTTTTAGAGATGCAATTTAGTCATTTTAAAAAGTCATGCTTACTCATATACCATGGTTTGCCCGTGTAATACTAAAATAACAGTTTGATTTTGAAGCCTTCCTTTGTATTGCATTTGTCACATGATACTTGTGTATCAAACTGGCTCAATACAAATAAAACCAGAAAAGTATCAATTTGAAGTTGGGTTACTGCAAGGAAATCAATTGTAAAACTAATGAAAGTAAACATAGAATTTTTCAATTAGAGTTCCTGAAGTGAGCTGTAGCTCACGAAAGCTTATGCTCAAATAAGTTTGTTAGCCTCTAAGGTGCAACAAGTACTCCTTTTTCTTTTTGCAAATACAGACTAACATGGCTGCTACTCTGAAACCGTAACTAAGATGTAATCACTATTGTCACTAACATGGGAAGGTTTTTAATACTCTCATTCTTCAAAACAGTATTTTTTTGGAAGAATTCCAGATGAGAAGTCATAGAGAAAGATTAGTTCAACAACCTCTCTCTTGGAAGTACAGTACATAGTCCTTTTCTTGTACTGGCAATTTTTCCACAACTGTGCCCTGCCAAAGGTGATTGTAGATCCAGTGGCATCAGCTAACTCTGTGTCTGCTGCTAAATTGCTTTCCTTTTAGTTTCTATCTTCCCATTCCTTTAGAAATCTGTCCTGAAGATTCTTCCATTTTCTGCAGCATGTATAGCTGCCTATATTCTTGACTGCTTCATTCTTTCTATTTCAGATTCTACCCATGCAAGCAGTATTTGCAGTAGACCCATTTTTAGTGACCATTCAATGGACCTGCAAAAATAAGTAACTTAATAGATAATAAAGGTGGAGCAGACTTGTATTTGTTTTGAGGATGCTTTAGAATAGACTCATAAATCAGGGAGTTGTTTAACTAGGCTTGTCTCTTGTACAGATTTTGCTGTATTGAATATTTGCGGATATAAACTATTTTGAACAATCGGTCTGCAAAAATGCCAAATGTGGAAACCCATGTTTGTACATCAACTTCCCTATCAAATATATTTTGTTTACAGGTAGAAAGATTCCCTCCCCTCCACCCGCCCTTCCCCCCCCCCCAAACTGGCAGCCCTGTAAACTCTGCCTTGACTGAGGGATAAACTGGGTTCTTTACCTTCCACTCACCATGGCCAGAAATAAATTTTTTTTTTAGATGAGATTTTGTCCTCAGTTATATGTGTGCTAATCGATTTGTCTCCAAATTAGGCTTTTTGTAACCTCTTTACTTTGAATAGATTTTCATAGGTTTAACTGATTGGACCTTGGTAAACAATTCTGTTGATGCATGAGACATAACGAATTATATAGCACACTCAATTTTAGCTGTGTTGGCTCATTATTGGTAACAAAAGCAGTAAAAACGTTTTGTTACTACAGTTAGCAAATAAGACTCTGATAACAGATCTGCTTTCTGGATTTTAGTGCAGTTTTTACATTGTAGTCTTCAGAATGAAACTACCCTCTAATGTTTTGGAGTAGAGTTATAAGGTCTTTAATATTAGAGAAGTGATGTATGGATGTAAATGCCAATAATAAACAAAGATCACATAATCAACGTTTCAGTTGGAAAGGGCCTCTCATGTGTGGTCTAGCCCATCTTCTGCATTGTCTGGATTAATTTAATTTAGAACAGCTGATAGTTGGATGTCTAGTGTAGTATTAATAGCTCCATTTTAGTACTAATGACTGCAGTTTCACAGCCTGCCTTGGCAGGATGAAAACATTCCAGAAACTGGAGATTTAAAGTCCTAGAGCCAAATTTTCTGCTGGTGTGACTTCAGCTTCTTCTCTTGTCATTCTGGTTTCAGTAGTGCCCCAGAAATAGACTCATTCATTGACTGGTGCTTAAACCATGGTATGGGACACGAGAAATACTGAAAATTTTCATCAATTGCTCTTTAAGAAAAAACCTGTAAATTTCAAACTGAATTATACAAGGCTGCAAGGAAAACGAATAATGAAAATTATATTTTATTTGTACTTCCTATATTCAGTTTGCATGAATTTCTTTGACATTTGATTTGAAAACCTTTATTCATCTTCCATAATTCTTATACTTTCCCTTCACATATTAGAAGAGCAACATGATAAAATAGAGTATAAAAAAGCAGTGCTCCAACTTCTGATATGCAGTTATGGAACTTTTGGTCAGGTGCTGCAGCACATGAGTGATAGGTAGAGGAAAAATTGTGCCAAATATTTTGTTGCATAGTACTTTATGTTCTGACTTCTCTACCGAATTCACTGTTGCTACCTTTCATGGAATGAGTTGCAGAAGTATGTTCCTGGAAAAAGGCAAGACCAGAACTCTGTTAATCAAAAGGAAGATGTACAAACACAGAAGAAATGTATGTTTGTTTTTTTTATAGAGAACTCTTTGTTAATCTGTTTGTGTTTTTGTCTCTGCTACCTTGAGAGCTATTGGTTGAGGAGGCCTAATACACCTGTTTTGGAATTCTTAAAATTGGTAGTTCTGGCAACCCCTTTTTGTCTTTCACAAGTATACAAGAGTTCAGAGACTGAAACTGGTGAAAATGTAAGACTGGGAGCGTGTCTACAGCTTATCCCAGCAGCACAAAGTGAGAGGGAGCCCAGGCTGGTGGGTCAGACGGCTCAGCCCAGTTCCAGGTGGTATCCCGGGGGGAACCTGTCACAATCAGTATTAGGGATGCATGTATATTAATATGTTGTGTAGTAGTTAAATGGAACAGAGGGACTTTGTGATGTTCCCCTGGTGTTATCTGGACTGGCCATTGCTAGGTCACTCCAATCCTTGACTTACCTAACGGAGCCAGCCTTACCATGCTCTGCTATGAGAACCCCCATTCCTGGGCTGCTCACGCACAGCCTCTGGTGTGTAAGCTGCTTGGATTGTGCAACTAAATGACACTAGACAATATGTCCAGTCCCAGGAACAACCCTCGGAACCTCCGTCTTGCAGTGTCCAGTTATGCCTGCTGGACGCTGCAAGCTTATATGAGTTCGTCAATTTAACAAAGAAATTGATATGCACCAGGCTTGTTATCTGAAGGGGAGTCTGACACGCTTCAAACCAAACGCCTTGCTTCAGGTAGAATAAACAAACAAATTTATTAACTACAAAGATAGATTTGAAGTCAAAGCACAAGAAGTCAGATTTGGTCAAACGAAATAAAAGCAAAACTCATTCTAAGCTGATCTTAACACTTAAGATGCCCTTACAAGCTTAGATGCTTCTCACCACAGGCTGGCTGGTTGCTCTTCAGCCAGGCTCTCCCCTTTGATCACTGCTTCAGTTGCTTGGTGGTGATATCTGTAGGTGAAGGTGGAAGAGAGAAACGAAGAGCATGGCAAATCTCTCCCTTTTATCATGTTCTTTCTTCTCTCTTGGCTTTGCAGTTCCCCCCCACCCCCTCAAGAGTCAGCTGAGCATTACCTCATCGGAGTCTCAAACTGACCAAAGGAAGGGGGGTGACTCACTAAAGCGTCCAACAGATACTTTGTTGCCTAGGTCAGTGTCCTTTGTTCCTATGAGGCTGGGCTGGGTTTGTCCCATACATGTCCTGATGAGGTGTGAACTGCCCCTCTACTCTTGGAGAGTTTTTGCCTGGGTTTGCTTTAAGCCATGAGGACACATTTTCAACCTCATAACTATATATATGGAATTATAACCTATAACAATGATTACTATAACATTACCATAACAATACTCAGTACAGCATGAGTCTTCTGAAGACACCCGACATGACAAACTTTGCATTAGATACCACACAATCATAAGGATGAACATGGGGTGTAGGGTGTTCCCACGGGGTACAAAACGTTAGACTTAAAGTAACATTAGAGTGGAAGGGTGAGAAGCTGAAGAGCATCTTTTAGTATGATGATTTGGAGGTCTTCCTATTAATTAAATAACTATACTGTGATGTGCTAATCCACCCTGCCTTGAGCCCTTGTGTTTAGCTGAGGATACCATTATATTGTAAAGAGAGTACTGTCTTAAATTATTAAAAATGTCCTTGAATAATAAGCTTCAAGAAAATAGCCCTGTGCTATTTTTTAAATATTGTACATTTCATCCTATGGTAGGATGGTTAATACCATAAGACAACTCTTTTCATAGCACAGATGTTCAGTAATTCTTACTTTTCTAATTCTTCTCATCCTTAGTGGTGGTTGTCCCCATTTCCTCATCAAGAAATAGTTCAGGCTTGTTCTCTATGGTGTATCTGTTCTGAGGAATAATAAACTTTTAGTTGCTTAACCGGTAACTTACATCTGAACTTAAATGCGCTAAGGTTTTGAAAAATGAATGAACTAAGCCCAGTTTTTTTGTTACAAAATGTTGACAGTGATTTTGTTTGCAGCATTTAATGACTTTACTGTCGTTTTTCACATGGAACGTAAATCTTAACATGAACATTCCTTATCTACTTTACCATATGAAAAGTGTATATCTAGTGATAAGCAAATTGTTACTTTTGTTTAAATACGCTCTTTTTGTTCTTAATATTTTTGTTTGTTAAAAGTACTTTTGTATAAGTAATTTCATGGTGGTGTCCCCAAGGGGAAAAAACCTTCAGAACCTCTCTAAGGAGAGGTGCTGAAAGGCTTCTGAAACTTGTATCTCCTCTCTGTCTTGGTTAAGGGGCTTGGACAGAGCGTTAAGTGTCCAGTGAGCTGCATTGTCATCAGGCTGCAGAGAGTGATGACAAGGGAGAAGCTTGAAAGACTAAGAAGGAGATGATGGTTAAGGGGGAGGGAAAAGTGTTTATAATAATAGGAGGCTTAGTATTAAATTTAAATAAAAATTTTGAGGAAACAGATGAACTGGGTGCACATATTGTTTGGCTCACCAACATGCCTAGGCTAGCCTAGTGTAATATTAACCTTGAGTTAATATATAGCTTTTTCCTTTAATTACTCACTGATTTGTTCTAAACCTTAGTTCTTTGTATCTATTTTTTTCAAAAATCAGAGAGAAGTGTGAATGTGCTTTTTTCCCTCCTTAGTAGACACAACAGCAGTGTTATATTATACTCCCTCTTTAAAAAGCTCTGTATCAAAACACTCATCATTCACTTATTTATTTTTAATAAAACCTACACATAACCATTGGTTGTTTTTTTTTCCTGGCTTCTTATGTACTTTTTTCCTCCCCTTGCCACAGGAAGAGAATAATATACAAATTGCCCTAAAAACTGTTATTTTCAAAATGATTTTAGTTTGGGATAGCTGCTATTGTTCTGACTTACTTTTTTTTTTAGGCATAAATTGACTCCAAAATTTCATTTTATACTTGTGTTTAATGTTTTTTTTGTTTTTTCATCTCTATTCAGGAATTCAGTATTCAGGAATTCTTAAGCACCAAAGTATTCCAATGTTTCCACAGTTTATTGCTATTTGACAGACTATCAGAGGCACTTTTTTTTTTTTGGCTATAGTCAGGGACTTAGACATACAACTACCATAATGAATTGATGTGTTATGGTTATATCTCTGGGTGAAATGAAAAAAATATATTCTGCAAAGGAAACAATGGATTAACAGCAATTTGACATATCTGTTGTGTTAAGCTACTAGGTTTTTTTGTTTTTTGTTTTGTATTCTTTGTATTGTTTGACTGTAGCAATAGTTTAAAATACTGCCTAGATCAGGATATTCTTTAGTGAATTTACTTGCCGATCATGGGTATTTGCTTCATAGACTAGTGTGTAGGGTAGCCATAATGGAGGTGGCTTACAAGTGGGCATTACAGGCAGCCAGAAAACAAAATTAGTATGGACAACCTACAGCGTATTTTGTTTAGTGTTTTGTTTTGTTTTGTTTTTTGAATAAAATTGTGACCATTTTTAAATTTACATTAGTGCGTCTCTGCCTTTTCATTGGTGATGTGCCCTGTTACCAATGAGTGTTGTTGTGCTCAGGATGGATTGATTTAAATCACTGATTTTGATCCATATTTAAATCACTAAAAAGGGAACCTTGATTTATATTTGTACTTTTTAATTACTTTCCTAAAGAGAGGTTGGTTGGTAACTATTAAAACATGTTGATTTGCAATCAAATATAGCTTTTATGCTAAATTTGATGGTACTTACTGTATCCTGTTGGTTAGCAAAATCTATACACATTTATTTAAGCAATTATATAGCTTAACAGTTATTCAGATACTTAATTCTGACTCTTTGTTATGTTAGAAAATGATGGATAAATGCATTTATTTACAAGAGTAACATTTTTTACTGGTGATTGAGTCAAGCTGCATTTGGATGAAAATTACAATTCAATTAAAAATGCATATAAACAGCATTTTACATTTTTTTTAAAATTGGTTTAAACAATTGCAACAACAAAACCTACCTTAAATGTTCTGCATGCATAAGGAGAGAAAGTAAGTTTATCAAAAATACTTTGCATTTAAAATAACATTATCTTTGTTTAATAAATAATTATTTATAGATAGAATAGAACTGATTTTTCTTCTCAACTTGTCCTTCAGGATTTTAGAACTATTGTAGTAAATCTCATCCTCTCACATCTAGTTTTTATTCGTCAAGTGGAAGAGGAAAATAAACTTTTCTGCTTTTTCAGCTACCATTGGTTTCTTAACTTTGAGTGAGCTAGTCATCGAACTAAATTAGTTGATTTAAGCTAAAATGAAGAAAACATACTCTGCACCTGCTGAAGAGGCTTCTGCTGTCAAAAAGATGGTTTAGCACAGCAACAAGTTTATAATTCTAGGTGCTTATTGGGTGACTTTGACCAGCTCAGCACTTCGGCTATTTTTATACATTCTAGCACTACTTTTGCTGCTGAGTTTATTTTAAATTAAAATGATTTTAATAGATTATAGTAAGTTTAGGCATTAACATAGATTTAAACAGATTTATTTTTAAAAAGAAAATTCTATTTAAGTATTTTGATATTTTTGAAATCCATTTTTATCCACCCTGTTTGTGCATCTATAGAGAGAGAGTAACCACTATATCTTGATTTTTAGTGTACATAGCATGTAAAATTCCAGTTTGATGGGTTAGTCTCTTGCAGGAGAAACACTGACACTTGTATATCTAAAAGTTCTTGAATTCAAATGTAACCACGTAATTCCAATAAAATGCATATGAAACATTAATATATTTTTCAACAAACCTAAAGGAGAGTCTCAAGAAACCTGTATTTGAATGGAAACATTGGTATAATTTAATTAGTGCAGTCTGAAACAGGATACTTTTTAAATCATCTAATGCAATAGCTTTCACAAGAAAAACAGCATGTTAAAATTCAATAGTAACTTCAGTAGAAACTTTCTGCTCTCTAGTAATCTTTATCTGCAACAATTTTAAAATAAAATGTTAATACATTTCCAGCTTTCTTGGTGCATGAATATACTCTCTTATAATTCCATTTCCTATTTATTTTCCTCTTTCCACTTTTCTCTAGTCCTAAAGGGAGAAAGTCATTTGAGTGCTTCTTAGGCCCCAGGCAGCCATTTTTTCCTTTATTTTTCTGTCTTTCCCCAAGCACCTCACATTCTTATGGGGTTGTAACTCCAGCAAAGGAGAGTGGTGGGATGTTGCTTCCCCTTGGTTAAGAGCAACCTTGCATTGCCCTCTAGTGACACTTTTCCCCTCTGCAGATAATAAGACAGTGCATTCTTAATTTGTATTTGGAAGCAGTTGGCTGTGAAACTCAGATTTAACTTCAGATGTTTGGCTAAATGGACACAACAGTTCTAAAATGTAGAAGCCAGATAAAAATGTGCATACGCACACTGCTATCCAAAGACTCTAATTTTAAAAGCCACGCTTGCCCTTCTGTTTATGTGGCAAATTTAATTGCTTAGCATCTACTTCATTTGCCTCTCCTTCTAATGACTCAATAATATGTCACTTGATTAAAAATGGATGTCTCATACTACTTGTACTTTTTATATAGTTATCTCATAACATATGGTACATTAGAGTAGGAGTAATGTTTAACATGTATATAGTGCTTTATATCCATAGATCTCAAAGCAAATTTCAAAGAGGTAGTAAATAGACACACTTTAAAGAGAGGGAAGTTGAGGTGCAGAGAAGTAAAATGCCTTGCCTAAGGTTGCAGAATGAGTCTCTGGAAGATCTGGGACTAGCACACAAATTGTTGTGTATTATTTGTATTACCATAGTGCCTAAGACCTGGTCACATGCTAGGCATTGTGTACGTACACACACACGCTCGCTCTCTCTCTCTCTCTCTCTCTCTGTTCCAAGGAGCTTACAGTGTAGGTATAACACACGCAACAACAAATGGAGATGGACAAACAAGGAAGCACAAGGATCAATGAGACAATATTGATTATTGAATAGGCTGCTATTAGACCATGGGCTAACTGTTGTGAAAATGTGTGGGGTTTTTTGTTTATCACAGCAAAAGAGAGTTCTGAGGAGGGAATTGAAGGTGACTAGTCAGGTAGCTTTGCAGATGTTCATGGGGAGTGCCTCCTAAATCTGTGGGGCAGCATGGAACAAAGCATGAGGTGCCTGTTTGAAAATTTAATAAGTGGACACTGGAAGCTGGCATTTTGGGCCAGCTGAGTATTGACTGCTCCATAGCAAATGAGAGATGATAGATAGATAGGGTAGGGATTGGCTGTGAAGGGCCTTGAAAGTAAAGTCAGGTTTCCTGACTGCGAGTGCCGTGTTCTATCCACTGGACAAGGCTGCCTGCTTCCCCTAATGTTTTAATTATGCTATCTGTTTATCCTGATCCCCCACCATGGATCTGATTGTCCAATTGTCTTCAATGTAGTTGCATTTGTTGTCAGTTGCATCGCACAATATTGACTGCTCTCCTTCCAAGCAACCACCAGATCCATCCTTGTCTCATTCTATCCAAAAGCTACACACTAAGATAGTATTTCATTCATATGAATTGCGACCAGTGTCTTCTGATTGTGTCTTCATTGTTTACAGATACACCCTGCATGTCAATTTCCTGCTCCCTCAGGCTCGCCTTACCTTGCATAATGAAAACATACATTTCAACAGATTAACTTTATTCTCACAGTAAAGAGATCCTATAGCTTCCCATGTTGTCTTTCTGCTCTTTTTCTATTCTCTACCCCTACTCAGTGTTTTCAATGTTGTTGTTTTAAAGATCCAGAAAATACAGTATACACTTCCCACCCCTTTTTGAAATAAAAAATGTGTTTAATTGCTGCTACTTGCAAAGTATTTTTCCTACCATATTTTAATTATATGGTGACAAAATCATAATTCCTTAAAAACAGAGTAGTGGTATGAGAACATTGCTGGCTTTTTACTAACTTAACAGCCTCCAAACATTTAAGCAAGTCTTCTTTTGGCTCCACAACTTCTGCCTTTTTTAAAGAAAAGCTTCCTATAATTATTGATGGATGATTATTTTATTTTATAGCACTGCACTTTATTTCTCTGCATCAGACCGTGCTGAGTGTTGGTGAGAGAAGACTTCAATATCTTCTTTTCAGTTCCCAGGCAAAAAAACTCCATTAAATTGGAGTTAGGATTGAGTGCATGATGGTAATTTTAAGGATAAAACTTCTTACAGGGATGTTTTAATTATCCTAAAACTAAGCATAATGAATCAAGGAAATTTAGTGTTAACATAAAAACAAAAAAAACCACATGTGTTTAAAGTATTACATTGAATTAAGGCATCCAAAGAACCTTAACTTGGCCCTGTGTGATGCTGTTCAATAGCCATGTGATTAAGGCATTTTAGTGTTTATGATCCCAAATCAGATGGAACTACTTTAAGAACATGTTAGGGTTTTACATATTTCCCCTTATGGTTTTAAGGATTAGCTCCTAATGAAGTTACAGCTTCTTATTTTAAATGAAAGAAGTAGTTAAATTAGACTGGTTTTACTTTTCCTATTCCCAGCTAATAAAGAAATCAATTTTAACATAAACTAAATTAGTGGATTTGAGCCAGACATGATGTGTTTGGAGGAAGTAAGTAATGCAAAATATCCTCAATTCCACTTCTCAATGGTTCCAGCTAATTTTCTTTTATCTAAGTTCCATTGATTTACTTGCATCCTGTTTGTATTAATTTGTATTCCTATTTCTCTTTAGTGACTTTCATTTTAATTTAACTGTCAGCCAGTATTCTTTTCTACTTTGCTAAACTATATTTTGATCTGTTTTTATTGCAAACTCTCACTTACCAGCAAAGAAATCAGCTGTTACTTTTTTTAAAAGTAAAAGTGCTGAATTTAGAAAAATAAGTTTATTTTATAGCATCAGCTGTATGTTTGGTACTTTATAGAAAGGCATAAGAACCAGTTCTCACTCATGAAAAATGTGCAGTCTGGCTTGCTGGGGCTTGGAAGTGACACAGAACAGTGATGTTATAAACAGGCCTTTCTGGTTGTATAATTTTAATTTCCCTTTTCTTAAAGGAATAAAGATTTAAAAGAAGTGATGCTTTTGTTATGTGCTCATTCACAAGTGAAAGAAGGCAATTGGCTCTTTTAAGGGTCCCTACTGCATTTAGGTTCCGCTTATCTGAGTGGAACCAAAGAGGGATCAAGAAGTAGCCAAACCAGGTGATCGATAGCGTGCACTGTGGGAATGGGAGGATCTTTATGCCCCATGCATTTGGCAACTCTCTCATGTCAATTACCAATCAGCAGCTGAGGATGGCTGTAACGAAGATTCCAGTAGCTATAAGGGAAACTGAGGCGCGGTGTCCAAGATACATAGGCTGCAGCCATGAGGTTGTGACCTACAATAGAGGGACCCATTACAGAGGGTGTCCATGGATACTAGGGGACACCACAGTCAAGGGTCCTGACTCTCTGCTCTCTCAGAAGCAAAACGGAGGGCTTGTGTATACTGTAGACGCTATAGTGGCACAGCTATGGTACTGCACACATACTGCTGTAGCACTGTCATATAGACACTTGCACAATAGCTGAAGGGGGTTTTCCTATCGCTGTAGGTGATAGCTCAGTTGAAGAAAGAATTCATTTGTCGACCTTGTGGTGTCTACATGCGGGCTTAGGAGAGTGTAACTGCATCTCTTATGGGTGTGAATTTTTCACAATCCTGAGAGACATAGCTAGGTGTAAGTTTTAAATGTAGTCCAGGCCATAAGAGGGAGTTGTCCTTGGGGGAGGAGCATGGTTAACCTATGGAGGGGATTTGTTTCCTCAAATACAGCCCAGGAATAGAGAGAGACATCCCCTGTTCCCGTGCATAGAGAGGATATGCCATAGCATGAGGGAGAAGGACGTAAATCCCTTTGCCACCTGACACTTGGCAGTAGGCTGCTTCCTCAGCAAACCCAATTTATTGAAGGGAAAAATAATAGATTGAGGTTTTATGGACTGTTGGGACAATCTTAATGCAATAGGGTTTCCTGGAAGGATTGGATGCCAGAATCATATTGAAAAGTTGAGCGGTTCTCACTGGATTCAGAAAGGGATGAGAGCATAACCAGATAGAAGTTCTCTCCTGTCCTTGTGGCAGTAGCTACCTGCAAAAACTAAGTCGGGGTCAGAGAGGAGAGTCGGGCAGTGGTCCACATTGATAAAGGCCAGCTCAGGTCACTTAAAGTCTGAGGTGGGTGGAATTTGGTAGTTGGTGCTGAGAGCCAGTGTGGAGACCATTTGGACACAGCTAGACCTCTGGAAGCTTGGATCTTGATTGACCAATTTTGTCCAAGAGTAAAATAGCTAGTACACCTCTACCCTGATATAACGTGGTCCTCGGGAGCCAAAAAATCTTATAAGTTAACCATGTTATAGTGAAACGGCGTTATATCGAACATGCTTTGGCTTCAAGCATTTCCGTTATTATTACAGTATTTGACACAAGAAGTTTTATTCTTGATGTTGTTTTAGAAAGGGGTGCATCTGATGTCGTCCTTCACATCAAGCCCGGGGTCGGGGCTCACAGCCCCACGTTCCTGTTGGGGCTCGCAACTTGCAACCGCGTGCTGGGGTCGGGGCTCGTGACCCCCCACATAACCGGGTTGCGACTCCCAGTTTGAGAACCAATGTTGTAGACGAGACATTTTTGCTTTACTGTGTTATATCTGAATTTGTGTTATATTGGATCCAGTTATATTGGGGGAGATGTACTTTAAATATTCAGGTGTATATAGTCGGGGTGTTCTTCTTCTCTATCAGGGTTAGTAAGTGCTTGAGCAAAGAAAGACTTTAAAAAGGACTTCAGAATTTAAGGATCTTAGAGATCTGAAGGATCTGATACCTTGACTCTGAGTTAAAAAACAATTAAAGGATGGCAAGGTGCATCAAAATGTTATAACAGTGTGCGGACATTGGGATTTGTTGCAGAGGCAGTCTCTATTAAGATTTAATAAGGGATTCAGCAAGGAAGGATTAAGATAAGGTTTGGAATTCAGCAGGGTGGATAAAAATAATTTTTAAAATAGATGATTTAAATCAGTTTTTTAATTTAATTACATAAGTTTATTTTTAAATAACAAAATCTGTTTTAGCAGGCATTGAACAGCTCCCAACATAGTTGCAGTCGGGGGAAAAATTATGCTTATAGTCTACGGTTTTCACATATTTATAGCTTTCTGCAACAATAACCCTTTGGCTGAAATTTTTCAAAGTTTAATGCCTTCCTGAAGATGGTTTGTTTTTGTTTGGGTTTTTTGAGTATTTAAGCAAAATATTTGTCTGTATCTGGCAATGGTGGAAAAATAGTTTTTGTTTTAAGTACTTGAGTTTCACAACTTTGAGACTGCATTAATGCATCCACAGAATAGCAGCATTATAAGTAGCAAGTACAAGCTTGCACTACACTACACCATCTTATCATTGTCTCATTATCGGAGAGGAAAACCAGTGTCTGACGATCGTTTATTGCCTGTCATCTTTGCTGAGACTGCCAGCAAAGTTATCAAATGTTAAAATGATTTTTCTGGTGTCACTGAAACCTGTTGACAACAGTTCAACTCAGAAATGTCTCTGGCTGGATTTGAGTTTAGTGACTTGCATGTGATCTTCTGAGCTATCCTGACTTCCAGCAGAAGTTTTGGCATGGTTATTTTAAGTATTGTATTTCAAAAGGAAGAGGCAATCTAGAATGCATAAAATATTCTTGATTAAGTTTAGTCTTAATTAGCTTTTAGAGGCAATGTTATACATGTATCTCAAAGCAAACTAAAGTCCCTGATGTTGCAATGAGTTCCTCTGTGGAAGAGGTACAGCAAAGAATTAGATAATATCAGTTTGTCAAATAAGTCTCAGATATTTGCTGCTTGGTTTTCTACACATTTAAATACTGTACCATTTATACCTTGACAACTTGTTTTGCTTTTTTTGATTTGGCTTGGATTTTTTTAATTATAACCCAATAAGCAGATGTCTGTTCATTGATTTTCAGAACTTACGTATTTAGTGAATTGAAACAATAATATTTCTTTTCTGATGTATAGTTCTTTAAGGAAGACGAGATAGACCTGCTAACATGAGGAGTTCAGCTTTTTCAACATTTTTCCTCTTGAACATGATTGATATCCATTGTATGTTGTTGCTCATTATAACTGCAGCCTCTAGGGGGGAAAAAAGAAAAAGGAGTACTTGTGGCACCTTAGAGACGAACAAGTTTATTTGAGCATAAGCTTTCGTGAGCTACAGCTCACTTCATCGGATGCACGAAGGCTTATGCTCAAATAAATTTGTTAGTCTCTAAGGTGCCACAAGTACTCCTTTTTCTTTTTGCGAATACAGACTAACACGGCTGCTACTCTGAAACTTCTAGGGCAGTTATCATTAAGGTGGCATCAGAGTTTGTAAATCAAATTTTAAATCCAGATTATTTACTCTGAGCAGAAACTTGATTTTCAAGGTCTCCATCTAGATGTGACTTTTTCTGCAAAAACTCTAGATTTATTTATTTATTTTTGCTGTGGTTATACCAAACTACATGTCACATGTTAATTTTTAGGATATAATACCTTTCTGTTGAAAAAATGACACTATTACTAGTATAAATGGCTAGTACACATTTGCAGTAGTACTTTTCATAAGGTATGTAGAAGTGGGAGTGGTAGCAAGCCTCAAAGTTAGGTTACATAGTGTTTCATTTCAAAATCCATTTTAATTCATTTTTTAACAGAGCTTTTGAATGTAGTTTGTTGCTAATGGTGAATTTTGCTGGAATGACTGCCCTGCACCTTTAAGCAGGGTGTAGTGAGGTATTTGGCTAGCTGGCGGAATGAAGCGAACTGTGCTTTATGGAAGTGGGCAGGGAGGAGAGATGAAATTGGCTGCAAAAAGGGTCAGTATGGTTGCTGTCTCATCCCCTGGGAAAGAGGGATTTAAAAGGGGCAGCCCTATGCCTTAACCCTCCCTTTTGCATGGAGCTGGCTGAGGCGTCACCCTCCCTCTCCTTTAGGTGGTAAAATACCAGGTTTGGTCTAGACCTGCTGTGGGCATTACGCTAGCTACCCCTTTGTTAAGGGGGCTGGAAAGGAGTTTATTCTCTTGCCAAAATATTGACCTAGGTGGCATTGGGGTTTTTTCTCTTCCTCACAGCAGGTTCTGGAAGAGCTCTGTTCATGCATGGCATGAAGGGTGGTAGGCTATATGTGCAACTCATTATTTAAGTGTATGGGTGGTACAGGTACTGCATAGGAAAGGTATACAGTGACTGGATAAATGGCTTGTAAAAGAACTTAAAATAGGTGTTTGGTAAAGGAGGGGGGGCAGTTGGGGACTCCTGTGATTGGTACGGCAGGGAGCCAACCACCATTAACCCTCTTACTGTGGGGGGGCAGGAGCAGAGGGACCTGGATACTAAGGTCCAAGCAATGGATTTGCTGGAGGCACCTGGGTGGAAAATGAGGAGGAGCTGGTAAAAGTCCACTGGGTAATTACGGAATAAACATGGGGTTACCTGCACTGTACACTTTATCTGCCAGATAGTCCAAGACATCTAATAATAAAGTTGCGGCCTGATTAAACCCATGTCAAATGTCTCCTGTCTTTCTTTCGGTATAGCCAGAAAATGAATGAGTGAAAGTTGTTCAGCTGTAATTAAGTGGGGAAAACAATTTACCTGTGTGTTGCATCACAAGAACTTATTTTACAGCTCTGCTACCAAAATATCCAAATGCATACAGGTCTTCTAAGCCAATTTTGTTTTCATTTCAGTGGCTTTCTTGGTTCGTTGCTTTCTCGCAAGTTAGTCTGGTCTGTTATGATTTTGTGAGCTGTGAATCTGCTAAGGGGCATAGGACAGAAACCCCTCTCATGTACTCTTCAGTAAGTCTGCATTTGGGAAAAGTGCCTAGTATGCTAAGCTTCAGTTGAGCATGTGCTCTGAAGATGCACTTAATATTTGGGTAGATAATGCTGTAAGTTTGTGACTTTTATATATGTATGCATTTGTGTGCACACATTCTTACGTATTGTAGGCAACACTAATTGTAATCCCTGTAGTAAAGGTTGCTTAATGTTTTTATTACAAGACCCTGTTTTATTGTGTATATGACTTTGCCAAGCTTAAGCATATGTTGTGAAATGTTCCATCTAGGTTTCTGTGTCTAGGTAAAACTTTTTTTTTTTTTTTTTTTTTTTTTTTGAAAGGTTCAGCAAAAATTATTCAACTTTTTCCAAGAATGAGGTTAGAGGAAAATTCTGAAAACTATTTCATTAAGGAAACACTAGGGCTATCATACTTTGGCATATGCACTTGAGATATGGCAATAAGATTGTCCAGATGTCAAAGATGTTCTTTTTGCCATCCCCAAGAAAATCTGCCCTGATTTTGTCAAGTTATAAGAATCTGAAAAAAAAAAAATCACAATTTTCACATTCTTAGTACAAGTTTTTAAGAGGCTGACAGTACAATTCTCAAAGATTTCATCTGAACTGAGCATGAGCTACTGCACAGTACCATTGCTGCCCCAGGGACTGAGCACATTTTGGGGCTGAGCAGGATTTGTCCCACAATTGCTCCATCTGACAGATGAGAGACCACTGTGTTTCCAGATACCAGTGCTCTTTGGTAGCACCCAGGCAGCATGGAATGGAAGGAGGAAACAGCCTAAGTTGAATGCAAAAGAGTAAGAGGGTTACCACCTCTCTAGGTTTTCCTGGGATAGTCCCCTTTTTTGAGGTAGTTGTCCCAGGAAATCTGTAAGGGTGCCCAGTACACATTGTCTAGCTGTATGGGCATAGGATCATCCTGGATGTCCCTATTTTTTGTACATCAGAGGTGGCAGCAATAGGTGAAGAACAGAATAGTGAGAAAGGTCAGGAATAGGCAGGGAGTTATAGGAGCAGAAGGGATAGAAAGAGTAGGAGCTGGGGGTAAGACATGGTCAGAGTCAAACATGGGGGATGAGCAGTAGGGCATGCTCCACTATAGAACCTGAAAGTGAACTCATGTTCATGAGTCTTGGCATTCCTCTGCTGTTGATTGAATACCACTGGCAAAATGTTTTATGCCTGGCTGACATAGAGGAGAACAGGATGAGGCCATGTCTACACTACAGAGTTATGTTGACTCAAATAACTTTGATATGCAGCTGCCGCAGTAGTACATTGCTTGTGTGCATGCATGCTTGGCTAGTTGTGTCAGCGAAGAGTGTACTCACCAGAAGCGCTTGTATCGATGCAGAGTTCAGTTGCACCATGGGCAGGTATCCCACTGTACAACTTGCCACTGTCTAGCATGCTCTCTTTTGGCAATCCATGATGGGGCCAAAATGAGTCATGCAGGGGTGACTGGAGCATGGGGTCAACTTCCCATAATTTCACCTGTCTCCCTTTCTTTTCAAAATCCCACAAATCTACATGGCCCTCCTCATTGCCCACCATTTCTGACAGACGCCTGGAGCCTGCATTATTGTCTTGAACATTGCAAGCACAGAGTGCATGACTGTGCAGTCTTTGCAGAGGCGCTAGAATAGACACGGGGAACATGATGATTCCTTGGAGAACAGATTGTTGTGGGACATAGTGAGAAACAATTCAAGTTTGTTGGTGGCATTCACAGAGCAGCTGCCGATTGTGGAGTGCCAGTTCTAGGCCTGAGAAACAAGCACTGATTCATGGTGTTGCGTTGTAATCAGGTTTGAGATGATGAGCAGTGGGAGGAGTGTTGATGTGGTTCCACATGATAAAATTTCAATTTTGTCAGTTTGCTTTAAAAAAGCAAACTTTTAAAAATGTAATTTACTCACATTAAGAGTGTTAAGATTGCATACTCAAGCAATCCAAGTTAGGAAATGCAGTGAATGCCACTAAATAGCAACTCTGATATTATTAATATCTGGTTAATAGCAACACTAGTGATCACAAGATTCTGCTGGGGGCTTTTTCCTTCTCATGAGTAGATAAGGTGCAAATCAGTGGATGCTGCACTAGCTAGTTGTGATATCATTTCTAGAAGTTAATAACTTCTACTTGAGAAGTGTGCTTGAAGCTACTGGAGGCATTGAATTTCTCAGAGGTAGTAGATAAGCCCAGGAATTGTAGGCCCTTTTTTCCCAGGCCCATATACCCACATAGCCCCATTTCTCCACCCCTGTGGCTTTCTGATTGTATACCTTTTTGTGTAATACAAGTCACAACACCTGAGGATAAATCCTTGTGGGGTCACTTAATTTCTGCTTTGTTTGAGCTTGGAGTGAGGTGGGAAGCGTTGGAAACCCTGTAACCTGCTTTGTAGAATAAAACATATTGAGTCCAGTGCAGATACATATCCATGAATTGAGAATTCATTACCTATGAGCACTTGAGTTTGCAATTTAAAAACCTGCTTTTCTTCTGAGCATTCATGCAAGTAAATTTTAGTTCAAGAGAAGATATAGGGAGTGTGAGCATAGCTGAAGCAAATTCACTTTGGAATTTCAGTTAATGTTTGTGGGAATTGTGTTTTACAGTATCTTCCTGATTCCTATTTCTTGTGCTCATCTATTCAAAAATTGGTATAAATAAATCATAGTTTGGGGCACAATACAGTATAGTTTTTGATGCTAGGGTATTATCGTTGTATACCTGGTTCTGTGAACCAACTCCAAAAGAAATGATTCATGAGTAATTTTGATATTTTACAATAATAAATAGTAAAGATACTAGTTTTCATCTATTGTAAATTCAGATGAAAGCCAATAAAAAGATTGGGAAGGAAACATAGCTAGCTGTTGCATTTTTGTTGGCCCTGGGGTAAAGTAAACAACTAATTCTGTGTGGAGGAAAGCTGGCATTGTGGAGAATGCTGAATTCTCTGACATCTGTTCGTTGCATTTTGCATCACTTAGTCAATTGTGTACTGGTTCATCAGTGTAGTAGAGGAAAAACAAATGAACTGAAGATTAGCAGTCAACACAATATTAGTGTGTATTGAAGCAGATGATGATTTAGAATACTTTAATGTGTCTGTACTTTCGGTAAGTATAGTTTTTAAAAAAAACTTGCAAAGACCAACTGCCTTACCATGAGTACATTCCTGCCTGAAAATCTCACTTATGTTTCACTTCCCGCCAACCACCCGTTTGAAAGTTGTTGGAGGCACCTGACTAGTCAGTTGACATCCACAGCATTCCTGATCTTAGCAGCCAGCCAAAGTGAACGCAGTAAATGCAATTTGTTGTCATCCTTTTAATATGCAGACTTCACTTTGAATGGAACTGACAGTACACAAAACATGTATATATTGTATGCATTCCACTTTCCAACTGTGAATTTTCAGAACAAACAAGAACTAGTTGCAGAACTGCAAAATGCTCAAGGTTCTGCCAGTTTCCTGTAATGAACTTTGAGGTTTATATTATATGTAGAAAAAATTAATTGCATATTTTCCATTTTTTTTCCTAATTGACATTCTGAGCTGTTTTGTGCTTTTAAATAGTTGCCTTATTTTTGAGAACAAGATGCACAGCCCTTTGGCAAAATTGCTGCTATACTGCAAGCTTGCTTTCTGGGCTACTTCACACAGAGCATTTGTGGTGTTCATTGCTTTTTTCCCCTCGTTATTTTTCTCTTAAGTATTTTTCTCTTTTTCCTGGGGTGGAAGAAAACCCTTAAAAGCTTTTATAAGTAAAATTGTGATTTACATTAATTTAAACTTGAAATTGGTGCCCACGAGAAACTTTTGAAACATTGTACTGTTGCAAATTCTAAACTAAAACAACTGAAATACTTGATGTGGAGACAGAAGAGAATCTTTGTCATTTGTCTGATATTCATTCTGGTGGCTTAGTGCTAATTGCACTATTTGGGAAAACCTTTTGTTGCAAATATTTTTTTGTTATTAGTGTGAACCCAGGAAATCCTAGCATACAAAGCTTGATAATTTCAATTGTTACATCACTGGAGATGGTGCTTCTAAATAGCTTACCACTAATGACATTTGGATATGAACCAGTAACTCCATTAGTAACTTTTACCAGACTTTTCAGTATATCATACTTCATTTTCTCAGCAGTAGATATTCAGAAATAGCTCTGCACGCAATTATATGTGCGTGATTGTGGGTTTTTCTTTATGCTTTTGGATGTGCTAATTTAATTTCTCATTTAATTCTGTTTCTACTATATAATGTCTCCAGAAAGTAAGAGTGCCTCACCACCATCCATGCTATGTACTGAATAAGGCAATGGTTCTCTGGATAAAATGCTGTATGCCCATGTAATTAAAGACTGTATCAATTCTGCTCCCTTGTACAGACCATCTTAATTTTGGTATTTCTTGAGTTCTGACTTCTTGACTTTGCAATCTTAACATTTTTAATATAGTTTTTTATGTGCAAGTATGTAGATTTAAAAAATAAAAGCAAATTCTATTATTTTCAACTATATAATTCACAGTCCACCCTCAATCATAAATATCATCAAGGTACCTTGAACCTTCAGTACTTTAATACGAGCCTCTATCGCTGAGGTTAAAGTAGTAACGAAGTTAGCTAGCAGCAGAAGACTATTCTCCTATATGAACTAGGTATTAGTGGAGAACATGTAACACACTGAAACAGTGTGCAGAATGTACTACATCTAAGGCAGGTTCTGGGTTCTATTCTCAGCCATGTGACTTTTTAGTGGGGCATTAGATCTCAATTAATAAAGGTTACAACTACTCAGAATCAACACTGATCAGTAGAAGTGTATCTAGATATCAGTTTTCTAGTTACCAGCTCTGTGCACCAACTATTTACGCACAGGATATTTTGATGGGGGGAAAGCATCATGATTCGCCTTTGTTTTCTCTAGAGGCTTAGTGCTCTGAGTTGCTGAAGCACAAGACTGGAGCTGTGCGTGACCAGTACCGATGGAATTTTGTTGCTTTCGGCAGCAAGCCAGGAAGAAGGTGTAGTGAGCAAAACACAAAATAAAAATAGTGATTTTTTTTTGATGATTTATTACCTGGCCAGATATGACTGGATTATCACTGGGCCTTTCTTGTGCCAGTCCTGCAGCTTTTCAAAAAATGTTTGGAAGAATTTTTATAAGGTAATGGGTTGACAGTGTTAATACAGGGGTAATTACTGCTATCCCTATAGTATCTGTGACGAATATTTAGTGTTTGGAGAGTGATTTTGATATGTATGATTCTACGTAAGTGCCAAACTTTTTTTTTTTTTTTAAATACAACCTTCTTTCAGTAGTTGTGGCTGTGTGGATATACCGTTGTTCCTGAAGAACCTGTTAAAAGATAAATAAAAGCTTCTCTGATAACTTTCACGAATGCTAAATCCTCCTTTTTTGTCTTTTGGTAGCAGAAAATATTATCCTATCAGTTTAATTTACTGTCTAGGAGTATACCAGAGTCTGTTGTCCGACCATTCACACTGGAAAGTCTAAGATTATTTTGGCTGTGAGAAAGGAAAAGACAATCCTCTTTTTAAATAAGATATTTACAACATGCAGTGAGATTAAGAACTCCCATTTTTCACAATCTCCTATCAATTAACAGTCCATATGTTTCTTTGTGAAATAACTACTGTTTTTCTCTTGGCTGTTCCTTCAAAAAGTTGACATTTTATGAGGTTGTGGAGGTAAACTGACTTACGGTACTGCGTGTCCCTTCAATAATACAGTTGTAGATGCTCTATGAAGCCTTTAGATGTCAAATTAAGTTATACAAGAATAAGATAACTAATTGTGGTTATCCTATTGTGATGTAAATTTTCTGTACCATAGTTGAATCATAGTAGGAAGTAATTTTGATTGAACATTCAAACAGTGTTATTTGGTGCTCTTAAAGGGTTAAAACAGATAGGAATTGCTGTACTGGTCCAGATGAGCTGTCTGTATACCGTAGACTTCTGTCTCTGACAGTAGTCGGTATCAGATGCTTTAGAAAATGGTGCACAAAACCATTAGTAGACAGATATTGAATAACTTTGTCCACAGGGAAATATTCTTTCTGCCCTCAAGCAGTTAATAGTTGGCTTATGCCAGACTACTTAACTTGTCTAAACCTTCCATATAATTGATGCTGTCCATATAAATGATCTTTTCTTGCATCTTTTCCTCAATTTTCTGTGGCAGGGAGTTCCACAGGTTTACATATTGTTAAAATTCTTTTTTCAGTCTTAATTAGTTCCCTTTCAATTTAAGTTAATGTCTTCTTGTTTTTGTATTAAATAGGATTGTCTTGTTTCCTTCTCCATGCCATTCTTTATTTTATATATCTCTACAGCATTCCCTCTTCTTCACCTCCTCTCTAACCTAAACAGACCCAATATTTTGATCTGTCGTTGCATGGAATTCTTTCCATTCGTCTATTCATTATAGTTGCCGTCTTTGGCTTTCTTTTCTTTCTGCTAATCTCTTCTGAGATGAAGTGACAGGACCTGAACACAGTATTCGAGGTGGTGTACCACTGATATATTGCATATAATAGTGTTATAAGATTTTGGCCTAAGTTCCATCTACTGAAAAGCCCCTTTGATTGTTTCTCTAATCCTAAACTAGAGTAGGAGGGTCAGACCGTTACTGGAGAACATAAGAAGACTAGAATTGCTTTCATTGAGAGCTCTCAAATAGTCTTTTAAATACTAATTTAAATATGGCCCTGCATTTCTTCACTGACTGCTTTGATTAGCCTGCCGGTCTTAAGGTGCTCCAGCAGCTTTTTCCATTTCCTCACTGCTCTGTAACTCAATGTGAGATAGTGGAAAGGGCAAAAGATCAAAATTAACTAGGAAGTAATGTTTTTCCTACAATTCTGAAAGGCACCAAAGAGGAGGAGTCCTTATTTCTTAAGGAGAGAATAAAGGACTCATTGAGAAGTAAGTCTAGATTTCACCTTTTGTGGTTCAGTCCCGGGTTTACCTCAATCCTACCAGTATGAAAGCCTTTCAATCCTCCTCTGAGCAGAGAGAGGGTAACAGTGATTTCGCAACTGCCATAGTACCTCATTGTCCTTTGGAATTACTTCTCTGCCATTCCCTTGCCACTTTGATCCTTCCTCAGCCACATTTGTGAAAATTTAAGTAATAGTTTTTGAACATCATTAAGATGGGGCTTAATTAATATTCTAAATAAGAACAGGAATAAAGTGTCTGATCTGCATTTTGAAATGGCTTTGTGATTTATAACCTTTCTGATTATTACATAAGCATGTTTTATAATTAACTAAATTGGTAATAATACAAGCACCAAATTGCAAAGCTATTTAGGACTTGTTCACAAACATCAAGTCTTTTATAATATTCATTTTACTAATTTTTTGTTACATACAACAGTTATTCCTTAATAGCATTGTCAGTTTTGGTCGTCCAGGAGTTGAATGCTACTGCCAACATGACGGTGAAGCTGCAGTAATCCAGCTCCAGTTCCTGATTAATGAGGTGTGTAAAGAGTTTAATCTTTACTGTAATTCAAAAAGAATTTACATCATATATTTAAGGCTGTGTTTTTAAAGCATTCGAATACAAATAAGAATATGAATTACTGTTTCATATATTTATCGAATAGTAATAATTTATTCATTGTCCTTGTATATTAACTTTTTGCTTGCTCTGTTCCAAGAAAAAAATACAGGTGTCCAAAAATAAATTATTACTAAAGTAATTTTCTCTTTGGGGTACTTTATCACAGTAAACAAGATGATAGCGTTCATAGTTTTTTCTTAGAAAAACTATGGTCAAACATTGCAGAATGGATAAGCTCGAAACCTTGTCTCTTTTACCAACAAAAGTTGGCCCAGTAAAGATATTACCTCATTCGCCGTCTCTTTCTAAACATTGCCAAAGCTATTTAGTCTGACCTTTATTAGAAAACATTGTTAATTGAGTAGCTACACATCTGGAATTTAAAGGGACACCATTAATATGAAAGATAGGTCATTTAAAAGAACTAATTTATCTACATCTGCTCCAGAAACACCTTGCCAATTTTTGTGGCTTAACAATTCTGAGTTTTAATTATTTTTTGCTTTCTCCTGTTGCTTAGTTCAGACAGAGGAAACTAACAAAAATGCTGTCATATGCGAGAAGTAAACAAGCTGGAAAAATAAAAATATTTGTTTTCCTGTAGGCTCTTAAATAATGTACTCAGAGATGTAATTTGTAAGAGTTAGTAGGTGTTAACATTTTCAGACAGAACTGTTAGTTTAAAAAAAACCCAACGTTTAATTTATAAATTTTTTGCTAGTTTCAAGAATATTCATGAAACGTGATACAGTAGTTCTGGGATCTTAGGGAACAAACTACTGTTTTTTCTTGACACATTGATGTAAAATCACTAACAGTTATAAGGGATATCGGGAAAACTAAATAGTTTTCTAAAAAGAAGTGGTAAATATTTTTCTAAATACTCCATCAGAAATATCACCAAAAGCTTTATTACTTTCTACAAGGCAATATATGACTTATTTAAGAATTAGTCTTTTTTTCTATGGTGAAATACACATTGTATATTGTATTTAATGTGATCCAGTAGCTTAAAATGTGTACCTTTTCAATAAATAAAACTGGTACTCATTTCCATGTTTTTATTAATGTTCTTATTACATTTACCACAAAAGTAAATTTTTAAAGTTAAAGTAACAGCTTCAAGTAGTAGTAGTATAAATTTGCTAAAGCACTTTTCAGTTTGAATCATGGTCTTGCTATAAAATTTCTTCACATTGATGTTGGTTAAACAAGTCTCTGGAAACTGAATATTACACAAGTGAAAGATGGTATAAACTTTAAATGTAGATGAACATCTGAATGATCCTTTTTCTCAAGGGAGCTCTTGTGAGTGCTTTGGCTGATGACACTTTACATCTATGGAATTTGCGTCAAAAGAGACCCGCTATACTTCATTCACTCAAATTTAACAGAGAAAGGTAAGAATTGGGTCATAATCACCTGCATATGTATATTTTTAAAAGTATATGAAGTGTGTGTAGGTGTATGTAATATGTTCTAAAGAACAGATTGATAGAACAGCAAACTATCTCAAGAATATTTTACCTAAACTGGTACAGATTAAGGTTCTGGTCCTGCAACTGACTGTGTGGGCTTGAGTTGCAGGATAATTAGGACCTAAGTTAGTTGAATCAAGTAGAAACACTAATGTATTTAAACACCCTTTTATTTTCAACACAGTTACTTACAATTCAATTTGTCTGACAAGAATGAGTGCTAAAGATAGTCACCATGATGAAAATTACTTGCAGCCTGATCCAAAACACACCTAAATAAATAGAATCTTTTCATAGTCAATGGGCTTTGAATTTGACACTTCATAATCAGTTGTATTTACATGTTTGGTGTATCAGAGTAACACTTGTACTAAAAATATTTTTAGTGTTACTAATCTCATTAGATCATTTAAACCATCATTATACGAGAGACACTGAGTTGGCTTTTAAAGTGGGATTTCAATTTTTTTTATTGAAAAATCCAAAATATGTAGTGGAGAAAAGTAGAAGGGGTTGATAAACTTCCTTTGAAATTAAAAGGAGTACAAAAAATAAAAAATTTGTGGCCTAGAAAACTAGATGTCATTGAATATTGAAGTGCTACTCCTAAATTTTTTTTAAGTGCTAAGAAGTACTAAAGGATGCATAAGTAGATTGGGTACACATTCTGTAGTAGTTCATTAATTTTGCTTTGTGCTGTGAGAGGAGCTAAGATAGTTGTCTTCTTGATTTTATAGTAGACTAATATTTTTGTTCCAAAACTCGTTAAGGAGAATGTTATGATTAGCATGAAACACAATAGGGTTCACCTGTAATTGAAAAAGAGGTTGCTGCACCGACTGATGGGATTGAATAGCCTTGTTTGTAGTACTTAAGACTGATCCCTAATGTCTCATACTTTGCTTATTTTTACATTTGGAGTAAGTTTATAGTTAAGACTACGTTTTAGTCACGGGTATTTTTAGTAAAGTCATGGACAGGTCACGGGCGGTAAACAGGTTTCAGAGTGGTAGCTGTGTTAGTGTGTATCAACAGAAAGAATGAGGAGTACTTGTGGCACCTTAGAGACTAACACATTTATTTGAGCATAAGCTTTTGTGGACTAAAGCCCACTTCACCAGATGCAAAATTCACGGCCCGTGACCTGTCCATGACTTGTACTGTATACCCCTGACTAAATCTTGCGGGGGGGGGGGGGACAAGAGGGGGGCGGCACGAATGCTGGAGGGGGGTGGGCGGCCCAGGGGCGTCGCGGATGTTGGGGGAGGGGGCGGAGGCAGCACTGAGAGTTGCCTGGCCATGCCTCCGCCTAGGAGCTGAGGGATGTCACTTTTTCCGGTAAGCGCCGCCTAGAGCCCTCACCTCCCCCCATGCCCCAGCCCTGAGCCCCCCACACACCCAAACTCCTGCTGCTGCTGCTGGGGGGGGGAGAGGGGCACGGTGGCCCAAGATTGCCCCAGCAGCAGCTGGTGCGGCTGTCCCGGGGCCACCCGAGCTGCTCAGGCGGCCCCCAGGGTCAGCTGCACTGGCTGCTGCAGAAGTCACGGAGGTCATGGAAAGTCACGGAATCTTTGACCTCCATGAAAAACTGGCAGCCTTATTTATAATAAAATATAATGGAATCTGATAGTTTTAACTGTCTCTTTACATTCAAACTTTACTATTTAGTGAGAATCATAACAAAAATAAACATCAGTATCTAAACACATTAAGATTATACAAATGCTAGATACTGGAAGACAGGTGGGGAATTTAAGAATGGTTTTATGGTTCGTGGATATTGATTGTAGTGTCATTAGCATAAGTGTGAGCTTTCTGATAAATGTATGAATCTTCCACAGCTAAAAAAGACACATTCAGTGTTATATTTGTGAATTTAAGCAGGATAAAAGCAAAGTAGATAACCAAATGTGAACAATCTAGCAAGAGCTGCAAAGACAAATTTTGCTGGTTCTCTAGCAGTGCACAATCGTTTGTGTCGCTATCGAAATTTTTATTTACACAATTGAATTAATTTCATAGTCTCTAAAGTAGATATCATAGGTCTGAAATAAAACATGGCCTCATGACATATGAAGTGGTCAGAATACTCTCTAAAACTCTAATAAATGCCTCCAACACTACATTCCTATCTCGTATTGTGGGATAAGTTTTACCAACTTCCTTGAATGGTCAGTTTTTTCTTTTGACCATATCATTTATAAAACAAAACAGACTCCAACTCTGTTAGAGGACAGAAAGGTGAAGGATAATTGTATTATGGTTACTATTGGGGACTATAGGTATATTGAAGGCAAATAATTCTAAATCCTCATTCTTGGAGTCTAAAGTACTCCTGGAAAATGTGTGTTGAATTTTTTTTTTTAAACTGGATGATATAAGTACTCTTAGTAAGGCTTGTATTTGTATTTACAAGTTGATATTTTTTTCATTACTTTGAAGTAGATACTTTACAATGCCTTTGCTTGGATCAGCTAATTTCTTAGGGTTTTTTGTACAATAAGTGAAGTTTACCCATGAGAAATTTCCAGTGAGCAGAGTTGACTGACTTGTGAATTGAGGGCAACCTCTGACAACCTAATAATGAAAAAAAAACTTCAAAATTGTATTGATATTTTTACTTGGATTAGGATTATTTTCTTATAATTTACACTAATATCTCAATTATCAAATACTAGAATTAATCATTGCACTAATTTCTTATGTAGTTATCCAAGGGCTGCAATGTGTTGCTTCAGTAGCAAACTCACTTAAAAACATTTAAACATTTAATATCTACACAATTACAGTTCAGATGCAAGTATACATAATTTATCCAAATTGAAGAACATCATAGAAAAAGCTACATCTCTCTTTTTTGCTCTTGCATGGGAGCACAAGAATGCACAGCCCCAAAGCATACAGCTATTCCAAAGAATCCAACATTGAACATTTGCGGCACTTAAAAGGGGCACGTGTGTGTCCCCCTACAGTGGAATCCATACTGAAAACCACTCTTAAAGAATGACAGTGGCTGTAGGATAAGTAAGCATTCTTTCCCTAGATAAATTGTTCCAGTGATTAATTACACACGATGTTTCAAACTTGAAATAAAGATAAATTTTTTAAAATTTCAACTTCCAGCTACTGGTTCTTATTAAACCATTGCTTGCTAAATCAGAGCCTTCAGGTTTGGGTATCTTACCCTTGTATATATGTATTTCTCTGAGAAATGGTATCTGAGATATAGAAATAATGAACTGCTGTTCAGAGGCATGTTTCCAAACATGAGAATATTGCTTAAATGTATAGAATATGGGTGCTGTGAATGATTTGAAATACAGACGTTGAGGGAATTTGTAATTGAGAAGACTTCCATTTGAAGCAGTGCACAGCAGCTCTTAGGATTGACGTTAAATTAATAATTGTTATATGACAGCAAAACTAATGGATCTATAGTATGTAAAGATAAAGAAATTTACAAGATGCCAAATGTATATTGAGGAGTGTAGAAATATTTTGGTATTGTATTTGAGAACACAGATCATCAATAATACAACTGCATTGTAGTGCATCCTAAACTTTGGCATTTAATGACTTTTTCATGCTTAACCATTCAAGCTTTATCCTTATTTTTTTAATAGTCACACAGACTTCTCAACATAAGACACTAAACATGACAACTGTTTCCTTAACACTCACTACAGTCAATTCAAAACCAAAACAGCAAACATCAGCCTTTTTATTTTTCAGATATTTGTAATAAAGGAGACCAGAACTCTTCTGAAAATGTTCTGTCTAGAGATTTTTGTGAATTGGTAGAAATGACAGTTGGCAATACTTTCTTATGCTTCATTCACCAAAGTACTCGCCACAGTGATAATTTTTAACTAGTGGCAAGTAGACCTAATTGTGTACTTGTCAATATATAGTGCATATGTTACATGTATTCTTTGTACATTACAGTAAATACATGGGAAATGTCTGTCACAAGGAAAATATATACACTGCAGATCCAAGCTTGTCTAATGGATTCAATCATAAAACTCTCCCAGGGACAACTCCTGGGGTCATGGTGGCTCAGGAAGAACTTCCTGTGTATGCTCAGGAAGAACTTCCTGTGTATGCTCAGAGCTAATGTGATGCACAGCGGACGATGACAGATGGGTCAGATTCTGAAAGAGACAAATACCCCCCAAAAGCATATACAATTAGAATTTAATTAGTCATCAGCTGGAAATTGAAAAGCGCCCTTAGGTTAAACTGGTTGATAGCATTGGTGCTACTTAATCTTTCTCTAGACATTTTCTAAGGAAATTGTTCTTGCCTTTCCACACCCCAACCCTGTATTCTGGAACTATCATAGGTAGAAATTGAAAAATAAGGAAGGGAGATATGATGGGGGGTGAAAATGAAATAACACAACCTATGATGAATTCTGTTCTTTATGGACTGTATATTCACCAACAAAAAAAGTTGTTAAAGGAGAGTTAAGTTTATCAGTGCTTTGTACCCTGCCAGAGCATGGAAGCCAGAAGCTAAAAACGGAAAGTTCTCAGAACCAGTAAGAGTACTCAACCACACACAAACAGAGACATTAGGAGAAGCCGGGAAATTGACTGGCAGTTTAAAGTGAAGGTTGTGCTTCCTGAAAATCAGCAAGAGCATTCTTAAATGGCCAATTTTAAAAATTAAAAAGTTAATCAAAAACATTCAAAACTTATTCCGCACTTCAAGTGCTGTAAATTTGTAAATGATACACTATTTTTCATGTGTAACCAAGGTTTACTCTCTCTGCTTTAGCTCAGTGCAACCTGAAGTATAGCCTAGAGCTCCTTTGTCATATCAATAATGAAATATGTAGGACATCTTGGGGTGCACTGCTACTTTGTTTGTTCAAGAGGATGTTGTATATTGGAAGCAAATGATACCCTAAAGTGTGTAGTGATGCATATTTTTTTAATCATCTGTGCTTTATATTGGGGGGGAGGAGGGGAATGCCCTTCCAACAGGGAAAAGGCTTTACCAGTCTGTAGGCCTCAACCATAGTTCTGGATGAGACAATAGAAAATGGAAGTGGATCCAAAATACAGAGGAAAAACTACTTTCACAGCAGGACCCCTGCAACTGAGACTGTTCCTGTGGAAGTTGAGGGTGGAAAATTCAGAGTGGTGAATTCCCCATTAGAACAAAATGGGCATGTTCTGTGTCAGCCAGTAAATTCCACCGAAATAACAGACATGCTTCAAGGGCTCAAGAGACCACTGCCATCCACCCTGTTGTTAATTTTCTTTCAGACAGAGAAGTACACAGAAACAGACAGAGAAGGAAGTTGGAATCAGGCTGGACAAGCGGTATGTGAGAAGCATAGAGAGGACTTCTGGGTCTGGTGCTAGCTAAAAAATGTTTGGGGTTGTAAGCAAAGAAATTATATCCTATTGTTTGATTCCTTCTGAGTTTAGGGGAAGCAGGACTTTGTACATTATTTGTACATAAGATTGCATTAAAGGTACCTATTTCATCGTTACTTTCTCCTCTTAACTGGAGCAAACAGTAAGGCCCTGAATTTTTGGCTGGCCTCTTGGATCAAAATACAGGAGAAACTCAAAGAAAATGGACATTAACTTGGCATTGGAACTGTTACAGCCATTTCTAGTAGTGTGCATTGTGAATGGCAGTCTAGCCTGCAAGGGCAAAGGGCTTAATCTGTTCTTTCCTTCCTGCCCCCTTCCTATATTTGAGAGAAGGCAGTGTTGCTAGAAAACTAAAAATCAGGACTCCTGAGTATGAATCCTGTCTCTTCCCCTGATTGACTCTGCAGTCTTGAGCAATTTATTCATCCTCAGTAGTAGTTTATCCATTTGTCAGATGAGTATGCTAGTACTGGTGTTAGAAGAAAGATGGAAAACTTAATGGTCATGGGCAGGTCTAAACTACCGCTTAAGTTGATCTAACTTATGTTGCCCACTTCACGCCCCTTGCCCCAAACGGTGCAAGTTTCATGCTGTCCACACCCATGCTATATTGGCAGAAGATGAGACAATTTGAGTCTCTTGCTTATTAAATACTAGCTTACTAAATACCTGCTTACTAAATACTATTTTGAAGTTCTTTCCTGCTTGGACGACGGAATTTTACAGTTTCTGGTGTTTGAATTGCTACCCTCTTTTTTTTTTTTTAATATACTTTATTTTTTTGTTACTGAGTTCAGTTCTGCAATTGTAGATTTAACATCACCACAGATTTAATGTAGTGACTTATATGCAAGTAAAACCTCAGTCATACTGAAGTCTTGCTTTTTTAGGTAAGGAAGGTTTTTGTGGTGGTGGTGTTTTTCACCCCCCCCCCCCCCCGGTATTTTTTATCTCCTGCTAAGATTGTGAGGGTCTTGAAAGAAAATAAGAGACTATGGCCAGAATTGTCAAACTTGGATGCCTAAAGTTAATCACCTAAATTCATATTCAGATACTTTAATCAAATGACCAGATTGTCAAAGATTCTGAGCTTCTCATTGAAGGGTCTGTAGATTAATATCTTTCGTAGCAAATCTGAGAATATAGGAAGTCTATTTGTTGGCATTTAGTTTTCTTAACATATTACATTTCTATCGTTTAAAGTAGATATCTCAAGGACCTCCACTAGTGCCAAGAAATAAAAATTCCCTTAATGCTTTTGAATCAGGTTTCCTATAAAATAGAGTCCACAGTAAATTCACTGAAGCATAATAAGTCTGTGTATAAGCATGAATCTACAATTTCCAAATATAGTTCAACTTTCTGAAGTTTAAGCTGAGTCAAATTGAATCTGGTGAATATTCCCATCTTAGTTTCCTTTTTAGGCAAAGTGTAGAAAACAATAAGTCACCTTCATAGTCCCTTTTGTGTCCAATCTCCAGTTTATCAGTTTTCTCTCGTAACGCTGATCATACACAGCTGCTTCATCAGGATGTCAATCAATATAGTTGTCTATTACACTGATTCCAAAACCTAGCCTAGAGATTGTGCACACATATCCCAATTCTCAAAAATTCTGTTTCTAAGGCAGATATTCCCTTCTACTCCATAAAAGGAAAACTTACCCATTTATTTTGTAAAAATTCTTCTGCTGCAACATGGTATTTCAGACCATGCAGGATTCTTGATGTCTCAAGAATAGGATTGTTAGTTGGATTATTTGATAGAACTTTGTGAAATAGCAACACGATAACTGGCAAGAAGGCTTAGAAATGAACTAACGTAACTCTAGGTTAAACAGAGCCAATATCTTCAACCATTGTCTTTAAAAAAAAAAAAAAAAACCTGTCAATCTCTGCCCTCTAGTTAATCTGGAGAACCCTTGTTATACTTAAGTTTAGATTCCAAATTTTGTCCTGACTATCAAATGAATTGGTTTTCATTGAAATGCATTTACCCTTTATGAAGACTATAGCTGCCTCATATTCTAAATAAAAGCCTGATGGAGACTCAGTCTCTTTCTTATTGCAGCAAAGGATTCCTGCATGATTCTGTACCATTTATGAGTAATACACGTATCCCAAATGATGATCATTGAAATTTAAGTATACCATACTTTCTTTCTACATATGTATATGTACAGGTGTATATGCATATAATATGCGCATGTATGCACATGCATTTTAAAATCTATATGTAAGCATAAAAGTGTTTAAAATATTTGTACATTATGCACAAAGATGTTAAGCACAGTTTTACTAGTTAGTGTTGGTGGAAGTCAGACTTCTATATTAAAAGCAGCTGCTTAGACTAACGGTAATGAAGGTTAATTTGCGTGTTAAATCATGTTTTTGCTGTTTCAGTACATAAAAACCTTTTTAAAAAAGAACAGGAGTACTTGTGGCACCTTAGAGACTAACAAATTGATTTGAGCATAAGCTTTCTTGAGCTACAGCTCACTTCATCAGATGCATTCATGAACTACAGCTCACTTCATTGGATGAAGTGAGCTGTAGCTCACGAAAGCTTATGCTCAAATAAATTTGTTAGTCTCTAAGGTGCCACAAGTACTCCTTTTCTTTTTGCAAATACAGACTAACACGGCTGCTACTCAAAACCTTTTTACTATGTCACGTGGGGTGTAAAGTTTTTATATTGCAATAAATTTGGTAATAATCCCATTACTCCTATCCAGTAATTACTGCTTAGTTCCTTAACTTTAATGTACTTAGTCCCTTTTTCATTTTACATATGCAAATGCTATGCTGAAAATGAACAGAAATTATGGTAAATGAAAAATGTTGCTTGGTTAGCTTGGCAATTTTTAGAATTAAAAAATTTAACCAATACAAAATAATTTACATTAGTATATTTTCAAACCGTAAACTTGAGCCAGTATTTTGTTGACATCATTCAGATTACAGTACACTTGTGAATATCTAAAAGGCAACTTTATTTATTAATTATTGTTTGTTTTTAAAGATCAAAGGCCTTTTACATGTAAATTGACAATGACCTAAATGTATGATGTAACAAGTAATTGCATGAGTTTAATGACTCTCTGCAGTTTGTATTTAGAAATGCATCTAGTTACTCTGAATGAAAAACAGTCCAATAGATCAGTGTTCTCCATTGATTAAAATATTGTCACTTTGTCCTTCAACAAAGCAAGGGAGTAACCTGATGAATAGAAGTTTTGATTGGTTTGACAAGCAATAAATTGAGATGTACTGTAGGGAAATTAAAGGTTAGTTTATAAGGATTTTGTTCTGTTTTTTTTAATAGAAACACTGTTAAAGAATAACAGTCTTCTCTATTTGGTATTTGACATACGATTTCCATAATATGCATATAATACAATTTTTAAAAAAGCTAGTACAAATATCAGTAATCCTTCTTTGAAACTTCCATAATGAAGTTGTTCTTTTCAGTAACTGTCTCTTGTTGTAATTAGTGTTTTGATATGTCTTGTGGTGGGATCATGATAAACATTTTTCTTAAATAACTTTGACAGTTTATCAGAGGCATATGGTATGCAACTAGCAAAGGAAATCCTTGGAGCATGTCTGTAAATTTCTTCTCAAATGATCTGCCTGTCACCGTTAATATAGTCCCATACACAATCATGCAAATTAGCTTTTAAAATTCATTATGTAAATAAGGAAAAATTAATATAGTAAGTTATTTGGATCAGTGCTCTGTGTCAGTGGTGCATTAGTTTTGTTTCCTGGCTGCTATGTTTTTAAATGGTCAGAAGTCCATCCATAAAGATGGACTTGACAAGTATGCTTGGTCTTGACCCTAAACCAAATATGTAGGGTAACTTTTTAGCTGTGTTTTCTGAGAAGTAAAAGGCTAGGATGTTCTTAAGGGTGTTAAGCACTAACATATTTCAACTATCTTGATTTATCCAATCTAAAAATCTTACATTTTTAGTAGTGTTAACATTAATATACAAAATTGAAACATCTCACATCCTACATACCTTATAATACCTCTGTGTTTGGAAGAATTTTGTGGTCAGAAATCAAAAAAACAGAAGGAAAAAATAATAAATTGTACTCTATTGATTTGCTGAAAGGCGCATTCTCAGGAAGAGAGTTTTTCAGATGAACAGAGAAACAGTTTTAACAAAGAAACTGTTTTGTTTTATTTAGTTGATATATGTCAGTAGTGAGAGCTAAACATCAAAGAAAATGGTTGTCCATTGAAAGTGTGCAGTCTTCGTGTTTAGCTAGAATTCTTTCAGCTCTTCTTTGAGGCTAATATCTTCATCTCCCTTTCCCAAAATCCAGCTTAAGTGAGTTGAAAACTTAGTGGTACGCAAGACAACTCAGTAGTCTAAAAGGTTGAGAGCCACTGATGTAGACATGCTGTGATGACAAAGGCATGGATAACTAGAGCACAATCTACATCTATATAAAAGGTTTGTGATGTTTTTTACCAAGTGCTAAATTTGTAAAAGCAGTATTACTCAAGGATCTAACAAGATCATCACCACCCCCCGCCAAATTACATATAAGAAAGAATGTGGGGTGCTCTCCTGTAGTCACTGGTATGATACAGTCTACACCATTGTTTTGCTTGTTTTTCCCAATCTAGATTGTATTTCATTTAACTAGCCCATATCCAAGCCCAAAGCTCATTCTGAAATGGAGCAAGCCTTTCCATTATGCTGTTTGAAATGAATTTTAGGTCTTTAGAAAATTTGGTTCACCAACTAACATGCAGCTGTGATGTCCCAGCATGTTGTGATGCTACAACTGCTGAAATTCAGTGGAGCTTATCCATGGGGGTATAAAACATGCTTCTACCAGCATGTGTATTTTATGAGGTGCTAGGTTATAACAATGTATTATTACCAGACTACCTGCTTGTTCCTGTTCATTCTGATACATTGTGACATTTTCCACTCTGATATGTTACCTTATAAGTGTTTCTTATAAAGCACAAGATTCAGATTTCAGGCCAAGTTGTTTAGGATCTGCAGCATTAAGTTTTTTAAACAAAAGTTAAAGGCTTCCTGTGGAAATCACTAGAAAAAAATAATTCTCCAGCAAATGTTAGATGATTCTATATATTACTCTATTAAAAGTTTATTATATTAAACTACTCCCCAGAAATAGTACAGGAAACAAATATACTTATCCTAGAGTTGACAAAAAAATCTCCCTTTCAATAAAGTTAAAAGGTTTGAAGTTTTTTTGAGATTCCTTAAAAGTGGAAAGTGAACTTTCTAATAACATAAAGGAGAAAACGGAAGCAAGCTACCTTTATTTTTTGTGTAGATTTTAATTTAATATATTCTTTGTGCACAGAGGTGTATATGATGATGGCCTTTCACTTGTATCCTTTTATTCTGTGGAATCCTAACTACATTACATGCTATACAGTGATCCATAAATTCCACGACAGGAGTAGCCTACTCCTGAATTAAAAAACATGATAGCTATAAGTGAACAATAATCCTACACAGCAGTGACAGCAATTTATGACAAATTGCTCATTATACAGTTTGCACAGGTGACAGAAATAGTCATTGTCGGTGATCCCTCAAGGTCGAGTACAATCTCTTTCACAGGTTTTATTTTTCATCGGTTTCTTTGGTGACTGAAGAGTCTGATTCTTGAGCCATAGGCTCCTGGCAGACATTGCAGGAGGTGTTGGAAGACAGGTTTGGGCTGCTGATTGCTGCATGACCATTGTCTTCCTTTCTTTCTGGCATTTTTCTATGACCAAGGCAAGGCAATTTTCCTCAAGAGTACACTTCTCTGACAAGTCTTCACCAGTTATCCCTATCCTGGGCTGCTGTCTCCCAGTGTGTGTGTTGATGCCACATCTCTTGATGTTATCTTGAGGATGTCTTTAAAGCATTTCTCTTGACCTCTTTGTTTCCTTTCTCTTTCAGTGAATTGTGCATACAGCAGTTGTTTCGGTAACCGTACATCAGGCATGCGCACACAGTGCCCACTGCACCTCAGCTGGTGCTGGATAATCAGGGCCTCAACATTGAAGATGATGGCCTCTGTGAGGACACTGACATTAGTGTGATGATCCTCCCACTCTTTTTTGAGGATCTTCCGAAGAAAGTGCTGGTGCTGGGCGTTCCAGGTTTTTCAGGTGTTTTCTGTAGGTCACCCAAGTCTCACAGCCGTAGAGAAGGCTTGGGATTACCACCTCTTTGTAAACTAAAAGTTTAGTATGTTTTTTGATGTTGTTGTTGTTGTTGTTGAACACCTGGCAAGACAGTTTGCCAAAGGCAAGGCTGGCACAGCAAATTCTGTGCTGAATTTCAATGTCTATATCTGCCCTCTGTGAGAGATGGCTGCCAAGATAGGCAAAGATTCTACATTTTCCAGTTCTTCTTTGTTGATATAGATCTTCCTTGCTGGGTCTGGTGATTGTCTGGGAACTTGCTGATTGAGAACTTTTGTTTTGCCTATGTTCAGAGTTAGCTCTAGGCTGTTGTAAGCTTCAAGAAGCAATTAAGGACTTTTGGAGATCCTCCTTAAAGTGTGCAGCTACAGCACAATCATTTGCATACTGGAGTTCAGTTATTGTTGCCAATATTACTTTAATCCTGGCACGGAGACAACAAAAGTTGAAGATGTCACCATCATCTGATTATTGGATACCAATCCCTTGTGGTAGATGGTCTTGGGTTAGTGTTTTCATAGCTGCTAAGATAATGGAGCAAAGGGTGGGTGCCATTACAAAACTTCGTTTTATGCCAGTTTGGAAGACATTGGGCTCAGAGGTAGAGCCACTGCACAGGATGGAGGCAGTCATCTGGTTAGGGAGGAGTCTTATAATGGTGATAAATTTACTTGGCAGCCAAACTTTGACATGACTTTCCACAGAGCCTCCCGGTTGACAGTCAAAGGCTTTGGTCAGATCGATAAAGGCAATATACAGCTCTTGATGGTGGTCTTGACCTTTTTCCTGGATCTGCCCGGCTGTGAAAATCATGTTGATTGTGCCAGCACAACACAACCCATTATAAGACCTGAACGACAGAACAGGTGGATGAAGCAGGATCACCTTTCAATGGCTGCGAAGGCGGATGAAGTCTGCAACAGAGGAGAAACCCTGGTCATCTTGGACCTCCTTGCCACCAGACACAGGTGCCTCTTCTGCCAAGATTTGTGTGGCTGCTGGTGCGCATCAGCTCTCGCACATTAAACTACTCATGCACAGGCTTCTTTCACAGGAAGAACTTTGTCCTCACCCCTACCCATAAGTCTTGTGGCAATGGGCAAGTGGCAACAGATAGGTGAAGTAATCATCAGGAGTCCCTAGTCACAGACCAACATGCAGGTGATGACTGCAAGATGGTCGTCATGTGCCCTTGGACTGGGCTGGGGGCCATTTTCGGCAGCAGCGGTCATGACTGAACAGGCCTTTTTAGGAACCCCTCTGCTCACCCCATACGGGGAAGGGACTAAAAAGGTGCCCCAAACATAGGCTATCCCACATACCTGACTGGATAACCATGTCCAGAGAGATCGCTCCCAATGCGGTTGAAAAACAAAAATGTTTCTTGTAACTTGGAATGTCCGTACTCTACTGGATGAATCAAAAGTGAGACTCAAACACAGAATGGCAATTGTTGCCTGAGAACTCTCGAGGTACAACATTGACATCACGGCTCTCAGATGTGCAAGATGTGCAGAAGAAGGCCACTTGAGGGAAGAGGGCAATGGTTGCACTTTTTTTCTGGAAGGGAAAACCAGCAAGTGAGAGGCAAATGTGTACACGGTGTTGGCTTTGCTATCAAAAACCTGCTAGTCAGCCTCCTGACTGAGCTCCCCATCAGCATCAATGAGCGCCTTATGACCCTCTGCATCCAATTGGTCAATAAGTCATTTGCCACTATCATCAGTGCATATGCACCAACTCTTTATGCTGTAGAACAGAGAAAATCCTACACTGACCTTGATAAAATTGTCATCCATTCCAAAAACAGATAAGATAATCCTCTTAGGGGACTTTAACGCAAGAGTTGACCAGATTCTAAAATATGGAGTAGCACCATTGGGAGGGAAGGAGTGGGCAAGACCAATTCCAATGGCATCCTTTTACTCTGCAACGTGCAGAGCACAATCTTGTGATCACAAACACACACACTTCAGACAGAGTAACAAGTACAAAACAACTTGGCTACACCCCCGCTCAAAACAGTGGCAGGATCTAAGAGATGTCCAAATCATCCATGTCATGAGGAACTGACGACTGTTGGACTGACCACCGCCTGCTGAGGTCAGTCATGTCCATCAGGATTGCACTGAAACCGTAGAAAACAATCCAGATCCCACAGACGGCAATAAAACACCCAAAGACTTGAATCCTCAGTGTACCAAGAGAACTTCTAAACACTCCTCAGTGGAAAAACTGGTCATATGCACACCTGGAAATGACAACACAAGTGTTGAAGTACACTGGGAAGCACTAAAACTGACCATCCATGAGGTTTGTGAGGAATCCGTTGGCCTTGCTACCCATTGCCATCAGGACTGGTTTGACAACAACACTGAGATTACAGCCCTTTTGGACCAGAAGAGAAAAGCTTTCTGTGACTGGCAAAACCAACCACTATCCAGTCAGAAGCAGAGCTATTTCCATCAGCTCAAAGCAGAAATTCAAAGGAGGATCCAAGAAATCAAAAACAAATGGGAGGACAAGCAAAAGAAATCAAACATCACTGACAGACATGATAAATGTGGAGCTTTTTTGGGGAGATGAAGACCCTGTACGGACCAAGGTCATGTGGCCTCACACCTCTGAGATCCAAAGATCTAATACCCTTCCTAGAGATAATGAATCCATACAAAGAGCGCTGGAAGGAACGCTACAAAGGCTTCTAAATTGAGAATCGACTGAGACTGACGACCCATCGACTCAATCTCTCAGCACCCAATCTGGGAACGCTTGCCAATCCACCAACACTGAGGAGATTTGCAAAGCAATTAAACAAATGAAGAACAATAAAGCTCTAGGTCCTGATGGCATACCAGCTGAAGTACTGAAAGTGGGGGGGTGTGGGGGGGAGAGAAACTGACTGACAAGCTCCTCAAAATCTGGCACACTGAAGAAATCCCTGCCAACTTACATAATGCTAACATCATCACCATTTTCAAAAAGGAAATGGCCGACTGTAGCAACCTATCAAGGCATTGCCTCTCTCCATCGCTGGAAAGATTCTTGCTAGAATCTTACTGAATTGCCAACTTCCTCTTGCAGAGGAAGTACTTCCAGAGTCCCAGTGCAGCTTCAAAACTAGAAATAACGTGCCCACTCTTATGGGGGTGGATGGAATTGGGATCTTAATGATTGCAAATGTTAAATAGAAGATAGGGTCTTGGAATCCTATTCTTTCCGTTTCATAACTAGCTTCTGTTTTTTTGCTTCTGTTGCCCCACTCTGTCTGCTCATCCTGTGTTAAGTGTACAAAACAGGATTAAAAGTTATGAGGCAGGACATGATACAAGTCTTTCTGTCACTAAAGATGTATATATTAAGGATTCCCACTCCTACTGCTCCAAGTTTTAAGTCATTGGCTCTATCGGGAAAGCCTCATGCTGCATCAGTCCAGTTCAGTTTAATTGAGTTCCTCTGGGGCTGTGCCATTCTAACTAGCAATACTTCTCCAAGTTCCATGCAGTGCAATACAACATCCTTTTGCTCCCACTCCACTATATTGTTACAACTGTTTCCAGCAAAAGTAGTCTTTTGTAAAAACTTTTAAATAATTAAAAAACAAATGTTATTCATATTGAGAGACAGACTTCTAGTAGAATGGCTGCTTTTATCTACAATTGTAGTCTTCACATGCCCTTTTCCCACTCCTTCCAAGTAGCTAGAGGTACTCCAATTGCATTGTATCCTTCTCCCCTCTTCCCCTGTCCTCCCTCCAAAACTGTATAGTTTTTTCCTCTGAACCGAAGATTTCTCTCACAAATGCATGACACACACTTCCTTGGGTGCTCTCGTCCTATTCCCTTTGAAGAATCCATTGCATGAAGGTGAATATGAAAAACAGTGTGCTATTGAGCCTCTACTGTCTACTCTTAGTGTCACCAGAGCAATTCTCGGTGCTAAATTTTGGATTTGAAAGCACCAACCATCTCTGTAACACTAAATATTTCTCTACACAGAGTTCTTCTGGCTGTGCGCACTTGTTATAAACACATGACTTAGCTGTGGCACCGAGCTTTAGTTCTCTAGCATCATTTATAGTGCTCACCTATCTGCAGGAAAAGAAAACACCATCACAAACAGGTTGAACTAATGAGTGGAGAATAAACCTGAATGATGAATGTACTAGGATTAGGGGGATCAGTTCTTGAATTGTGCACCTGAAGAGTCCTGTTAACTATACTCCTAACGAAAGTACCAATATTATGCCCCAGGAGAAAAGTGAATCAGTGGTTTTCTAATGTGGACTAGAATATTGTGAATTTCCCATCAGTGTTATAGACATCATTTATCCTGCACTTGGGAGGTAGCATGCCATCTTACTCTCTTGTGAGCCACAGATGTCTTTTTCCAGACTTTTCACTATGGTGGCACTGATCAGTTAGTTACCTGTTGCTTCCTGTGATGGCTCCCGTTTTCTTTAGTGCTTGGATTGTGATTAATAGTTAGACTGCTGACCTCTCTTGAGTCCTGTTCTTTCTCCAGTTCTTGAAGGCACCTTATTAATTTTGCATCAATGCAGCATTGCTTTGTATTGGTTTCCTGCTTGGTCTTCCTACTAGTTACACTTCCATGATATCTCATTTCTCCATCTTTCAACATGTACCAGCTCTATCTCATGTGTACTATGGACTTTCCTGTAGTGCTCAAAGGGAACAAGATTTCCTGTGCACCCGTAAATACCTGCTCAATCTAGTATGCTCCTTTGCATCCTTCTGACAGTGCATCTGCTAGTCAGTTTGTTTGCTCTTCTGTGAAAATGTCAGTTTGCACTTAATAAATGTCTGTCATGGCCTTCTTTCATGTATTGGATATATTCCAAATCAGCTTACCATGGATCCTGCAATAGCTTTCCTTGATAGCAGTTTCTGCTTATTTCAGGTTGTTTGGAACCTGTGTCGGGCTGCTCTGTCGGAAAAACTCCAATCTTGCAATGCTCTTGTTCACTTAGGATTTTTTTATTACTTGTGACACAATATGTCAAAACATTCTCAAGGGGTGCAAATATAATGAAATTGTTGTGCTTTATTTGCATAACTTTATACCTGACCCTTGTGTTAAATCATAATGCAGGCCAAACTTCTTGATAAGAGAAGAATGCTCTTCCCCCTTCCCTCCACACCACCACCACCTCTTCAAGACTTTATGATTTTTTTTTAAAGGAACAATTTAATTGTTCCAGCTTTTACTGATGATGCCTTGACTTTTTAAGTGGGCATAGATACTTATCTGCATATGCAAAATATGTGTATATTTGGCTATATACAAATAAGAAATTTGCACATGCAGATATGGTATTATCACATGTAAATTAAGCTTTTTACACATTTGTGCACACCTTCCATGAAAACAAGACCCTGTAGAAAATAGTATGTGGTATCCATGCTGTGATATACCACCTGGTGTTTGTCATATAGTTAAATTGGCAATTTCAGTGTCTCAAATTTATAAGTCTTAATTACAATCTAACCTTGCACATTTTTTACATTGCACTTATCTGTATGTTCAAGTAGACTGGAACAGCATCACATTGCTGGCACCTAAATATGTATAATTATCTGGAAGATCAGATGTTTATTATAAATGCTTGCATGCCGAATTTTCAAACTTATTTTTGGTGGAGCTGCAGCACATCTGTGAGATTTTTTTCAATGAAAAATACTGAAGTCATCATAATAAGTAATTCAAACAGTTAAATACACTCAGGTTTGGGAACTGAATGCTTATTATAGTACCTATGTTGTAAAATATACAGGATCTGCAATAGCCAAGTTAACGCTGCTGTTAGAATTTTAATTTCTGCTTTTCCTACTTCAATATTAACTGTACAGCCTTAATGTTAATTTCACACAAGTTTTTGCATTTAATAAGATTAGGGTTTACAACTAGCATAGAATTGTTGCTTTTTGATATCGACCCTTAAGGATTTTATTGCTTAAAGGGGAAAAAATGTACATAGGTTTAATACATTACTTTTCCTGTGTGATGCTCGGATAACTGAAATATTTTAGATTTGAGCTCTTGCCACCTTTTTTTTTTTTTTAAACTCTGGAACATAGAAATTTCAAATCTTATAGCTAGGGCTCCATGTCTGTCATGGAGGTCACCAAAGTCACGGATTCCGTGACTTTTTACAACCTCTGTGGCTTCTGCAGAGGCCAGCCTGGCTCATCCTAGGACTGCCCAAGCAACTGGCTCTGGCACAGCCACACCAGACTGCTGGAGCAGCCGTGCAGCCAGCTGCACTGGCAGCTGTTCGGGTGGCCAGAGCAGCCACAGCCCCCAGCAGCCATCCCCAGGCGGGCAGCAGCCCTTTGCCAGCCAGCCAGAGCAGCTGCAGTCCACGGCCCCAGGCAGCTGGTACCCAGCCGCTGGTACCCCAGCACCAGTCCCCAACCTCCCTCCACAAGATATTTAGTCACGGGTATTTTTAATATGTCATGGACAGGTCACGGTCATCAATTTTGTTTGTTGCCGTGACTTTTACTAAAAATACCTGTGACTAAAACGTAATCTTACTTCTAGGTGAAGTAACCACATAATCCCTACACTTATTATACTCCCTGCATCTTGTGGTGGTTATCATTCTATTAGCTTAACAGCTCAAATAAAAGCAGACAGAGTGCAAGTCTTGTAAGTGTTTTAGAGTGTATATTGCATTATAACCCGTTCTCAAACCCACCAAAATGAATAGTGTCATTAAAGGATGGACAAGGTTGCAATGAGGCTCGATTTTACTTTACTATAGAAGATGATTGGGAAATTTCTCTCACAAGAGCATTTGTTTATTAGGGTGTCATAGTTTAGAATTAACAGTTATTAAGGCTTCTATTAACTTACAGGACGGTAAATTCACATGGCTGGATGAGATCTATCTTTGAGTCCAAAGAACCTAAAGTGCAAGACTCTGCTGACAGTTATGTTTTTAGACAAGCATTAGAGGGGAATGGGAAGGGCTGGATATTTTGCCCACAGGGTTTCAGAGAGATTTATTGACTACAAAGGAAGGGTAATTCTAGGAAATCTTGGATTCCATTCCAGACTCTGAAGGAATGTGCACTCAAATGAACACAGATTCTTTAATCTATTCTTCTTAGAAGCTGACACTTTTTGCCTTGTCCTCTCCAATCTGTCCCTATCCCATCTGTCCCTATCTGCCTTCCTATTCAACTTCCCTTGCCCTAATCCCATTCTCTATGCCTGTCCAGTCTGTCTTCACTCCTCATGTTTCTCATCCCAGTCTCCCTGCCCAAAGCACGTTCTAGCTAAAAACTCTGTTTTCTACATACTTGTGGTGTCTTATGAAGCAGCTTTTTGCAGGCAAAAGTGACCATTAGCTTTTTCCCATGTTTATGTACATCTTCGAGACAGAAATATAGGAGCCAGAGGAAAAAAATATGGTTGTAAAACTCTAATGTTTAGCAGGGAAGTACTGGAGCAACTTCACTGCCTAAAACTAGTTTTAAATAACTTTTCTTGAAACTGGTTATAATTCAATATTGCATTATTTAAATATTTTTTGGAAGAAAAACTTTTGGTATAAAATTAAAATTACTTGTCACAATTTATATTTATTGCATCTGATTTATTTGATTTGATTTATTAACCTGGTGTCTCTTGAAACCAATATATAAAACAGAAGGCAACATCTAAAATGCATTGTGCCCTTGAAACTGGAAAAAAAGTAGTAATATGGTGAGATTAATTTTAAAAAGCAGTTGGAAACCCAGTGTACAATTAGAATATCTTTAAAATAAACTCCAAATAAGGTATTCAAATTTTAAATGAAGATTTATCATTTGTTCCAAGGGTAACCATCACACTTGCAATTTTTGTTTGTTATGGACAGGTTTAATTACATCATAATTTCTGAACCATGCTCTTTTATGTAGCAATTACACCAGGTCTCTGAAGTTTAAAATTTCATATGACTGAGTGATCTCTATATACAAATAAAATATGATAAAGATAAAATAGTTCCCTTTTTCTGGATTTGGTTTTCTGATATTGGGCTTTAACAAAGTATTTGTAGGATTTATAAACAATTTTCCTAATTACTTTTTTTGAATGCATTGTATCTTGCAGGATAACATTTTGCCATCTGCCTTTCCAAAGTAAATGGCTATATGTGGGTACCGAAAGAGGAAACATTCACATTGTCAATGTGGAATCCTTTACACTCTCAGGCTATGTCATCATGTGGAATAAAGCCATTGAACTGTGAGTTTGGTTAAGTATTACCTAGCTGAAAACAAAAATATTTGTCCCGGATACCATTGTTAATTATAGAAATGTCATTTGTGTTAAATAACAAATTTAAATAGAAATAATATAAACATTTTATCTCCCAGAAATCTGAAACGTATACATATGTTCTCGTCTAAAATTCTTTTCTATGTGAATGTTGGGAATAAACAAAAAAACCTTACATCTTTTATGTGATGTGATGAGCATTGCCAGGATGGGTATGTAGATAATTTTGAAGTACAGTATTGATTTAATTTATCTGATGTCTGAAATTTGGAATATGTAATTTTATTTTATAGTTCTTAAGTGAAACTGTAGCTGCCAGACTTTCGTAATAGAAAAGTAGTCTTAAAGTACAGTACAATTCCCTTTGTGTGTAAATCTCCCTGAATTTTCTACATAATGTACAGTTCTCTATATATATCCGCATCTGCATGTTTCTAGAACAGGGATTCTCAAACTTCATTGCACCGCGACCCCCTTCTGACAACAAAAATTACTACACGACCCCTGGAGGGGGTGACTGAAGCCTGAGTCGGCCTGATTCCCAACCAGTTTTTTGGTATTCAGATATTTGACCTCAGGAATGTAATATTCAAAAAGTGTTAATTTATCTCATCCATGTCAGATGGCATCATCATAATGGTAATTTAATTAAAGGTTTCTGGGGCTCTTTCTAGTTCAGATCTTTTATAGAACATTTATTGTAACTTTAACTTAGGCACACAACTTTTGGACTCGTGCATGCACTTTGTCAAAAATGCCATTGTTTAAATGGCATTTTTGAATGGAATGAGCAGCAGGATGGGCTCATAGACAATAAAACTCATTAGTCATTAACTGTACAATTCAGCAGGATTATTTTTGTGCTTACGATAAATTTTTAGGCTTAAATAACATTGATTAAAATAAGTTAACTTGGTTTCATTGATCCTGGAATATTTCTTTCATTACTGAACTAACAGTTGTCACATACTAAGTATAGCTAGGGATAAAACACTTAGGTGAAATTGTCTTTAATAAATGATCCTGATATTTAGGTTAAACTGAAAGGAACAGAAGCTGATAGTGTATTGACAGAAATGGAAAAGAAATCCAAAATAATGGGTGTTTAGCCAGCTCTTCAGTATAGTGCGGACCAATTCATATTTGTAAATTATTTTCAAAGCTTTCTTATTTGATTGATTGATTGATGATGGATTATAAACGGAGCATGCAATACCCTGTTTCACACGAAGCTATATCTATGGGTCTTTCAGTTAACGTGTAAAGTTTTTTTTCAATAATAAAATGCAAATTATTACCCAAAAAATGAGATGTGGCTGAAGCTAATGATTTGTGAGGCTGTAGAGTCCTACATTCTCCGCCACTTTGTGATTTAGCAGCTAATAAATTAGTTAGTGGTAATGTACACTTTTGCACATTGTTTTACGCATACTGAATGGTCAACATTAAGGCTACTTTTCTACTGTGGGATAAAATAATAAAGGCTGCTGTATCACTGCTTCTCAATTTAAAAAAAATCAAAATACAGGTAAATAAAATAAATGTAACATAGTAACAGATTCACTATAGTTGCAGCAATTGCAATATGTAGCTGTTCACAACATTTTTACCAGTGGACTGGAAGAAAACATAAAATCATCACTGGTAGAGTATGTAGATGACACAAAAACTAGGCAATGGTAAATAATGAAGAGGACAGGTCACTGATTTAGCATCATATGGGTTATTTGGAGAACTGGGTACAAGCAAGCAATATATGTTTAACTAAACGTATACATATAGGAACAAAGAATGTTAGGACCATATTTACAGGATGGGGGACCCTAACTTGGAAAGCAGTGACTCTGTAAAAGATTTGGTAGTCCTGGTGGATAATCAGCTGAGCCTGAGCTCCCAGTGTGATGTTGTGGCCAAAGGAGCTAATGTGTACCTGAGATGCATAAACAGGATTTCATCTCAATAGGAACTAGTTGTAATATATTCTGGGGGGAAAAATGTGTTTTTATTTAATATGGAAATGTTTTCCCCTTCAGGTCATCCAAATCTCATCCAGGACCTGTTGTCCATATTAGTGACAATCCAATGGATGAAGGAAAGGTATGTTGAATTTGAAAATTGTATTAAGAAAAATCTCAATAAAGAGCGAGATTGAGTGATGTGAAAGTGTATTTATTTATCTTTTAAAAAAAGAAATAAACCAAAGACAGTCTGATACAAGTGCCATGGATTTTGAGGAAGTACTCAATAAATGAGGAAAAACTCCTAATGGAAAGGATATATCAAGGATATCCAGGGCTAGGGGAAACCCAAAAGTTGAGATAGGCATAGTAAAATGGCATGAAGGGTTTGATCAGATAAGCTATTGGGGCTAAATGAAGTGAGTGTGTGTGCTGAAGGTTGAAAGCAGAGATAGGACAAGGTTAGTTGTGAAGATCCTAGAAGGTATAAATGAGGAAGGAGCTTACTGTGACGGGCAATAGGGATATAGTGAAAGGAAAATGGAGAGGCAGAAAACAGTCAGAGGCAAGATAGATAAACTTTAGCATGTGCTTTTTAGGGCTGCTGTCATCAGTGACTGCATGATTTGTTTTTTTCCTATTGTGATTTAGTGATTTTCCTATTGTGATTTATAAAATGTTTAGTGGATTTGGAACCACTAAAAGCAGCTGGTGCCTTTGGATAATTCAGGTAACAAATATCCATTCATCCAGTTAACCCCTCCTCCCCCAATGCTGTGGGAACAGCACAGAGGCATTGAGTAATTTGTGTTTGTCTTCCTCCTTACTGATCAGTGCTTCTCACCTCCTGCTGTCCTCTACAATGTTTCTCCTTGCAGGACTTCTATCCTTTGCAGGATTAGGTAGTGCTATGCTTTTTGGTAGCAGCCAGAAGGGAGTCTGACAATTCTGCTACCATTAGGGTACAGAAGATTGCATCATCTTGTGTGCCTATAGAGAGAAAAAGAAAAGTAAGAGGGACATAGAATGGAGGAATATGTAAGAGAGAAAGACACACCTTTTTTATATAGATAGATAGATAGCTCTGGTATTCTGAACAAATATTATCTATCTGGAGGGAAGAGGGAAAGGGTTACTACAGCAACTGTAAATTTAGTTAAGCAATCTGTGGAGGATATAAACCTATTCTGAAAGTGAATAGAAGTGGAGAGTATTCCTTACAAGATATATTTCAATATCTGCTTCTTTCTAATCACTAATATAGTTTTGCAAGACATGCTTAGGGAAAAGTTTGACACTCTCTATAGAACTGAAATGGTAAATTACTGGTTGTTGTTTTTAAACTAATTTTTTAACTGGAATTCCTTGTTCTATCTTGCAACATTAAAGTTAAAGATTAATGCATTAATTCACTCCAAAGTGGCTCTGATAGTTTAGAGGGGACAGTAGCAAGTAGTGCCTTGAGAGAGAGAGTGAAAGAACTTACCTGTGTGGGTGAACTCCTACAAAATAAGACCATCACAAATCTCACCACCTTCTGTTCCCAGGGCAAGGTTCACTACTTTGACCTTGCACATTTTTTTTTTTCAGCCTTAGTTCTGCATCAAACCTGTAGAAGTGTGTACATTTAAAAAAACATTCCCCCAAAGTAAAAACCCTCTGAAAATGCTGGAGAGCATATACAAATACCTCCTGGTGAGAAAGAGAGAACAAACCACAAATGACAGATATATATTCTGTGACATGACTAATTACTGAAAGACATATCTATAAAGAGGAGATTTACATTTCTACCTATTCAGGACCTGTCTATACAGTGCATGCTACCATGCTTAAGAAAAGTTTAAATGTATTTGTGGTAGAATTTGTTGTTTGGGAGGGAACATTACTTTAAAAGTGAGCAAAGTGGTTGGCTAACAGTCCTTTAAACTTAATTTTGAGAAAATGCATGCTGACCAGAGAGAGAAGCAGGAATCAAAAAAAATCATTCAGCACCATACAAATTTTATTAAAATTATCTATTTTCTATTACATAAAATCACTGTTAATTAGTTAATGGAATAAATCAAAAAACGATGGACAGTTTAGTACTCCTTCCTGTATCAGCTAAGGCCATTGTACCCCAAAATATAAGTAAAAATATTGTCTTCCATGCTATTAATGTACACATGTTTAATTATAGGTTTCAGAGTAGCAGCCATGTTAGTCTGTATTCGCAGAAAGAAAAGGAGTACTTGTGGCACCTTAGAGACTAAGGTGCTACAAGTAGTCCTTTTCTTTTTATGTTTAATTATGAAACTTTGGCTTGAACATGGTTTGGTGATAATATAGTACTCAGTTTGTTATTAAATGTGAATATTTTGTGATTACAGAAATTTGGATGGTGCAATAGATTTTTGATAGCCCCCAAGTTACCTATTGAGACCATGTACCTGCTGCGTAATAATGAAATAGTTCAGTAGTTTTAGAACTTTGTTGTGGAGTGTTTAGGGCAAATAACTTCCCCACAGTTGCGTCCTTATGACCACCCTTTGTCTTGGGGTGGTGAGGACTAATGGTTAAAGTCAATATGTCAGCCTCTCCTCTCAAGGTTGTGACCCAATAGCTATAGTCAGGGTGATGGCCCCTTCCCACAGGGCTGTGGGGCCCAATTGCCCAAATCAAAACGGCCAGGGTGTATTGCCTAGTGATCAGAGTCAGTGTGGCCAGCTGGCAGTATGGCCTAGTGGCAAGAGTCAGTAGGGCTGCCCGCTCTCTCAAGTTTGCATGGCCCATTGGCCAGAGTCTTCAGTCTAACTGCCCACGTCAATAGAGCTGTAAGGCCTAGCGGACAGAGTCACTATGACCTCCCATTTCAGAAAGGCTGTATGGCCTAACAGTCGGATTCAGTAGGGCTGCCCTTTCTCAGGGTTTTATGGCCTAGAAGCCAGAATCCGTGTAGCTGCCCCTTCTGTGGGGCTGCATGGCCTAGTGGCAAGTGTGCTTGCCACCAGGTCAGCGGGGATTCCACCCATAATACTCTGACTCTACTCAGCACCACAACTGGTCTCCCTGAGCTACTTCCTATCCGGTTCCTGATACTAGGGTCCCAGTGCCTCCGTGGGCTCTGGACTCTCGGTCAGGGCAGCTCCCAACCGCTCCGCCACTCCTTGGGCATCCTCTGGAGTCACAGCATCCCTGGCTCCCGCTGTCCGGGACTTCTGCTGTTCCTGGGCTAGAGCTTGAAGCGTGTGTTCTCTCTCTTTGGCGATCTGTGCTGAGTGAGCTGAGCTGCTCCCTTTTCTACCTATCCTCCTGTGGGGTATGGGGTCCTCGGCCCAGAGGGTGAAGTTAACCCTTGCAGTCCCAGTGTGGGGAAAGTGCGCCCCGTCACATGGAGGATTCCTTGTCATGTGTAGGAATAAAGATACAAGAGGGTGTTTCTAATGTTATTGCAGTAACTACTACATAGAACAAGAATTACGGATATTTTAAGTAAGTTTCTTCAATGTTCTTTACTCTGATTATTGCAGCTCCTGATTGGCTACGAGTCTGGAACAGTAGTATTATGGGACCTCAAGTCAAAGAAGGCAGATTACAGATACACACATGATGAGGTAATGACATTATTCTTCAGTTGACTCATTTCCAGTTGTGTTACAATGTTTTTTGTTTATTTTTTCCTATTGTGATTTAGTCATTAAATATTGGCAATGTTTTGTAGGTTTGAAAGATGTTTAGAAGTGACTACTGTATTCCTCATAACTGTTTAATACCTGCGTAAGTGAATCTGTACTGTCTGTTGCAAGCATACCATTTGCTTCTAAACATTTTGCTATATTAAAATCATTTTTTCTAAATAAGACATTTATTATTAAATTGTCTTTTTCTTTTTACTCTTTTTTGCTGTAGTTTGGTAAATACAACTTGTATGTTTAAAATGCTTAATATATTTTCAGTTTCTCTAAATTTCCTACAACAGAAGATTTTTATTGAGAAAAATAGGAAAAAATGCTTATAACCCATAATTCTGTGCAGCTGTGAAAATTTAAATATATAAAAACAATTTACAAATAGTTTATTATAGATATCAATATCTATTTTTATCTAAAAATAAAATCACTGTTAATCAATAGTTAATGGACCAAGTCCAACAAAGATGGCACAAGGGTGTGAAAGCTAAGGCAATTGTACTCAGCCCACAAAGGAGTGTGTTTTTTTCCATTCTCTGCTTGGGTTTGCATCAAGGAGACTGTTTCAATATCCTTTATTTCTTCACAAAAATTAAACCAACGGAATCTTGTGAAGGGAGGTGCTGATTTTGTGCAGTTTAACACCATCCTGGTAATGCTTACTTTTTGGACTGTGCCTCACATTTTCATGTCTGCACAGGACCCATGCATCCCCCATTCAGGAGGATTTGTGACTAGTTTGCACAACCTGGTTGTATAATTTTGACCACCAGAGCCTTCCAACATAGTTTTTACTGATATAAGCAAGCAGTAAGCTGATCCATTGTATGTCTCCTGCCGTACCACGTAAGTGTAAAGCAACAGTCTTGCATCTATCTTGTGTTTAACTAAAAAGAGGAAAGCAGAGGACAAATATTTATAGTTCTCAGATTTTCTTCTCCCAGATTGAGTAGAAGGGCCAGGCTGCAGGTGGAGTGCAGCTACTGCCTGCCTCTCCTGTTATGTCTATATTGCAACTGGGAGGTGTGATTGCTAGCACAGGTAGACATATGTAGGCTAGCTTTGATCTAACTATATCTAGCTTTGAACTAAAGCTAGTTTGAGTAATAATAGCAGTGAAACCACAGCAGCACAGTATGTACCCAGGGTTTGCAGCAAGCAATGCTGTCACATTTCACTGCTATTGTTATTTGAGGTAGCTAGATCTAACTAGGTCAAAGCTAGTTGGGTAAGTCTACACATGCTGCATTCGTACCTCCCAGTTGCAGTGTAGACATGCTCTCAGGCCTACTAGGATGTATCATGGGAATCTAGGGTAGTGCTTCCCCTAAGATGCACTTCTGGTTTGGAGATGGAGTTGGGTCAGGAAACAAATGGAGAAGCAAATCTGTCTTTGTCTATCTCACAGTCCTACTTGGCTGTAGAAAAGTGGGAGGCTCCTTTGAGATACTTTTCAGGTTGGGAAGGAGGCCTGGCCAGATGCAGATAAACAAGCAACCCAAGCTCCCATCTCCCATATAACAGCGCTTCACATATTGTAAACACTACATCAGTCCTGTGAGGGACTGTAGTTGATATTGAAATATTTATCCTATTTTATAGATGAGAAGGAGAAAAATGACTTGCCCTAAATTGGCTGTCATTTAGCAGGGAACTGAGGGGTTCTTTTCTTCCAGTTATGCATTCATATTCCTAGAACACAGACTGCCTCTGCAGCTGCTAGTTAAGCTATTAGTTTAGACTTCTCATGACCTAGTCATGACCATAAAAACCTTAGTATCTTTCAGCTTTCACAAAAGTGGCAATAGATATGTATTTTTAGCCTAGTGCTAGCCATAATAAGGTATAGTCGAATTTACATGTGAATCTAACGTTTACATTCTAACAGCTTACTTCCTCATTTAGAATCAGAGTATATAAATCTGTAGGTATAAAATATATTTCTACTCTTCATATTTTTCATGTAAGAAAATCATGAAATAGAGAGAATTAAAAGTTAAATTTACACTTTCACAATCTTTTGTTTTGTCTCTGTTTTCTGTACTGTGCAATGCCACACAGAGAGGGACAGAAAAAATTGACGACTTTGTATTGAGAGAGCTCAATACATTTCACAATATTCACTATAAAAAGAGTGAAAACGAATTCCTTCCTCTAAAACTTTCCACCAAGGATTTTTCTGTTATTTAAATTAAATCATTTGTCACTTTAGCACGTTATGCTTGTTCAGCTAGTGAACTTTCTGCATTGTTCTCCGTTTCCAGGTCATGTGACTTAGTGATTGACGTGAATTGAGCTCAACTGAGAATCTAGCTTCAAGGCGAGCTATTAGTGATTGACATGCATGTCTGAGTGTATTATAATCATGCCTTTAAGGAGTTACAGGGCCCCACCTAGCTGTGTAATAATTTTTCTCTTGATTCATTGATTTTGGCATATTTTAGGTTTTTTTCTATGCTGAAATTTTTTAATTTTTTTTTTTTTTTTTTTGTAAAATAGTGATTTTGTTTGTTTGTTTGTTCTGTGTACATGTTGTAGCTTGGTACTTCAAACCAAAAAGGTATAATAGAAATAGTATTTTTTTTGTTAATGTAAACTAAAACATTAATAAACTTGCCTATTGTCATAATTCAGTTCAGGGGTTCTCAAGCTTTTTCTTTCTGAGCCCCCTTTCTCTCACCCCCCCCCGTGCCCCCAACAAGCTATAAAATGTTCACCTTTGCTACAACTGTTTTTATGCATATAAAAAGCCAGGGCCAGTGTTAGGGGGTAGCAAGCAGGGCAATTGCCTGAGACCTCGCACCTCAGGGGTCCCCGCAAAGCTAAGTTGCTCAGGCTTCGGCTTCAGCCCCAGGTGTCGGCTCGTGGCACTGGGCTTCGGTCCCATACAGCATGGCTTCAGCTTTTTTTTGCTGGGCCCCTGCAAGACTAACACTGGCCCTGCTTGGCAGACTCCCTGAAACCTGCTCGTGGCCCCCCAGGGGGCCCCGGACCGCTGGTTGAGAACCACTGATCTAGTTAACACTGCAGGCTAAAAATAGTCTGAATGAAGTTACTTATGGGCTGAGAGGACCAGTGTATTAATTGCTTTGGAGAGAAGTGTGATGCAATGAGTGTTTAAGATTTCTCTTCTACCATCAGGAACTTGTAGGAAAGGACCTTTTGTGAGTTAGGGTTGGGAGCAATCTAAATCTGCAGGATAAAAAAAACCAGAAAATCACTGTAGTCTCTAGCCTTTTTTTAGTTTAAATTAAGTGTAAAATATTTCCTAACTCTGCAGACTCTCATTCCAATAACTGTATGCAGACAAGTGTAAATGTCGTAACAGCTGAAGTACTGTAACCAGTATTAGCTTAGATAATAGATTAGATACTGAAGTTCAGTACAGCATTGATAGAAGTGCCCATGTAGTAAAAAGGAAGAACATGGCTTTTAGAGTAGACTGTCTAGCAATGACTTTTTTGGGGAAAATATTTTAAAATGACTGAACAAAAGCATTCTAGATCTTGGATCTACCTCGGCTGGAGGCATGGGAGGTGGTATCTATATGACCTCTTGAGGTCCCTTCCAGCCCTATATTTCTATAATTGTATGTATGCTATATCCTGATGTTTTTAAAATAAGGAGAGTAGTTTGTCTGGGTAGGTTTGGGTCCATCCCAGCAAATATTTCTTCCCCTCAGAAGAGGAAAAATATAACGTAACAATTTGTTAGCTCATTCCTTGTTGTGCAATACTAGTTAGAAAGCTTTTCCTCCATGGACAAGGTGCTTATATGTCATGTTTTCAGGACAGTGATTCCTTCAGCTTATAACTTTGGGTTCAGTATTGCTAGTCAGATTTGTTCTAGATTTGGGGAAGCCTGAATATGCAAAAAAGATTAATTCTGTTTTGCATATTGCATCAACAAATTAGAACAACGTATGTAGAAGTGAATGGTGGAGAGGAAGCTTCTCTTGATTGCTACTGTCAGAGTAAGTTCAATATTGCACTTATATTGGTGTTGTATCTACAGTTTTCTGAATTATTTTTATTGAGCTATTTGAGTGTTTCTTGCCTATGCTTATTTTTTCATTTTTTTTTCAAAACCTCTGTTTTGAAATTAGGTGCTAGAATAGGAAAATATTAACTCAAGCAAATGGCAAGTCATTGAGAGAGTAAATATGGAACCTCACGATGTCATTTTGCTACTATTTTTCAAACCAACCATATGTAACAGCACATATAAATGTGTTCTTGTTTGTGCATTTAGTTAGTATGGCATTGTTTCTAATAAGGTCAATAATATGTTAATGTATGTGGCTGAAACGATTTTTAATTTGACAGTATTGGCTTGTCAGTGTTTATAAGCAGTCTCTTTAAAAAAAAAACATAACTGCACCAAATCTGCTCAGCACACTTTGAAAGTTCATGCAGTATTTTTCATCATGTGTAGATTGTGGGTCATATATGTAACTTATGTTGGTGTTTCTGAGGCTTTTACTTTCAACACCAAAACAATGTTGTTGAAAAGCGCAACTGTTTGTGATATTGGCAGTATTGGGATTTGGTGTTGGATAATAAACCAGCCTGTCCTCCTTTAATAGTGATTGAACAATTAAAATAACTGGTCACACAGGAAGTGTCTTGTATGTTAAACAGATTAAGTTTTTAATGGCTCACGAGTAAAAAGCTGGATAGATTAATTTCTACTCCACAAAATTCCCACATCTTTGCCAAAGAAATTGGTTTCCAAGGTTTGTCAGAATGCCAAACTGTCTGCTTATTATTGAATCATCAGTAGTGTCTCTTTAGTTGAGCTTTTCGCTAAAAATTCTTTTTCTCATGGCAGTGACTGAATAGTCTCCACATTTAACACAATACTGTTCTGAGGTCAACTGAGGGGTTTTTTTGTTGGTTTGTTTTTTTAATGGCAATTTTTGGATAAAATATTAGCTCTCTTTCTGTAGAAAATAAGAACATATTTTAAAATTTTAAAATTGGGCTTTGAGAAGTCTCACTTTCATTTGACTGCTAAAGAATCAGAGCCACCTCAAACTCAAAACTTAACATACATGTACTTTATCACATCTCTGACATATTTCATGTTATAAATGTTACAGTTAGAAAAAAAAGGAATACTTGTGGCACGTTAGAGACTAACAAATAAATTTGTTAGTCTCTAAGGTGCCACAAGTACTCCTTTTCTTTTTGCGAATACAGACTAACACGGCTGCTACTCTGAAACCAGTTAGAAAGAAAGTTATTTTTGTTGATCACTACCTTTTTTGTTGCTAAGATGTCAGTATGCACCATGTACTTGGGAGACAGGCTTGCAGCCTTAAGAATGTATCTGCATATTCTCCATCTGGTGGATCTCTTTATATGTCTGCAAAAGCCTTCAAAGAAATAGGAGGAGGGGAGTAAGAAATTTAAAATGGGAATGGGGTGACTACAGGTATGATCCTGTATGGCCACAATTCAACATGTACTTAGTTAATCACATGTTTATGTACTTTGCTAAATTGGAGTCTATATGAGCAATCTTTAGTCAGAATACCTATTCTGTCAAAGAAATGCAGACTACAGCTCAGTAGTAGACATGAGGAACTATGGGAGCATGGTTCTTTGGGTCTCTTTTGTTTTTTTGCAGTCCACCTGTCTTCCACCAAAACAGCAATATTCATCCTCTCTTTTTCTTAAAACTCCATTAGAATAGTTGCTATCCCGCTTATACCCATTTTGGAGCAGTTGTGGTTGCAGTGATAGCATATCAGTATTTCACTTTGACTCTGCACTTAAAGATGAATGACTGGTTTCCAGACAGAGACCTGCTTTTGAAGTTGTATTATATGCTGAGACACTGCCCAAGCACCCATAAGAGCGCCAATAATGGATATGAGGAGCATAACCTCTGTTTTAAGGGAGCGTACTGTAAAAGACAGAGAATATTTTCCTTTTTTAGGCCGTCTTATGACAAGTGTCTCCAGCACATTAAGGAGGCAGAAACCTATTTTGGCTGAGTGATGTCACTAACGTGGCCCTCAGCTATGCCCCAAGACTGGAATTTGGCCTACAGCCAAAGGTTAGTGAATACCAGTGGGTGCTAGACCTTGAATAACACTAAGTGTATTGTTAACATTATCGGCAGATAACCTATGGACCCTGAAGGAGAGTGGACTAAATTAGCCTTTCTCTTAGAGATCATTATTATCCCCTCAGCTCTAGATAGTAATTCATAATTGAGTCAATTCCTGGAAAATCTTGCTTCTAAATACAGTCTTGGGCTGTATTTCAGTTTCTAATGCTGAATATATGACACTTTTTCCATGAACTCTGCATTCACTTGATGAAAATAGTCTTTGAATGATAATGCTTTGCACTTCCAAAGCACCTTCCACCTGAGTCTGAGTTTCATAAATATTATTGAATTAGGCTTCCTTGACCCCATGTAGCAACTAGGTAATGTTATTCACTATTTATATATCAGGAAACTGAAACTGAGATGTGACACCGGAAGAGCTGCATTCAAGGAGGGAATAGAATCCTCTATCATGACTCTCAGACCTGTGCAATAACTGTAAGAATATTGCAGTTTACTGTACTTTAAACTTTGAAAGAGTGACTAAGGCTTTGTCTATGCTACAGAGTTTTGTTGAAAAGTTATGCTGCTTTAATTAAACTGCTGTTGCATGTCCACACTATGCTCCTGATATCAGCAGAGTGAATCCACACTAGCAGCTCTTGCATCAACACAAAGCAGTGCACTGTGAGTAGCTATCCCACTGTGCAACTGTGTTTGGGAAGGGTTTGCAATGTCTCATGGAGCAGGTACAGTCACATGATTCAGGTTTCTCAATCCCATCATTCCATGAGCATCCGAATAGATTGTCAGCTGCTTTTCAACTGAAGTTGGGTGGAGGGAGGCAGGGAGTGTATGGGGTCAGGGGAGTAGGGAGTGTGTGGGGGCGGGGGACTAGAGACAGAAACAATGTGAAGACATTCCCTCCTGTACGGCTCAGCAGTCTCCCCCTCCTCTCCCTGTGCAGCAGCAGCAGCCTGCTCTGCCTGCCAGTAGTTTTGTTTTGATTCCCTCTGAGATCTCCCACAGCCTCCTCAATTTCTGGGAGCGGCATCCTCAGCAGCTCTGTGAACTCTCCACGCTAAGGAATGTCAAAGCTTCCCAGAGCTTTGAAAGGAGAGGGACTCATGCCTACATAGTTAAATGCAGGGCAGCCGAGTTCATCAGCCAACGCCTCCCTTCCTGGCTCTGCACAGCACAGCAGTCCTCCCTGTCCCACCCACCCCCACAGCAGCAGCCGCCGCCGCCGCCTGCCTGCTGCTGTTTCTAGTGCGGGGAAGAGCAGGAGGATTCCACTTTGATTTGCTCTTTGCTGCCAGATTCTCAGCTGTCAGAACTCCCCAGAGCTTTGAAAGGGGAGCGGTGCATGCCTGCAGGACAGTTGAGTTCAAAACAGTGAGCAGAGCGGTCACGGTGGGCATCGTGGGATAGTGGGGGATACCAGTTCTGGCAATAAAACAAATGGAAATGTCTACAACGACGTTTTGTTGCTTTAACTTTGCCACCAAAAGCTTTATGCCCCTCATTGAGGTGTTTTTATTTTGTTGGCTAAACAGCAGAGTTTGACCACCAAAAGTTACTTCTGTAGTGTGTACACCTACACTGTTTTGTCAGCAAAAGCTGCCTTTTGCAGCCAAAACTGTGTAGTGTAGACAAGGCTTAAGCATTCCAATCGACAGTGAGAAGTAGAGAACAGAATACTTAGCATTTAGAACACTAAGTTTGTCCTAATAATTTGAAAGTAATCATTGAGCAAAATTGTTTAGGGGATGTTAAGTCAGTTATTCCAGTTTTTATTTTGGAGGCAGTGACGATGATTGCGCAGGTTTCTGCAGGCTGAAATGAAATAAGATTTTATGGATTCTTTTCATTTTTAACAGCAAAGATGCATGAAATCTTCCAATCTTTGCAAGATGTAAAATCTTTTTACATTTTAACTACAGTCATGGACACCTTGAATTAAACCTGTTTTCCAGGGAATTTCTTTTCTTTGCAATGAAGTCTGTAGAATGACACTCAATGTGTGTTTAAAAAAACTGCTCCCTTCATGCAAGACAAGTTGGATTTTAAAATTGTAGTATGCTTTATAGTCAGAATAGTGCATGATCCATCGTTTCTTTGACAGAGAATCATCTGAAAGAATATAAAATCTAGCATTCATATTTAACAGAGCTAGGGAAAAAACAGTTTGTTTGGAATGTGATAGCTATAATGTTAGAGACCTGTGGTTATAAATTAACTTTTTAGAGCTGCTACTCTGAAACCTTTTTAGAGTAGTTATTTATAATGCCTATCAAACCATCCTGTGCAATTTTTTTATCATTGTCTTGCAAGATGTTTATGCACAGTGAAATGATAGAATGGAAAATGAGAGCTTTCTTTGTGTCTCCTTTGTGAGTTTCTTTGTATTTAAGGCTCTGAAGTTCAAATATAGCTATTGTAATTAAAAAGCATTTTCATGCCTTATTCACAATTAAAAAAGAATTAATTTTATGCTGTAAACATTCATTTTCTGCTGTTTTGTGTACATGAAAAACAATAAAACAAAGACATTACTGCATGATTTTTTAACTGCTTTTTAAATAAATGTTTGGAAATGTTGTAACTTTGTCATTTTAAAATTGTCAGGTTTTAAATGAAAAAATATTTTGCCTGCTCTGTTTTAAACTAAACTTTATTACTATTTTTAGGCTCAGTCTTCTGATAAGTGGGTAAACATCAGAGCTTATCCCTGAGCTTTATAGAGGATATACCAAAATAGCCGAAGAGGTTGCCATTTAGTCAACAAAGTAGCTACCAAGCAATTTATTTATGACAAAAGAATGGATACAGATAGGAACCTTTCCCCCTGCCATTCTCTCATATGTACATAATAATGAAAATGGTATTTTTAGAAAGGTCAGAAATGCCTGTAAGTTAGCCATACAAAATGAGCTAAGAAGTAATCTATTTCTACCAAAGACAATGGAAGATTAGAGTATGGGACAGTGTTATCAATTTGTTGTACAATTCTTTATTATGCACTTGGTACCTAGATGTCACATTGAGTGGTGCATTAGAAATACGTCGACAGGATACTATTGGATTTTAAATGCTTTCAGATACTGTTTACATTTTTATCAATAGGAATTAATGGTGTTATTCCATCCCATCTCTCTTCCTCATCATGGCATTTCTCTTTCCTTCTCATACTACTTTAGAAAATTAGTGAAGGGAAAGGGCTCTGGGTTCACTCTTTTGAACTAGTTCCCAAGCTGTGCTCAGTTTATACATTCTTGCAAGATCATAGAAATAGGGAAACAATGCTCTTTACCACCCAGGAACAGCAGAAAATACTATTTTACACCATATGGGGAGAAGGGTTCTCATATACATAGAATTATAGAAATGTAGGACTGGAAGGGACCTCAAGAGGTCTTCTAGTCCAGTTCCTTGAATTAAGGCAGGACTAAGTATTCTCTAGACCATACCTGGCAAGTGTCTTTGATTTGTGAAGTCTGAACAGCACTCTAAAAACAGGCTAAGGCAAGCATTGCTAATTTTAAAAAGGCTAAATTTCCTAAACCAGATCTTCCCAGTAGTGTTGTAAGTGCTACTTAATTGCACAGAAGAGTTAATCATCAAGGTCAAATAGAAAGGGGTGAGGCTAGTTTCTGTGGGATGTGAAGAGATGAGAGGGATCTTGTAGAATGGGGACAGAAGTTTGTGGCCTGAAATATTGCGGAAGAACAGAGGGAAATATAGGGTGGCAAACTCCTAGCTGAGAGAGGAGGTGAGAAGGAAGCTAAGGAACTGGCATCAGGGCAAGAATGGAGATGGTGAAATGAAGAAAAGAGGACAGGATGGATATGAGGTAGAGAGAGAGAGAGGAGAGAGAGAGAGAAATGGGGAAGGAAAGAGAACCTTTCTGAAGCACAAAGCTACTCGGAGTCTGTTTCCACCTAATGCCCAATGCTGGGCTGTGTTTATATCAAAATTGATTCATGAATACTTGTTGAAACAGAATAACTTTAATCATACTATTTTAATTTTGTTCAGTCCCCAGTTTTTCTCCCAAAATAATAGTGTGAGCCTTGCCTTAAAACAGATTTGAGTTTTCTGCTTTCTTACACATTCATATAAGAATTAGTACCCTACTCTATTTAGTTGGGGATTGGTCCTACTCTATTTAGGTGGGGATAGGTGCTGCTTTGAGCAGGGGGTTGGACTAGATGACCTCCTGAGGTCCCTTCCAACCCTGAGATTCTATGATACTCTGTTGTACAGAATCAAAGTGGATCACTCTTTGGTAAGAGCAGGTATGGGTAAAATAGGAGCTTCTACTGAAAAATGTTCATTTATAAAGATAGCGAATGACATTTCTACATGCTGTTTTAAAAATTTATATATATATATAATATTACTTACAAAAATTCATAAAGACGATTATTTAGATTGCAAATTGAAGCATTCAAAAGTGAGTGCCAGATTTAGTCACCCTGCCATCTTAACTCTCTCTCTCTTTTGTGAGGCCATTCTGTGCACAGAATGAGTCATGAGCTTGGGGAAACTGGTGGAGGGGGAGAAATAGTACATGCTCCTGTAATTAAAGGTTGTTTCATACTGCACATACACAAGGGATCAGAATTAAGATTGCACTGCCCACCGTAAATGTGGCATTTTCTAACTTCTTAAGTGGGTGACTTGGCAATCTAAATTAACATGCATAGAGTTCAAAGCCAGAAGGGACCACTAGGTCAACTACTCTAACGTGTCTATCACCGACCCTTAAATTTTACCTAGTTACCTTGTATGGAGCCCAATAACTTGTATTTGGCTAAAACATATCTTCCAGAAGGCCATCCAGTCTTGATTTGAAGACATCAAGAGATGGAACATCTACCATTCCCCTTGGTAGTTTGTGCAAACGGTTACACAATCATAAAATGTATATTTTATGTCCAATTTGAATTTATCTGGCTTCAGCTTCCAGCCATTGGTTCTTGTTATGCCTTTTTCCACTAAATTAAAGAGCACTTTAATACCTGTTTTTTGTCCTCCTGAATATACTTATGCTGTAATCAAGTTACCTCTGATTCTTCTTTTCAGTAAACTAAACAGATTGGAAGAGAGCCACAATAGAACTCAAACTCCCATCCTTTTTAAATTGTGGACACCAGAATTTGTATGCAATTTGTCTATCTCACAAGTGCCTTATACTTACTTCTCCCCTACTTATACATCCAAGCATTGCATTAGCCCTTTTAGCATCACACTTGGAGTTCATGTTGAGTTGCTTGTCCACTGACACCTTAATCCTTTTCCTAGTTGCTGCTTTCAGGATATACTCTCCCATTTTGTAGATATGGCTTGCATTTCTTGTTCCTAGATGTATAATTTTGCATTTGTATATAGTAAAACATATTTTGTTTGCATGGGCCCAGCTTAACAAGGTATTCCGAGTGCTCTGCATGACTGCCCTGTTCTCATAATTATTTATCATCTGCCAATTCTGTGACATATGCAAATCTTATCAGCAATGAGTTTATATTTACTTCCAGATTATGGATAAAAATGTTGAACAGCATCGGGTTTAGTACTTTAGAACCCCACTAGAAACATCTCCATTTGATTATGGTTCCCTACTGATGACTACTTTCTGAGCTTTCAGTTAGTCAGTTCTTAATCAATTTGTCTGCTAATTTTTTATCAGAATGTCACATGGTATAAAGTCAATGCCTTACACTTAGACTTTTGGATCACATATATGGCGTTATCTTGGTCATCCAAACTTGTAATCTTATCAAAGAATAAAATCAGGTTTGTTTGAAAAGACTTTTTTCTATAAAAACATGTTTACTAGTAGTATTATATTCCTATCCTTTCATTCTTTATCAGTTGAATCCCATATCAAGTTTTCCTTGTATTTTCCCCAGGATTGATGTCAGGCTAACCAGTGTTGCCTGAGTTATCCTGTTTGCCCTTTTCCTACAGTCTTCTCTAATTTCTCCAGTTGCCAAGACTTGTTAAAAATGAACATCAATAGAGATCTACTGAGCCAGCTCTTTTAGGACTCCTGGGTGCAGATTCGCCAGATCTGCTGCCTTAAAACTGTTTGTCCCTAGTAGATAACTACGAGTGATGGTCCCTGTTGTATTTCATGTGTCCACAGCCAGTGAATTTGAAAGTAGTAGTGTCTGTTGGTCCGCACATGTGCCCTTGCTTCACCTCATGGTTCATTCAAGGTGATAATGGGATGGGCTGACAGCATCTCCAGTTCCTTGTCGCTGCCGCATGATCAGAGTTGGAACTACTAGTGTCTTCCGTCTCTGATGCACTTGGAAAAATGTTTAGAATTTTATATAGTTCGTTTTTCTTCTAGTCTTTACTGTTTTTTATGTAGTTTTAGCTTTTAATAATTGTTTCAGTAGAACTGAGACTTTGGGGGAATCCGTTTATTGGTTCCATTGCATGTGCATAAACATGGTAGTAAGTCTTCCTCCAAGCCGAAGAAGGACAATGCACCTTCCGCAAGTTCCAGCCACGGATGCACAAGCATGACAAGAAACCATGCAGACCAGTGAATCCTCCAGTATAGAGCTGCACACACCATCAATGTCTGCCTCCCTTAAACCAAGGGATCCATTAGTTCTGGGGCAGTCTTCCATTCTGGTGCCGGTTCTGGCTATGGAACAAGTACCATTAATGCCAGGCAGATTAGAGAAATCACTGGAGTCATGTGAACAGTTAAGCTTAGGAGAACTGAGATCTCCGTGCCTTCTTCTGCCATCCACATCTAGGAAGATCTGATTGCCTATCCAGGACCTACCACAGTGAAGTCATACTTCAACTCATCCTATGATTTACACATTCCCACCGGCTCCGATGGTACAGCCACTGGAACTGTAATCTGAATTATCTGAGGATTCCAAGGGAGTATAAGGGCTGCCTATTCCCTACTGCTGCTTTGGGTATCCAAAGGGACCACCAGAGTACCCTCCTGTCCAGCAGCAGGGAAGTCACTGATTTCCCATACCATGGAGCCCTCTACAGCATCTGCTGGATCCGTCCTACTGGCCCTATTGGGGATCCTGGCCTCACTACCCACCCTCGGAACCCCCCCATTCAGCAAGGGAGACTTTGCCACTATCCCCGCTTAGGGTGTCCTCGAACAGGTGCTCCGAACCAGTTATAGAGGATGAACTACTCAGTCTGAGTCACTGTTTGAGCTGGTTGGAGAATGGCATCATTGATCGGTAGAGGTAGTGAGGAATAAAGGATGTCCTCTCCAGATGCTGCAGTGACTTTGGCTTCCCTTTCATCTGCAGATGACTTTCGGCAGTTCCAAAAACTTCTGCAAAGGATGGCAGACAACCTTCATGTTCCACTGGAGGAAGTACAAGATAAACAGCATCAGCTCCTGGGCATCCTTCGTTCCTTGATATTGAGCAGGGTTGCTCTATTGATCAACTATGCCCATCTCCAAGCAGCTCAAACAGTGACTCGGACTAGATGGTTCATCTTCCATAACTGGTTTGTAGCAGTTTGCCATACCCATGCCACTTGCATATCTACCCCCAAGGGGGCAGAGAAGAGGTACTACATACCGGCTAAGAGGTGTGAGTTTCTTTCCTCACACCCCCACCCAATTCCTTGGTGGTGCAAGCAGCAACGGAATGGTTCAGATAGCATCATCTGCACTCCCTCCGCACATAAGGAGGGCAAATGCATAGACCTGCTGGGACACAAGGTCTTCTCGTCGGCTAATCTCCAATTTTGAACTACCAAGCCTTGTAAATAAAATTAAAATAAACACGGCTTTATTAACTATGGCGAATTGGGGAACTTTACTGAAAAAACTGCTGCCAAGATGGATCCTGTTTCCAGTTTATCCTGGAGGAGGGTAAGCTGTTGGCAAGGACAGCACTTCAGTCTGCTGTAGATACGGTGGATACGTCTTCACATTTTATGGCTACAGATATTGTCACACAGAGGGAATCGTGGCTTCACTCATCCAGTTTCCCCAGGGAGGTGCAAAATACCATAGAGGACCTCCTATTTGATGAGTTGCACCTGATTAATCAGAAGATAGATGATTCCCTCCACTCCCTCAAGGATTCCAGAGCCACACTTGGAATTCTGATTACCTATACAGCTGCACCCAAGTGGAAATTTTACCACCTGCCACCTACACAACAGTTCAGGACTCCTCAGTTCTTCCACCAAAGACCATGTGAACCACCTCACAAGCACTAAAAGACCCAACGGTCCTTCCCTCCTTGCCCTCCTTCGCAGCCTTTGTCATCACATGTTCAAACCTCTCAAAACTATTTCTGAGTGCCACTAGAGAGCAGTCAACCACTGTTCCTACTGTCCCTTCAGGGACTATCTAGAACTCTTTTTTTTTTTTTTTTTTTTTTTTTTTTTTTTTTTTTAAAGCCAGCTTAGAGAGCAAAATAATGGACAAGTGGGTCCTGGATGTCATCTGCTATGAATATACAATCAAGTTCATCACACTACCTCATCCACATCCCCCTCCTCAATCCTCCTTCAGGGACCACTCTGACATCCTTGCCCTTACCACAAAGGGAGCGATAGAGTATGTTCCTCTGAACTATCAAGGCAAAGGGTTCTATTCAACTTATTTCCTGGTATCCAAGAAGAAGGGCAGATGGAGACTAGTCCTGGATCTCTGTCTCCTCAACTCTTTCCAAGGGTGGGTGAACTTGGGGCCATGATGGCAGACACCCTTTTCACCATGTTCCATAAGGACAAAGTCTCCCTGCACCTACATCCCAAGTTTCTACTAAAGGTAATATCCCAGTTTCATCATGAATTTGCTTTAGTGCCTGTCTATAGTACATAGTTGTTCTCTATCTGAAACCAGTGTAGCTGGCTTCTGTGTCTTCCCCCATGCAGCTTTTGATGCATAGAAATGCTTCAGTGGTGGTGGTTGGGGAGTGGCTGAACTGTCTGTCTGTAGTCATCTGTCTAGCTATCCCCAGCTGGCATTTAGTTCCTAGTGAACTTTCACTAACAGGCTGAAGTTAAAGCAGGCTTTAACCTGGTTTGAGACAGAAAATCAGGTGACTGTATCTGGTGGTTGGTTATCAGCTTCTCCTGCTCTTCCCCGGGTGGCTGTGTGAAGGAAGCCGTCCTTTTGTAGGTGCTCCCTAGGCACATGCAAAGCCAGTTAGAGTATGTTTACACTACAGTGGAGAGTGAGCCTCCAAGCCCAGGGGTTCAAGCTAGCACACTAAAAATACCCATAGTGTGGACATTGGAACTTGGACTGCAGCTCAGGCTCTCAGGTCTAGGGAATTGGGTGGGTTTGCTCAGCCTGCTTCTGGCTCATAGCAGAGTTACCAGGTGAGGCTATCGAAGGAGTAGTGGGAGGCAGTTGGGGAGGTTGCACCCTCTCTCTTCACCTACCACAGTAGGATTGATTCAAACCCTTAATTTTAAAAGTTGTGGTGCTTGACTCAGGAAACACATTTTTAATTCATAATTAAATATACATTTGCTTTACAAAGTATGGTCACCATTCAGGTGCCATGTGTTGCATGCCACTGGACTAAGTTTTGCAGTTGCAAAATTTCCAATACGTTACAGCTGTAGACTAAATAACATCATATTCCACTGAAAAGGCCTCTAATGTATAACTGCAACTTATGCCTAGATGCTATGGTGACTGGTGCCTTTAAAAATATAAAATAGGTTGAAATTGTCAGGGTTCCCTCCCCACTCTGAACTCTAGGGTACAGATGTGGGGACCCTCATGAAAGAAATAAGCATAAGCTTATTTCTACCAGCTTAGGTTAAAAACTCTCCAGGCACAAATTCTCCCTCATACCTTGGGTTTAAGTAATGCTGCCACCACCAAGTAATTTAACAAAGAACTAGGAAAAGGACCACTTGGAGTTCCTCTTCCCCCAGCAGTCCCCCAAACCCTTACCCCCCCCCCTTTCCTGGGGAGGCTTGAGAATAATATCCTAACCAATTGGTTACAAAATGATCAAAGACCCAAACCCCCGGGTCTTGGAAAATGGAAAAATCAGTCAGGTTCTTAAAAGAAGGATTTTATTTAAAAAAAAAAAACTAAAAAAAAAGGTAAAAATCATCTCTGTAAAATCAGGATGGAAAATACTTTACAGGGTATTCAGATTCAAAACACAGAGGATTTCCCTCTGGGCAAAACCTTAAAGTTACAGAAAACAGGAATAAACCTCCCTCTTAGCACAGGGAAAATTCACAAGAAAAAACAAAGATAAACTAATCTGCCTTGCCTGGCTTACCTATACTGGTTGCAATAGTGGAGACTTGGATTGGAATGGGTTGGAGAAGATGGATTTCTGTCTGGCCTCTCTCAGTCCCAAGAGAGAGAACACACACAAACAAAGAGCACAAGAAATACCTTCTCCTTCCCCCTCGCCCTCTAAGATTTGAAAGTATCTTCTTTCCCCATAGGTCCTGTTGGTCAGGTGCTAACCCGGTTATCTGAGCTTCTTAACCCCTTACGGGTAAGGAGGAATTCTAGGCTACCCTTAGCTGTATGGTTATGACAGAAACCTACTCACAATTTTCTTACCAAAAATACTCCAACTTTCTAAAACCCCGCTGGAAACGCACTGAAGTTTTAAAGCCTGCTAGAGAATTGTGATATAAATCAACTGAAGAGCTATACATTTTTTTGTGTTGTGCAAGTGTGTTGGTGAGTTTATAATTTTAGTATGTTTCAGAGTAGCAGCCGTGTTAGTCTGTATTCGCAAAAAAGAAAAGGAGTACTTGTGGCACCTTAGAGACTAACAAATTTATTTGAGCATAAGCTTTCGTGAGCTATAGCTCACTTCATCAGATGCATATAATTTTAGTATATTTTTTTAACATCAAAGCAGCCATAAAGAATTTTGCTATAGTCTGTTTAGACTGCAGCTGATCCTCTGTCATAAATGTCACTTCAGATTTTCATTTCTGTTACAAAAGATTTGGACTAACAATGCTAGTATAAAAATGGCATTAGCAGTCCAGAATGATGTATATAGTGACCCAGGTGGTGATGAATGTTGGTCTGGTACATCAGGGCAATTCCCAGTTTTCAGTTAACTAGGTTTTATGCTGTTTGCAGTTTTGTTGTTCCAGTGAAGCTCTTTATGATGTTAATTGACCACTAGGAGCCAGAAGTGTGACTGTATGTTATAATTCTAATTGGCCTGGCAATATCGAGTAATAAGCAGTATCCAAACACGCTAGCAGTTTGATCACACTTAGATCCTAAAAGGTTATTCCACAAATAATTTTAGGCTCTTGATTTTGTTGCTCAAACTTCAAAGATTGTGGATTGTATAACCGTATAATACGAGGCGGTATAATACAGACTAGCATAGCCTGTAAAGAGAAAAATACTGGGTGTAAATTTTTCAGAATGTGTTGAATTATTTTAAAGGAATGTAAAACTGCCTTTTCTCAAGGTTTGATACAACTCTAGTATACTGGTGTGCCTAACTCCATATCTAATAACCATTTGATACACACCCTTCAATAGCTGAAGGTCTCATTATCATCTAAGTAACCAATAAGTTTCTGAAAACTATATTTAAAAAATTGCCTTGTAATGTGTGATTTGAATATATCTAATAGAAACTGTTGCACAGGTGTTAATGTTCAAAAAATACAGCTTGTAACAGTACCAGGCATTATCTGCCAAATGTTTACTTGAAAAGGGAGATTGAGTCTCTTCAGACTTATTATTGTAGAATAGAATTTTCTTTAATTTTATGCAAACACTAATACTGCATAAAGATAATATTTTTTCTTATCAAAACTTTTTGACATATAAACAATGTTAAGTTTCAGAGTAGCAGCCGTGTTAGTCTGTATTTGCAAAAAGAAAAGGAGTACTTGTGGCACCTTAGAGACTAACAAATTTATTTGAGCATAAGCTTTCGTGAGCTACAGCTCACTTCATCGGATGCATCTGACGTAGCTCACGAAAGCTTATGCTCAAATTTTAGTCTCTAAGGTGCCACAAGTACTCCTTTTCTTTTTATAAACAATGTTGTAATCTATTAAAAGGAGAAACGGCTCAAAGAAATACTGAATTGTAACAGAAAAATTAAACATGGATAATTCATATTTGTTTTGGTATTTCATGGCTTAGTACTTTAACACTAAAATTTGGTGATTGTGTGATCTTCTTTAAGAAGGGGGGAATTGAGACCACACTACGGCTTGGTGTACACTTTAGAGTTAGGTTGACATAAGGCAGTTTATGTCAACCTAACTCTGTCAGCATCTACACTACAATGTAGCTCCCGTCAATATAAGTTACCCACTATGCTGACCTAATAACCATCTCCACGGGAGGTGTAGCGCTTAGGTTGATGTAGTTAGGTTGATGCAGTGTCCAGGTAGACACTGTGTTGCTTACATTGCCTATTGCTATTTTTGTCAGCCCCCCATAATGTCCTACTTAAGTCAGTGCAAATGCTCCTGGTGAGGACATGCATCACTGGCAGAAAGAGTGTAGTGTGGACATGAACAGCCAATTTAATTACTGCAATGGCTGTAGGTCGACCTAATTTAAGTCAACTTAATTTTGTAATGTAGACATGCCCTAAGTTGCTGGTTTTCTGCTGAAAACTCTAAATTCTTCCTTTTATTTCTTTACACAGGCTATTCACTCTGTTGCTTGGCACCATGAAGGAAAACAGTTCATTTGTAGCCATTCAGATGGCACCTTGACCATATGGAATATAAAATCCCCTGCCAAGCCACTTCAGACAATCACTCCACATGGTAAGAAAAGAATGAATACACACAGGGTCTGGCAGTTCTTACACTGGAAATATGTCATTAAACATTTCTATAAAATCTTGTTTTATTTAATTCCAGAGCTTAAAAACTACTCCCCTAGCAAAAGGAGTTTTTTCCTAGGTGTATGATGATAACTTCTGCAAAATCCAAGCTGTTTACAAAAAAAAAAAAGTCTCAAGCCCATATGAAAATAAACTTCTGAATGTGAATAATGTAAATCAGTGCCTTCCTAAGTCTGCAGAAACATCTCGAGTGCATTTCTTGGAAATTGCTACACAGATGAATGAACGTAAAGTTTGCGTTGTACTTAATGTTGCGTCCATGTATTGTTTAAAATATTTCTGTGGATAAGCGAGTATCTGTGTGTATAATTGCACACACTGTGTGAATTCTTGGAAAATCAAAATTGTGCTATGCAATTCTAGAATTTTAAAGCAAATATGCCCATTACCAAACTAGTAGCCTAATGAAAGGTATATTGAATGTTTAAATAAATAAAATAGTTTGCATTGCTATTTTGTAGGAAATCAAGATATAAGTGTGGTTCTTCTCTGGGAATAGGTTATGTAAAAATGGCAATTTTAGTCACCAAATCCGCTCACTTTGTTTATTCCAATGTCTATTTTAATCGGTTTTTAGAATAGAACTACATTATAGGGGAAAACTTTTTTTGGTTTCTGCCATATTGCTTTTTGAAGGCTGTCCCAAACAAACATTCCATGTTTACATGATGAGTGTCAATATTAATTGTACTTTTGCATTATATTGAGGTATAAAATACAGTATGTGACAATGTAATAATTTGTGTGCATATTTTAATTTGTAATTTATTTAAAAGAATAATTTTATAAGATTTCAGCACATTAGATTTTTTTTTTGACGTTTAATATATGAAAAAATATATATATTTTTAGGAAAGCAGCTAAAAGATGGGAAGAAGCCAGAACCTTGCAAACCTATCCTAAAAGTGGAATACAAAACAGCTAGAGCTGGGTAAGACTTTGCTTATAAGTCAGTTGTCTCTTAACACTATATTTGTAGTCTTTGAGAATGTCCTTTGTATCTTCTCATTTGTGGGATATGTACCCAGTGTCACTGAGCTTGGGAACCTCTGGAATGCAGTAGTAAGTGATGAACTATAGTTACTGTTGGGTAAAACATAGCCATTACTCTAAAATGACATGTTGATGAATGCTCCATAGCTATATGCTCCTTCTTTAAAACCAAAGGGCTAGCAAAAATATAAAAATGTGATAAAAGTATTTGTTGCTGTTTTTAAATCTTCATGATTACATGTGCTACCTTTTAGCAACATTAAGGGAAAACTGATAAATTGGAGCAAGTTAAGTAAATTTTCAGTTATACAAGGTTTTAAGGGAAATCTGTTCCTTTGAAGAATTAAACTAACTTTATCTAGTAATGAGACCATCAGTAACTTTTTTTTTTTCTGAAGCGATACGAGTTTGGAGTAGGGCTGAATTCTTTTCATATGCTTCAGTAATTTATGCAATCACTGTGCATAATTATATATTTTGTGTATACATAATAAAGCTGTAATTCCAAGAAGAGGCTCTGATGAAATTACTGCATATTGAGTAGCATGTCTTGTCACTTGAACTTAATGGAAGACTTTCATCCTTTTATATACAATGAAGGGTTTCTTATTTACAGTTGTAAAGCATTTTGATATGCTCATGGTAAAAGATGCTATTTAAAATCATAATATTCATGGAAATCCTTGGAGCTATTTGCAGATGTTCTATTTTCAAATAATATCCATCTTATTTCTGTTGATTTATTTGTTGTATCTTCTATTATTTTTTTGCTTTCTATATTTGCTTGAATGTTTGCAAAGTAAATAAGACTATTGAAAATTGCTGATTAACAAATGCTTCCATATATATTGATATGCTCTACAGTCAATTTTAATGTTATATGAACCATTTTTCTTTCTCTAAAGTCAATTAAATGGAGGTTTAAGGTTTGAAGCCAATTCCCAATTTTTTGAAAAGCCCTGACCTAGTCAAGAACAATTGTTCTATTGCACTATTTGCAGCAGTCTACACCTGTCTGGGTATTTCCTTTCCACGGGGAGTAAAAACACTGAATAATCATGAAGTCATGATATGTTAAAAAACTGACAACTCAACTGTTGTGTCCAAGCTTCTGACCCAAATTATGCTATAAATAACTTAAAAGTAGTCTCAAACATGCAGCAAGATAAATATTCAGCAATGTTCACACTGCAAACAGTCATTTGAAAAATGTCATTTGAAATCTCCACAATGTAACAAGTCTTTTTTACAGCGTGCAGACTTTAACTGATTTTTGACATGGTTTAAACAAGATAAGAGTTGCAATCAAACAAGCTTAACTATGTACAACCTCTCCCATTAGTACAGCTTTCCAACTGTATTTGTTTTTCCAAGATTTTGCTTTTTCCATTATTTTGTTGTTGAATCTCAACTTGTTCCCTACCTTTATTCTTATCTTAAAACTGTCCTTTTATGCTATTTTTCATGCTTGATGATGATCAGAACACTGTCAAATTTATTATCATTTGAAAACAGGGTGGATTTGGTTTAAATCAAATTGATTTAAATCTCTAGTCAGGAAGACTCGATTTAATCATGGTTTCCTACATAAAAGTGCATTCTTGTTGGTTGGTATAACCTTAATACATATTCTTCACAACTCAGAGATAGACGTAGGTTTCATTTTTAGAAGGTACACACTAGACATTTTTAAAGTCATTTATTTTGAAGACTTTTCAGATTAGTTTTACAGCTATATCAGAAAATGAATGATTGTTTGGTTATTTCATTTACCAAAGGTAATTGAAGCAGATAGTTCACCTCCCAATGACTTCATAAATATCTCCAATTTAACAGGTTAATCATTAATATTTGGAGTATTTTCTTGCCATGCTGTATTAGGAGGAGAACATCTCCAGACAGACATTGTAAATTGTTTTTGTTTTATTTAACTAAAACGTTATGTATTCTGGATTTTTTTTCTTCAACAGCAAACATATAATATTTTAACAAAACAAGTATTTGAATTCAGTTAAACATTCAAGTTTTTTAAAATCTGGTTTGTTTTTGTTAAAATTATTTAACTAAATAGTTAAATGAAATATATTTTTTAAAAAAATTAAATCGACTGTCCCCCAGGTCAACATGAGAAATTAAAATATTGACTTCTGCAGCTAATTCAGTCGTCTTCACCTTCATTTTCCTGTTTGTTCATAATCTGGAAAAGAAAACAAACTTTCCTGCTTTTTCAGGTCCCAAATGATTTCTCAATTTGGTCCAAAGGAAGAAAATATTCTTTCTACACTGGCAGAAGAAACTACTGCTGTTAAAAGTGAAATGATCACTTCAACAGTCTCTGAATCCAAATGTTTAAGTGACTTCCTCCAGTTCACTGGTGTGACTTTCTTTAAAACATCAGCAAACATATATTTCTTGAATGGTTCACCCTTAGCTCTGAAGTTTCATTATAGTTGGCAGTATGGAGGGATGATTGCTGGATGTCCATGTCATAGCCAACTCCTCTTCTTCAGCAGTTAAGGTTTGACCATGGTATCAAGTACGGAGAATATTTGCAAAAAAATGATCTGGAGATAGTGCTTGTCCCATTCGTTTTTTTAATGCTTGTAATTTAACTCTGTCATTTCATATTTCTCTTTTTAATATCTCACTCAGTTCCTTCCAAATTTCAACAGCGTCGGCAATAAAACAGCTATTTTCCCTGCATTTTGTTCAAGGCCACAGAAATAGGCTTCAGGATTCTCAGCATGTGTTCAACATTTCTCTAAAGCCAAATGTTGAGAACTTAGACTGTGACAGTGCCATCTATTTTTTCACGATTTTGAATACAAACTCTCATCAGATTAGGAAAAAGAAAAGGAGTGCTTGTGGCACCTCAGAGACAAATAAATTTATTTGAGCATGAGCTTTCGTGAGCTACAGCTCATTTCATTGGATGCATTCAGTGGAAAATACAGTGGGGAGATTTATATACATAGAGAACATGAAACAATGGGTGTTACCATACACACTGTATTTTCCACTGAATGCATCCAATGAAGTGAGCTCATGAAAGCTTATGCTCAAATAAATTTGTTAGTCTCTAAGGTGCCACAGGTACTCCTTTTCTTTTTGCGAATACAGACTAACATGGCTGCTACTCTGAAACCCATCAGATTAGGTCAGTTCTTAATATAGTGCACCCTCTAGACCTTTTGCACACTGCTCAATTTCTTTCATACGCTTTATCCAGCAATTTGCCTGCGACATCTGCTCTGTTGGGTGGACTGTATCCTAGTCTTAATGATTGAATCATGTTAATGAAGTGTGGGTTCTCAATCATATGGAAAGGAGAGTTTGTTGCATAAACAAACCGGACAATTTTTTCATCAATTACCTCTTTTTGTAATCTGCTGGTTCTCATCACAAACTTATCTATGGTTTTCTGGATGATGAAGATTTTTTTTTTCTTTTTGCTATAGATGATGTACTGTGGCTATGTGACATACATGATGTGACTGAAACGCTATCATTGGCAGATAACTCTGAAATTATAAAAAGAAAAGGAGGACTTGTGGCACCTCAGAGACTAACGCATTTATTTGAGCATAAAAAGTGAGCTGTAGCTCACGAAAGCTTATGCTCAAATAAATGTGTTAGTCTCTAAGGTGCCACAAGTCCTCCTTTTCTTTTTGCGGATACAGACTAACATGGCTGCTACTCTGAAATCTGAAACTATAGAAAATGATGGTGATTTTCAAGGTGAATAGTCTTCAGAATCCTGTATGTTGAGGATGGATTCTCCTAAACAAAATATGTCAATGCAGTTATTTAATTATTATTACCATTCTGCTTATTTAATATTACTTATTGTATTCACTGACACTCAGTATTACTTTAAAGGTGAAATTGTAAAAGGATGATCTGCCTATTTCAGCCATTTTATTTTTTATTGCAACTGCATCTAAAATGATAGTACAATAGAGTAACTATATTTTTGCTCAAACATGAGAATTCAAGAATAGTCTAGAAGGAAGACAGGCAGTCCTTAAGAAAGAAGTATGAAATAAAAAAGTTTACCAACCTGAAGATCCTGCACGTTCAGACATCTTCCTTTCATCATCTTCAACGCAGTTTTCTCCTGAGAAGGAACACTTCTCATAATGTTTCATTCAGCCAACCAAGCCTTGAATTTTTTTTGTTGCACTGTTTACATTTTGCACGCATGCCTGTCTTACTCAGAGGGAGAGGAACCTCATTAAAATATTCCCAAACTGGGTCTCTATTATGATTTGCTGCCATTATAGGTTTTCCGTTCTAGTGAGAGAATGGTATGTTAGATCTCAAATCAATGAAGGCTATGCTCGGAAAGACCTCATATGCTGCTCAAACAGTTTCACTTTTGTTTCTACTGCCTGTCCCTCCCTTCTCACATTTATCTTCAGACTTCTTCTCCTTCTCCAGATCTATTCGTCCCCAACAATGTTCTATTTATTGAACTATTTGAAACTTTGCACGTTTTAGAGAGAGGTAAGGGATTGACTCTGTGTACATAAATTTAGAGGGACAATAGGGTTGAGGTCTGTTGTTTCTCACCTCTGTATATTTATTTATTTATTTAAAACATTTTTGCTGTTTAACAAGCAGATTATTTCTGGAGACACAAATCCACAGTTTGAGAACTGCAAAACTAAGCATCTCTGATGATATCTTCTAGACCAGGGGTTCCCAAGCTTGGTTCGCGGCTTGTTTAGGGTGAGCCCCTGGTGGGCTACGAGACGCTTTGTTTACCTGAGTGTCCACGGGTACAGCTGCACGCAGCTCGCGGTGGTTGCGGTTCATGTAAACAAAGTGTCTTGCGGCCTGCCAGGGGCTTACCCTAAAGAAGCCGCAAACCAAATTTGGGAACCCCTATTCTAGAGTGAGCACCGAGTCCCATTGGGTAGATAGAAAGATTAACCTAAATAATCTATTCAGAAGCCCCTGGAACCCCATAAGATTGGGTCCCTATTATAATAGGGATTATAATCCCTATTCCATGATGAGATATCTTTGAGCTATAATGTATCTTCATTAAAACTACCTTTAGATAAGTTTTTTCCTCAAAAAGCATTTTTCTCAAAAAAAATCTGATGGTTTTTTTTTAAATCATTGATTTTTATCCACCCTGTTTGAAAATGTCACTAATATGATAACACTATCTTCCATATTGATAATAGAGAAGTTTAAATAAAGCAAGGCCGAATGCTAATCCCTGAAACAACAGTTCACGGGACACCTTAGTTTAGCATATTGCTGTTTCTGGTTCCAAATAGTGCTCTAACTAGTTTAGTTTTTGTCTTAACTCAAAATCTTGCTTTAAAAATTACTTATTCATACTTATGTCACATTCCCTTTGGTTTTGATTATAATATTCTGTCATGATCATAGAATCATAGAAGATTAGGGTTGGAAGAGACCTCAGGAAGTCATCTAGCCCAACCCCTGCTCAAAGCAGGACCAACACCAACTAAATCATCCCAGCCACGGCTTTGTCAAGCCAGGCCTGTCATAAATATAAAGAGAAGGGTAACCACTTTTCTGTATACAGTGCTATAAAATCCCTCCTGGCCAGAGGCAACATCCTGTTACCTGTAAAGGGTTAAAAAGCTCAGCTAACCTGGCTGGCACCTGACCCAAAGGACCAATAAGGGGACAAGATTCTTTCAAATCTTGGGGGGAAGGCTTTGGGTTTTTTTATGTGTGTGTTCTCTTTTGGGACTGAGAGAGGCCAGACAGAACACCATCTTCTCCAACCCATCCTAATCCGAGTCTCCAGTATTGCAACCAGTATAGGTAAGCCAGGCAAGGCGGATTAGTTTCTTTTGTTTTATGTGAATTTTCCCTATTTTAAGAGGGAGGTTTATTCCTGTTTTCTGTAACTTTAAGGTTTTGCCCAGAGGGGAATCATCTGTGTTTTGAATCTGAATACCCTGTAAAGTATTTTCCATCCTGACTTTACAGAGATGATTTTTACTTTTTTATTTAAAAAAAAAAATCCTTCTTTTAAGAACCTGACTGATTTTTCCATTGTTTCAAAATCCAGGGGTTTGGGGGGTCTTTGATCATTTTGTAACCAATTGGTTAGGATATTATTCTCAAGCCTCCTCAGGAAAGAGGGTGTATAGGGCTTGGGGGGATATTTTGGGGGAAGACGTCTCCAAGTGTTCTCTTTCCCTGTTTCTTTTGTTTAAAACGCTTGTTGGTGGCAGCATACTGTTCAAGAACAAGGCAAAGTTTGTACCTTGGGGAAGTTTTTAACCTGAGCTGGTAAGAATAAGCTTAGGGGGTCTTTCATACGGGTCCCTATATCTGTACCCTAGAGTTCAGAATGGGGAAGGAACCCTGACAGGGCGTTAAAAACCTCTAAGGATGGAGATTCCACTACCTCCCTAAGTAGCCTCTTCCAGTGCTTCACCACCCTCCTAGTGAAACAGTGTTTCCTAATATCCACCTAGACCTCCCCCACTGCAACTTGAGACCATTGCTTCTTGTTCTGTCATCTGCCACCACCGAGAACAGCCGAGCTCCATCCTCTTTGGAACCCTCATTCAGGTAGTCAAATCCCCCCTTATTCTTCTCTTCTGCAGACTAAAGAAGCCCAGTTCCCTCAAACTCTCCTCATAAATCATGTGCCCCAGCCTCCTGATCATTTTCATTGCCCTCTGCTGGATTCTTTCCAATTTGCAGTTACTTATTTTTATAAACATTTTGGTCTGCTCATAATTTATATTTTCTGTAGATCAGATTCTTATCTCCTTCCTTAGTTGAGTAATACTTAGCCTTAACCTTACTGGATGGTAATCTTCAATATCTACTGAACTAATGAACAAATATTAAGAAAAAATAACTAAGCACTGAAGTCAATATGGCTACTTGTGGAGTAATTACCCAAGATAATTTTTTTCTTTTTTTAAAATAAGTACTGTATTTTTCTCATCTTTTCAACATCAGGTTCACTATGATCTTTCAAAAGAATTGCCATTGGCTCAGTACGTTTATTCATTTTGTTATACACCTTGGAATATATATTGGGATTTGCTGATTTTTACATGGCATTTTTTTTCAAGTATTCCCTTACCAACTGTCTGTCAAGCTTTTCATTCCTTCCTAACCGTCCATACCTTCCTTCACTTCTCCTTTGGATTTCAAAAGCCTTTTAAAAAAATACTGTAGTTCATTAGCTAAACCAATTCAGAATCATTGATTTATTCTCTATTCATTTCTTATTGAGTCATGTGATTGGGTGATTGTACCTGCAATAATATCTGACAAACAGGGACTTAAAACATAGCCCCATATGGCCAGACTACCCAGCCTTCCCTTCAGGGTTTGTCTGTGCAGAGATTTTTCAGACCAGTAATTTCCAACTGCTTCACTGTTCGTGTTTGTGAAAGCTGTCATGTTGAAAAGGTGCATCCTAGTCCAGGTATAGCTACCACTATGAAATCTAATTTTATTGACATGATGGTAAAATTGTCTGAGCCTGTCTACATGGTAGCCTCTATTGATGGAGCGGCATGCATTAGGAATTATAGATCCAAACTCTGTCTAGTCACAAACAAAGATTGCTGGGAGAATTCTGACTGCAGTCAGTCCAGCTATCATGGCTAACTGCCCAGCAAGAGTTCTTGGTAAAATTAATGTGTTCTGTTGGGATCCTGCACTGGATTACCTGGAAGTTCTGGTTATATAGGAGTGGCAGGGCAGGAGTAGTCGACAGAAGGCCTGCAGAAATGTAGAAGTTAGTGATCTCCCAGTCTAGCTGAAACAACAAACAGTCCGGTGGCACCTTAAAGACTAAAAGATTTATTTGAGCATAAACTTTCGTGGGTAAAAACCCCATTTCTTCAGATGCATGGAGTGAAAATTACTGATGCAGACATAAATATACTGATACATGAAGAGAAGGGAGTTACCTCACAAGTGGAGAACCAGTGTTGACAGGGCCAATTCGATCAGGGTGGACGTAGTCCACTCCCAATTATAGATGAGGAGGTGTCAATTCAAGGAGAGGCAAAGCTGCTTTTGTAATGAGCCAGCCACTCCCGGTTCCTATTCAAGCCCAAATTAATGGTGTTAAATTTGCAAATGAATTTTAGTTCTGCTGTTTCTCTTTGAAGTCTGTTTCTGAAGATTTTTTTTTCCAAGTATAGCTACTTCCAAATCTGTTACAGAATGTTCGGGAAGATTGAAGGGTTCTCCTATGGGCTTTTGTGTGTTACCATTCCTGGTGTCCAATTTGTGTCCATTTATTCTTTTACGCAGGGACTATCTGGTTTGGACAAGGTACATGGCAGAGGGGCATTGCTGGCACATGATGGCATATATAACATTAGTAGACATGCAGGTGAATGAGCCTCTGATGGTGTGGCTGATGGTGTCGTTAGAGTAGATATGGGGACAGAGTAGGCAATGATGTTTGCTGCAGGGATTGGTTCCTGGGTTAGTGTTTCTGTAGTATGGTGTGCAGTTGCTGGTAAGTATTTGCTTCAGGTTGTGGGGCTGTCTGTAAGCGAGGACTAGCCTGCCTCCCAAGGTCTGGGAGAGTGAGGGATCATTTTCCAGGATAGGTTGTAGATTGTTGATGATGTGCTGGAGAGGTTTTAGCTGGGGGCTGTACATGATGGCCCGTGGTGTTCTGTTTTTCCTTGTTGGGCCTGTCCTGTAGTAGGTGATTTCCGGGCACCCATCTTGCTCTGTCAATCTGTTTCCTCACTTCCCCAGGTGGGTAGTTTTAAGAATGCTTGATAAAGATCTTGTAGGTGTTTGTCTCTGAGGGATTGGAGCAAATTCGGTTGTATCTTAGGGCTTGGCTGTAGACAATGGATCATGTAGGGTGGTCTGGATGGAAGCTGAAGGCATGTAGGTAAGTATAGCGGTCAGTAGGTTACCGGTAGAGAGTGGTGTTTGTGACCATCGTTATTTGTACTGTGGTGTCCAGGAAGTGGATCTCTTTTGTGGACTGGTCCAGGCTGAGGTTGATGGTGGGGTGGAAATTTTGAAATCCAGGTGGAATTCTTCAAGGGCCTGCTTCCCGTGGGTCCATATGATGATGTCATCAATGTAGGGAAAGTAGAGCCAGCGCTAGGGGACAAGAGGAAGTGGTGTTCTAAGTCAGCCATAAAAATGTTGGCATACTGTGGGGCCATGCGGGTACCCATAGCAGTGCCACTGACTTGAAGGTATAAGTTGTCCCCAAATCTGAAATGGTTGTGGGTGAGGACACAGTCACAAAGCTCAGCCACAGGTGTGCCATGGCCTCATCAGGGATATTATTGTTGACAGCTTGTAGTCCATCCTCATGTGGAATATTGGTTTAAAGAGCTTCTACATCCATGGTGGCCAGGATGGTATTTTCAGGAAGATCACCAATGCATTATAGTTTCTTCAGAAAGTCAGTGGTGTCTCGAAGATAGCTAGGAGTGCTGCTAGCGTAGGGTCTGAGGAGAGAGTCCAAATAGCCAGATAATCCTGCTGTAAGAGTGCCGATGCCTGAGATGATGGGATGTCCAGGGTTTCCAGGTAGAATACCCCTGGTCAGGGCTCTGGGGTTGCGTCTGTGTAGATTTGTTTCCGTGCTGTAGCAGGGAGTTTCTTGAGCAGATGGTATAGTTTCATTTGGTATTCCTCAGTGGGGTCAGAGGATAGTGGCTTATAGAATGTGGTGTTGGGGTGTTGCCTGGCAGCCACCTGTTCATTATGACTACAGCACTTCCTTTGTCAGCCCCTTTGGTTATAATGTCAGAGTTATTTCTCCCTCCCACCCCACCCTACCCCCCCTGTTCCTCAGATATTCTTGTTAACTGCTAGAAATAGCCTACCTTGCTTGTCACCATGAAAGGTTTTCCTCCTCCCCTCCTCCCCCCCCCCCCGCTGCTGGTGATGGCTTATCTTAAGTGATCACTCTCCTTACAGTGTGTATGATAAACCCATTGTTTCATGTTCTCTGTGTGTCTATATCAATCTCCCCTCTGTTTTTTCCACCAAATGCATCCGATGAAGTGAGCTGTAGTTCACGAAAGCTTATGCTCTAATAAATTTGTTAGTCTCTAAGGTGCCACAAGTACTCCTTTTTCTTTTTGCGAATACAGACTAACACGGCTGCTACTCTGAAACCTGTCAAGATAGGACAGACTCTTCTGCCGGGCTAAGTGTGTGTTTGGATAGATTAGCAATATTGTTAGGTGAGTTGAGGGTACCACTGTTGTAGCCCCCTGTGGCATGCAGGACTTTAGATAGTTTACTGTCCTTTTTCCTCTGTAGAGAAGTGAAGTGTGCTTTGTAAACGTATTGTCTCGTTTTTGTAAAGTCCAGCCACGTGGAAGTCTAGCTGTGAAGGAACTCTATTTGATGCTCTAGACTGGGGGAAACTTAAAGGTTCTTTTCATTCCCCTTTAAACAATCCATTAAGTAATAAATTTGTGTTAACCAGTATCTGTATTAGAATTCTGTTATGCAGTCTGCTTTATTAGTCATCACGCTGACCTTCTTATTTCTTTTGTATAGTAATAAGCTATGGATGTTCGGTAGGTTATTGGAGCACCTTGTAACTTCAACCACCAGAGAAAAGCAGGAATAGCTATTAATGCACATCCCACTGTGGCTTATAATTGTTACTGTGGTCGTATGCATGTGTGTGTATAGTAACTTATACAGATTTTACAATATCCAGGTACAATATACATGTAGAAATTTGGCACATAAATCTGGGCTTAACTCAACTTTCCTTTTTGCTTTGCCATTCACCTTTTATCCTCTCAGGAGCTCAGTAAATTTTTTTTGGTTAAGTACCAACACTGTGTTTGGTTCTACAAAATACAAAAATTTAGTTCCTTCCCTGAAGATATAATTAAGATTAAAAGACTTGAAGTATAGAGGTTGAGGTAACTTAAGTTTAGCTTTTTGCACCTTTTGACCATTGCAGAAGTGTGTTTTAGGAGAGGGCCTAAATGAAGGCCTTTCATCCAAATTTAAATGAGGACCTTTATCCACATTTTTTCTACCCTCTTAATAATAATAATAATAATAATAACAATAATAAAAGATTAAAAATGCTTCCGAGACTGAAAAGTGAATTATACAGTGGTAATGGCCTGGCACCACACATAGTCCAGTCCTTCACCCATCTACATGTTCAATGGGGCTTTGACCAAAGTCTTTGTTTGCCTTATTTTTGGAGTGGGCTTACCTGATATGGATTCATTAAACTGCAGCAGAAACACCCTGTAGGTGTAGGTTACTCAGTGATCTCAGTCATACTGTTGTTTTCTTGCTCCAAACTTCACGAGATAGTCTAGATTCCTTTTTAATAGTTTACATTAAATTTTTAACGATATTGTGTCATTCCATAGGTTTACATAGTGATTTATAGCAAAAGATGCCAAAATCATTTGTAAAATTAATATGTAAACTTATAAGGATCCACTTCAACTGTCTCTGAAGTAGAACCAACTGCTTCTATGGTAAACCACAAATTTCTAACAGCTCCCAGTAATCCTTCATAGCAATGATTCCACAAAGTGAAAAACTTATTTCTAATTGAAACTACAAGAGAAAATTAGGTAGGCAGAATGTAATTACCCAACCTGGTTGGCAGGCATCTAAATTTCCAAAATGGTTCATAAAAGGTTGTTTACAGCTCTCAATTATGTAATCATACATTTGATTTTTATATTATTGCATATCTCAATTTCATGTTCTTATTCAAAGTGCATAATTAGCAAACATAATTGTATTACACTGTCATTTCAATATTAGGATCTACTTTTAGTAGTAAACTTTGATTTATTTCATTCACTACGATATGCAAAGTAATGCAATACAAACCTGGAATACTCTTACTTTGACACCATTCTTTTTCTAACCTCAACATTGTTGCAGCACATTTTATTGTGACTCCCTTTTTCTCATATTGGAGCTACTATGTCATTTAAATGCCTTAAATCCATTGCTTTCCCCCCCCCCCTCCTCTGGTTGAGTCAATTGTGGGATAGAAATATATTTGATGGATTTCCTGGATACTGTTGTCAACTGTATAGTTATTTTGGTTTACAAGAAACCCTGCCAAGTACTGCCCAGTTACCCTCAAATTTACCTTAGAAGTGAAATCTGCAGAAACTACAGGTACCAACATGTAACATTCATTATAATATGATAAGTTATGCTGCTCAAATCAAGATATAGTATTGTATGTTGAGGTATGTAGTCTCTGTGGGTAGCAGTACAACAGTAAAATGTCCATTTGAAATTGGTCATTTTCACCAAAACCAATTAACTTCAATATGGTGAAGTTTTTTGACTGTACATTTTTTTTTCATTTTCTTTTTAGCGGTGTGAAAACTAAGGCTATGTCTACATTAGCATTTTTCTCAGTCAGGGGGTTGAAAAAAACATCCCCCTGACTGACATAAATTTCACCAACAGACGCACCAGTATGGACAGTGCTATATTGTCAGACGCTCTCTCCTGTTGGCATAGAGCAGCTACACGGGAAACCTTACAGTGGTGCGGCTGCAGCAGTACAGCTGTGCTGCTGTAAGGTCTATAGTATAGACATAGTCTAACACAGGTAAAGGTTCATGTGTATAGCAGAAGTTGTCAGGCTCATACACAAGCTCAGAACCAGCTACACAGGTTCACTTACCAAGCAGCTGCCATATTTTGCATCTGCTTCAGTTTCTGGATGGCTTTAAGGTGTAGCCTCACATAGAGCACATTGCATTAGTTTTGTCACCTCAAGATTAAGTTATGGATGACAGTAGTAATCCATAATCAAAATCCTAATCAAAAGGAGTGCTCATGTTCTCACCCTCTGCAGGTATGGTGCTGCAGAATTAATATGGTGGCTGGAGCTACCTAATCTTCTGATAGCACCTAAGAGTGCAATGTAAAGGAGAGCTTTCACTATTAATACAAAAAATATAATAAAATTATAACTTTATAAATCTTAGGTTATTAAACTTGCCTTTACAGAAGGTCAAAATATATTTATCATTATCTATGTCATATCTATGGGGCTTGGAAAAAAGTACCTCATATGCATATATTTGTTTGTTTATTGCCTGTGATCTGTCTATGACTTTTACTAAAAATATCTGAGATAAAATCTTAGCCTTAGTTATAGGCGCAGATCACCACCTCTCTTCTGCTTCTACATCAATGCCTACTCCATCTAGACTCCCGAGGGGTGCTAAACAGGCATTTTGATGGGTCGGTTGGGGATGCCATGCCAGTTTCCATGTTTCCAAATCCCATCTCCCATATGTATTTCCTATTTCCTTAGTACTTGGTCCCAGATTACTTTAGACCAATGGATTTTAAGCACTCCAGAAGTGGGATATACCCTCCAATTTGTTTCTACCTCTCCTTCTCTCACCATCCCTCTTTAGGAACCACTCTCAGGAGGAGTTCCTCCTCCAGGAGATGCAGTCTCCTTTTGGTGAGAACACAGAGGAGGTTCCCCAGCATGTCAGAGGGAAGAGGTTTTATTCCCATTATTTCCTAATCCAGAAAGGAAAAGGAGGTCTCAGACTAATTTTAGACCTGCACCAACTCAACAGATGTTCAAAAAATACAGTTTGTTTGCATGGTCACCCTGGCTTCTGTTGTTCCATCACTGGATCCTATAGACTGGTATGCAGCCCTTGATTTAAAAAAGAACCTGTGGTGTGGTGATTTATCAAAGTCACACAAGTGTCTCAAATTCATAGTGAAGCACTTTCATTACCAGTTCACCATGCTGCCTTTTGGCCTGTCAGCAGCTACTTGGTTTTTCACAAAATATATGGTGGTGGTAGCTGCCTTTCTGAGGAGACTAAGAGTACAAATCTATCCTTACCTGGATGTCTGGCTAGTAAGAGATCACAGAATCATAGAATATCAGGGTTGGAAGGAACCTCAGGAGGTCATCTAGTCCAACCGCCTGCTCAAAGCAGGACCAATCCCCAACTAAATCATCCCAGCCGGGTTTTGTCAAGCCTGACCTTAAAAATCTCAAAGGAAGGAGATTCTGCCACCTCCCTAGGTAACGCATTCCAGTGCTTCACCACCCTCCTAATATCCAATCTAAACCTCCCCCACTGCAACTTGAGACCATTATTCCTTGTTCTGTCATCTGCTACCACTGAGAACAGTCTAGAGCCATCCTCCTTTGGAACCCCCTTCAGGTAGTTGAAAGCAGCTATCAAATCCCCCCTCATTCTTCTCTTTTGCAGTCTAAACAATCCCAGTTCCCTCAGCCTCTCCTCATAAGTCATGTGTTCCAGTCCCCTAATCATTTTTGTTGCCCTCTGCTGGACGCTTTCCAATTTTTCCACATCCTTCTTGTAGTGTGGGGCCCAAAACTGGACACAGTACTCCAGATGAGGCCTCACCAATGTCGAATAGAGGGGAACGATCACATCCCTCATCTGCTGGCAATGCCCCTACTATACAGCCCAAAATACCATTAGCCTTCTTGGCTTCTCGTCCACCGTAACCCATAGGTCCTTTTCTGCAGAATTGCTGCCTAGCCGTTCAGTCCCTCATCTGTAGCAGTGCATGGGATTCTTCTATCCTAAGTGCAGGACTCTGCACTTGTCCTTGTTGAACCTCATCAGATTTCTTTTGGCCCAATCCTCTAATTTATCTAGGGCCCTCTGTATCCTATCCCTACCCTCCAGCGTATCTACCACTCCTCCCAGTTTAGTGTCATCTGCAAACTTGCTGAGGGTGCAATCCACGCCATCCTCCAGATCATTAATGAAGATATTGAACAAAACCGGCTCCAGGACTGACTCTTGGGGCACTCTGCTTGATACCAGCTACCAACTAGATATGGAGCCATTGATCACTACCCACTGAGCCCAATGATCTAGCCAGCTTTCTATTCACCTTCTAGTCCATTCATCTAGCCCATACTTCTTTAACTTGCTGGCAAGAATACTGTGGGAGACAGTATCAAAGGCTTTGCTAAAGTCAAGGAATAACACGTCCACTGCTTTCTCCTCATCCACAGAGCCAGTTATCTCATCATAGAAGGCAATTAGACTAGTCAGGCATGACTTTCCCTTGGTGAATCCATGCTGACTGTTCCTGATCACTTTCCTCTCCTCTAAGTGCTTTAGAATTGATTCCTTGAGAACCTGCTCCATGATTTTTCCATGGACTAAGGTGAGGTTAACTGGCCTGTAGTTCACCGGATCCTCCTCCTTCCCTTTTTTTAAAGATGGGTACTACATTAGACTTTTTCCAGTCGTCCAGGACTTCCCCTGATCGCCATGAGTTTTCAAAGATAATGGCCAAGGCTCTGCAATCACATCCGCCAACTCCTTTAGCACCCTCGGATGCAGTGCATCTGGCCCCATGGACTTGGGCTCACCCAGCTTTTCTAAATAGTCCTGAACCACTTCTTTCCCCACAGAGTGCTGGTCACCTCCTCCCCATGCTGTGCTGCCCAGTGCAGTAGTCTGGGAGCTGACCTTGTTCATGAAGACAGAATCAAAAAAAGCATTGAGTACATTAGCTTTTTCCACATCCTCTGTCACTAGGTTGCCTCCCTCATTCAATAAGGGGCCCACACTTCCCTTGACTTTCTTCTTGTTGCTAACATACCTGAAGAAACCCTTCTTGTTACTCTTAACATCTCTTGCTAGCTGCAACTCCAAGTGTGATTTGGCCTTCCTGATTTCACTCCTGCGTGCCTGAGAGATATTTTTATATTCCTCCCTGATCATTTGTCCAATCTTCCACTTCTTGTAAGCTTCTTTTTTGTGTTTAAGATCAGCAAGGATTTCACTGGTTGCCTACCATATTTACTATTCTTTCAGCACATTAGGATGATTTGTTCCTGCGCCCTCAATAAGGCTTCTTTTAAAACACAGCCAGCTCTCCTGGACTCCTTTCCCCCTCGTGTTATTCTCCCAGGGGATCCTGCCCATCAGTTCCCTGAGGGAGTCAGTCTGCTTTTCTGAAGTCGGGAGTCCGTATTCTGCTGCTCTCCTTTCTTCCTTGTGTCAGGATCCTTAATTCGACTATCTCATGGTCACTGCCTCCCAGGTTCCCATCCACTTTTGCTTCACCTACTAATTCTTCCTGGTTTGTGAACAGCAGGTCAAGAAGAGCTAGTTGGTTCCTCCAGCACTTGCACCAGGAAACTGTCCCCTACGCTTTCCAAAAACTTCCTGGATTGTCTGTGCACCACTGTATTGCTCTCCCAGCAGATATCTGGGTGATTGAAGTCTCCCATGAGAACCAGGGCCTGTGATCTAGAAACTTCCGCTAGTTGTTGGAAGAAAGCCTTGTCCACCTCATCGATCCAGGGCTCAGGTACTATTCAGTGTGTGTCTCATTCAGTCAACCGTCAAGGCTCTAGGTCTCCTGGTCAATTTAGAAAAATCTATCCTATCTCCAGTTCAGAGGCTAGAGTTTATAGGAGCAGTACTGTACCCTACTCATGCTAGAACTTTTCTTCCAGAGGCATGGTTCCAAACAATTCAATCTCTTGTTCCAGATCTCAGCTTGCTCACCCTGTCATAATAGCAAAAACCTGTATGATGCTCCTGGGGAATATGGCTATGTGCATATACATAGCCCAGCATGCCAGATTACGTTTCAGGATTCTTCAAAGTTGACTAGCCTCCATTTATTTGCCACGTCGTCACCCTCTGAACTATGTACAGAACGTGCCCTCTCACGTTCTGACTTCTCTAGATTGGTGGACAGACCTGGTCAGTGTAAGTGCAGGCATTCCCTTTGTCCACGCTCAGACTTCGCTGACCTTGTGATGGATAAATATCCGCTTGGTTGGGTTCCCTCCAAACTCAGGATTTATGGTCCTCACAGGACCTGTCTGTACACATCACTGTCAGGAAGCAAAAGGCTACCTGTTTAGGCTGTGAGGCTTTCCTATCTCAGGTCAAAGGAAAACAACCTGTTTGCTGCTGCTATCTATGAGAACAATGTTGTTTCTCAGCTTGGCAGAGAAAGCCCTTTCTTCCCTGTTTTGTGAAGAGGCAGCTTGCCTCTGGGACTTCTGCATTGCCAGTTCAATCAATCTTGAAGCCTCTTACATTCTATGGGTGAAGAATGAGCTGGCAGATCATTTACAAGTCGCCACAGTGGAGTCTCCACTCCGATATAGCCAGATTTCATTTTCAGTAGTGGGGGAATCCTCAGAGAGATCTAGTCACAACAAAAACCAATAGTAAATGACATCAGTTTTGTTCCCTACAGGGTCGCAGTCCATATTCCCTCACAGATGCTTTCCTACTATCCTGGGTTGAACAAGCTCTGCTACAGCTTTTCCCTCCAGTTCCACTCTTTCACAGATTGTAGTTAAAGATCAAACAGGACAATGGCTAGTTATACTAGTTGCCCCAGCAGCACTGGTTCTTCACATCTCCTGGATCTGTTGGTGGAGTGTCTAATATCGCTTCCTTTGGACTCCGACGAATTTTGCAGAATCATGGTTGGCTGCTCCACCTGAACTTTCATTAACAGCCTGAGCTACATGGCTAAATTCTAGAGAGGAGTCTTGCTTGGAGGCAGTTTTGGGATGTTTTGCTAAAAAATAGATAGTCCTCCACCAGGCAACTTACATTCCAAGTGTAAGTGAGTTCTCATTTGCTCTTGTCAATTCAGGTTTTGCCAGTACCGTCTCAATCCAGCATAGTCTGGACTATCTATTGTACCTAAACATTGAAATTTGGCAAAATAGTTTCTATCAAGGTCCACTTGGCAGCAATATCGGCTTTGACACCCCATGGACAAAGATATTGTATTTGGCTAGCGCTATGTCAATCAGATTTTTGAAAAGCCTGGAAATGTTATATCTACACATAAGATAACCTGTTCCTCCTTTGGACCTTGACCTAGTTTTGTGAAAGCTTATGGGGCCTCTGTTTGAGCCTTTAGCAATAGCTCCTGCTAATCTATCAATGAAGGTGGCTTTTTTGTAGTCATCACTTCCAGCCCAGAGCTTTGTTGAGCTGCGTGCTTTGATATCTGAACCTCCTTGCCTTTAAGGACAAAGTGTATCTGCGCCGTAATCCAAGAATTCTCTCTAAAATGGAATCTAATTTTTGTATTAAGATGTCCGTTTACCTTACCTACAGTTTACCTGACTCCGCACTTCAACAGAGATGAACAAGGAAGAAGGGCTTTGGTGTCCTACGTACCAGGCCTAAACAATTCCGTATGTCAGCTCAACTATTGATGTCCATCACAGACAGGAATAAAAGTTCTTCCACACTCTTCACAGAGAATTTTGTTGTGGTAGCAGCCTGTGTTTGTGTATGTTATGAACTGGTAGTGGCATTTTCCCACCAAGCAAAGTACCTGCACATCTGACAAGATCACAAGCAGCCTCGGAAGCGTTTCTTGTGAAAGTCCTATCCCGGATTTTGTAGAGTGGTAGCTCAATTTTCAGTCCGCACGTTTACATCCCATTATGCCATCACTCAGCACTCTAGAAACTATGCTAAATTTGGGTGAGTTTGTATTCCAGTCTTGTGCACACAGACTCCGAATCCTCCACATGCTTTATGGCTTGAGTCGTCAAGAGCAGAGTGGGGCACGTGCAATCACTCCAAAGAAGAAAAAGCGGTTACTGACCCTGCTGTTTCTTCCAGATGTGTTGCACACGTCCATTCCATGACACCTGCTCCTACCTCTCTGCATTGGAGTTTGTCCATCAAGAAGGAACAGGGTACACTATGGGGCAGTTGGATCCATTATGTTGGGACAAAAGTGCTGCACAAGGCGCTCAAGCAGCCACAACTGGTACCACTATGGGAAAATTTCTTACTGCATAGGCTGCACACACCAAGCCTGAAACATGTGCAAGACATATCAAAGAACAACAGTTACGGAAGTGTAGTAACTGTTTTTTTTTACATATGATGCCTTACAAGACACCTTTTATATACATGTTATGACAATAGTGTCAGTTGGGGTAGTGAGTGTGTCAGGCCAGATATGTGTTACAGTTGGCACTCAGCCAGTGGCTTGTAAGGTGACAACATTTTAAGAAAAAACATTGTCACACAGACAGTTCTGCCCCAGAGAGAGGATGAGAAACAGAACGAACCACATGTGAGATGTTAGTCATATTACTAAATGAGTGATACTGGATGTTGTTTAGTTTCTGTGACAATGAGCATGGTAAAAGAACCTATTTAGAATAAAACAGAACATCAGATCAGTCCGGCCTGTATTAAGCATCACTCATCTAGCTCTCATCTTTACCAATTTCATCCAGACACAGTGTGTGCCTGTTAACTATTTTGGCTAGGTCAGATGAAATCTAGATATAAAGCTGAATGTCATCAGCATAACAGGGTAACACATGTCTCACCTGTGTGGCCTCATTAGGCGTGCTCAGAACTGGACTATAGAGGCATCCTCTCTCTGTCTCTAGCCCAATTAATATGTATTATTTAATACAAAAACACAGCCCATATCTCCTTACTAACCGCCCCAATGGCCCCATATAAATGTTGAACAAGACAGGAGACGAGATGAAACCCCTGCAAAACTCCACACAAACACTATCAGAGAGGAAAAGTTTCTCACCACTGCCTTTTGAGAATACACTATAAGGACAGGGTTGTAATCATGTTGATCCACTAACTAGTCAAAATAGTCTCATGATCAGCTGTATAGAAGGCAGCTGATAGATTTAATGATATCTGCTCCATCATCAAGAAGAGAGTTACCAGTACAACCATTGCATTCTCTCTGACTCATATCCAGGTTGGTACATAGACCATGGTTACAGAGCTCTGAGACTGCTATTTTATATTCTATTCTAGATAGATTTTTGTACTGAGCTTATCACTGTAATATCTAATGTGAGAGATGTCTTGCTACAATGTTTTTAATAATCTTAACCAAAAAATGGAAGATTGGATTTACAGGGGGTAGTAGGATAGTCAGTGGGCCAGATTTATAAAGGGATTTAGGTACTTAAATTTTGTGGATCCACAAAACCCTCACTTAGCTCCTCATAACCCTATTGGTGCCGAAACTCATTCAGCATTTCTTATTGCTAGGGCCCTACCAAATTCACAGCCATGAAAAATAAGTCACGGACCATGAAATGCTGTCTTTTGTGTGCTTTTACCCTATACTATACAGATTTCACAGAGGAGACCAGCGTTTCTCACACTGGGGATCCTGATCCAAAATGGAGTTGCAGGGGGGTTACAAGGTTATTTTAGGTGGGTTGTGGTATTACCACCCTTCCTTCTGCACTGCCTTCAGAGCTGGGTGGCTGGAGAGTGGTGGCTTTTGGCCCGGCGCTCAGTTCTGAAGGCAGTGTTTCCCCCCAGCATCAGTGCAGAAGTAAGGGTGACAATACCATACCATGCCACCCTTACCCCTGTGCTGCTGCCTTCAGAGCTGGGTGGCCAGAGAGTGGTGGCTGCTGACTGAGGGACCAGCTCTGCAGGCAGCAGCACAGAAGTAAGGGTGCTGCTGGCAGCAGCTCTGCCTTCAGAGCTGGGTTCCAGGCCAGCAACCGCTGCTCTCCAGCTGCCCAGCACTGAAGGCCGTGCCGCTGCCTGTAGCAGTGCAGAAGTAAGAGTAGTAGAACTGTAACCCCCACTACAATAACCTTGCAACCACCCCATAACTCCTTTTTTGAGTCAGGACCCCTACAGTTCCACTCTGTGTGAAATTTCAGATTTAAATAGCTGAAATCATGAAATTTATAATTTTTAAAATCCTATGATAGTTTAATTGACCAAAATGGACCGTGAATTTGGTAGGGCCCTAGTTATTGCTGTAACTAGTTTCTGCCTCTGGTCCTATAGTGCTAGCTCAGGCAGATGTCCAGACTCTATCTCATGCCTAAGACTCAGTACAATCCTCAAACCAGGTGAAGATGGGCAGGATAACACATGTCTCACCTGTGCGGCCTGATCCGTTTGGCATGCTCAGAACTGGACTATAGAAGCATCCTCTCTCTGTCTCTAGCCCATTTAGCATGTATTGTCTAATACAAATGGAATGGCTTCAGCAGGAGAGACTGAGAGACACCCATATCAGAATATTCCATAGTCCAGTGGTTTGGCACTCACTTGAGAGGTGAGAAACCCCTATTAAAATCCTTTTTCCTCATCAGGCAGAGGCGGGAGTTGAACTGGGAGTGCCATACCTGGGTGAGTACTCTAATCACTGGGCTAAAGGTTATAAAGGAGGCCACTTCTGTCAGCTATCCCCACCCTGGCAGTTTTGTGCAAAGGGAGGCAGACATCTAAGGTGCTGTTGCAAGAACAAGAGAGAGGATTTCTGGCTGTGGATCTCAAACAAAGATAGGTGCCTCCCTGCAGCTCTCACTTAAGTACCTAACTCTGGGAGAGGCACAGGATTTAGGACACACTCCTCTCATCACCATCTCTTTGACTAACCTACACAGCATCCTATCTGGCTTGCTGGTTTTTGTGGATCCCATTTTCAGATACCTATCTCTACCTATGCATTGTGTATGGAGCCTAGGCACCTAACCCAGGATTTTTGGATTTCAATGATTTTTTCAAAGTGTCAAAAAGTTGCATGTTGCCATGCCTTTCTCTTTGCAGATCCAAGCAATGGCTTCTTGAGCAGTGGCCATATTAAAGTAAGAGAAGCTATCAATCTATTGACAGATTTCAGAGTAGCAGTCATGCTAGTCTGTATCCGGAAAAAGAAAAGGAGTACTTTTGGCACCTTAGAGACTAACAAATTTATTTGAGCATAAGCTTTCATGAGCTATTGTGATTCAATGTTTCCCGGGGACATATTGTATCCAGTGTTAAAATTACTGCTGATTTTGATGATGGTTGAATAAGAAGGAAAAAAAAAAAGGTATCCCATTGCCTAGGTATGTATTCAACTATGTTTCACTCTTGCAATTTTATTGAAGGAAATGTAAACTTGTGCTTATTTGGTATGAAAAAAGTGTGTGTGTGTGTGTGTGTGTGTGTAAAAATTTAAAATATTGTAATATAGGTGAAATGACTTTCCAGTAATTTAATGGAAAGTCCATAATCTGCTTTCCCAAGGGAAAGGGGTCAATTTTTCCATGAAGTAGAACTAATTTCTTTGTCTTGTTCAGTCGTATAAAGAAGTTAATTAAACAGTAGGAATTTAATTTACGTGATAGTTACACCATCTCCAGATAAGTATAAAACTGATATATGGCTAGAATTGGATCAGGTGAGCTGCCTTTGTTTCAAAAAGCTATTCATTTTTATTGTAAGTAATCAGACAATCATCAAAAGCTGAATCATCAACTTCAGGAGAGCGTTAGTAGATTTATTTAGCTGAGTGTTTTTACAATACTCAAGTTTTTGTTGTGGGCCTTTAAATAAAGGGACACTGTCAACTCAAAAATTTAAAATGTCCACTTAAGAAATGGCTTACAAGTAGTTTCTGGTATATACTTCCTCTTAGGTCTTGCTGCCATTTTTGTGGTTTTATAATCATACTTTATCTTCAAAATATTTTTCTCCTGTTGCTGTGTGAAAAGCCCAAACAAATAAAACATTGAAACTTGGCTAAACATTATACTGTCAAATACACCAAGAAAACAAATTGAGAAATAGTAAAAAAAAAAAATTTTCATCTTTTACAGTATAGTTAACTTAGATGTCCACAGTAAGTTTTTAAAAAGTGAGTTTGATAGTGTCACTTCAAATAAAAAAAACAAAAATAATTGGAGAAATGGGTTTACTTTATATTTCTATAATTCAAGACCACTTTGCATATTTGTGTTAAGAGTTAACTATATATTTTAAAGAAGTAAATAACAAAGAACAACCAAATGGATTTTTAATCACCTATGTAATTGTTATAATGAAGCAATAAAAAATTAACTAAAACTGAAATTAGTAGTGTTGCCAGTATTTTTATGGATTAGCATACCTAACAATGTGTTAGTGTCATTCAGTTATGAACAATATTCTGTTTTCAGATACAGGTGGAAAGCTTGTGCTGAAGTTAAGGGAAAAATTGTTCTCGTGTTTGAAAATGCTAAATATCTGATTTTATTCTCAAATCACTCTAAAATATGTATGCATTTCATTAAAAAATAAATGTTAAATATTTTTATTTTCTATTTGTAACAAACTTTTTGTTGCCAGCATTGGCCTGTTCAGTAAATGTAATTTACTCTAATATCTCAATGTAGTATATATAACTTTGCCTCAAGTAATACTGTTTGCACATTCACTTACTATGTAGTCAATTAGTCCATTTCCATTTCATTCAAAATGAAGTTCTTTCACCTTCTATCACTTACATTAAGCACCTGATGTTCCATAATTGTATGAGAACATTGCTGTTCTATTTCCATTCTACAGAATGGGGAAAAAAAAGTATTTACTCCTTCTTATTAAGTTATATTGCTGTACTTTGAAATACTTTGTGAATATAAGCTAGCAACATCACCCTACCACATTAGATCCATTAGTATTTCAGGTCTAGTATCCTGGACCTGTCTCTCAGATAGATACTTATATACTATATATAGATACTTATATATGAGATACTCTCATATATGATACTTTGGGAAGAAGGGAAACTTAAAGCACTTAACTCCACAGTTCAACACATGGTGCCATATGGAAGGGAGAAAAATGTCTTTTTAACCACTGGGGTAATCAGCAGTACATCATATGGTTTGAGATTTGATTATTGTTTATTAATTTTGAGGGACTAACTGGGCCCAGAGAGTTAAAGATGTTAATGTGACTTTGTCACTGCACAACATTAAACAGTTATAAAAGGCTTTGGGTATTGGAATACAGCGACTTCTGCCTGCTTAGTCCTATGGCAAACACATCATTAAAATTTTGAACTATGAATTAAAGATACAGAAAAAGAGGGAAAAGCTTTTAAAAAGTAAGGTATGAAGCAAGGCTTTTATTTGCACAATATTATTCCCTTTAGCTAGTAGAGGAAGAAAGAAAAAAAACCTTTTCTAACAAGTTTTTTAGATGGTATTAAATATGTTGATAACTGGCCTTTTGGGTAAGAGAAGTTAGTTGAGATGGGCTGGAGCTGATGCTGTTGCTACTCTTAAAGTCTGATCCTACTCCTAGAAAACAAAACGAGAAGCTTACACAAAAGGGGAAAGAAATGTGCAACAAAAATTGAGCTTCCATCTCTGTGGCTGATTGACTTGCAGCCTCACTGCTGGAGAGAAATAGGCCCAGCACACATTCCGATCAGCCATTCCAAGTCCTGGCAAACTGGTACCTGCATCTGGCTGTTTTAGGGCACTGTTTTGAATTGCTTCTTTGGTCACAGGTTCACAGTAGTGTTGCAAAATATACAGTCTTTACTATCTAAGCCAGACTCTTACTAAACAGAAAACAAATGGAAAGAGACAGGAAAGAGAAGAAATAAGGTAGGAAAGGAAAATTACACAGTAAGGAAGGATGTGGGATGGTGCAGGAACCAAAGCCTTACATACCAGGTGGTGTTTGGGATCTAGCCAGAGCCAGTGAAGGATTCCTTTCCTCTGGATTCTTTTCTCTGACTTTTGGTCTCATCTGGACATCTCTCAGGATTAGGACAACAAAGGGCTGACTGCCACAGTGAATCCTTGGGTCCCCGGAGAGGGTGTGCAGCCTTGATGGTGAAGCTTGTCTCTTCTGGTTCACTCATCTCTCAGCTAACAGTTGGTTAGATTTTTCTCCCCCAAAATCTCTAAGGACCTCAAAAAAGAGCTCGTTTGCTCATTATTTTGTCCACCAATTAAGCCTAACTTCCAACACAACAATTTTGGTTAATTGATTTCCTGTCCCACACTTTTAATTTTTAACAGGTTTCAAAAAAGAACTAGATAAGTACATGGAGGATAGGTCCATCAATGGCTATTAGCCAGGATAGGCAGGGATGGTGTCTGTAGTCTGTTTGCCAGAAGCGGAAATGGGCAACGGGATGGATCACTTGATGATTACCTGTTCTGTTCATTCCCTATGGGGTACCTGGCATTGGCCACTGTTGGAAGACAGGATACTGGGTTAGATGGACCTTTGGTCTGACCCAGCATGACTGTTCTTATGAGGAAATATTAAGAATATCAAGTCTTGTCTTTGCTGGCAAGTTAAAAAAAAAACACACAAAAACAAAAAACAAAAAAACAACCTGGCGTGCAAGTATTCTTAGCCCCCCCAGCCCCCAAGCAGTGCTGGTTCTAGCAAATCTGGGGCTCCCTGCATGACTATTGGATCAGAGTCCTGAACTCTGCTAATAAGATTAAATGTGCAACTTTTTCTCTGATTCCTAACCCAAATCCATATACTGTATCCGAGCTTTATGTGATGTGCTATGGGGCAGAATAAATAAAGCACTCAGAATAGGTGAGTTTTTGTAGAGATTTAGGGGTACATTGGATAAAAGTTTTTTGTTAATTGGAAAGAAGGGGACATCTGTGAAGTATATCAGGCGGGCCAGTTATAAAAGAGGAGACATCCTGTTACTCCAAAGGGCTCAACCTATTATGACCATAGAGCTTTGTAAGTCCAAAGTAGTTTATACTCCAAATTCCACAATAAGGAGACTTAAGTTATAAACATCATAGTACTATTTCAACCCATCTCTGATAGGATCCTCTGATTTGGGGTGTCCATGCAGCTGGATGTTTGACAGCACATCCTGCACTGGCTCTGCCATTAACTGAGAGGACATAGACAATGTCTTTTGCAGAGAACTCTTCTCCCAAACCTGTGTCAGGAAGTAAAGTTATGTACGTGTTAACAAAACCAAAAAAAATGTTAGTTTCTGACAATCCATTCCCCTTCAGTTGCTCAGATTATAGCACTTAACTCTGACCTCCATCAATAGCCAAAGTTACAGACCAAGTACACACCGTGTGGACAGCTATTTCCAGTTACTCAAAATGTATCTACCATTAGTTGTGTCCTCTTCAACTTATATTATGGGGCAGTGGGAAAACTGATCACACTTTCCTTTTCAGTATACCTTTCATAGTCATAAATGCCTGTTTTATTTCCAGGGAGCCTTTCATCATTCTGTCGGGAGGCTTGTCATATGATACTGTAGGAAGAAGACCCTGTTTAACAGTCATGCATGGGAAAAGCACTGCTGTGCTAGAAATGGATTATTCTATTGTTGATTTTCTAACCCTCTGTGAAACTCCATACCCTAATGGTAGGTTCTGTAAAGGTTATACTTTTACCCATTCTCTTTGTAGCTTTACTCTGCCAGAATGCTCCTTACTGCTTCTGCCTCATTATTATATCTCTGTGAGGGACAGGCCTGGAACAATAATGTCTGTTGTAGCTATTGTCTATCAAGTTTTGTTTCAGCATTCTTTTAAAGGTGAAATAGGTTTCATAATAAACCCCAACATCAATTATAATGTTCTGGAAAAGAATTAGTAATTACATGTGGTTTTCTCCTTTTAAAAAAAATACAATTTATTAAAATGTGCATTCATACAAGCATTTATAAAATACATCTGTATGCATTACAATGCAAAGACAGTTATAAATAATATTAATAATGATTAGCACTTACCCAGGCCTTTTAATCTACAGTGATTGTGTAAATATTTACTAATTATTGTAACATTCCTATGAGGTTGGTAAGTAAATTATTCATGTTTTACAGGCAGGAAACCTCCATCAGAGATTAAGTAGTTTGCCTCAATTGATAGAGAGAGCACAATGTTTCTTCTGGGATTAGAAATTGGTTTCTAGTACTATGTTCTATGCTCAGGCCATTAGAATACATCTCTGTATTGTCTGTCAGAAATGCAGTGTACCCATTGAAGAAATACCTTTTGGAGATCATTAGAATGTCAATACATCTAATGGGTAAATTTTCAGTGTTGAAATGTTAGATATTATATCACATGATCAGAATAGAGATCACTGTAAAAATGAGGAGTTGAAGCATGTCAGCAATATATTCAAACTGATGTTTTAAATGAAAGCATTATATTATTTTTGTGCCTGTTCTGGGGCTTGCGATTGGAAAAAGAAATGAAACTTCATAAGGGAGAAAAGTTTGTGACATCCCCACTCTGGGAAGTCACCTGCCATGTCTCAAGACCCAGAGTTATTCAAAGCAGTAAACCTTCAGTGTTTAGGTCAGTTATCCACAGATTTAAATGTTTTAAACCATGGTTACAAAAGACCCCTGTCACATATCCTTCTATCCTCTATTTCCATTAGCTGGAGCAACCACTGAACTTGCTGGTTCATTTCTGTTTTCCTCATCTTGTTGGTTGTTAGTTAATTAATTAAATAAAAATAGCTGTTAGTATAGTTACTACTGGATGAGGATTTGGAGTGGTGGTAGGCTGATACTGAACTACTGTGAACTCTTAGCCATAAATTTGGGTATAAGTGTATCTCGGAGGTCCCAATGGTGGACATTGAGACACAGCAAGGTTCATTTAAGAGTACTTCTTGTACTAGCAATATATTTGTAGCAGACCAGTATTTTCAATGTTTTGGTGGTGGGACTTGCATCTTGTTCACTCAGTCTTACCTGTAAACTTTTTGCCAAAGGCTGAAAGGATAGAGGTGCAGTTGACCAACCAGGAAGAACAAGATCTGTCCAAGCAAGTATTTCACACTTAAAACATTGTGGTTCATGTGCTCTCCACAGAAATCCTAGTTTGCAGGCATTCGTGGCTCAGAATGTCTGGCCTACTCCAAGTTAAAATTCTGGAATTGCCTTTTAATGCTTCAGATTCTGGTACCACACTGGTGCTCCTTTCAGGTGAACAGTCTTCAGTTCCTTTTGTAAATTAGGTCACTTACTGTTTCCTAATCTCACACAGTGAAGATACAAGGAATCAATTCTGTGAGGGGAAATAAGGTTACTGTTAGTAACTGGTGTTCTCTGAAAATATTGCTTTTGCAGATCAAAACACCTTCCTTCCCACCTTTTCTCAGTGTTTTAAAATGGATTTAATTGAGAGGGAGAGGAAATGAAGATAGGTGGATGAGGTCTTTACAACCTCAATTTTGAACATACAGATTTGTGAATACCTGTGCATACTCTAATGGTGTTATTGCTTATTGCTAGTAAAGTGTGTGGTACGCAATCTCCTGCAGTGTGGACTGCTGAGCCTATATGTTAGGAGAACTAAAATGACTAATATGTAATCTTTCTTTTTGTCTGTTTTTAGATTTTCAGGAACCATATGCTGTGGTAGTTCTTCTAGAAAAGGATTTGGTACTTATAGACCTTGCACAAAATGGGTAAGAATCTAGGGTGTAATGGCGGGTATATGGAATGTCTACTTGAAGGCAGGCAGCTGTGTATCCATTTGATGTCGCCTATCAATGCTCCACTTGCAAATGAAAATAATTTTTAATGACGCTTACTGGAACTTACTAAAACTTCCAATGGACTCTTGACAAACAAATCCTTTTAAAGAGCATCTAATTTTCTGTTCTACATTTTGGTTTTAAGGACTAGATTTTATTTAAAAAATTTCTATTTCCATATTTTTATAATCACAAAGAACTTCTGAGTATGGCCTACTCTTTGGCAGGTGTAACATGGCATACGTTTATAATTGAGTATAATGTTCTATTTCTGCCAAGTTTGTCTTCCAGCTAATGAGAGAACTTTTAGTGATTTCATTCATGCTAAGCCCATCGGGAGAAAGTTCTTTGATGCCCTGCACCTAGCAGCCAGTAGTCTGCTAGCATGTTAGTATTTTGCTAAGATTGTAAACTCTTTGGACAAGGATTGCCTTTTTGTTCTGTTTTTGTATAATGTCTAGCAAACCAGAGTTCTGGTCCATCTATGTGCTATAGTAATACAAATAATTAATATTAATAGTTATCTTAAGTAGGGTTGCCAACTTTCTACTCGCACAAAACTGAACACCCTTGCCCTGCCCCACCCCTCCTCTGAGGCCTCACCCCCTGCTCACTCCATCCCCGCCTCCCTCTGTCACTCACTCTCCTCACCCTCACTCACTCATTCATTTTCACCAGGCTGGCTCAGGGGGTTGGATGGGGATGAGGACTCCGGCTGGGGTGCAGGCTCTGGGGTGGGGCCAGGGATGAGGGGTTTGGGGTGCAGGAGGAGGCTACAGGCTGGGGGGTGGAGCCAAGAGGTTTGGAGTAGGGGAGGGTGCTCCAGACTGGCAGTGCGGGTTCTGAAATGTGGGAGGGGGGTACGGGCTCTGGACTGGTGGTGCGGGTTCTGGAATGGGGCCAGAAATGAGGTATTCAGAGGGGGGAATCTGAGCTTGGGCTAGGGGTTTGGAGTGCAGCAGGGGCCTCTGGGCTGAGGCAGGGGGTTGGGTTGTGCGGAGGCGATGAGGGCTCCAGTTGGGGCTGCAGACTCTGGGGTGGGCGTGAAGGGTTTGGGGTGTAGGATTGTGCTCCAGGTTGGGAACGAGGGGTTTGGAGGGCGGGAGGGGGATATGGGCTGGGGCAGGGAGTTGGGGCACTGGAGGGGGTCAGGGGTGCAGGCTCTCGGCAACCCTTACCTCAAATAGCTCCTGGAAGCAGCCGCATGTCCACCCCTTCGGCTCCTACATGGAGGTGTGGCCAGGCGGCTCTGCCCACTGCCCCCTCTTCGGGCTGCCCCCACAGCTCCCAATGGCCACAGTTCCTGGCCAATGAGAGCTGCAAAGCCGGTGCTTGGGATGGGGCCAGCGCCTGGAGCTCCCTGGCTGCCCCTACGCTAGGAGCTGGAGGGGGGACATGCCGCAGTTTCCGGGAGCCACGCTGAGCCATGGCAGACAGGGAGCCTGCCTTAGCCCGCTATGCCACCAACCAGACTTTTAATGGCTCTGTCAGCAGTGCTGACTGGAGCCACCAGGTCACCTGGCAACCCTAATCTTAAAGTCAGCATCCTTAGTCCACATGTTGAAATAATTTTCTTTATTTAGGGGAATTGATTTGTGTGTGTCTATTTATTTAGAGAAATTGGGCAAAACCTGCTAGGTAATGAAGGTTGAGTGAGGCAGTTTAAGATACCTGACTGAAAAGAGAGCAAGATTTTAAAAAAGGAAGTTGAGGCTTCAGACCTACCTCCTAGAAGCATAGACTCAAGAGTCAGAAATCAGCTTTTATCTGCAGAGCACAAGAACTAGAGCTCAGTAACTTACTTTTTCATTTCTGCTGCTACAGAACCATTAAGAAGTAGTCTCTACAGTGACGATTTAAAAAACTTACATTACAAGGATAGTAAATACCTTTTCAACGTCTTCATCAGCTGAGCAAGCAACCTTTGCAGAGTGCAATAGCTGCATTTAATTGTTTTACTCTGTAGGCATATTTATTATTTGTTGTTTATGCATAATGCTACCCAGTGTGTGCTAAATATTTTTCAGACAGACAAGAAGGCATCGTTCCTGCCCTAAGAAGCGGACAATCCAGTCTGCACTATTTCTTTAACTTACTTGGCAGATAGTAAAGTTATACAAATATTTTTTTAAGTAAATTGACAGGCTTCAGTGCTTCATGTATATTCTGGGTCAAATTGGCCATTTTTCTTTCGTTGGATTAACAATTTTTCTCTTTTCTCCAATAAAGGTATCCTATATTTGAGAATCCCTATCCTTTGAATATACATGAATCTCCTGTTACCTGTTGTGAATATTTTGCTGATTGTCCTGTGGACCTCATTCCTGCACTTTATTCAGTTGGGGCTCGACAGAAACGTCAAGGTTACAGTAAAAAGGTACGTATAGTGTGCATATGCTTATTTGATAATGCCAGTGTAAAGTGTCATTTATTTCAATCTGTTATTATTAATCTTATAGGAATGGCCTATCAGTGGAGGCAACTGGGGTTTGGTCACTCAGAGCTACCCAGAGATAATTATTACAGGGTAAGTGATAAGATAGTATACTAACTTACTCAAAATAAGTAGAGTGCATTTTTATAGTTCATATTCACGTAACCTGTAGAAAACAAAATAATTTGTATGGGGGGGGTGAATAATTAATGGAATGTACAGAAAACTCATTACCTTAAAAAAAAAAAAAAAAAAAAAAAAAAAAAAAAACCCCTACAAGTAATAGCTTTTGAATAACACAGTGAAAAAATATGGTTAATATGTATCTATTACGTACACTGGGGGGTGATATTCTGTCTGTGCAACTCTATCAAAATGTTTGGAGTTAAAACAAAGTGAAGCCAACTATATGTTGAAAAGAGAACCATAGCCTCATGCAAAAGCAGGATGGGAGCAGAGTCATTGTTACCAACTTGCTTTTGTGGGAGATTCTCATCTTGTCAGATAATTTGTAGCCAATTACTAAAATACCTGATATGTTGTTGCATATTACATAATATATCTAGAAACAACAGTTATTTATGCTCTTTGCAAAATAAATACACTTTTTCTTCCTGGATTCCTTCATTGTACTTTCTTGTCTGTAGTACCCATCATTGTTACAATAACAGAATCATTGAATTGTAGGGTGGAAGATGCCACATGTCGTCTAGTCAATCCCCTCGCGCTAAAGCAGGATCAAGCATACATAGACCATCCCTGAGAAGTGTTTGTCTAATTTGATCTTAAAAACCTCCAACAGAGATTCCACAACCTCCCTAGCTTACCTGATCCAGTGCATAACTATTGTTATAATTATAACTATAATATTATAATTCCAGTCAGGAGGTGTATCCACTAGAATAAGCTGCCACCCTCAAATATATTGCATTTGCTTGTTGTCACTAATTCTTAGATATATTTTCCTTTGCTATTTATAGCTCTTTGATAATATTTAAACTATTTTAATTGACATCATAGGCTTTCTTGAAACACTGCTTTTAAATATATGTTCATGTTTAGATAGCTGTTGAGTTCAGTAATCAAAGGATTACCCACCTGTCAGTTTTTTTCTTTTAAATGAGAATAAGTTCCAACAACTCCACTCTAAAGGAGTAGCAGGAAAAACAGTCAAAAGGGGTTCTGAAAGACCAGGCAGGACAGCACTGGAAGAATGTGAGCAGAACAAAACATTTTATTATTGTATATTTCTTTAGCACCCAAACGCACCAATCAGAATTAGGAATCCATTGAGCTAGGCATTGCACAGAAATTCAGAAGGATGCTGTCCCTGCTTAGAAGATCTTAGTCTGACTTTATGCAATGCTTCTGTAGAACATGCGGGTCCCAGCACATTAGAGAGACAAGGTGGGTGAGGTAATATGTTTTATTGGATCAACTTCCTGTTGCTGAAAAAGACAAACTTTCGAGCTTGGTTCAGTAAAAGGTACTTCATCCATCTTGTCTCCCTATTAGTCTGTGATTGACATTTTCAGAGAGGTCTAAACAAATTAGATGCCTGTGCCTAATCCCTATTGAACTTGAATTGATTTGGGCACACAACTCTCTTAGAAAAATTCAGAACTCTTAAAATGTCTCAAGCTGTGTACCAGAAATTGAGGCACCTGAAATTACTAAGCACTTCTTTGCCATCATAGCTACTGGTAGTGCAACAGAGGCATAATGCTAATCAGAATATTAGCTCTGTGGTTTATGCTAAATCATTAACGAAATCTAGTCTAAATCTTCCCTACTCATTGCTAACCCCCTTATTTTTTCCAAGAACATGTTTTTTTTAATTTTTAATTTTTTTTTTATTTCATAGGCATGCTGATGGGTCAATCAAGTTTTGGGATGCCTCTGCAAGTAAGTATTTTAAATAATTATCCTAACTTACTCAGAGAGCCAAAGAGTTCTCTAAACTTGCATGTTTCTGTAGTATAATAGCTGGCAAGTTGTCCTCATGTTATCTGCTTCACACACTGTCAGTGCCTTATGTTAATCTTTGAATTGTAATACACTTAACTTGGGTTTATTAATTTTTTTTTTAATAATTTAGTGTTTGATTGATTTTTACTCCCCAAAAGAAAACTAATTATTAGAACAGGCTGGAACAAGAAATGGGAATTTTGACATTCTTAAAACCTTTGTCTTATTTTCCTGGAGTTCTCCTCTATTGGCACATAGATATGAGAAAGGAGAGAGGAGAAGGGCAGGAAAACCAGTGGAATTTTAGTGAGGCACCTCTGTCTATGTCAGGGGTCGACAACCTTTGAGAAGTGGTGTGCCAAGTCTTCATTAATTTAAGGTTTTGCATGCCAATAATAAATTTTACATTTACAGGGCCCCCAACGGAATCCCAGACTGGCAGTGGGCTGAGCAGTGCCAACGTCTGGGGCCCCGGCTGGCAGGATCTGGCAGATGGAACCCCAGACCGGCAGCGTAGGCAGCAGATGGAACCCCAGACCGGCAGTGGGATGAGTGGCTCAGCCTGCTGCCAGTCTGGGGTTCTGTCTACCGCCCGCGCGGCAAGTCTGGGGTCCCAGACGCCAGCCCCGCTCATCCTGCTGCTGGCCTGGATGGACGGAAACCTGGGCCAGCAGCAGGCTGAGTGGGGCTGGCAGAAGGGACCCCAGCTGGCAGGGGCTGGCGGACATAACCCCAGACCAGCAATGTGGGCGGAAGACAAAACCTCAGACCGGCAGCGCACTAAGCTGCTCAGCCCGCTGCCAGTCTGGGGTTCCGGCCACCAGCCCCGCTCAGTCACTGCCAGCCTGGGCTTCCTTCCATCCAGGCTGGCAGCGGGCTGAGCGGGGCCGGCAGCCAGGACCCTGGCTGGCAGCAGAGTGCCACTAAAAATCAGCTTGCTTGCTGCCTTTGGCACACATACTGCAGGTTGCCGACCCCTGATCTATATTTTGTTCTTTCTAATGCAAAAAATAACAAGTGTATATTTATAAAATATAAGTTCATGATAAAAGCAGCTAGAAATAGTTGTTTCCCACAATTCTTGCTAGCAAAGCACAGAAAATAATTAATTGCATCCATAAATGCACCCAAATAATTCAGTGGTCCTAAGCTTAAAGAGTAAACTATTTCTGAAACAGTTTTGAATTAGAAGAGCATTGTTGACACTAGTATGCAAATAAGTACATACACATATTTAGGGTCATGTTGTGTCACTGGTATTCAAGCACAGCTCAAAAGGGAGAAGTTTATCCTTTATATGTTGTAGGAGTACTACATTTCTTGCTGCATGGATATCCTGTTTTGTAACTCTTCCATCTTCACCTGATTTCTTTCTAGGAAAAATTAACTGATTTTAGCCTAGATTAATGAAGTTCTAAGGGCTTTTTCATTTTTAAATGTCTAAATGTGGATATATTTTCATGAAAGAACTGAGAATGTTAACACTGTGTAACCCTGCTTCTATGCTTCCCTCTTGCTGAAAATTGTTTTTGGTAACCTTTGTAAAGGGAAAAAGGCGACAAAAAGGAGAAATGAATTAGAGAAAGATATCTGTTTAAATTGAAAACTAACTTTGTTGTATATTCTTATTTATTCCTAGTAACACTGCAAGTACTTTACAAGCTTAAAACAGCTAAAGTATTTGAAAAATCACGAAATAAGGATGACCGGCCAAACACAGATATAGTAGATGAAGATCCATATGCCATTCAGATCATCTCATGGTGTCCAGAAAGTAGGATGCTGTGCATAGCAGGAGTTTCTGCACATGTCATTATTTACAGGTTCAGCAAACAGGAAGTGACAACAGAAGTCATTCCGGTAATACTATCACTTTTTTTATTTGTATGGATTTTGGCTGTAATAGAAATATATTGATAATTTGGATTTTTATCATGATTCATCCTGTTGGTTAAATTTTCATACGTAGGAGATGTTCAAAACTAGGAGCAGCTTCTTGCAAAAAAAAAAAAAATTGAATACAAGTTTTATTACCCTAGTTATATCTTTCTATAGGAGTTGGATGTGTGTTTTTAATAGGCCCAATTCAGCAAACCACTAAAGCCCCTGCTTAACTTTTTAACTTCATTGGCACTTAAGCATGTGCTTAAGTTCCTCTACTGGTTCCTAGTCAGGTTCCTATACCAGTTAAAGGTTTTGGTTCTAATTTAAAAAGCAATTGATGGATCAAATCCAAGCTGAATCAACGGTCAAATTTCAATCGTGAACCACTGCTTTGGGTGAGAGCAGGAGACAGAGTCTCTAGGGGATCTGGCAATAGAACAGTCTTCCAGAGAGATCTGATAAATCCAAAGTCTGACTGTCTTCAGGAAATGTTGTAAGGCTTTTCTCTTTGGGAAAGCCTTTGCACCATAAATGACACTCACCATTCAAAGACCTCTTTTATTCCACTCTTAACCTCCACCATTCATAGGCCCTGATTTTTAAAGGTATTTAGGTGTTGCTGCAAGTTCAGTGTCACAATGCATAGCTGATTCAGGAGCCTAAATCTGTTTCATAAGGGATTTAGGCACTTAAGAGTCAAAATCCCATCGACTGTTAAGGGATTTTGCCTTCCAAGTACCTAAATCCCTTCTGAAAATGAGATTTAGGCAAATCAGTTAGGCATTATGACACTGAAAGTACAGCAACACCTAAATATCTTTAAAAATCTGAGCCTTGGCCCTTATGTATGTAGTATTTAATTTTTGTTCAGCAAAGAGCTGCAAAAAGTGATGATATTTTTAAACTGCTTTTCTATACAAAAGCAGACCTGACGTACTGATTGTCCATTTGAGTTTTTATTAGCACTTTACTTAATTCACATATACATTTCTGTGGCTTTCAAGAGGCAAATGTGGGAATCAAAGGAGAGTGGTTTTCGTCGAGAAGAAAGATAGTGTATTTTATTGTTGCTTTTGCTTTGGTTTAATTTACAGATGCTTGAAGTACGGCTGTTGTATGAAATAAATGACATAGAATCTCCAGAGGGTGAGCAAGTGCCACCGTTGCCAACTCCAGGCACAGGTTCCAATCCTCAGTCCATTGCCCCCCAGTCACATCCATCTACGAGCAGCAGCTCATCTGATGGGCTCCGTGATAATGTCCCATGTTTAAAGTAAGTGTAAGAACATGGAAATTTTATTTTATTTTGTTTATAATATTGTATCTTTTCATTGATCATAAACTTGACAAGACTATACTGACATAAGTGCTTGTGTGCGTTCATATTACGATACAAAATCTATTATAGCCTTTGGACAATCCTATACTGACTAAGGCAACATTTTGCAAACTTGAGAAAGTTGAGCCCCATTTCAGGAATCTGAAACCTATCAAGAGCACAAGAATACCCCACCCTCCTCGCACATATGCACACGTACAGAAACTCTGCCATCTGTTGTTTAAGAGTACCTATAGTAATTTTACATACCCCGTTCCCAGTTAGTCTTTAATGCCCCCTCAGTGGCTATGCTCCACACTTAGGGAAATGCTGATATAAATCATAATATACGTGCTCTCTTTTCTAAAATGTTTTGATTAGAAAGTAGTTAAGTGTTGACACCGGTATCATGGTATCTGATTTCACATCCATTGAAATGAATGGGGCTGTTCACACCACAGAATTGTTATCTAAGGCTCTCTGCAGCCTCAGGGAGACATGTCTACATTGGTTACACTTGCTTCATGGTTTTTAAAGTTTTATTTGCAACCATACTAATTAGTTTAAACTGGATACAAATAAGTCTCCGAGACTGGAGAACAACTGAGACCTCTTTTTTTTGCACACACTAACGCGCGCACGCACCACATGCTCTTCAAGCCCCGCTAGGTGTTGTGACACAAACTTTGGGAAACATTGGTCTGAAGGATGGAATAGATGACGTGTTCTAATGGATCTTTTCAGATCTGTTTTCTGATATTAGAAGTGATCATAGATGTATCATCTGTTCCATCGATTAATTATAAATACAGTAGCAAACATGATTTTTTATGAGAGTTCATTTGAGACCATAGTGATTGTCTGGTTTCACCCACATATGAACTTAAAGCAGCATTTGATCCTGCCGGAACAACAGATGCAGTCATATCTCCGCAGCTAGATGATCATACTCCTGACAAGACACCTTTCAAGATCCATTGTTCCTACCCATGCCTAGCATAACATGTGATGTTCCTCATCTAGTGCACTGCATGCCCCAAGAACAAACATGGGACTGAAACCAGACAATTACTATGCTCTTGATTGAACTCACACACAAAAATAAGACACAAACACCATATCACTTCTGGGTGAACACTTTTCACATGGCAATCGCTCTATATCTGACCTCTCAGTCCTCATCCTCAAAGGAAATCTGCACAAAAACTTCAATTGTTCTCTAAGGAAATCTGCACGACATCTTCAAAAGATGAGCCTGGAACTTAAATTCATAACTTTGCATGATATGAAAGATCATGGACTTGGTAAAAGACATGGATTTATGGCTCATTACAAAAATCTACAACTCTCCCCCTCAGTTGCCTTTTTCCCCCCCTCATTTTCACTGCCATGACTTGAGAGGTGTTAACTGCCCACTTAAAATTATAGGGTTAGAAGGGACGGCAAGGGTCATCTAGTCTAACCCCCTGCCAAAATGCAGGATTTGTTGTGGCTAAACCATGCAAAACAGATGGCGATCCAGCCTCCTTTTGAAAACCTCCAGTGAATTAGTTTCCACAACCTCCCCAGACAGTCTGTTCCATTGTCCTACTGTTCTTACAGTTAGGAAAATTTTTCTGAGATTTAATCGAAATATGCTATGCTGTAGCTTGAACCCATTGCCTCTTGTCCTGCTCTTTATGGCAAGAGAGAACAACTTTTCTACACTTCACCTTGAATTGTCCTTTGAAACATGTTAACTACTTATGCTTATCTGTTCCACCTTGTATTTAGTTGTGACATTCTGAGTATATTTCCCAGACCTGAAGAGGAGCTCTGTGTAAGCTCACAAGCTTGTCTCTGTCACTTACAGAAGTTGGTCCAATAAAAGATATTGCCTCACCCACTTTGTCTCTCTAATACCAACTACTCTTCACTTGAGGAATCAGAAGTGGAGTGAGGGTTCCCAATTTGTACCCTGTTAAAGGCAGTGTTGTTATGCCTTTAGATCACCATATTTAACCTGAGAACAATACCAATTAAAAATCCTCACTTGCAGATTTAATATTTAGATTGGCATGTGCTTTAGCTGCTAAGTTGTAAAAGTAAACACGCCATCTTAGTTTGCGATACTGGGTTAAATCCACAGCCTAAAAACTGATTCTGTGGACACACTTGTTTTCTATGTGTGGGAGCTCTTTCATGTCCTACCAATATATTGTATTGTAGAATATAAAGCACTAACTTACATAATAAAATATTCCTATTGTATTTTTGGTTGAGGTGTGAATACGAAGGTCTTGCACTCAACTCAGCAGCATTTCTGCTCTCTGTATTCGCAAAAAAAAGGAGTACTTGTGGCACCTTAGAGACTAACACATTTATTTGAGCATAAGCTTTCGTGAGCTACAGCTCACTTCATCAGATGCTGTAGCTCACAAAAGCTTATGCTCAAATAAATGTGTTTAGTCTCTAAGGTGCCACAAGTACTCCTTTTTCTTTTTGAGAATACAGACTAATAAGACTGCTACTCTGAAACCTGCTCTCTGTATGTAATACCATAACTTCTGAACACAGCATCCAATTCATTCCATAATTTCAGGGAATGTTCTTGGCAACAGTGAACTCTTTTGATCTTGGAGAAAATTGGAAAACTGAAAAGGGAGACATGGAGGGGCATGTGGAGCACCTGTCCCTTGCCCCAGCCACAACTTCAAGCACCTCTGCAATTGTCTGTAAATCAAGCAACTGGTTGATGGCACTCATTAATGCCTTCCAGCAGAACAATAGTCTATCTCATCTCTGACTATCCTCCCAATTAAGTTTAACTTGTTGCTTGCCTGTCTCTAACTGAAAGAAGATAAGTAGTAATGGGGAGTTGGAGGTGGTGCAAAGGAGGCTTGGGGACATACACATAGCCTCTTGCATGGGAGGGAGAATAGGGACCCTGGAATGGGGAAAGAGGAGCAAGCAGAGAGGTCCTGCCATAGGAGGAAGACTGGAAGAGCCTTAAATGGGAGGTGTGAGGAAAGGAGGCACACACACAACCCTGGTGTGGGGAAGATTGGAGACCCCAGGTATGGGGAAAGAGGGATGCACATAGAGCCTTTGTCATGGGGCGAGAATGGGAGACCCTGATATTGGGGGTGGGATATTCGGGGATCCTGGTATATGAGAAGGGGTATGCATAGAACTCCTGGAAGGGGGATTGAGGAACCCTAAAGTGGAGGAGAAAAGAGAGTGGAGGGCACACACAGAGCCAGAAGTGGGGGACCCTTGAATGGGAGGGTATTCAAAACTTCTGGTGCTACCAATTCTCTAAATTTGCAAGCTATCTCTCTAAAAATCTACTTTCTCACCTTGCACTCGTGTGGCCTTCTGTCATATCAGCAACCTTTGCCTGAAAGCCCCTGCCTACCTCAGTCAGTCATACTTACACATCATATTCAAATCCCTCCTGAATATAAACTTCTTCCATTAAAGCTTCAATTCCTAATTCTCCCCTCTTAGAAACACAGAATCTGTGACATGATTTCTCTACTAAAGCCACCATATGATACTAGTGCTGTTTACCCTTGTCCTGCACTTTCCTGTCCCTCAGAGTTTAGAATCATTATTCAGGTTGTTTTAAGTAGTAAATCTAAGTATCAAAAATAATGGGAATTAAGGTGAAATGAACACTTTTGGTGCATTATTCTTATTTATTTATATTGTGTATTCTTTTGGTAGATTGCAAAATTCAGTACTTCTCAGTTTCCCTGCCTTGTACAAGTTAATGAGATCCTATTAAAGAAAAGGAGTACTTGTGGCACCTTAGAGACTAACAAATTTATTAGAGCATAAGCTTTCGTGAGCTACAGCTCACTTCATCGGATGCATTTGGTGGAAAAAACAGAGTAGAGATTTATATACACACACACAGAGAACATGAAACAATGGGTTTATCATACACACTGTAAGGAGAGTGATCACTTAAGATAAGCCATCACCAACAGCAGGGGGGGGAAGGAGGAAAACCTTTCATGGTGACAAGCAGGTAGGCTAATTCCAGCAGTTAACAAGAATATCAGAGGAACAGTGGGGGGTGGGGTGGGAGGGAGAAATACCATGGGGAAATAGTTTTACTTTGTGTAATGACTCATCCATTCCCAGTCTCTATTCAAGCCTAAGTTAATTGTATCCAGTTTGCAAATTAATTCCAATTCAGCAGTCTCTCGTTGGAGTCTGTTTTTGAAGCTTTTTTGTTGAAGTATAGCCACTCTTAGGTCTGTGATCGAGTGACCAGAGAGATTGAAGTGTTCTCCAACTGGTTTTTGAATGTTATAATTCTTGACGTCTGATTTGTGTCCATTCATTCTTTTACGTAGAGACTGTCCAGTTTGGCCAATGTACATGGCAGAGGGGCATTGCTGGCACATGATGGCATATATCACATTGGTAGATGCGCAGGTGAACGAGCCTCTGATAGTGTGGCTGATGTGATTAGGCCCTATGATGGTATCCCCTGAATAGATATGTGGACAGAGTTGGCAACGGGCTTTGTTGCAAGGATAGGTTCCTGGGTTAGTGGTTCTGTTGTGTGGTGTGTGGTTGCTGGTGAGTATTTGCTTCAGATTGGGGGGCTGTCTGTAAGCAAGGACTGGTCTATCTCCCAAGATCTGAGAGAGCGATGGCTCGTCCTTCAGGATAGGTTGTAGATCCTTGATGATGCGTTGGAGGGGTTTTAGTTGGGGGCTGAAGGTGATGGCGAGTGGCGTTCTGTTGTTTTCTTTGTTGGGCCTGTCCTGTAGTAGGTGACTTCTGGGTACTCTTCTGGCTCTGTCAATCTGTTTTTTCACTTCAGCAGGTGGGTACTGTAGTTGTAGGAATGCATGATAGAGATCTTGTAGGTGTTTGTCTCTGTCTGAGGGGTTGGAGCAAATGCGGTTATATCGTAGCGCTTGGCTGTAGACAATGGATCGAGTGGTATGATCTGGATGAAAGCTAGAGGCATGTAGGTAGGAATAGCGGTCAGTAGGTTTCCGATATAGGGTGGTGTTTATGTGACCATCGCTTATTAGCACCGTAGTGTCCAGGAAGTGGATCTCTTGTGTGGACTGGTCCAGGCTGAGGTTGATGGTGGGATGGAAATTGTTGAAATCATGGTGGAATTCCTCAAGAGCTTCTTTTCCATGGGTCCAGATGATGAAGATGTCATCAATGTAGCGCAAGTAGAGTAGGGGCATTAGGGAACGAGAGCTGAGGAAGCGTTGTTCTAAGTCAGCCATAAAAATGTTGGCATACTGTGGGGCCATGCGGGTACCCATCGCAGTGCCGCTGATTTGAAGGTATACATTGTCACCAAATGTGAAATAGTTATGGGTACTTGGACAAAGTCACAAAGTTCCCATAACTATTTCACATTTGGTGACAATGTATACCTTCAAATCAGCGGCACTGCGATGGGTACCCGCATGGCCCCACAGTATGCCAACATTTTTATGGCTGACTTAGAACAACGCTTCCTCAGCTCTCGTTCCCTAATGCCCCTACTCTACTTGCGCTACATTGATGACATCTTCATCATCTGGACCCATGGAAAAGAAGCTCTTGAGGAATTCCACCATGATTTCAACAATTTCCATCCCACCATCAACCTCAGCCTGGACCAGTCCACACAAGAGATCCACTTCCTGGACACTACGGTGCTAATAAGCGATGGTCACATAAACACCACCCTATATCGGAAACCTACTGACCGCTATTCCTACCTACATGCCTCTAGCTTTCATCCAGATCATACCACTCGATCCATTGTCTACAGCCAAGCGCTACGATATAACCGCATTTGCTCCAACCCCTCAGACAGAGACAAACACCTACAAGATCTCTATCATGCATTCCTACAACTACAGTACCCACCTGCTGAAGTGAAAAAACAGATTGACAGAGCCAGAAGAGTACCCAGAAGTCACCTACTACAGGACAGGCCCAACAAAGAAAACAACAGAACGCCACTCGCCATCACCTTCAGCCCCCAACTAAAACCCCTCCAACGCATCATCAAGGATCTACAACCTATCCTGAAGGACGAGCCATCGCTCTCTCAGATCTTGGGAGATAGACCAGTCCTTGCTTACAGACAGCCCCCCAATCTGAAGCAAATACTCACCAGCAACCACACACCACACAACAGAACCACTAACCCAGGAACCTATCCTTGCAACAAAGCCCGTTGCCAACTCTGTCCACATATCTATTCAGGGGATACCATCATAGGGCCTAATCACATCAGCCACACTATCAGAGGCTCCTTCACCTGCGCATCTACCAATGTGATATATGCCATCATGTGCCAGCAATGCCCCTCTGCCATGTACATTGGCCAAACTGGACAGTCTCTACGTAAAAGAATGAATGGACACAAATCAGACGTCAAGAATTATAACATTCAAAAACCAGTTGGAGAACACTTCAATCTCTCTGGTCACTCGATCACAGACCTAAGAGTGGCTATACTTCAACAAAAAAGCTTCAAAAACAGACTCCAACGAGAGACTGCTGAATTGGAATTAATTTGCAAACTGGATACAATTAACTTAGGCTTGAATAGAGACTGGGAATGGATGAGTCATTACACAAAGTAAAACTATTTCCCCATGGTATTTCTCCCTCCCACCCCACCCCCCACTGTTCCTCTGATATTCTTGTTAACTGCTGGAATTAGCCTACCTGCTTGTCACCATGAAAGGTTTTCCTCCTTCCCCCCCCTGCTGTTGGTGATGGCTTATCTTAAGTGATCACTCTCCTTACAGTGTGTATGATAAACCCATTGTTTCATGTTCTCTGTGTGTGTGTATATAAATCTCTACTCTGTTTTTTCCACCAAATGCATCCGATGAAGTGAGCTGTAGCTCACGAAAGCTTATGCTCTAATAAATTTGTTAGTCTCTAAGGTGCCACAAGTACTCCTTTTCTTTTTGAGAATACAGACTAACACGGCTGCTACTCTGAAACCTGAGATCCTATTGTATCAAAGTGGAGAGATGAATATAAAGACATTATACGTTGTATTTATATTGCAGAATAAAAAGCTCTCCCCTCAAACAGTCTGCAGGTTACCAGATTGAACTGGTTATTCAGCTGGTATGGGTGAGTGGAGAACCTCCACAGCAGATAACCAGTTTGGCAGTGAACTCTGCCTATGGCCTGTAAGTATATTCTGTACTTTTTACTAGTTTTCTAATAAATTTCACTAGAGTGGCTGTCATTTAAAAAGTCAACATTTGTTTATACCCACTATGTAGCAATATTGGAGATGCAATCAGTTTTCCCCTATTCTTAAAGTAAATAGCTGCAATACTTGTATATAAAATCATGAGTGGTGTGGAGAAAGTGAATAAGGAAAAGTTATTTACTTGTTCCCATTATATAAGAACTAGGGGCCACCAAATGAAATTAATGGGTAGCAGGTTTAAAACAAATAAAAGGAAGTTCTTCACTCAGCGCACAGTCAACCTGTGGAACTCCTTGCCTGAGGAGGTTGTGAAGTCTAGGACTATAACAGGGTTTAAAAGAGAACTGGATACATTCATGGAAGTTAAGTCCATTAATGGCTATCAGCCACGATGGGTAAGGACTGGTGTCCCTAGCTTCTGTTTGTCAGGGGGTAGAGATGGATGGCAGGAGAGAGATCACTAGATCATTACCTGTTAGGTTCACCCCCTCTGGAGCACCTGGCATTGGCCACTGTTGGTAGACAGGATACTGGGCTGGATGGACCTTTGGTCTGACCCAGTATGGCCTTTATGTTCTTATGTTCTATAGTAATGGGTGGTATCTTTTGGCACGTATTGACTTTTTAATGGTAACCATGATAATCAGTCATTTAAAGTATGTTTATAAACCTGGATTTATAAACTGTTACTGAATATCCTAAACTAATCTATTTGAATTTATTTAAAAAAACCTAAAAACAAAAAAAAAAAACACAAACAAAAGCATTAAGATGCGTGTCTGGCTATGCTGAAAGAATGACAGGAGACATTAGATATGAGTTTAATCAGGCCGCAACTTTATTATTGACAGATGTCTGGGACTAACCCATTGGATAAAATGTATGCAGTGCAGATGCAAAATTTGTCCCTCCAGCAGATTCACTACCAGGACCTTGCGAATTCTGGGGTGGGAGGGGCTTCCACAGCTCACCCCTATTTATCCAGATCCCTCCAGCAATTCCCTTGCCAGGAACTTACTGACCACGCCCCCTCATAGGAGGGGGTTAAGGTGGATTATAATGATGGGGGGGTTGGCTCCCTGCTGTACCAATCGTATGAGTCCCCAACTGCCCCCGGCTTGCTCAATTACCAAGCACTTCTCCTTAATTCCTTTTGCAAGACATTTTTTCATTTTTTTGTGCCTTAATTTATGGAGTACCTGCACTGAACATCCGCTATATGCTTAAATAAAGAGTTGCGACATATGGCCTATCGCCCATCATGCTATGCATGAACAGAACCTACCTGAACCTGTTGCGAGGAAGGCGAAAAAACCCCCTCTGCACCAGGCCAATCTGGTAGTAAGGGAAAAATTCCTTCCCAGACCCCCTTAGTGGGGCGGCTAGTGTAATATCCAGAGCAGATATAGCTAAACACCCAGCATATTTGTGACCTAATTAGGGAGGGCGGGTGGGTGCTGCCTAGCCTGTTCTGAGAAAAAGGAGGGAGGAGCCAGGCCCACTGACTTTTCAAACACCACATTCCTCTTTCCAGCCGCTTTACATCTTCCCTCCTCCCCCCAGCCAGAAAGCATTGCCGCCTTCTCTTGGCCAGCCAGCCAAACTCCTCCCTGCTTAAGTGCAGGGTGGTGAGTCTCTGAACAGAACTTGAAAGTTGTATGTAAAGTTTAAATGTTTTTAGTTATATGAACAGGAAATTTCAGATTTGTTTTGTGCACCAAAAATCTTAAAATGTACAGAGTTGTATCTGAGTTTGTATGTCATAGATTTAAAAGAATCCTGTCCAGCTGCCTTGTTTTAGCTCAGAGAAAGTTATAAGTTCATTAAAATAGAGATTTCTAAAAGGAACTTTAGTAGACCTTTTCCTCATAGTAATGATAGTTATTGTCACTAAAATAATAAAGTAAATGACCAAAAGGAATTGTATTGGCAGCATTAGAGAGAGTACATTTTGCATCCATTATAGTGAAGGGGACAGTGTCTCAAGAGTTGGAGGGAGGCTTCTTTAAGAGAATCTTTCATTAGGACATTTGCCCAATTATTTGGCCTAAGGTAATTATATCTATTTATATAACACCATAAATGTATATTGAACTTCCAAAAAAAAAGATATACAGGGAAATGTAAATTCTAGAGATGAAACTTAACTGTGGAAGAAAAGCATCTACTGTAAAAAAGTGGATTTTATAAAATGAGTTGTAGAAATTCTTTGATTTAAATTTGCTCATTTTGCAAATAAAATGATGGTTCTGCTGAATGCCAGCTGTACAAACCCCAGTTAGAATCTGGATATTATTAGAGATTCCTTTAGACTCAAATATCAGCAATTGTGTTGTTGATGAACAAGTCATAATTAAATCCAGTTAATTGTCACACAGCTATGTTGGCTCTGCAGAGACAAACAGGAGTAAAAACTATTCAAATTCTCACTTTAGTAAGTGAACTCTATAGCTACAGGAAGCTGGTTTATTGAGGAGGAAGTACTATTTTTAGTCACTTTCTAGAGCAGTGAACTGCACTTTAAAATACTAGTTCACACAAGTATTTTTTAATCCCTTTTCAGGTTCATTTAAAAGATCAATTTAAAATAAAAAGTGTTTTTATAATTTTTTGTCAAGAACAGTACTACATACAAGAATAAAAACAATAGCAACATTTGACTTATTAGCAACTTTATTGAAGCTTTAATCTTTCCTCCTACTATTCTTCTTCCAGAGTAGTTTTTGGCAATTGTAATGGTATTGCAATGGTTGATTACCTGCAGAAGACAGTGCTCTTGAACCTTGGCACCATTGAATTGTATGGCTCTAATGATCCCTATCGTAGGGAACCTCGATCTCCTCGCAAATCTCGGCAACCATCAGGAGGTAAGAATTGCTGGATGTTGTATTTCAACAACGGTATCTTTCTCCATAACTCATAGTTGTGCTGTCAGTCACCACTTTGAATATAAGCACATTAGCAACACAAAATGTATATTTTTGTATGAATATTACATGTCTGATCTTTGAGAATAATTAATGGAACATCGGTTTGTATTCGCATTCTCATACATGATGATTCTTCACAATTCAATATTTTGAATCAGAAGTATCTGAGAGGATCTGTGCTAGATTCCTCCTGCATTTTTGTCCCATCCTCCCTGACTGACCACAGATGTCATTTTTCTCTTGTTGTTAAGTTGTATTTGTGATACGAGACTAAGCTTTGTTGTAGACTGAGCTTTATGGTGGGGAAGTACTTGCTGTTTTTATTGTGATCAGTAGTGTTTTTTTAATTTGTGTTAAAAGCACCTTAAGCAACAGATAGGCAAGCATTGTACACATTCATAGAAGTATAAATTAAATACAAAAGCTATGAGTACTTTAAAAGATCTTAATTAAATAACCAACATAGCTTTATAATGGTCAGAGTTTTGTAAATATGCCTAGACAATATCCTGCAATTTCCCTGACATGTCTGCTCTCCCCACCAATCTTCTCATATTTACATATACCACTTTTCTCAGCATAGAAGGGACATAACAACTGGCTACCTTTTGCTTCTGCTGCTATTAGTTTAAAATTTCTTATCACTAAGAATGTCCATAATTATCTGGCCTTATAGAATATTGTGCTCTTCTTAGAGGGGAAACCTCAGGGTATGAAATATAAATGGATATTCTAAATTTGCAAATCCAAACTTGTAAAATAGATCATGTCAAAAAATTAGGTGTGGAGGAAGAAGTTGAGATCGCTATTCTGTTTTTCTTAAATTGCTGTGATCTTTTGTTCAAATTCTTCATATCATTTCTGAAATAAAAACAGCTAATTTTGAAAAACAATTTTTTGTTCACCTTAGTTACCTGGTGGATTTTTTTAAATGAAAAATTGTTATTTTGAAAATGATAAATGATAAAGTGTGCATGAAAAAAATTGTTACCTCAAAATGGCCACTTTTCAATGAAAAAGAATTATTTGAAAAATTTCATCCAGTGATCGTTTTAGTTCAGATGAAGTGAGCCTGGAGAAGATTCAGGCATCTTCTTCTTTTATCTCAAATGTTTCAAACTGTGACAGGATCCCCGGGGTACAACCTGGAATTGTGGGATCGCTGTGCCCCCTTAATTCTCCGACCTAGGGTGTCTCACAAAGCTATGCCAGTGATAAGTAGCAAAACCCCTCACTCAGCCATCAGTATGTAGAGCCACACACCCAGCTAAATTGCATGAATAATCCCTGAGCCATTCATGAATCTTACAGAGAGAAGCACCAGCAAGTTACCCCAGCTCCCAGCCTTGAACCCCAGAAATATACCGTCTTACACTGCTCAAGGTTCATAGGAAAGTTGACATGCACCAGCCTTTGTAATCTGAGCTGAGATTCCCCAGGTACTTCAACCAAAAACACACTGTTTCAGGTAAAATACAGTATAAAACAGATAATTAACTACAGAAAGACAGATTTTAAGTGATTATAATTAACAGGCATAGAGATCAAAGTTGGTTACCTTAGAATTTACACTAAGTTTCTATTTTTATTTCTAACTTTAACAGACTAAGCAAGATTTTAATCAAGCTGTCTCTCACCCTAACAGATGTTTACAGTTCCTCAATACGCAGACTGGACTCCTTTCCAGCCTGGGACTAATCTCCCTAGTTTTCAAGTCCTTGTCTTCTAGAGGATCTTACAGGTGTTGAGATGGATGGGGGAGGGGAAAGAGAAACAAGTGGTGATGTTACTGTCCCCTTTTTATACTTTCTTCCAGCTAGAAAAATCCTTGCCGTGACATGGGGGGGGTTAGGCAGTCCCTATTGGTCACACAGTCCCCACCTTCTCTGAGAAGCCTCTAGTAGATAGTAGATTCTTCTTGATGAGCCTTTAATACCTGTCTGGACCATGATGGTTGCTTCTTTGTTGCAACTGAAAGCTGTGGGTGTTTCTCACAACATATAGGAAAACTTCATAACTTCACATTCAGTGATAGTATATTCAATCTGATAGGATATTAAGGTTCAACAGATCAATACTTTTTAAATGATACCTCACAAGGCATACTTTGTACAAAATATATTGTCATATGACGGTGGTGAATATGGGGTCTCCAGGTTGCTATCTTGAGGTAGTGTCATATGCACCATTCTTTTTTTAGATGTATAAATGCTGTAACTGAGGTAGGCATTTCTTGATGGTAAATCATTGGTTTGAGAAACATCAAAATAACTACAAAATTAAGTTCAATAGTTGAACTGTGAACACAAAACTAAAAAGCACCAGTTGCTGCTTATATTACCTACTGTATTATAAAGCATTTCAAAGATTTTTACTCTTTTATTTTCCTTAATGGATAGACATTTCATTTTAAAAGAACAGAAACTTCCCTCCTCACCTCCCTGGGATATGATCAAAACAGGCAGTCTGATAGGCTTTATATTTTAGGTTCTTAGGAAAAAATGTTAGTAATCTTAAATACTGCTTTTATATAGTCAGATTACAAGTCGCTCTAGGAAACGATAGAAACTACTTGTTTACTGCTCTTGGTCTTTGTCACTGTAACATCTTGTCAGCATGATTAACTGAAACCTTCTTTCACATCTGTGTACATGCTTATTAGCTGAAATATTCTGTACGGCTCATAAAGATAATGAAAAGAGAATCTTCACTTGTGTGAATCTTGACTTGTAGTGTCAATTCAGATATTTAGATTTTTTTTCTTCAGACTTTAGTTGCACTTACTAACAGTTTGTCTGCCTGACAAAAGCATTATATAATCCTGATTATTCAAGTTATTCAGTAGGTTTTTCTGTCTCAAACATACTATGTTGTTGTCTACTCTTTCCTTTTTTCATTGCTTCATTAAGGTATGCTGCATGTGCGGCCTTTCTAGCTTATATTCAGAGTCTGTGAAAAAACTTCACACCTCTCATATAAATCAGTCATTTAATGGCAATAAAATAGTTTTGAACATCTGATTTTGATGTAAATAACTTGCTGTTCACACACCATGAACTTTTTGTTAGTCCATTTAAATAACTGTCTAGTTTTAGAAAGTGGTGATGTAGCTGTGTCAGTCCCAGGATATTAGACACAAGGTGGATGAGTGTAATATCTTTTCTCACTAACAGAAGTTGGTGCAGTAAAGGATATTACCTCATCCACCTTATGTCTCTAGTTTTAGAAACTGATTTTGGCATGATTTGTTCAATCATATACGTGTACCATATTTTTTACTTGTGGTGCAATCTATAGCGATTGTTATATTTAACTTAGTCTCTTATTACTTGCAAAAAATTACACAGCAATAGTGGTTTGCAATTGGTGGTTTTATGTTTAAATAGAACTATCAAAGAAGTAAAATATCTTATAAGGTAGAGCTGTGTGAAATTATCAGAATTTTTTTTTATTTGCAGCATCCCTGACTCAAGTGTAACCTGGTTTCAAAATGCAAACTATTAACATGGTCTTGTTTGAGCTTTGAAAGGAAGTGGTTTATTTGGAAAGTGGTATTTGATATTTTTAAAAAATCTAAAAATTTAGTATTTGAAATGCATTTGTATGCCTAGCACATCTTCAGCTGCAGTAGTGTGCTCATAACCTCATAACAGACTTATGTTCTTCTTAGTAGTCTTCCTCTTACCCATCTCCGTTAAATAACCATTCATGTAAATTTACTGATGCTATTGCTGCAGGAAGAGAAACTGAAAATACCTTGCTATTCTGTGCAATGGGAGCACCAGTTTCAAAATTTATTTTAAAATCATGGCATCACAACATAGATGTGTGTACTTTGAGTATGTATCCAAGAGGATTTCTGGCCTTTATCTCATTTAAGCAAACTAGGTTCAGTCAGCATGATGCTCTTGTGACAGCAAAACATACTGCTATTGTACGTTAAATCTATTTCTTCTAGGGTTGATAGGAATGAGAACTGCTGACAGAAGAGAGAAATCCCTTGCATTTTCATAAACCTCTTCCATTATGTTCTGACCAAATGAAGGAACAAAACTAGCTATAAAAGGAAGGAGCTATAGCTGCCCTACCTCAACTAGCAGCCTTATGTCTGTGGTGTTTCTTTATATGTGTCTGTTTTTTGTAGAAAGAACATTGATGTACTATGTAAAATGTATCAGTTAATGAATTAACAAGATGAACATTTTTTGGAATATTTTAAAAAGTTGGTGAAAAGTCAAAAGGCCTTATGTCGTATGGTCTAGCATATGTCAGCCTGCATTTAGATGACACTGCTTGCCAGATTTCACCCACATCCATTATAAGCCTGGCTAAAGTCCATCCATTCTCCTACAAAACATCAGGTGAATATGAATTGTGGTCCCACCATACTACTCAGCATTACTGTCAGTGGTCGTATCAGCACTGACCAGGTTGGTGGGTGGTTAATCCCAAAAACATTCAGAAGGGGCTTCTCTCCCCTGCCTCCCACAACTACACTGATTATGGATGTGTCTGGAACAGGTTGGGGTGCCCACCTGAATCACCTTCAGATACATGGAATATAGTCTGAAAAAGATGTCCCTTCACAAAACGTGCCAGAGCTGCAAGTGATCAGGTTAGCTTGCATAGCATTGCTGCCTGTACTACAGAATTCCACGCCGCAGTTCTTAACAGACAACACATTTGCAATATATTACAGTGGAGTACGCTTAATAGCTACCTGGATATTGACAACATCCCAGTTAATAACAAGATTTTGCCAGGAATCAATATTGTCCCATTGACTTGACTTTAATGCAAATGGTATGTAGGCAACAGCATACCATTTATTGACAACATTTTTTGAGAAAAAAGGCCCCAGCTCTACAGGCAGGTTTGCGAGATGGCAGCCAGGAAAGGAAATGCAGGGACATGCCTTCCCTAGCTGCAGTCCCATAAACCTGCTTGTGACCAGTATTCAATCCCTCCCAGTACTTCCTTCTGGGGCTGCATCCCTATAAACCTGGCTTTTCATTCAGGTACATAAAGCACCACCTTACCAGCAGTCTCTGTATGTCATCCACTTGTTCAGTTATGTTCAGTTTACTCGCAGCCCACAGTAACCAGATTCCTGAAAGGGTTATTGCATACTTACTCATGCATCCAAGAACCCTCCTTCTTGGAATCTTAATATTGTCCTTGCAAACCTCATGGAGCCCCCTTTTGAAGCCACTTTCTGAATGCTGCTTACATGACCTCATTTTCAGGATGATACTCTTAGTTGCTATCACATCGGCTGCAGGCTCAGTGAACTCCAGGCTCTTATTGTTGATATCCCTTTACCCAACATTGTACAGGCATAAGGTGGTATTGAGACTTCATCCTAAGTTTATCCCTTAAGGGGTTTTGGAATTTCATTTGAACCATCAGTTTATCTGTTTTCTCCTCTAAACCTCACTCTTGTGGATGGAAAACACTCCACAATTTGGACATTTTAAAGGGTCTTGTTAAATTACAAAGCTCTTCAGACTGGCTTCTCATCTCTTTATTGCCGTTTTTGGTATTTTGAAGGGTCAAGTTTTCCTCTGCCAGAGAATATCAAAGTGGACCACATAGGTGCATATCATTCTGCTATGAAATGGCTGATAAACCTTTTCCTCCAAATTTCAAAGGTCACTCTGTTAGTAGACAATGCTGCATCCTGTGCCTGCTTCTGGAACATTTCCATGTCTGAACTCTATAAGGAAGCTACCTAGAGTAATCCCCTGACTTTTGTTAAGATCTATGCTCTTGACCTAGCTGCAAGACCAGATGCCAAGTTTGAAAAGGCAGTGTTAACATCACTGTAGTGGGGTAGAAACGCATAGTGCTTCTGTAGTGCCCACCTATAAAAAGGGAAATAAGGACAACCCGGGGAATTACAGACCAGTCAGCTTAACTTCTGTACCTGGAAAGATAATGGAGCAAATAATTAAGCAATCAATTTGCAAACACCTAGAAGATAATAGGTGATAAATAACAGTCAGCATGGATTTGTCAAGAACAAATCGTGTCAAACCAACCTGATAGCTTTCTTTGACAGGGTAACAAGACTTGTGGATGGGGAGAAGTGTAGATGTGATGTATCTTGACTTTAGTAAGGCTTTTGATACTGTCTCGCATGATCTTCTCATAAACAAACTAGGGAAATACAACCTACATGAAGCTATTATAAGGTGGGTGCATAACTAGTTGGAAAATCATTCCCGAGAGTAGTTATCAGCGATTCACAGTCCTGCTGGAAGGGCATAACAAGGGGGTCCAGCGGGGAGCGGTTCTGTTCAATATCTTCATCAATGATTTAGAAATGGCATAGAGAGTACACTTGCAAAGTTTGCAGACGATACCAAGCTGGGAGGGCTTGCAAGTGCTTTGGAGGATAGGATTAAAATTCAAAATGATCTGGACAAACTGGAAAAATAGTCTGAAGTAAATAGGATGCAATTCAATAAGGATAAATGCAAAGTACTCCACTTAGGAAGGGACAATCAGTTGCACACATACAAAATGGGAAATGACTGTCTTGGAAGTAGTACTGTGGAAAGGGATCTGGGTGTCACAATTGATCACAAGTTAAATATGAGTCAACAGTGTAACTCTGTTGCAAAAAAAGCAAACATAATTCTGGGATGTATTAGCAGGAGTATTGTAAGCAAGACACGAGAAGTAATTCTTCCGCTCTACTCCATGCTGATTAGGCCTCAACTGGAGTATTGAGTCCAGTTCTGGGCACCATATTTCAGGAAAGATGTGGACAAATTGGAGAAAGTCCAGAGAAGAGCAACAAAAACGATTAAAAGTCTAGAAAACATGACCTGTGAGGGAAGATTAAAAAAACTGGGTTTGTTTAGTCTGGAGAAGAGAAGGCTGAAGGGGACATGATGATAGTTTTCAAGGACATAAAATTTTGTTACAAGAAGGAGGGAGAAAGATTGTTCTTAACCTCTGAGGATAGGACAAGAAGCAATGGGCTTAAATTACAGCAAGAGCGGTGTAGCGGGGTGGTCACTCCACTCTGGCCCTGAAGGTGTTAAAACAGCCTTTGGAGAGAGGGCTGCCAGGGGGAGCAAATAGTAAAAGCAGCCCTGGAGAGGGCTGTGGCTGGGAAAAGCTAGGCTGACTGGGGGAAGCAGCCACAACTGGGGCTGTGCCCAATCAGGCCACAGCTGGCCCTATAAAAGCGCTGTGAGCAAGGAGCTCAAAGGAGTCTCACTCTAGCCCTGGAGTGGGAAGGGCTATAGCTGCCTGAGAATGAGGTACCTTAGAACATGAAGTGGGTTCTAGCCCATGAAAGCTTATGCCCAAATAAATCTGTTAGTCTTTAAGGTGCCACCTGACTCCTTGTTGTTTTTGTGGATGCAGACTAACACGGCTACCCCCTAATACTTAAATTTCAACACATCATTTATCAAGTCATAAAGAAAATGGGGGATCAAAAACTCCATTTGTATCTCCAGTTGGCAGTATACAACATATGTGATCCCTATGGTTTGACTTCCTGCTTTGCATCTAATTCTGCATTCTTTAAGTATGCAAAGTTATCATTTCTTTCAGTGAAAGAATCTTGTAACTACAGTCTTGTGATTTGTATGATGATGGTGTCATATTGAGTGTTATATGAAAGTCCTTAACAGGGAAAAAATCATTTCACTCCCCAAAAATAAACCATAACCATCTTATAGCATCAATCCATTTCTTAAATGAAATCAGTGAGTTCTGTTGAAAAACCGATGGTAAAGGATCATCTAAGTGTGGCTTCAGGAATATAGTATAACTTTACCCCAAAAAAGGAAAGCTAGAAATTATTTAAAAATACACAATAGTGGTCGCATGTTAATCTTAAAGTATTTTATAGAATTCCTTAATATTGAAATCCTCCTATTCATCTGATTTTATCACAAACATAAATTAATTTTCTTATTTCACTTAAATAACATTTTAGGTCATACTTTACTCTTTTGTTTTGGACAGTATACATGTTCAGTGCACATATCTAATTAAACAAACAACGTTCTCTGATTATATATGGCTATACTTCTTTCTTAAATATTTGCCAAATATTATTTTTCTGATTAAATATTGATGAATTGATTAAAAAAATCTAGTGAAAAGTTTAAATATTTCTGAGGTAATACTGTAATTCTTCTGTCAAACAGACTATTTTAGTGCTGTAATTGAGGTCAGCCTCTTAAGTGAAAGACTTGTTTTAAAAAAAAAAAAAAAATTCTCCCCTCACTCCCTCTGTCAAGTGGGAGAAACACTTGCTTAGTGTAATATAGAGGCTAAAAATTCACAAGTTCTAGTTCAGGAAAGATTGTAAACAGCAATTTTGTTTTTTATTTTAAATTGTTCTTTGTATTTTTCAGCAGGTCTTTGTGATATTAATGAAGGGACTACAGTGCCAGAAGATCGCTGCAAGTCACCCACTTCGGGTAACTACAGTTTTTTCAAATACTTTAACATTATAGTTGCACAGAATGTGACACCCATTGTTCTAAGTTGTGCCAGAAATGCTTACTAAGTAATTATATAGAAACTGTCTATGGTAGCTTTTTTCTTTCCATCATGTTGTATTCATTTTGCCATTTAAGATTTCACTAACCATTACAGAATTCTGGTTTAAATCAAGGACAATTTATCTGACTTGGAAATATAAACCTAGTGTCTAGTAAGGATGAGTAAAGTGGCATGTGTGAGTTTCAAATAGTTATGCTTCAGGGAGACAGCACACAGGCAAAGATATTCTTAGATTGGAAATGCATGCTATCTATGAGACTGTGAGGAAAGTGATGGTCTCATGTTACAGTATATTTTATGAGTGCTTTTCCTATTCATTTTGTCAAATCACTGTGTGTGTGTGTGTGTGTGTGTGTAATATATGGCAAAATGAATACAACATGATGGAAAGAAAAAAGCTATCATAGATATAGATATATAGATATTTTCTTCACAAGGGAGGAGAAGGGATCTTGGCTAGAGATTGCAGTGTGGAGCTCCTGAGATACTTGTAATATAACTCACTTGCAACTTGTGACTACAATAATAGTTTAAGTAGTTTCCATTTCTGTGCAAATCACAAGATCCACCTGGTACTTCTAAGGTTTTTCTGTTTTTAATACAGGTTTACATGGTAAAATCTCTCTCTGATAAAGGGAAAAAAATCCTGTTTTTTGGGGAAAGCTATTTTTGACTGTATTTTTGACTGAGTTTACTGCCATTTTCTCGTGAGGGTGGTAGATGAAAATTTTTGTCAGGCTCTCAGAACTTTCTGGAAGCTAGCAGACTTCCAAAATAGGAGCTCCACACTCCAAATAAGTTGGCTTTTCCATTATACTGGAGCTGGATTTTTAAAGTAGAACTGCGGTGATTCCCTCTAATAGCTCAAAAGTTTAGTGAATAATAACTTATTAGGGCCCTGCTCTTTCAAATACTTAAGAATGCACTCATAATGAATATATATAGTATTAAAAATGAATTTTCAAAAGTGTCTAGAAATATCTGTCACTGTTTCACTTTCCCATCACTTTCATCAGACTCTCAATGGGAGCTATCATTTTACTCATTCTCCCTCAGAAGCTCTAGTCTGATGAGGCAGATTAGGATTTAAAATTGCAGATTTATTTTATTTGAATATTTAAAAAGTGCCTAAAAGGACTGGGTGGGAACATGTATATTAAAATGAATTCATCTTATGAATAAACTAATGCCATTATGAATAATCCTGACCACAACAGCCTATAAAGAATACTAAATACCAAAGTCTTTGATCCTATTTATACCCTCTATAGCCTAAAGCCCTTATTGAAAGCTTGGGTAAAAAGGATATGCTTTTTAGAGATCCCAGAATGTCAACAAATTCATACTCTGCTCTGGATGACACTACAAACTTATGTTGGTATAGCTAAGTTGCTCCGGGGTGTAGAAAATCATGCCCTTGAGCGACACAGTTATACCCAGTGTAGATAATGCTATCTCAATGAGAGGGCTTCTCCCGTCAACATAGCTACCACCTCTTGGGGAGGTGGAGTACCTACATCAACCGGAGAAGTTCTCCTGTCAACGTAGGTAACATCGTCACTAAGCACTACAGGACCTCTGCTGCAGCGCTGTAAATGTAGACGGCCTCTGTTGGACCAATGGAGTATGCAAGTTCAAAAGTTGAATGCCATTAACTGAAAACACCTCCTTATTGCCCCCTCACACTTAGACAAGAGGTGTGTCATCTTTATCACCCATGTAAATGTATAATAAAACAAAATATCCTTTTTTTTTAACTTTATCAGGAAAACTTTTTATAAAGTATTAAACTTACTTTCTGAATTGACAATTAAGTTTGAGTTGGCAATTTTGTTTTGACACACATTCAAACTGTATTCAGAGTTTCTATGTACATCATCAGACTGTCAATCTGTCCACAGTTAAGATTTTCCTTTTCAGAAGGGCAAATTGAGAATGGAATTGGAATTTGACCAAGACATGACTAGTAGATTAATTCTACTTTACATTTAAAAACAAACAGACTAACTCTACTTCACATTTTAAAACCAAATTCTACTAAAGAAGTGTGTGCTATGATATAAATAGTTACCTAAATATAGAGTTTGTTGAAGTGGTAAACCTGATTTTGGGCTACCCTATCCTTTGGTGTAGAGAAATATTTCCCTCATTTGGATTCAAAGATGTGCTTCCTATTTGTGTAACAAAACAAAAAAATGCTCGCCCACCACCATGTCCAGTACATGCAAAAATCTATTACTGTATTCTGCTGCTGTTTCAGTGAAGTACTTCCACCTAGATTTTAGGTGATGCTGGTGATAGTTCTAACTGAACTACTTGAATGTGACAGGTAAAGTAAGTAAAATGGCCTAACCTGGACATATAAATTTAAGGCAAATTTTGATAAAAAAAAAAAAATTCAGTTAATAGAGCTAAGGAGATAATTCCTATAAAAGGATTAATGTAAATTAACCGTAAAATATTGACGGACGTATAATTATTTGGTATGTGTGGGTTGTTTTGGTTTTGTTGATTTCTTTTGTTTTTTCAAGATAGCAATTTTAGGAGTAAATGAGTGTGTTTCACACGAAAAGACTGACAAAGGGAAGAGGGGAAAGAGGAGACATTTCACGGATGAGGAGAGGGCAAGCAAAGAGAAACAAGCATGGTGAACATTTAGGGAGGAGAGGAGAGGAAAGGAAAGGTAGAGAAATGAGACGCCCAAAAATATTCATCCTGCAAGGATTAGCATCTTTTGTGAAAGTCAGGTATCATGGGCCCCAGAAAAACGTGTATTTAGACATCGCAGGTGGAAGGAATATAGTGAACCTTAAACTAACTTTCCTTAGGAAGAAAAACTTGGAAAACAAAGAAAGGAAGAAGACTGGGAAGGTGATAAGGAAGAAAAGAAATAGGGTGGGTTTTTTGATCAGGGTTTGCAGCTTATCACCAGTCTTCAAAGACTTTGAGGAAAAAAACACTGGATTCAACACTGTACTTAAATTTGAAATGCAAAAATTTCAGTAAATTCATTTAACATAATCTCTTCCCTGCCCCACCCCAATCAAATTTTTCTATCTGAATTAGGGATCTGGTACACTATTTAAATAAATTCTACTTGTATTCTGCCATAGAAGAATTAAAGAATATACATGCATAGTGCAGAAATGTCACACACACACTTCTGGGTGGGTAACAAAAAAACAAACATACATCCTGGGTACGTTTTGTCTTGAATTAGGTTAAAATTTAGAAGTGGGCTTCTCAAGATAACTTAAAAATTAATTTGCAGTAATTGAAAATGGAGAAATAGGATCTATGGGGCTGGAGATAATAAGTTGTTGGCTTCACAGAGGGACTCTTAGGCCATGTCTACGCTTATAGGAGATTGATGCTGCTGCTATGGATTTAGAAGGAGTCAATTTAGTGAGTCTAGTGAAGACCTGCTAAATCGACTGCAGAGCACTCTCAGGTACCCCACTGGAACGAGAAGATTAAGGTAAGTCACCGGAGAGCATCTCCTGTCAACTCAGCGTGGTGTAAACTCTGCAGTAAGTCGACTAAGCTATGTCAACTGCAGCTACATTATTCACCTAGCTGGAGTAGCATAACGTAGGTCTACTTACCTCAGTAGTGTAGACAAGACCTTAGAGAGGGCAACAAGACTGGGGAGGAGCTATGAGATGCTGGGAAGATGGGGAGTGGATATTGTCAGAACTTAGGAGCGCCAGAAGAAATCGGAGGATCAAACACTGGTAGACTAAAGCTGCAGAGAATAGGAGAAGGCAGATTTAGGTGTTTTGAGTTTGTCTAGTTAGGGAGAGACTAGCTATGGGGTAAGACTGCAATATCCAGATATAACTTTAACTTTATTAAGCTTTGCATTTTTTAAAAATTCAGTGAATATGGTTTTGGAGCTTACAGTTAAAAAATAATGCTCAACTAGAGCTTGATTAGGAGACTGGTTGTACAACAGTCTGGAAGATCAGTGTTTGGGACTGAAAGTCTGGGACATCTTAGGTCAACTGAAACGACAGCATGAATGGTGTGACAATTTCAGTCTTCCAAATGAACAGAGCTGCAACTTCAGCTACGCTCTAACTTCCTCCACTGAGTGGTTACACAGATTTACAGCTATAAAAAAGGCTCCCTTGCTAGTTGGCAGAACATCCTCTAGCTTTGAGACACTGAGAACTAAATTACAACAGAAATAAAATGAAAACCAAAACAAAGAGATTATAAAAGTATTAAACTTTGTTCCCCTCATCCAGCGTCCTGGATAAAGTTGCATAGCATATACAAAGTGTCATGCTTGGATACCTAAAATAGTAAGAAAATAATACCCTTGTAACACTTTTGGTCCTGTTTTTTTGTTGTTGGGTTTTTTTTAAGTGGAGGTTGTGTTTGGCATTTTAATAAGATTAAAAAAGCCACCAAGTTAAATCTCTCTATAACAGTGGTTCACAAATCGTAGCCCATTCACCATCCGTGGTCTTTAGAACCACTGCTTGCAGAATTAAGTTTTCTATTGTGGTGTTGGGATAGGAGTTGTTTGCAGAATAAAACTGCTGCTCTAAACAGATTTCTTTCTTTGAGACCAAACGATGCTCCATGTTCCATTTGCTCTGTAGATCCAAATTTGGATAAATTCTTTGTCCTCTTATTTACAGACCAACATACTAGGTGTCCACATATTAAATGTTTATATTAAATAAAATAAATGTCTCTAACCAAAATAACCTAGATGCACTGTGTTGTGGTGATGTCTTGCTCTAATAAGTAATTTTGCTTCAGATTACCTGCTTATTTTTGTGTACGCTCCTTTATTGCAAAGAGTTTGGCGTCTATAGTGCCATCACATAACGGAAAGCATCACTAATCTTTTGATCAATACTTTGATGCATCCTAGCTATGAAGTCAACGTGACAGTATGTTAAGTCTCATAAGACTTTTTAAATATAATGCACAGTCTTTCTGTCAAATCAGTGTTGTATATGTATCTTGTTTTGTGAATATCCATTTTGTATGTCTATTTCATTCTGTCTTCACTCATATAGGTTCTGGTTCTCCAAACAATTCTGATGATGATGATCAAAAAATGAATAATTTTATAGAAAAGGGTACAGTATTTTTATTTTAACAGCATTATTTCTTTTGTTCAGTTCATCCTTTTAGTACATTTATAGTTTTTGACATTTTTTGTTAAAATATTATTTACAGTGAAGACCAAAGGCAGAAAATTTTCCAAGATGGTAGCCAATGATATAGGTAGGAACTAGAAAAATTCTGCTTTCTTCCTAATCTAGTGCCTTACTCTATGCAACACTAACCCAACAGCAAAAAATTTCAAATTGTATTGCATTATTTAGTTCTTAATCTATCTTTCCCTGTGCTAAATGGTAATCCATTACCAATGGTAATCTTTGGGCTGCTTCTGTGCTAAATATATTGGGCACAATGATTAACAAAATCAAGGAGAAACGGTGTTTTAATACTTTAATTTATATGATGTGCACCTTCCTATTTATTTGGGAGAAGAGGTTCTACTTTATTCTGAAATATTAGAAGGGTTCAGTCAATGCAAATTGCAACATAATACTATTACATTTGTTGTGGTGCAGTATACTTTAGAAACTGTTGCTTATTTATTTCCTTGTAAATGCTACACCCATATCCGTAAGGCCTAGTTTTCTCTATAAGTTTTCAAGATAGTGGTAGGATTGCATTTTCCTTCAACGTAAAAAGGACCGAGAGCTATATATACCTATCCTCATTATCAATACTATAACCCAGAGCGGTATATGCTAGCGGTATCCAGCCATAATATGACAAGTCACCAGCCTATAAATTCTTTTAAATAAAACCTGCAAATTAATTGACAAAAATGGTTTGAATTATGTTGTATGCAAGCTAAGAAATGAACCCTTTTATGGTCAGAATGGAAATATGATGGATTGATAATCTAACACATGGTCAGTAAGGAAATAAGGCAAATGGGTATTTGGTGTATTCTGGGAAAAGGTCTGTTCATTATTCTAATTTATTCTTATTTCAGCATTAGTACTTTAAGATTTGTATTTGTTGTATCTACGTTTTATGGTAGCAATAAGATTTAGTTATATTCCTTTGGAGATATTTATTATGTATAACAAGATTGTTTGGTATACCTCTAATGTCTTTTAGAATATAAGTATACTTCATAGAAAGAATAATAGTGTAGTAATAATTATTTACCAAAGATAAAGAAATTGTTGAGACAATGAGTGAAAGTAAGTTTGAAAGTGACAATCCAGAATGACATGTCCAACTTTCACTATAGGATTTTGGTACCTCACTATCACATTTACAATCTTTTTTGGATCTCTTTCATAAAGTAATATCCACAAACCTAGTACTGCGGAGACAAAAGTGGTGAGGAATTTTAATGCTTGCTGGCTGGCAAATAACTAGCTATTGTAGTTTAATAGGTAGGGTCCCAGATAGACTCGTTAGGATCTTAATTGTGAGTGCTAAGTACCAAAAAGGTTGAACTCTCTATACACAAGAATCTGTAGTTTGTTCCATTACCTCTATCATAGAGGTATTTTATGAGTAATCTACGAACAGCAGAATTTGCTGAATAAGGTATAAGACTAGGAGTTGAGATAATTGGATTTTTACTGGCTCTGATTGTGAGTTGCCAAAAGTCAAACAATAAACTTTTTCTGCACCTGAATGGAACAAAGGGAGACCAACAAGTAATGACAGTGCAGCAACTAAAGGAAAAATATAGCACTCAAAATTCAGAGTTGTATGAATGTTGATGTGAGGAGGTTGTGAAGGCTGCTTACCCTGCCCCATGTATGGAGACTGTAAGAAATGCCTCTCAAGCTAGTAAAAAGGCTCTATACCAGAGACAGCAGGAAGGGGAAAGAGGATGTATTTTTGTCCCAATCCTGACTGGAGAACTGGCCACAATAATAAAAGCATTAGCTGTAACAGGATCTCTCTGTTCTGAACATCTCAGGACTGAAATAAGAACGGTATTGGAAGTCAGTTTTATAACAAAATGGTAGAGTAATCTGACACAGCTTGCAAAATTTTACCTGGTGGTTTTACATGTTATCTTTGCCTGGTAGAGAGGTAAATCGTCTTCCTCTTAAGTGTTCCAAAAGGAATGTTCTTTTCTGTATTTTAAAAAAAATGACCTATATTATGCAAAAAATTGCTTTTAGTTAGTTAATTGTCGACCAGGCTGTCTGAGCTGTTTAACTTGACTCTGATATTGTAATTTCTACTGTGGCATCGCTATATTGCAGCATTATTGTATTAATAAAACAAATCAGTGATAAGTATACGGAATTATACACATCTGTTCCATTCTAAAGTTTTTCTAAGGGAATAGAATAGTGTCTTGAATTTGCTTCACAACTCAAATAATGTTCTAGAACAAGTTTGAAAGAATTGCATCTTTCAGGAAAAAAGTGATATGCAGAATTAAGTTGAGCCTGATGTTAACTATGTGCAATATATCCTTTAATTAAGGCTACAATTTTGTCATGAATGTCGCGGAAGTCACCAAATCCGTGACTTCCAAAGACCTCCATGTCTTCAGCCCAGCGGTTGGGAGCTGTAGAGTTGTGCCGCCTCCCACAGCTGCAGGGAGCTGTGAAGTATCCCCGCTGTCTGAGGCAACTGGCCCCCAAGTTCCCAGCCACCATGGTCAGCGAGGGTACACCAAAGGTCCCAGCCACCACGGGCAGTGGGGTTACCGCCAAAGCTCCCAGCCACTGTAGGAGGGGGTTACCCTGGCAACTCGCCGCTGCTAGCAGGCAGGGGGACCCTGGCAACTCCCCAGCCATTGCCATGAGTGGAGCAAGGGGCCCCTGAGGCTCCCCTCCGCCGCTGGAGCACAGAGCTCCCAGCCACCCTACAGCTGCCCAGTCCCTTCCCATTTTATCATGGATATTTTTGGGAAAAGTTAGGGACAGGTCAGGGGCAATAAAGAAAAGTTCAGAGAAGCCTATGACCTGTCCCTGACTTTTCCTAAAAATATCCATGACAAAATCTTTGCTTTTCATATAGTCCATGAACTCCACATTGTAACTTGAAATTTCTGCTATCAGTTTAATAAACTGTACAATCATTGAAAATTTTGTCATCTCACTCATAATTATATACTAAGGTTGTGAGTAGACAGCTGTCCTGTTAATAATCTAGGAGCCCAGTGAATCTATGTAGAAGAATTAGAAAATGCCCATCTTCATGGTTCTTACGTTGTCGCTATGAATAGGATTGTTGTATAATGTTACATTTGAAATGTATTAAGGAGTGACCACTTGAAGTCAGTGAAAACAAAAATACTTTTTTGCATTGCCGTTTACTGTACATTGTATGTGGCATGTTTATGTTGCATGGCTGTTTTGTAAGCTTATGATGCTACTTTAATCTCTTCCTTTTCTCTGTCATATTACACAATGTCACTGTCTCGTCATTATTTGACATTAATTGCATGTTTTATCTCTTCATTGTTTCAAAATGAATTGTAATCAGTTGGATAGGGATTGGGATATTTTGTAAAACGTGCCATCTATCGTTACCAATTTTATCTATTGTAAAACAAATCATTTCACTTTATCAAAGACAGATGGGTCTTGTCTTGTGGCGTGATTGCAGTTCATTGCATTGCCACACAAAGAACTCTGAGTTCAGAAATAAGCTTCTGGAATTCTTTGTCCCCAACCTGTTGAGGATTTAGCCCATCAGAGAGGCTACTCTTGGATATTAGATAAGGTGAAGGTACCCCCACTTCCCATTGCTCTAACTTGAAAAGTATGATTTTCATAGGAAGATATTAATCTTGTCCTTGTGTTCAGTTACCTGCTGCCATCATGGCAGCAATTAAGGGTAAGGAGGTAAAAAGAAAAGGAGGACTTGTGGCACCTTAGAGACTAACAAATTTATTTGAGCATAGGCTTTCGTGAGCTACAGCTCACTTCATCGGATGCAATGGTAAGGAGGTGTCACTCATGAAAGGATAATTGAAAATCTAGCTCCCACCTAACTGAAGAGAAAAATAGATACTATTCCTGTGGCAAGACCATAAGGAATTGTCTCCCTAAAGAAAATGTATAGATGTCTAAATCTTAAAACTAGGGCTGTCAAGCAATTAAAAAACTTAATTGTGATTAATCATGCTTTTAAACAATAATAGAATACCATTCATTTAAATATTTTTGGACGTTTTCTACATTTTCAAATATATTGATTTCAGTTACAACACAGATTACAAAGTGTACAGTGCTCACTTTATATTTATTTTTATTACAAATAATTGCACTGTAAAAACAACAAAAAAAGTATTTTTCAATTCACCTAATGCAAGTACTGTAGTGCAATCTCTTTACCATGAAAGTTGAACTTACAAGCATAGAATTAGGTACAAAAAAATAACTGCATTGAAAAATAAAACAAAGTAAAACTTTAGAGCTTACAAGTCCAGGCAATTGCTCAGACAAACAAGTTTGGTTACAATTTGCAGGAGATAATGTTGCCCGCTTCTTATTTACGTCACCTGAAAGTGAGAACAGTTGTTCACACGGCACTGTTGTAGCTGGCGTTGCAAGATATTTACATGACAGATACGCTAAAGATTCATGCTTCAGCCACCATTCCAGAGGACATGCGTCCTTGCTGATGACAGGTTCTGCTCGATAACCATCCAAAGCAGAGCGGACCAAAGCATGTTCATTTTCATCATCTGAGTCAGATGCCATCAGCAGAAGATTGATTTTCTTTTTTGGTGGTTCGGGTTCAGTATTTTCCACATTGGAGTGTTGCTCTTTCAAGTTTTCTGAAAGCATACTTCACACCTCGTCCTTCTCAGATTTTGGATGGCACTTTGGTTTCTTAAATCTTGGGTCGAGTCCAGTAGCTGTTTATAGAAATCTCACTTTGGTACCTTCTTCGTGTTTTGTCAAATCTGCTCTGACAGTGTTCGGAAAATGAACATTTGCTGGCTCATTAGCTGAGACTGCAATAACATGAAATATATGGCAGAATGCAGGTAAAACAGAACTGGAGACATACTATTCTCCCCTTTAGGAGTTCAGTCACAAATTTAATTAACATTATTTTTTTAACGAGCATCATCAGCATGGAAGCATGTCCTCTGGATGGTGGCCAAAGCATGAAGGAGCATACAAAGGTTTAGCATATCTGTCACGTAAATACCTTGCAACGCCGGCTACAAAAGTGCCACATGAATACCTGTTCTCACTTTCAGCTAACATAAATAAGAAGCAGGCAGCACCATCTCCAGTAAATATAAACAAACTTGTTTGTCTTAGTGATTGGCTGAACAAGAAGTAGGACTGAGTGGACTTGTAGACTCTATAAAGTTTTACATTGTTTTATTTTATTTTTTGGTGCAGTTATGTAACACAAATGTAGATTTTTTTTGTAAGTTACGCTTTCACGATAAAGAGATTGCACTTCAGTACTTGGATGAACTGAAAAATACTATTTCTTTTGTTTATCATTTGTACAGTGCAAATATTTGTAATAAAAATAATATAAAGTGAGCACTGTAACTTTTTATTCTGTGTTGTAATAGAAATCAATATGAAATCAATTTGAAAATGTAGAAAAAATCCAAAATATTGAAAAAATTTCTATTGGTATGCTATTGTTTAACAGTGCAATTAATCGCGATTAATTTTTTTGAGTGAATCGCATGAGTTAACTGATTAATCGACAGCCCTACTTAAAACAAACCTTTCTCCTTTTAATCATTTTATTGAAGATATATGCTTATGTAAAGCTTCTTCATTCCTACAGATTCATATCTATAGCAACAAATTGATGTCAGAGTTAGAATTATTGGTTTGTTACAGGATCAAGAAAAATCTTGCCTAAACACACACACCTGTAGTGTTAGCACAAAATATAAAATAAGCTGGAGTCACGAAGTCACCATTCCAAATTTACCAGATGTAGTCTAGTTATCTAGTCTCTTGATTATTTTAGTAACGCTCCTAAGACTATTCAGGAATGAACATGACTCAGACACCAAAGCACATACAATATCTCTTTCTGTAGGCTCATTATTATAGCCAAACTTTGATTTGAATTGTATGTAAAGCTAACTATGGAGCAATGGTCTCAAGTTGCAGTGGGGGAGGTCTAGGTTGGATATTAGGAAACACTGTTTCACTAGGAGGGTGGTGAAGCACTGGAATGGGTTACCAAGGGAGGTGGTGGAACCTCCATCCTTAGAGGTTTTTAAGGCCCGGCTTGACAAAGCCCTTGCTGGAATGATTTAGTTGGGATTGGTTCTGCTTTGAGCAGGGGGTTGGACTAAATGTCCTGAGGTCTTTTCCAAACCTAATCTTCTATGATTCTATGGAATAATTATTATGCTCTTATATTTATATAGCTTTGTTTATCCAGATGGAGCCCAAATACTTAATGTGGTTTAATAGCTACTTCTACAAACTATACTACAGAAAATACTTTGACCACTGCTCAAAAAAACCACATGTGCAGTGAGGCATGGTAAATATTTGCTACTACACAACAGTGCACATACATCTCATGTGGCCTTTAGAGCTTTTACTGCTGAATTAGTTAAATCTGCTATTCCTCATTTTTAAATAATGATCAAAATTTACCCAGCCACAGAAGGTTTTCTTAAGGTTGACCCGTGTTACAACCAGTAGAGCATTTTTTATAAAATTCCCTAATATAGACAATCTTAGAGGGAGCTTCTCTGCACAACAAATCTCATACTATGCATACGATATAATACGTTCAAAAAGAAGTTAAGATACATAGACCAAATGTTTTCTGTTTAGCTGAGTGAGAATAAAAACAAATGATCAGTATTCTAGTGAGTGATTCTAGGTTGAAAGCTTAACAACCAATGAAAAATAAGATGGTTTTCCCATTTTTCTCATTAATTAAAACTGTGAAGTATTTTCTGTTTATATGCAAGGTGACACTATTTTTATTTAACCTTTAATAATTATTCACATTTCTTTCTTTGTGCTTTCCTGACTTGTTCAACATACTGTCCACACTATTAGATATTTTGAAATGTTATGCTGTGAACAGAATATATATATTAAGCACCTTGTGATGTCTCCCTCAACAATCATCTCTGCAACAATTATCTTCCCTTTAAATATGTTTTATCTACTTGTAATATTAATAAAACAAATACATTTTCATTTTGTAGAGTAGATGTTTCTTTTCCTTAATAAACTAATGTGCAGCAGAATCATCTTGAAACTTATTTTTATCAACCATGATACGGAATTCTAGATTTTTATTGCCTTGATGTTTTTTAAAAAGGAGGGATGTGGATCTTAGAATCTAAGACACATCAAATTTTCATGTACTCCAGATCACCTATGAATTGCATTTTATCTCTTGTGCCAATTTCAGCCTTTATTTTTAAACTCCTTGGAATATTGCTATGAATTGTTTAGGGTTTCAGAATTTGTATGTCTAGAGTGACATTTCTTTCAGATTGGCAGGAGTTGTAGACCAAGCTGGATGAGCAAGCATCTCAGAGAGGTGATTAAAAAAAAAAAAGCAGAAAGCATACAGGGAGTGGAAGATGGGAGGGATCAGCAAGGAAAGCTACCTTATTGAGGTCAGAACATGTAGGGATAAGCGAGACAGGCCAAAAGTCAAGTAGAGTTGGACCTTGCAAAGGGAATTAAAACCAATAGTAAAAGGTTCTATAGCCATATAAATAAGAAGAAAACAAAGAAAGAAGAAGTGGGACCGCTAAACACTGAGAATGGAGTGGAGGTCAAGGATAATCTAGGCATGGCCCAATATCTAAATAAATACTTTGCCTCAGTTTTTAATAAGGTTAAAGAGGATCTTAGGGATAGCATGACAAATGGGTAGCATGACAAATGGGAATGAGGATATGGAGGCAGATATTACTATATCTGAGGTAGAAGTGAAACTCAAACAGCTTAATGGGACTAAATCGGGGGGTCCAGATAATCTTCATCCAAGAATATTAAAGGAATTGGCACATGAAATTGCAAGCCCATTAGCAAGAATTTTTAATAAATCTGTAAACTCGGGTTGTACCATATCATTGGAGAATTGCTAACATAGTTCCTGTTTTTAAGAAAGGGAAAAAAAAAAGTGATTCGGCTAACTACAGGCCTGTTAGTTTGACATTTGTAGTATGCAAGGTCTTGGAGAAAGTAGTTAAGGACATTGAGGTCAATGGTAAATGGGACAAAATAAACATGATTTTTCAAAAGGTAGATCGTGCCAGACCAACCTGATCTTCTTGTTTGAGAAAGTAACAGATTTTTTAGACAAAGGAAATGCAGTGGATCTAATTTACCTAGATTTCAGTAAGGCGTTTGATACTGTGCCACATGGGGAATTATTAGTTAAATTGGAAAAGATGGGGATCAATATGAAAATTGAAAGGTGGATAAGGAATTGGTTAAAAGGGAGACTCACAGTGGGTCATATTGAAAGGTGAACTATCAGGCTGGAGGGAAGTTACTAGTGGAGTTCCTCAGGGACTGGTTTTGGGATCAATCTTATTTAATCTTTTTATTACTGACCTTGGCACAAAAAGTGGGAGTGTGCTAATAAAGTTAGTAGCTGATACAAAGCTGGGAGGTATTGCCAATTTACAGAAGGACCGGGATATCATACAGGAGGATCTGGATGACCTTGTAAACTGGAGTAATAGTAATAGGATGAAATTTAATATTGAGAAGTGTAAGGTCATGCATTTAGGGATTAGTAACAAGAATTTTAGTTATAAGATGGGGACGCATCGATTAGAAGTAATGGAGGAGGAGGAGAAGGACCTTGGAGTATTGATTGATCACAGGATGACTATGAGCCGCCAATGTGATATGGCCGTGAAAAAAGCTAATGTGGTTTTGGGATGCATCAGGCAAGGTATTTCCAGTAGAGATGAGGAGGTGTTAATACCATTATACAAGGCACTGGTGAGACCTCACCTGGAATACCGTGTGCAGTTCTGATCTCCCATGTTTCAGAAGGATGAATTCAAACTGGAACAGGTACAGAGAAGGGCTACTAGGATGATCCGAGGAATGGAAAATTTGTCTTATGAAAGGAGACTCAAGGAACTTGGCTTGTTTAGCCTAACCAAAAGAAGGTTGAGGGGAGATATGATTGCTCTCTCTAAATATATCAGAGGGATAAATACCGGAGAGGGAGAGGATTATTTAAGCTCAGTACCAATGTGGACACAAGAACAAATGGATATAAACTGGCCATCGGGAAGTTTAGACTTGAAATTAGACGAAGGTTTCTAACCATCAGCGGAGTGAAGTTCTGGAATAGCCTTCCAAGGGAAGCAGTGGGGGCAAAAGACTTATCTGGCTTCAAGATTAAACTCGATAAGTTTATGAAGGAGATGGTATGATGGGATAATGTGATTTTGGCAATTAATTGATCTTTAACTATTCACGGTAAATAGGCCCAATGGCCTGTAATGGGATGTTAGATGAGGTGGGATCTGAGTTACTACAAAAAATTCTTTCCTGGGTATCTGGCTGGTGAGTTTTGCTCATATGCTCAGGTTTCAGCTGATGATAATTGGGATTTATACTAGAATATACTGAATTTTTAAATCTGAGACATTTTTCATATGAAAACAAAATTCAGAAGGATAAGACTGAGTGGTATTGTACCCTGCAAGAGTAGGGAGCTCACACATGTGTCATCGGTGTGGGTGCAAAAAATGAACACTTATTTAATTTCAACAAAGATGACAAGTGAGAATGTGCTGTTATTCATTAAATGGAAGTTGGGGAATTGTGGGGGAAGAGTCTGTCTATCTGCGTCGTCTATCATAGTAGTATCTGGGTATTCTAAACATTTCTTTTAGATAGGGAAGTATCCCTATTGAGGGCTTGTCTACGGGGTGCATTAATCTGTAGTTACTGGAATATAAATTGTAATGTGCAATAGCATGATGTGCACTAACTGGTCCATGTGGAGTCTACGGGCATGCACTAAAAGTTCCCCAGTGTACACATTAATGCACACTAGGGAACTTTTAGTGCCCACTAGCAGGGGACACACATGCCAGTTAGTGCATGACATGCTATTGTGTATTAGAATGTACACATCAGCTAGTGCAGACAAGCCTTAAGTGATTTACCAAAGGTAACACATGAAGCTGGGAATTAAATCCAAATCTCCTGAGTCCCAGTCCTGTGCCTAAGACACTGCACCTTTCTGATAATCAGAAAGACAAAATGATGATTTAATCCACTGTTTTCTATAAGTAAAATTTCACCAGGTTATTAATTTAATTTTCACTTCATCATTACAAGGCTGATAGTTCTGAACAATATTAGAACAATTATAATATAAAAATCAGGTTTTGTTATGTAGCTTTATGAATCCCTAAAGGTCTGGTTTTAAAAATCTATCAGTTGTATAGCTTGTGGTGATGAGAGAGAATTAATGGTTGTCTTATTTCTTTTGAAGAAACTTTTTGTGAAGAGAAATTTGTTTACTGTGTATGGAACTGCAGGCTCTTCAGTTGCTCTGTGTTGTGTTTAAGGTTTTACAGTCTTTACAGTTGTAGGTTTTTAAATTGTGTTACATATGAAGACAATATGTGTGAATGTTTGTCAAAATTTGAGACAATTTGAGGAATTGGATAGTTCACCTGTCACAAATGGTTGCACCTTTTTATTACTTTGTTTTACATTCCTGGTATCTTAATTTTGCAACGTTTCAGTGTCCACAAAAAGAGCAATTTTCTGTCTACGTATTGGTAGTGCACCACTCCACTGTGACATCTAGCAATATCGACCTAACTGTTCCAGAAATTAATTTTTTAATGAGACTTGTTTTTTTAATAAAAAAAAATGCTACCTTGTCTTCTACAAGGTAACCCACTGTTAGATCTTAGCTATGCTTGACTTAGAAAAACATCTTAACAACTGAAGTAATGTAAAGAACTCTCTAAAAGGCATTTATTTAGGACTACTTTTAGGTTTTCCTTAAATTTACGGTATTAAATCTGTATTTAATGTGACTGGCATAATATTTTTCAAACCTGCATTGTATGAGACTAACACAAAATATATCAAAATTTGAATGTAGAGTAGAAACTTGCTAATAAATTACTCTTATAATTCATTCCAATCTTTGCTCTTATGTGGGGGAAACACCATTTTAAATACAAGGTGCTGTAGTGAGATGTCCTTTAACTGGGACTTATTTTTTTTTTTTTTTTTTTTACAAAATAGACTATAATGTTTGTGCTAGTGAAGCCCTGGTCACTTGGAATCCTCTTATCCTACAGGAAGCGAGTGTCTCTTCACCCCAAAGAGCAGAAGAGGACTAAAGTAGCCATGACTACCTATTATATAATTAAGATTAAAATAAATGATTGAAATAAATGAACAAATTACATTGTACTGCATCGTGTTTTCCTTTTTAACATCCTAATTTGCAAAACTCAGTATTTCACAATGGTGCAATACCATAACGGTCCAAATTCCCAAGATCCTACTGTATTTTACCCAAGAAAACATTGTGCATATTGTATATAAACAATATATTGCTTGTTGTTTCTGTATTTCCATAAGTTTGCCCTAAATTTCAGAATATTTAAGATGGCTTTTAAAAAAAAACTATACAAAATTTTAAAATCTTTCATCTTAATGTGGCACAATTATAAATTACATCTTCTGCCTTTTATATATGTCAAGATGATTACATTGAGAGAAAATGGTGTACACTAAAGTTGTGTAAAACTCAGCTGTTTGCATGCACAGGGCTTTGTGTGAACTGTGTTCTTTGCCAGGGCTTTGTACAACCTGCACCCACATCAGTTTTGGTCTAAACTTGGGGTTTGAACAAAGCCAAAAATGCAAACAAAATCCATGACTTTTGTCAAGTTTCAGGCAAGATCTTAAGAATGGCATAAGTTTAAATGTTGAGTCTGAATTTCAGTTCTCTCCTCCCCAAAAGTTAATGGGATTTTGGATGTAGGAATTTTGAGTCAGGCTCAACTCTAGTGGAAACACTGTTTAACACAAGGGTTTCAATCATACAGAATTTGGATTAATTGCTTAGTACTGAAATTGGATGTAATAAATTGTGATGTATTAAACATTTGGAAAATGGCAATCTGTTGTTTAAAAAGACCAACACTATCATATTTCTTTTAAAGATATATTTTATTTTTCAGCAAAGATGTCCAGAAAGTTAAGTTTGCCAACTGAGCTAAAGCCTGATTTAGGTAAGTTCAAAAATAAAGGTTGACCCATATTGTGTTTTATAGGAAGAGTAAATTTCCATAAAGTAAGAATCCAAAATATGTGTTTAAATAGACATGTAAAATCTCAGTTGTTGTCATCCTAATGTAAACACACAGATTCGTGCGTAGTTGTTAAATTTTTATCTGAATTTTTTGAGGCTGCTATAATTCTTATGTCAGTTATATTGTGATGTCAGGAATGTTACAAGAGGTATATTACCAGAAAAATGTCATGTCTGTTTGGAACCACATAACAGGGAAAATGAAATTTTACAGACCTCACAGGAGATTTTAATTAAGGTCCTGTTCTGCAAACAGTTACACTTGTAGTTGACTACAACCAGGCTGCTAACATGTGTAGAGCTAAGCTGATGTATAACTATTATAAGAAAATGTTATTTTAGGATTTTGTTTCTTGAGACATAGTACAGTAATTTCATAGTAAACATTCTAGTTGTACAGCTTGCATATTAAAGTTTAGAAACACAAATGATCATTCAGTTGCATAATTGAAGAGGCTTAAAATAAGCATATTTTTTCAGCACATTGTTACATCTTACTTGAATATTAAATCCACAAATATAGATTTAATTTTATATCTGTCACAACAATCCTATTTTGCTCAGAAAAAGAAACTGGAGAATTCTTATATAATGCACACAAGAAAGGTACATGCAAATCAAAAGTCAAAGGGACAGAATTAAAGAAGTCATTTGCAACCCCCAGTTTCAGTGAGTTACCAGAATTTTGGTTAGCTTCTCTTACGCTTGGTAATGGGACAATTCAATTTTATTTTCAATATGCAGCTCAGTTGGAGACCATATAATTAAGGCACTTCTATTTAAAAAAAAAAAAAAAAATTGACGGCTTTTAAGCTGATTTTCCAAGATTCTTGTTAATGACAGGAAAATATAATCTGTAGCTAATCATGTCTACAAATTACTAAATTTGGGTATTACGGATATTTAAATGGAAAAACCCTGGATTTATTTTCTTCCCCAGTAAATATTAAAATCTTAAGAAGAATCTTTTTGATGAGGGTGCTATGATCAGTAGCTGAAATTAGCAGAATAAATGATTCATTGTGTATTACACATTATTTTTGCTGGATATATGACTCTGTACCATATTTTCTTACTATAATGCAGAAAGTAGTAACTTTTCAGATAAAGCACAGTTACCTAGGAGATTTTTCTCTCAGTGGGGAAAACAATGTAGCCCATTTAATGAAATGGCTCATTATGCTGTGCAGTAATGCTTTTATGATTAAATTATGTAAGTAAATTCTGTTGGTTAAACCTCAGTCCTGCTAGTGCACAGAGTTTCCAACTGTATCTGTGTACCAGTGAGGGCTTAAAACTAGCATAATCCAGGCCTAAACAAAGCCATAGTGTAAATTACACCATATTTTCAGTGATAAATTTGATTTGCCTTTTAGTAAAAGCATTGGGAGATGCAAGCTGAGAGAGAATGATTTGTCGGGAATTTAAAAATCACACTTATGCTTGAGTACAAAAGAGAATCTCTAAAAATGTTGACCCCTCTAGTATTTATGATGTGTGCAGCTGGTAACACATGCAGACGCAGATGTTGGTAGCATTTCCATTATAATATCCTATTTTTAAGGAGTTGCACAGTAAATTTGAATTAAATTAAAACAAAATTACTTGGTGCTTATGGTTTGAATTCCCTTTCGTGGAGCTACTTTGTGCTCAACCTTCTTTTAGTCCAGGGATGACTGCCGGAAAAGCTTATCAATGTCACTTTCAATAGCACTCCAGAAGAAAAACTTCAACTACCCAGTTTCTTTGTTTTTGAACATCACCACCAAAGAACTTTAGGTTATTTTAAGTGACCTATGTCAGAAGTTCAGGCTAATGTGAATAGCCAGTGAGTCCTCCTTCCGTCAATCTCCTAAAGGCAGAGAACAGGACAAGCTATTTATCACCATGGTATGTGGATCCCTTTACAAGCTTAAACTGAGATGTTTGTCTCTTACTGAGATAATAAAAGGCTTCTACTGTTTGATAAATGACTGTCTTTTGTCCCATGCAAAAGATGAACACACACAATGACCATCCAGGACGATTATATAGTGGCGTACTCTGCAGTTGAAGAGATTGTTGCAATTAGAATGCAGCATGGAAGATGGGGTCAGTGGGCCGGAGAGGAAATGTAATTAGGGAAATATTTAGTAAAAGGAAGTAATCTATGGAGTGAAAGTTACTACATGCTTGATTTTTAAAGAACTGTCTTTACAAAATATGCTAAAAAATCCTAACTATAGTTTATTTTGAAACTTTATGCTGTATTTTGCAGTGCTTTTTAATTAATGTAAACTTGTTTCAGATGTCAGAGACAACTCCTTCAGTCGATCCCGGAGTTCCAGTGTAACTAGCATCGATAAGGAATCTCGAGAAGCAATTTCTGCTCTTCATTTCTGTGAGACTTTCACACGGAAAGCAGATACATCACCTTCTCCATGTTTATGGGTTGGGACTACTCTGGGTACAGTGCTAGTCATTGTACTGAACCTACCCCCAGGAGGAGAACAAAGACTAATTCAGCCAGTAATTGTTTCTCCCAGTGGTATGCAGCAAATCTCCTGTCTTGTACATAATGTGGCTGGTATTCTGTATTATTCTTGAGGAGTTTTTAATGTTTTTTTCTCAATTATGTAATAATTCCATAAATAATTATACAGTACTCCCTGTTTAGGTCAGGACAGTGTAATGTTTCGGTATTCTAGAAAGTTGCTATGTCACTTGTGTGTTAGAGATAACCTGATTAGCAATTTTTCAAATCAGTTAAGTCTGAACTGCAAATTTACAATCTGGTATAGGAATATCTGGTAAATGGACTACTGTTTGTGTAGAAAGAATGACATTTGAGTAGCTCTACTGCAACACACAGAGTGTTAACAGTATAACTAGAGGGAGACAGCAAGAGAAGAATATTGTTAGATGGCACAATCTTTTTATTCACTCTGCTCTCAATGAAGTTCATATTAGATTTTTCCACTACAAAAAAGAATAAAAGTTGTTTGACTATATATATAGATTGAACCAGCTGGTACTATGTGCTAAGGACAACATTCTTCTCTCAGACCCGTATGGCAGATTTCAGCTTTCCCCCTGTGCTTTCTCTGCTTTCCCTTAATGCATAGAAACTATCATGACCTGCTCTTTCCTGGTCACACACCTTGTTCAACACCTATGTCTTCAGGTCACTAGTTCAGCCCTTTTGCCTGTCTCAGCATCCTCTCAGAACACTTGCCTGTGAATATCTGGCCTAGCTGCTTTTCTTTCCTCTATTTCAAGGGCCCTCTAGATCTCTTCAAAAAAAATCCTGATTGATTATGTCTTTGATTTACAGGTTGTAAAAAACAAAAACTTGTATTTAATCTGAGTAAATATAACATAACAATAGCTTTCAGTAACCATTATACTATTAGGAAGGAAGATGCAAGAGAGCCTGCTCGCGAGTACCTAAACATGTCTAATTCAAAGAAGAAAACACAGGTTGACACTTCTGACAGTTAATAGTATTCATCATAGATTGTATTAAACACAGTACAATTTATTGATGCTGTGTTTTGAAAAGCATTAATGCCTATGAGGAAAAGTGAAAGCTGTATATTTTTAACATCCAAGTTTAAAACACATGGGTTCCAGCTTGATCCTCCTTTAAAAGCTTCAGCTGTTTCTTTGTACTTTCTTGTCAGTCTCTCTGATTCAGGAAAACATCCCTGTTTAGGAAGGTCGATGTGCTTAATTTCAAGTATATGCTTATTTTCCATTGTAGTCAATGGGACATGTGTACACACATAAACTTAAGTCCATGCTCAAATGCTTTCCTGAATAGGGATGGTCTTAAGAAAAAGTTTAAATGTTTTTTAAATTAAATTAACTAACATTTTGGCCAATCTGAGTTTTACTGCAGAAGAGACCAGGCAAATCTGAAGGTTTTGTTTGGAAGGATGCCTTTTATGTTTGCCAATTTTTTTAAAGATAATTATTATGTAGTTTGGAAGACCATTCAGGAGAATTATTTTAGATACCATGTCAAATTCTATATCCTAGGAACCATTTTGAGGCTAAAAGGGGCAATCCTGAGAATGGCTTTTCTGGACACTACGGGATCTTTAGTTCCACCAGCACATGAACCGTGGAGAGAACACAATGTTTCTGAAGACAAAGATGAAAAGGATAAATTGAAAAAACGGCGGCCTGTCTCAGTGTCCCCCTCCTCCTCTTCTCAGGAAATCAGTGAAAACCAATATGCAGTGATATGTTCTGAAAAGCAAGCAAAAGTTATCTCACTGCCATCACAGAACTGTATTCATAAACAAAACATAACAGAGACTTCTTTTGTTCTTCGTGGAGATATAGTGGCATTGAGTAATAGTAGCTGCCTTGCATGTTTCTGTGCCAATGGACATATTGTGACTTTTAGGTAAGATCTATTTAATCATGATTTAAACATTAAAATGAGATAAATTATAGTTCCCTGCTACTTCCTATCCTGTCCCCCAATGCACCCTGTTTCCTCAATCCAGAGAAAAAACAAAAAATATATATTCAATGATGATGATAAACCTGTAGGAATAGTAACATCTTGGGGGTGGAGGGAATTTGGTGGCTGGATAATATTGAACTTGAAATTTATTCCTATACGAATTAAGTTCAAGCTATAGTTTAGATGAATTTCTAACAAATAACGTAGGCTAAACTCCTCTAAAGTATAATATAAACTTGTGTTGTTTAAGTTTTCACATATGAAATCCATAGTTTACTTTACCGATTTCATGATTAGTTACAAAACTTGTGTTACATATTGAAAGCCAAAACCTGCTCTTCCTTATCCCTTGTTTTGGTTTATTTTACATTTACTTTTTTCCCCTCAGTTTGTTCACTTGTGTATTGATTTTTTTTTTGCTTTAATATTCTCAGGAATTACTTTCTTCCCAACAGTGCTTGCAGAAACATGGACTATTCGTCTAAAATATTGTACAGAAAGAAAAAAAAAATGCCCAAAGAACATTATTAAGGTTGCAAAGTCTAGCACTCGAGTTAGGAAATGCCAGAATTAAGGTTGCTCTTGTTGCTTTAATGTAGTCCCCCGTGTATGTATGCATTATGATGCAGTCTTTAATCACCTCTTTGATGACATTACTTGTCTCAGCATGTCTGTGCACACGCAGCAAGTCACTCCCAATCCCTTTCTTTTTTTCCTCAAGGACTCCCAGTCCCAGTTCTCATACCCCAAGTCCAAGTCTTCTTGCCTAGACAGCCCCAGTCTCTTATGAGAATCCCAACTCCCAATCCCAGTTTCCTTACTCCCACTATCCTACAGTTCTACCCTTCCCCTCCCCTAGGCTCCTTGTCCCAATCTACTGACCACATTTACCCTCTCCTGGATCTGGCCCTTGCCCTCCTCAGCAGTGAAATCCACCTGCCTGGGCTCTGCAGGAGAAGCATTGAGCGCACAAGAGAGACAGGCTTCTGCTTTCAATTCTGGTGCCCTGACCCAGTGTACCACCCAGCCACCAGCAGCTCAAGATACAGTTGTTGGGAAAATCCTGCTCAGTGCAGATAAAATCTTCATAGATCTTAGTGCAAAGGTCTAGCAAGTCTCTCCTAAGCATGTCACACAAATTTTTAAAGGCTTATAAATTGGCTGATCTGGGGTAGATTTTTAATAATTATGTTTATTACAGGAATGCATAAAGGCCAGCGAAGAGTGGGGCCCATTGTTCTAGACTAATGCTAGGCACTAGAGTGTCTCAAAGCATACATCTACAGTGGATCTGGACGTGTAATTTTGATCTCAGCTAAATGTACGCATGCTAGTTCCAATGGAGCTAGTATACTAAAATGAACAGTGTATGCACAGCTGCATGGGCAACAGAATGGGTTAGCTGTCCTGAGTACAATCCCATCCAAGATCTTACATAGGTACATACTTGAGGCAGCTAGTCTATCCTGCTGGCTGTGCAGCCATGGCTACACTACTATTTTTAGCGCGTGCTCCATCAGAACTTGCATGGATATGGCTACCCAAGCTGGAAATTACACATCCGACTCCAGTATAGACATATTCAAAGAGATGGCTGCCAGAATATTTTAACATGAGAAAAGAATATCCTTAGCCTCATTCTCAGAAACTGTTGAACCATTTTGGCTGAACTAAAAAAAAACAACAAAAAACCAAAACCACACGGCCTGAGGCAGACACTTGGCATAGAAAATTTCAGCTGAAATGGTTAAAATTTGGTGAAGATCTAAGTCAGTGGTTCTCAGCCAAGAGTATGTGTACCCCTGAGTGTAGGCAGTGGTCTTCCGGGGGTATTCAATTAATCTAGATCAGTGTTTCTCAACCTGGCGGTTGCAGCCCCATGGGGGGGGGTCACAGCACAGGTTTAGAGAGATCACAAGTGCAGGACCGGCATTAGGGGGTGGCAAGTATGGCAGGTGCTTGGAGCCCCGCACCACAGAGCGCCTCGCCACCTGGCACTCGGGCTTTAGACAAGGCTCACAAAAACCAGCTCAAGTATGGTATTGAAATGTAAGCACAATATTTATATTCCAATGAATTTTAAAAAGTGCTGTGACACTTTTTTGTATGTTTGTCTGATTTTGTAATCAAGTAGTTTTTAAGTGAGATGAAACTTGGGGTATGCAAGACCAATCAGACTCCTGAAAGAGGTACAGCAGTCTGGAAAAGTTAAGAACCACTGATACGTGCAACTGAAAATAGGGTCATATAATGGGAAGTGTCAGGCAACCAGCCCTGCCTATAATTATAACATACAGCCAAACAGTTCTCATAAGTCATTCTAGGAATCTGTAGTGTGAGGCAGATATTTCTTCAAGGATTTCTTAAAATAAGATTAAGGTAGATATACTCTGTCAAAAATCCTTAACTCCTAGCCTACAGAACCGTAAGAACAAAATATCACTAGTCCTACATGCTTTCAAAACATCGCTCAAGAGTGCTGGTCATTTTGGAAGAAGAGAATCACTAAGGAGAAAGAATGAGGAGTACTTGTGGCACCTTAGAGACTAAGAAATGTATTTGAGCATAAGCTTTCGTGGGCTAAAACCCACTTCATCAGATGCATGCAGTGGAAAATATAGTAGGAAGATGCGTGCGCACACACACACACACAAAACATGAAAAAATGGGTGTTGCCATATACACTATAATGAGAGTGATCAATTAAGGTGAGCTATTATCAGCAGGAGAAAAAAACCCTTCTGTAATGATATCAGGATGGCCCATTTCCAACAGTAGACAAGGTGAGAGTAACAGTGGGGGGGGGGAATAAGCATGGGGAAATTTTACTGTGTGTAATGACCCATCCACTCCCAGTCTTATTCAAGCCTAATTTAATGGTGTCCAGTTTGCAAATTAATTCCAATTTAGCAGTCTCTTGCTGGGAGTCTGTTTTTGAAGTTTTTTTGTTGTAATATTGTGACTTTTAGGTCTGTAATTGAGTGACCAGGGAAGTCTCACCCATTTTTTCATGTTGTGTGTATCTACCTTATTTTCCACTGCATGCATCTGATGAAGTGGGTTTTAGCCCACGAAAGCTTATGCTCAAATAAATGTAAAAAGAAAAGGAGTACTTGTGGCACCTTAGAGACTAACAAATTTATTAGAGCATAAGCTTTCGTGAGCTACAGCTCACTTCATCGGATGCATTTGGTGGAAAAAACAGAGGAGAGATTTATATACACACACACAGAGAACATGAAACAATGGGTTTATCATACACACTGTAAGGAGAGTGATCACTTAAGATAAGCCATCACCAACAGCAGGGGGGGGGAAGGAGGAAAACCTTTCATGGTGACAAGCAGGTAGGCTAATTCCAGCAGTTAACAAGAATATCAGAGGGACAGTGGGGGGTGGGGTGGGAGGGAGAAATACCATGGGGAAATAGTTTTACTTTGTGTAATGACTCATCCATTCCCAGTCTCTATTCAAGCCTAAGTTAATTGTATCCAGTTTGCAAATTAATTCCAATTCAGCAGTCTCTCGTTGGAGTCTGTTTTTGAAGCTTTTTTGTTGAAGTATAGCCACTCTTAGGTCTGTGATCGAGTGACCAGAGAGATTGAAGTGTTCTCCAACTGGTTTTTGAATGTTATAATTCTTGACGTCTGATTTGTGTCCATTCATTCTTTTACGTAGAGACTGTCCAGTTTGGCCAATGTACATGGCAGAGGGGCATTGCTGGCACATGATGGCATATATCACATTGGTAGATGCGCAGGTGAACGAGCCTCTGATAGTGTGGCTGATGTGATTAGGCCCTATGATGGTATCCCCTGAATAGATATGTGGACAGAGTTGGCAATGGGCTTTGTTGCAAGGATAGGTTCCTGGGTTAGTGGTTCTGTTGTGTGGTTGCTGGTGAGTATTTGCTTCAGATTGGGGGGCTGTCTGTAAGCAAGGACTGGTCTGTCTCCCAAGATCTGAGAGAGCGATGGCTCGTCCTTCAGAATAGGTTGTAGATCCTTGATGATGCATTGGAGAGGTTTTAGTTGGGGGCTGAAGGTGATGGCTAGTGGCGTTCTGTTGTTTTCTTTGTTGGGCCTGTCCTGTAGTAGGTGACTTCTGGGTACTCTCCTGGCTCTGTCAATCTGTTTCTTCACTTCAGCAGGTGGGTACTGTAGTTGTAGGAATGCATGATAGAGATCTTGTAGGTGTTTGTCTCTGTCTGAGGGGTTGGAGCAAATGCGGTTATATCGTAGCGCTTGGCTGTAGACAATGGATCGAGTGGTATGATCTGGATGAAAGCTAGAGGCATGTAGGTAGGAATAGCGGTCAGTAGGTTTCCGATATAGGGTGGTGTTTATGTGACCATCGCTTATTAGCACCGTAGTGTCCAGGAAGTGGATCTCTTGTGTGGACTGGTCCAGGCTGAGGTTGATGGTGGGATGGAAATTGTTGAAATCATGGTGGAATTCCTCAAGAGCTTCTTTTCCATGGGTCCAGATGATGAAGATGTCATCAATGTAGCGCAAGTAGAGTAGGGGCATTAGGGGACGAGAGCTGAGGAAGCGTTGTTCTAAGTCAGCCATAAAAATGTTGGCATACTGTGGGGCCATGCGGGTACCCATCGCAGTGCCGCTGATTTGAAGGTATACATTGTCACCAAATGTGAAATAGTTATGGGTCAGGACAAAGTCACAAAGTTCTGCCACCAGGTTAGCCGTGACAGTATCAGGGATACTGTTCCTGACGGCTTGTAGTCCATCTTTGTGTGGAATGTTGGTGTAGAGGGCTTCTACATCCATAGTGGCTAGGATGGTGTTTTTAGGAAGATCACCAATGGACTGTAGTTTCCTCAGGAAATCGGTGGTGTCTTGAAGATAGCTGGGAGTGCTGGTAACGAAGGGCCTGAGGAGGGAGTCTACATAGCCAGACAATCCTGCTGTCAGGGTGCCAATGCCTGAGATGATGGGGCGTCCAGGATTTCCAGGTTTATGGATCTTGGGTAGCAGATAGAATACCCCAGGTCGGGGCTCCAGGGGTGTGTCTGTGCGGATTTGTTCTTGTGCTTTTTCAGGGAGTTTCTTGAGCAAATGCTGTAGTTTCTTTTGGTAACTCTCAGTGGGATCAGAGGGTAATGGCTTGTAGAAAGTGGTGTTGGAGAGCTGCCTAGTAGCCTCTTGTTCATACTCCGACCTATTCATGATGACGACAGCACCTCCTTTGTCAGCCTTTTTGATTATGATGTCAGAGTTGTTTCTGAGGCTGTGGATGGCACTGTGTTCTGCATGGCTGAGGTTATGGGGTAAGCGATGCTGCTTTTCCACAATTTCAGCTCGTGCACGTCGGCGGAAGCAGACACACCCCTGGAGCCCCGACCTGGGGTATTCTATCTGCTACCCAAGATCCATAAACCTGGAAATCCTGGACGCCCCATCATCTCAGGCATTGGCACCCTGACAGCAGGATTGTCTGGCTATGTAGACTCCCTCCTCAGGCCCTTCGTTACCAGCACTCCCAGCTATCTTCAAGACATCACCGATTTCCTGAGGAAACTACAGTCCATTGGTGATCTTCCTAAAAACACCATCCTAGCCACTATGGATGTAGAAGCCCTCTACACCAACATTCCACACAAAGATGGACTACAAGCCGTCAGGAACAGTATCCCCGATACTGTCACGGCTAACCTGGTGGCAGAACTTTGTGACTTTGTCCTGACCCATAACTATTTCACATTTGGTGACAATGTATACCTTCAAATCAGCGGCACTGCGATGGGTACCCGCATGGCCCCACAGTATGCCAACATTTTTATGGCTGACTTAGAACAACGCTTCCTCAGCTCTCGTCCCCTAATGCCCCTATTCTACTTGCGCTACATTGATGACATCTTCATCATCTGAACCCATGGAAAAGAAGCTCTTGAGGAATTCCACCATGATTTCAACAATTTCCATCCCACCATCAACCTCAGCCTGGACCAGTCCACACAAGAGATCCACTTCCTGGACACTACGGTGCTAATAAGCGATGGTCACATAAACACCACTCTATATCGGAAACCTACTGACCGCTATTCCTACCTACATGCCTCTAGCTTTCATCCAGATCATACCACTCGATCCATTGTCTACAGCCAAGCGCTACGATATAACCGCATTTGCTCCAACCCCTCAGACAGAGACAAACACCTACAAGATCTCTATCATGCATTCCTACAACTACAATACCCACCTGCTGAAGTGAAGAAACAGATTGACAGAGCCAGAAGAGTACCCAGAAGTCACCTACTACAGGACAGGCCCAACAAAGAAAACAACAGAACGCCACTAGCCATCACCTTCAGCCCCCAACTAAAACCCCTCCAACGCATCATCAAGGATCTACAACCTATTCTGAAGGACGAGCCATCGCTCTCTCAGATCTTGGGAGACAGACCAGTCCTTGCTTACAGACAGCCCCCCAATCTGAAGCAAATACTCACCAGCAACCACACAACAGAACCACTAACCCAGGAACCTATCCTTGCAACAAAGCCCGTTGCCAACTCTGTCCACATATCTATTCAGGGGATACCATCATAGGGCCTAATCACATCAGCCACACTATCAGAGGCTCGTTCACCTGCGCATCTACCAATGTGATATATGCCATCATGTGCCAGCAATGCCCCTCTGCCATGTACATTGGCCAAACTGGACAGTCTCTACGTAAAAGAATGAATGGACACAAATCAGACGTCAAGAATTATAACATTCAAAAACCAGTTGGAGAACACTTCAATCTCTCTGGTCACTCGATCACAGACCTAAGAGTGGCTATACTTCAACAAAAAAGCTTCAAAAACAGACTCCGACGAGAGACTGCTGAATTGGAATTAATTTGCAAACTGGATACAATTAACTTAGGCTTGAATAGAGACTGGGAATGGATGAGTCATTACACAAAGTAAAACTATTTCCCCATGGTATTTCTCCCTCCCACCCCACCCCCCACTGTCCCTCTGATATTCTTGTTAACTGCTGGAATTAGCCTACCTGCTTGTCACCATGAAAGGTTTTCCTCCTTCCCCCCCCCTGCTGTTGGTGATGGCTTATCTTAAGTGATCACTCTCCTTACAGTGTGTATGATAAACCCATTGTTTCATGTTCTCTGTGTGTGTGTATATAAATCTCTCCTCTGTTTTTTCCACCAAATGCATCCGATGAAGTGAGCTGTAGCTCACGAAAGCTTATGCTCTAATAAATTTGTTAGTCTCTAAGGTGCCACAAGTACTCCTTTTCTTTTTGCGAATACAGACTAACACGGCTGCTACTCTGAAACCTCAAATAAATGTGTTAGTCTCTAAGGTGCCACAAGTACTTCTCATTCTTTTTGCTGATACAGACTAACACGGCTACCACTCTGAAACTAAGGAGAAGTTTATTCTGTTAATCTTATCATCCAGTCTTCTCCCAGTCACAAGATATAACTATTTCTAAATTAACAAATTAATCCAAAATGATGGCTAATTAAAATGTCAAAGAAAGTGATCATAAATATGTCATTTAACTTGAAATATTTAAAATAGATGGAAAAAATTATCCTTCAAACTTGTGTGGAAACAAGATGCTTCAGATAGACACATAGATAGTAAATTATATAATGTTACTGTATTTTAGGATATAATAAAAGAAAAATTTTGTATTGATTCATATCGTTTTATATAAATCTAGTATATAAAAGAGGGGTGTCAACCATCTGATTTGGATCCAGCACACTCGATGTATTTGTTTCTCACTTGAAATATGCAGATTGTGTTGAATCTAAGGCAGGATTGGCCAACCTGTGGCTCCGGAGCCACATGCCCCTCTTCAGAATTTAATATGCGGCTCCTTGTATAGGCACTAACTCTGGAGCTGGAGCTACCGGTGCCAATTTTCCAATGTGCTGGGGGTGCTCACTGCTCAAACCCTGGCTCTGCTGCAGGCCCTACTCCCACTTCACCCCCCCTCCCCTGAGCCTGCCATGCCCTCGTTCCCTCCCCCCGCCAGAGTCTCTTGCATGCCACGAAACAGCTGATTGGGAAGTGTGGGGAGGGAGGGGAAGGCACTGATCAGTGGGGCTGCCAGCATATGGGAAGCGCTGGGAGCTAGGTGGGCAGGAGGGGAGAGCTGATGGGGGGCTGCTGATGTATTACTGTGGCTCTTTGGCAATGTACGTTGGTAAATTCTTGCTCCTGCTCAGGCTCAGGTTGGCCACCTCTGATCTAAGCCTTCATTTAAGAAGTGTGTAGTTCAGGGTTGCAAGGAAGTTGTTCAAAATAGTAAATGATGCAGTGTTACCTCACTCAGTGTGCAGACAGCCTAAAAATATGGCTCTGAGATGTATGACCTTCCCTACTCCTGGTAACTCTGAGCCTAATTATGGCACTTAAATGTCTGCATAATTACTGTATTTCATTGCTAATCATTTTAGCAGATGTAAAGGGAAAGCAAGCCCAGAGGTAGTGGGAATTATGACTTGTTACTGGGAGGATATACAGAGGGAAGAACTGAGGAGATAAGGGAAACAGGGACGAGGGAGACAAACAATGATAGGAGGATGGGAAAGGAAGAGAAAAAAGGGCAGAAATAGGGATGGTCCTAAAGGTGAGCATATTTGTCCACTAAGTGATGCTGAACATGACATTAAAGTATTCAACAAATAATAAATAGCTTCAGTTATGACATCTTGACCATATTCTACCCTCCTTCTTTGTGCAAACTCCACACTGACATCAGAGGTAAATATTCCTAAACTGGTAGCCTGGCCCATGGATGACACTAAAATTTTATAGTTGAATGAAGTACACCTCATATACGGTCCTATTACATATGGTTTGGCTATGTACATTGGTAAAAATCTAGTATAGTTTTACGGCTTCCATTAATTGGCAGCACGGTTCTGTTTGTTTGGCATACTACAACGTTCTTTTCTTAATATTACTAATCTCACAACTTGAAAATCCCGAGAAGGGAATTATGATTTGATGATCATAATGATATAAAAATTAAATGTTAGCAGCCCCTTGTTTTCCTTACTCTCCCCCTCTTGTTTTACATTTTGCAGTTTATTTTGGAGTTGCTCTTTTTTAGAAAAATATATTTGTAAGTTTTCAGGCATTTCATACTTAGTTTAATCATGTCTGAACTTGAAAGTCCTAGAAAATACTTCAGAATTTTATAGGAAATTTGCCCTTAAAAATAGCCTTCTAGACTACTGTGGGCTACGCTTAGTGTTTGTTATTGAACAAGTCCATATATATTTCACACCTCACCATTCCCAGTGCTAAGAGAATGAGAGCGCTTCCTCATTATTGAGAACTGGCATCAAGAAATAGATCAAGACTTCCACTCACAGTTGAGTTTAAAATCTGCATTGATTCTTATTTTGTGGGGTGTTGATAATAACCATAGTGCCTACGATATTTATCATTTCCCCTTATGAAATGGAGTATGCCTTCAGTCCACTCCATCATCAATCTGTGACAACAGTTGATTCACCAGTAAATTTACAGATCCAGTACTTGGCGTGTTCTCCATTTCTGGTCTTTCAAGACATATTGGAATATAGGCATACCATGTGCAATATGAAGTCTTCAGCCCTGAGTTGAAAGGAAAATGACAGAATTTCCTTTATCTTTTGAGGACAACCTGTTTGTTTAACATGGACATTGTGCTCAGTATTGTACAAACTTACTGTAAATTGTCGTGTGGTCCCTGTCCCAAACAGCTTAAATCCAAATTAAACATAGACAATAGTCAGAATATATGTAGCACACATTTTTAAATGAAACCATTCTACAGTGGGTTATCATACAAAGGTCTCATGGAAAATGCATACTTGACGGAATACAGGAAAGTCTTTTGAACAAGAGGATGGAGTTTCAAAAGTAGGGAATAGCATGAAAGAAGGTCCAAAAATGAGAGCAAAGATTAAACATGGAGAGCTAAGAGCATAAAGAGGAGGGAACGTGTGTAGATATAAGCAAGGACAGATTTGTGCCAAGATTTTGAGATGAGAAAATCTGAATTTGTGAAAAGCAAGAGTAAGCCAATGAAGGGAATTTCACTGTCTACTGCACTCTCCTCTTTATAAATGGATCCAATTTTTAGGTATTTTTCTGGTTATCTATGGCATTAGCTGCATCATTCTCCTTCATTCTGGAAAAGTATTTCTCAAATAGGCAAAGGTTTGTTTTTTTAAAAAAATGGCTTCTCATCAGTAAAGCAGGTCAAGACTCTTCCAAAGCGTCAATGTCTTGTTTTTTTATTTTTTTGTAAAGCCTGACTAAAATGTCAGGCATTATCAGGCATCAAAATAGAGTTGAGCTTTTTGTAAATTATTCTTCTTGACCTACTGGTATCAGTCACTGCCAATGAGAGGTCCAGAAATTTACACACCTTCCATCCTACTCCTCTAGACAAGCTGTTTAGGAGTTTAGATAAATGGGGTAGAAAGAGGCTACACACAAATAGCTCTTCTAATGATGCTGGCAAACCACCAAATTCTGATAGCTTAGAGACCATCTGTTGTGAAGCAGGGTTTTTCTAGATCTGCTTAAAATCATTCTGTAGTTAGATTCACAGTTTTTAATTGTTCTTGGTTCAGGTTGTTTTCCACACAACTGTACGAGTATAAATATGTGGAGACTAAATCATGAGAACTACATTGTGCAGGGAGGTTAGCAAACACTGTAGCAAGTCGGTCATTTTCTCTCTACTCCTGCTGAAACGTGAATTACTGTTTTCACTGCAGACCCCATTTCTGTCTCTCGGTTTTGGGAATCCAATTCTATTTCTCAGTGTTGACCTGCACAGTACTAGCACATCTGCTGCTGTTCTACCAATCTCAATTTTGACACACTGACAAAATTTGAAGAATGTGTCACTTTTCCTCTCCATTTTACACCCATCTCTCCTTCACCAATTCAAGGATTCACCTCTCAGCCACCAAGTGTCCAGCCAGAATTTGGAGACACTCCTTTCAGAGTTAATTAATACCATTCTAAACAGGTCACTGAGGAGGTTACAGGTACTCCCTCCACCCAAGGCTCAGTATGCTATCAATGCAGTGTCTGCAGTGCTTGCTAATCTGCAAAGAATAAGCAAATGGGAGCAGAAACCAAATGTCCTACATGGCACTACAGAGCATAGGGCCAAAAAGTACTGTCTACGCTAGGAAAGTTCTGTAAAAAGGTTTCATTGTTGCTAACACTGGTTCAGCTCCACCAGTGTTATCAATGTTGGGAACCTCAGTGTAGCTGACCTGATGACTGCTGCTGACATTTTCAAGTAGCTCTGCTCTAAATCTAACTAATTGACCCAATTTGGACTTCCTCTTTAAGCAAATCCCTTATTCAAACTAAACCTCTTGTTAAATTATGAGCATGAGACTCTCTTTAATATTTTAGGTTGCTGACTTAAATGCAGTACGTGAATTTTTAAATATCAAAGCTCCAAGCAGTATGAGCTACTAGATGTATTGACAGAGAAAATGATGGTTTTTCTGTACAGGATTCTTACTCCAGGATCTTAATCCTTGAGCAAAAAACAAGTGAAACTACCAAAGCTCTTAATGTTTTTTGGTTCCCGAAGACAGTGACAGTAGATACCATCATAAGCCCGGTCACTGGTCATTGCACACACTAGCTTATCCACTGCTTTGGGATCTTAAATTTTGTTCATTCTTGACAACGATCAGCAAAGGAGCATCCCTTGGGTGCTGCGCTTTTCCCCACCACCACTCCAACTCTTCCACCGTGCCCCATTTTAGTGATGGTGTCTCATTTCTCTTTGTCCCCTTTGCTTTCCAGGCATGTCCAATTTTTCATTGTTCAGTTAGTTTTTCTGAAGCTCTTTTCCCACTGCAAGTCTGGGAAAACCACTAATATGCCAGTTCCCAACTTCTTAAGAGCCAAAACTTTTGGTTCTGTGGTCCAACTTTTAATTTCAGTGTCGAGTGCTCTGGTCTTTTGACATCACTGACTTGGCACTTTGGTGCTTTTGCTTGGTGTTTCAGTGCTCTTGCTCATTAGTTTTGCTTTGTAATTTCAACAATTATTGCTTTAGTTCTTTTCCAAGGATTCTACTCCTGTTCATTTCCATAGCTATTTGTTCTTTCAGGGAGTTGTTTGTTTCTTAGGAAGGAAGGACACATCAGTTTCAAGGGATGATGCATCAGAAAGATGTCATTACTTCAGTAAATGTCCTGTATCCTTGGGAATTTTAATATGCTATGCAGGAGTGTTCTGCATCTTCAGTTGTCACCATATGCACTCACGTGTTTCCCATAACACTCAAATTGCTAGTTGAGGTACCTCATCTGGCACAAGGCCAATCAGAGTGCTTTGAAAGAGATCTTCAAAGTATAAACCTGAGTCAGTTTTGATTGCTAATCATGGAAATGAAAACTCAGTGTTGGCACTGCCTGTGTCAACAGAGACCCAATTTACCTGTAGGGTCAGTGGCCTAGCTTCACCACCAAAGTGTCCTGTATCTTCCTGAAAGCTGGACTCCATCATAGGCTGAATCCACTGGCATCTAGGTGTTGGCAATTGAAGTTAGTGGTAATGACCTGAATTGATAACTGATCAAAGAAGTTTTAGATGGTCACCCAGGGAGCCTTCATTCTCTTTTAGAGGCAGAAGACTGGCAATATGCTCTTGATCTGTAGACACTTACATGCTAGGAATACATGTCAGGAATTGAGCATCTCCAGTTCCTTTTATCTGATGAATGCTATCAATTTTGTATTGTCTCTTTTGGGCTAGCATTGAAGCCACCTGGCTATACAAAATTCTCAGCAGTAATAGAAGTCTGTTTGCACAGGCTGAAAGTGTATGTGTTTTCCTACTTGAACAATTGGCTGTTCAATTACACCACTCTGGGGGTTTCAAAGGATCAGTCTTTCACCACTGATTATGAACTACCCAGTGTTCCAACTTGTCCCTAGCAATCAATTGGCATATATCAGAATTCAGCCAGATATGGTTTAACTCTCAAAGCATTCTTAGCCCAGGGCAGGATCTGGGACTGCTGGTCTGGTGGAAAGGATATGCAAGAGCCAGCAAGTGACATCTTGGATGATGCTACAAATGTTTGGCCTTGTGAGGCAGCTGCAGTGGACCTTGAAGCAAGAAACACATGGCCTTTCACATCCCATTAGTATGACACAGTATGATATTCCGGCCTGAGTGGCCTGGTAGCAGACCAGGCATAACCCTCTTTAGGGAATGGATTTCCAAATGCCACCTATTCACATTGTAGTGCAGAAACTGCTTGAACAACCTTCTTCACCTGTCTGAGTCTAACCTAAAGTCTAGGTCCATCTAAATTCATTGGGTAGCTGTTTTGACTTATCATGCATTGGTCAAAGATAGATCAGTGCTTCCACAGACCCTCATCATCAGGTTCATGCAGGGACTCAGGGCTTGACATATTTTACCACCCTTTCCAATTAAAATGCCTCCTGTGTCATGGAACGTTAATATTGTCCTGACAAATTGTTTGTTTTAAAACACTCTGTGATGATTTTCCTTGTAGCAGAGACTTGAGCTTGCAGAGTGCATGAATTTCAGACTCCAGTAACTGATGCTCCTAGACCAACCTTTACTAGGATTAGTTGGTGCTGCAGAGTAATCTTCAAAGTAGTGAGGGGGCTCCACCTTACTGAGCATATTGGCAGGACAACATTTTTCTCAAAATCACAGGCCCAGGCAAAGCCCTTCTCTAGGTCCATAATATTAAAAGTTCCTTCCATTCTAATGGAGCAGACAAAATACCTCACACAAAGTCCACCCAATATATTGCTTTGTTTGATATCCATCACTAAGATAGTTGTGATTGACCTAGCTTGAAGCTGGAAAAACGTGTTGGCTCAATCAACCTTAGAGCAACTTCCTCTCTGTCTTCAGTTATTTCTATTTCAGATGCATTCAGGCCAGCCACTTCATCCCTGCACCACATATTTACAAAGCAATACTGCTTGAATTCAGCCCCTACAGAGGAATCCTGCTTTAGTCTCTTTCCTGCAGAACCTATTTCTGAAACAGGGCAGCAAACTCTCCACCTCCTTGATATGTTTCTTAAGAGATGTCCCTTTAGTTGGCTATGTATTTGAAATTTTGTTTTCTACAGGCTATCAGGCTTGATATTTTGAAGAGATATCTCATGTGAAGAAAAAACCTTCTTGTATATTTTGTTGCTATTACCCTTTTTCTTCTTTGCTGCTTGTTTTTCATTTTTGCCTTTACATTTTTTTAAATCTCCAGGAGTTAGAGTCCTACACTACTCGTATCTTCAGAGTAGGAGGAAACTACTTGGCATGTAATTTTTCAGTTCTGAAGATAACCTCTTGCATGACTTTTTTGTTTTCTCACCCAAGTTCCTAAGGGAACTTTAAGATGGTGGTCTGTCTTTGTTTGTATTGAGTAATTAATCTTTCCAGTCATTTTTTTTATGATTAGCTAACTTATTTCGGGGGTGGGGGTGTAGGAAAGCAATACTTCCCAATAACATAAGAAGCTAACTGAAGAGTTCCAAGGATGATGTTTACAGCCCAGAGATTGTATGTCATCACCAGTACGGGGCATGGTTTATGGTCTATCCTTCTATGGCTGCCTTTGGAGAGTTCAGCCTGACTTGTTCTAGTGAGGCCAAGAAGTGAGAATCCTGCAAGGTTATATATTTAAAAAAAAAAAAAGTACAAGGTAGGTAAGCTTTGTTTCCTCTTAAAATGCAACCAAATTAGGGAAAAGGGGAGACTAGTTCACACCAAAATGGTAGAAATCTTTTTCTTGAGTACTTTCCATGCCCATTTCCCTATGAATAGAATAGATGCTCTTAAAAAAAAAAATTACACAATGAAATAAAGTCTCTTCTAGTGAAACTCTACTTCTTCCAGAAGCGATCTATCTTGATTTTATAGTGTAGGTTTAAAAGAGTGTGTGTATACTAATATGAAAGGGCAGTAAAATTGTGTGCTAGAAATTAATTGTTCAATGCTACTTTAAATTTTAGGCGATAGACTTTTGTACTACCGGGTGGGTTTTTAGGTCTAAAAACAAGGAGCTACCTCGTTCGCTACATGTTGTTTGTTATCACTGAGGTTTCATGCCCCCACTGAATTATACTTGCTTGAGACCAGTCTACTGCAGTACTGTTAGTAATGTGATTAAAAAGGATAAGAGGAAGAAGAGCGTACTATAGTTTGAAAATATAAGTTGAGAAACTGAACAATAATAATAAAGGTAGTCTTCCTTAACTTAAATGATCTTTTAATTCTCTTCTCAAGTTTGCCAAGTTTAAGGCCGTTGTTGGATGTATATTACCTGCCACTTACTAACATGCGGATAGCCAGAACATTCTGCTTCACCAACAATGGACAGGCGTTGTATCTTGTCTCACCTACAGAAATCCAGAGAATCACATACAGTCAAGAAACTTGTGAAAACCTACAGGTAAAGATTAGACTGTTAATACTGTTGTTTCTTCATAAATAGGTATCCTCTACAGGTCCCAGATCTTAATTCTTGATAATCACATGGTAGATTAAAACCCCTGCTAAAGAAGCTATGGTGCACTGGAGGGCTTTACAGTATATAACACATCATGATTTCTGGTGCTTCAGTTCCCTTTCTGCCAAATCGTGCTGAAACATCCCGTGTACGTCTGTGGGGCAGTCTTTTCCTTTTTTTGGTCAGTCATGTTCCATGTTAAACTTCCTTGATAATTCTTGCAGTTAAGGACTTCAAAATTCCTCCAGTCAAAATGGGTAGTAATCAAAGATGCATGCTGCCAGAAGCAGGGAGCATATACTCAAGGCATTTTGATTGACACATTATGTTGTGGGAATTTCAGAGACGAAGCATGAGATTCCCATCTCTTTTTTTGGCCCCATATGACAAATAAAAGGTTCAGAGCAGCATAAAGGGACTCCATAAGCGTCAATTCCGGATGGGGAAGAATTCTCACAGTGTTGGAACTGTGGAGGATGCATGTGCAACAAGCAACATGTTGCAGGATTTGGGCATTATCCTTTTTTGGAAAATCTTCAACATCAGTGCATAGTTGGAAGCATGTAAGCATACAAGCCTGATTCTTAGTCCACTTAGTCATCTGTTCCGGCTTTATAACTCTCATAAGAATAATTTAGATGAAAATGGAACTGACCATTAAATACCAAGATGTGTTGCATACTGTGTACACTTCAAGAAAAGGAGTACTTGTGGCACCTTAGAGACTTACAAATTTTTTAGAGCATAAGCTTTCGTGAGCTACAGCTCACTTCATCGGATGCATCCGATGGTGAAAATAATGGTGAAAATTCCACCATTATGTCTACTTCTCACAAAAGGGATGGGACCAAAGAGTAGGGATCTAGAGAGGACCCAGCACTTCAGAACTTCAATCAAAGATAAGGGTGTTTTCATGTATCTGTATGCCATTAAGTGCAAATTTTAATATCACTGTAGAAACAGAAATTCTGGGATAGAAACAGGAATTCTATCCTCCAACAACCATCAGGAATGTGTGCACTGTACATCTTCTTATACCATTACATATGTATCTATTTTAGAGTTAAGTTCATGAGAACTATTGCTCCCATACTGGTGGATTAGTTATTTTCCATGTTAATGAGCCCTCTGGGTGAAACAGAGAACCAAATGAAAAAAGTGTCCCTGAAAGGATGACATTTTGCAGGAGTTTTCAAGTAACACAATCGGGGTGAAATCTTGGCCTTACTGAAGTCATTAACTTCAGTGGAGCCAGGATTTCACCCTGGAATTCTAAAAAGTGAATCCATGAGTATCCAGTCGCTGTCCATCCTAATGTTATCTCATTTTAAAAATTCCAGAACTAAGACAGATTTTCAGCCACAGCTATAAGTCAGAGGAAAAGGAGCTGAGTGTTTGTTTTAATTGGACCTGATTTACATGTTCTTGAATTTGTATGTTTTGCATATTTAGAAGTCAGAAAAAAACATAAAGGCAGCTCGTTATATAATGAAGACATGGTGTCACAATGAAATATTAGATAGCCACAGACTTATGTATCAGAAGCTATGGAAATGACTTGATGTCTTGAAATTACCCAATATTTAAAAATTAGTCAGGATAACGTGATCTACATATAAAGTTTGGACATAAACTGGACATGTAGAAATGTGGCAAATGTAGTTTCAGCAGGAAAAGAGTTAGTGTTGCCCAATTTTTAGTTGAGGGAAGACATTGCTATTCTTAAATATTTATTTTCAAGTACTCTTGTATTACAAGCTCAAACTATTAGATAGCAGATGACTTTGAAGAGTTTCCTGATCTGTTCTTGACTTCTATTCAGGCATATTGCCAAATATAGAAGATAAAATTCTTCTGAATATCTGCTGCAAAGTTCCGTCCTAGTGTGAATACGTTGCATTATGAAATTGCAAACCCTGAAGGTAGATGGTTTAAAGTGAAAATGGACTACAGTAGTCTTATGTTTTTATAAGAGACTTTAAAAAGGAAATATGTTGTTTCTAGCAATAATTTTTTTTCATTACAAAGGAAATGTTGGGTGAGCTCTTCACTCCAGTAGAAACACCAGAAGCCCCAAATAGGGGTTTCTTTAAAGGTCTGTTTGGAGGTGGTGCACAGTCACTCGACAGAGAAGAACTCTGTAAGTTCATTTCTTTTATTCTGAAAAGCATTTCCACATGAGGAAAGTGGTGAACCATGCAGAATGTATTTAAATATTCTGTACAAATTGTACATTAAAAGAAGATTAATGATGCAAAGAGAAGCACTCAGAAACCAGGAAATAAGATTTCCTGTACAAACATAACTCTCATATTTATATGCAATATAATGCAATCCTTAAGTACGAGATCACATTACTTTCCACCTGAATATTCTGCCTCGTTTATGCAGGGGTTGGATGGTACAATAAGTTAAACAGCTGATACATAATTATATTAATCATCGCCATTCATATGTGGCCTCATACCTGATTCACCCAGTGTACTGATTACTCAAATATGGGAGGGAAGTGGTAAATAATGAAGCAGACAGGTCAGTAATACAGAAAGATCTGGATCACATTTTAATATGGCTAAATGTAAAGTTATAAATCTAAAAACAAAGAATGTAGACCATACTTACAAAATAGGTAACTTTATCCTGGGAAGCGGTGACTCTGGGGGGGAAAACCACCATTACCTAAAACAACCACATTTCTGCATGAAACCTAAAAGTTTGACAAAGTTTTATATAAGTATCTTAAAATGTCTTCAGAATGGTAGTTCAATTCATTGATGCCATTCTTTTTAAAAGCACTCAGTAATATAATTCTATATTGTTAAATGGAATGAGAACCATTCTGTATGGAAATATAAAATCTGATCAGAAAATCTCAAGATATTGCAATAACCCTTTCAACCAGAAATGTGCATATTCTGATCGCAGTAAGAATAAATTGAAATGGAAATTTAAAAAAATAATGCTCCAGAAATTACGAGTAATTTTTTTATATCTTTTTTTTATATTATTTTGTTTTCTTAAGCTAAGACTTAAACAGATTATTATAAAAAATATTTTTTCTCTGATGAAATGACCTGACACACACAAAATAATCAATATGATTTTTAATCAGGTCTGCCATTAGGTATTTGGTGTCCTAAGTGAAAAATAATTTGGCCCCTCTTTTGACTAATGGAAAAAAGTAGTAATTTTACAGTAGCATATGATGTGAGGTTAATAGTATTTTTTTTAAACAGTAGTATTTGTTTTTTGTTTTCGTCCAACAGAATGCTTAAATGGATGATCATTTTGAGTTAAATTCCTAATTTTTTCTGCTTTGAAGTTGGAGTTAAACAGTGTCTAATGTTACCACTAATTAGTTTATAGGAAGCCTTATTTTTCTGTTTTGGGTATCTTGTTCCTTAAATGTATGTAGTTGGAGAATCAGCATCTGGAAAGGCATCAAGAAGTCTTGCTCAGCATATTCCAGGGCCTGGTGGTATTGAAGGTGTTAAAGGATCAGCATCTGGAGTAATTGGTGAATTAGCACGAGCCAGGATTGCACTAGACGAAAGAGGGCAGAAACTAGGAGAATTGGACGAAAGAACAGCTGCTATGCTAAGTAGTGCTGATTCTTTCTCTAAACATGCTCATGAGGTGAGTCCTTTTAGTGCATCAACATGGTGCTATATCAGAGTTGTCTGAGATGTGCAATTAACTTTATATTCACTGAAAAAGAGAAAAGATCCCCAAGAAATGGGAATCAATATGATTAATACTTAACACTTCCTTTGTCTTCCTATGGAGCATCACATTTTCCCCTAATGGTTAAGCTGACAATGTCTGCTATTAAAGTAACCAGCCTCACCATATAAGAATTTTTTACATAGCTGAACTGTGCCTATCTGGCACATGTCATGGTGAAACCGCAGGTTAGTTGCCATTGTTAAAGGAATTCATGTCATGGAGTTGGGTATCTTTTTACTTTTACATTATGTACATGTTCTATTTACACTATGCACACGAGCCCAGAGGACCTTAAATGCAGAGAGACCAACTGTATTGTTTCTACAAACAATTGCAGAAATCCCAGTTTGATCATTCAGAGCAGCCACCAGGAACAGATACCCTCATTGCTGGCCCTCCAGATCTCTGCCTGTCCTGCTACCTCCCACTGAACTTTCACCCTCACAATCAGGAGCCAGAAAGGCAGCAGCAGATTCACCCTTAGCAGATTTGTGATGGAATCTGCTGATATTACTGTTGAAGAAATTCATCACAATGTGAAAAACTTTGTGAGATAATGAAAAATAAAGAACGGATTGTCTTTTATGTGATTGTATCTCTGCATGTATATGGCACTGTATGGAAATGTTAATTTATTTATATTTATTTATATATGTATTTATCTTTATCTTTTTGTTTATTTTTAGATGATGATGAAGTACAAAGATAAGAAGTGGTACCAGTTCTGACAACCTACATCCAAATAGATCAATTTAACTTTATCTTGAGGAGGGAAAATGTCCTTTTTTGCTTTTAATTAATTTCTGCAGGACCATTGGAGTTGGAGGAGTATTCACTGTCTGTTGGATAGTGTTGTTTCCTAGCACAAATCATACAGTTTTACCTCAGTCATATGGCTTTAACTGAGGAGCATTATATTTAACACAGACGCACACAAAAACTTGAGTGTTTGTCATAGCTGTGGATTTACTCCGCGCTTGGGAACAGAGGTGACACAGGACACTTGGAGAAGAGAGGCAAAGGGGAAAAGATGCAAGATGGGCAGTGGCAATGCAGGATTGATCCTGTGTTTATATGTCATATGCGAAAAGTTTCTGTGTTGTTGTAACTGCTGCCAGTGTTTCACCCTCCTGTGAGGAGAGGCAATAAATCAGGGGTCCAAGAGCTGGAATAAAGTTGTTTGTCTTACTGAACTATATAAATAGCTGACTTTCACCTACCCTCCCTTCCATTACTACTGAAGAAGAGTTAAACTCTGTTTGCTACCATTTCTTTGATCAGACAAGCTGGAAGTCTGAAAGATCCATATTGAAAATGTATATACAGTTGACCTGTTCATAGTCTCTTCTTGGACCCCTGATCTAGTATTCTTGTATTCACATCATACTTTGTCAAGTGCAAAACAAAAGGATAAAACATTTTTGCATTAAAAAAAACTCAAGTGAATAATATGACTGAATTGTGTATCATGCTGAGAGTTTTCATTTGTGTTCAGGCTGTGCGAAGTGAAAAGTGAAAACATGTCCATTGTGGTGAGAAGAATATTTCAGTGTCTTTTATGTATCTTCTTTCATTTAGCTAAATCTTTCCCGCTCCCCTCTTTCCCCACACAAAAAACCAACCAACCAATTATTGGTTCAGTTTGTAAAATTTGTGTTGGCTATCGGTTTCGTTCATCCTGTGAATTTTTATAAATGTTTAACAGAGTATCTTTTTACAGCTCTTTAATTAAAATTGTTGAGATGGTTCTAAGCAAAAACTGTAGCTAACTTATATCCCCCTTTTGTTCTTTATTACCAAATCAAATAACCTTGGACTCAGGTTTGAAACAGTTTTAAACTCAGTGAAGATGCTGTTTCAAGGATAAGGGCAAGCATCTAATGTTAAGTATCTATCAGTCTTTTAGTTCATTTCTTAAATCCTGTTTGTAGAGCTACTGTACAAGTCTGTATCTTAGTAGCTTCAAACATTCAAGACCTACTTAAAGATTGGAGTTAGTCTGCAAAACTATGTTTTCAGTAAATGGATATGATACTGAAAATGAACAATAAAGAGGTTCTCAGTATTTCATGAAATGGAGGACCACACTTTAAATTTGGGCAGGAAAAAAAGTAAGCATTGTGCTAAATCAAAGCAGCATATTGGGTTAGCGTATGACTGCTGCACCAAAGCCATAACTGTAGGGATGAACAGAGTTAGAAAGAGACAAATCCCTGAGAAGAAAATGTTTGCATTGTAAAAACTGCATGATTTCATTATTTTAATCTCAAATTGGAAATAGTGACTAATTGCGTTTTGCAAGGGGAAATAGAGAATAACAGCAGAGAAGTTTTCTGAAAAGTTTCCCATATTGAATCATTAAGATAAACTCCTTCTAGCACCGTAGCTCTACATATTTGTCATGCACTCCTCTTCAGGAATTCCCAGGGCAAAATTTATGTTTATATCTAATTAAAAATGCTGTCATGGGTATATAAGCTTATGGTAAACTTGGCTTATTATTTGAGAGATGCAAAATGTGAAGGGTTTCAGAGTAGCAGCTGTGTTAGTCTGTATTCGCAAAAGAAAAGGAGCACTTGTGGCACCTTAGAGATTAACAAATTTATTTGAGCATAAGCTTTCGTGAGCTACAGCTCGCTTATGCTCAAATAAATTTGTTAGTCTCTAAGGTGCCACAAGTACTCCTTTTCTTTTTAAGATGTAAAGGGTTAATGATTCTTAATACAGTTCAAAAAATTGTAAGTTTTGTCCGAGAAAATGTGTTCAGAATTTTCTATACAAACTGCTGAGGAAGTTGTTAATGGAATTCACTGACTGCCTTTTGGTTTATCAGTACTTGAGGGTGTACCACACATCCTGCCATTCTGTGCTATATCACACAAAATAACAAGTCTGACTATATATTTAAATTTTTGTTAGGAAAAAAAGTGATGCACAAAAGAAAAGTTACTGATATGGACATGAAAATGCTAACAAGAAGTTATAGATAAGAGTTATATTAGCTCCAGCTATTTTGACCACACATTTGTTTCATCTCTTCTGTATGTTACCTATTTCAGTTTTGCAGTCAATTTGTCTACTGCGTATTCAATATACATTAATCTTGTGTTTGCTTGCAGTCCAGCAGCAGAAAACCAGATAAACTTGCATGAGATCAATTTAAAAATAAATTCTGAAGTGGTTGTTTAATTTTCCCCTCATCCTTAAATTCAAATTAGTTCTGTTACTTTCCCCAGTGGAACTGCATTTCATGGCAACAGGAATCTATCCAAGAAGCTACTCTGATCAGTCTTTGGGAGAGATGTTCTTTGCAGTGCTTATCAACAAGTCATGATGTCAGATCCATGGACGCTCCCATCGGATTAAGAGGGAAGTCTTGCTTAGTCTTTCCAGAAAGAAGCATTTGACAGCCATCAGCAAGCAAAGCAAAATAGAAGGAATAAAAGAGCATATATTGGAACAGGAAAGATGTCTGTTTCTTAGGCACTGAACAGTCTCATTTTTCCTTAGCATTGTTTCTGTTTCTCATGGGTCATAGTATATAACTTAGTTTCAAAAATGATTACAAAATGAACACACAATGGCTCTTTAGTCAATTATAGGGACTACATAGCCAATTTTAATTGCTTTTCAATCTAAAATGTTGCTTGTCAGTGTTTTTCCTTGGAAGGAAGTTTGTTATACAGAAGCTACGTGGCATTTTATTTGCTGCTATTTGACAAATTTTATACAGTGAACCCACATTTCAAACAAAGAGGGGAAACATCACCTTTTATCCTGTTGATTAGCTTTTCAGTTGTTTGAACCTTTTTTTTCCAGTGTTTGGAAAAAATATCAGAATACAACTAAACTATTACACTTTTATTTTTAATGGAAGTGCAAGAAACTGCTGCTACTTGTGTTAAATGTTGTGTGTCATATTTAATTTAATTATCTTAAACTGAAGAAGCATTTCTTGAGTTTAGAAATCCTGCAAAATTGTATTTTTTTCTGAATGTTATTGCATATAAACATAAGCATATTCCAAATAAGTCTGAAACTGTTACACCACCCACATCTCAAGAGAGATTTGTTCTTTGGAAAATGATTAGTTAGAAAGTATTACACTAATTTACAACTCTATTCCTTGTCTGTTTTTATACATATGTTTTGCTTGAGGTACTCCTTGCATGACAATTACATTAGAAAGCTATATCCAAAGGTAATTTTTTTGGCAGTGAATTTTTTTTCCTGGCTTTAATAAATAGCACTGATCTGACCTGAACTTTAAACTTGAAATTATTTCCTGCACTTTAAAAGCTTGGTATTTTATTTCTCAATTTTACTTGCCATATTTCTGTAGCTCTGATTCATTATTTGTATATAAAACACTCATACAAGACACAGTGCTTAGAACAGACTAGTCTTCACAGCTGATAATTACAGTTTAGAAAATGTGTGCTTTTTTTAATTAGCAACCATTGTGTATATAAATATATACAATATAGAGTCTAATAAAGGCACTTACCCTGTGTCAGCATCTGTGGTTTTTAAATTACTACAACTCTTTTAGATTTGTTTCAAGATCATACAGTGGCAATCTGTTATATTTATACATACTGTTATAAAATGCTTTTAGTTTTAAAATTTTTTATATATATACACTTTTACCTTTAATTTAAAAAAACTTGTTTTAAAATTTAAGACAAAGTACTTAAAAAGTATGTATTTTATCCATACAAAAAGTTATGTTTTAAGCTTATAATAAGAAATGTATTCATATCTCATATAGAGATATAATTACTAAACAGAAAAAAGCCCATTTTCTTCAGATATATTCTGCAGAAATGAATCATCCTTACTGTAACCTCCCTTTTGGAACATTCCAAAATAAAGGGAAGGGAAAGTATTTAAAAAAACAAAACCTAATTGTAAAATCTCTCTCAATTGCTGCAGCTTGCTGTTGGAAGTTTACCATAATTTTTTTGTTTTAAGATATATATTCATTTTATATATATCTAGATATAGATATAGATAGATATAAAAAAAGACTAGATTTTCAGGTATTTTTTTCAGCTTTTCTAATAAATTTCCAAATCTAAGGGAGTTTTATGTATTTTTGTCAATTAAAGTTTTCCTTTTGTAGTCCACTAATTTTGGTTCTTCATCAGTTTTGTACCCGCTGATCAATATTGTTTGTTTTCAGAATATGTTTTTAAAAGCATATTGTCTGTGGCTGAAGTGCCCTCCTCTTTCTATTCATGGTTTGATTTACCTGGGTGGAAATTGGATTGCAATTGCAGTGCTGTGTTGATGTGTGGTGTTGGAATTGCCTTCCTTTTCAGAGTAATTTCTCAGTTGCACTTTTTCCTCATTCTAACCAGTCTCCTATATAGTCTTATGTGAATCTTTTCCTGTGGATTTTAATGACTTTGCTGCCATTGCAAAAATTTCAAATACTTTGTAGACAGAAATTAACTGTTGGGAGGATGAGGGGGTGAAGTTAAAGTGAAAATGTATGTGGATCAGTTGAACTGATTTAACTATTTCCATTTTGACAGTTTAACTTGCATTTAAAAGCAAAGCTGTTTAAATTATGCCCATTTCTAATCATCATGTGTCTTGTATAAATGTACTGTAAACCTTATATTTGGTAATAGTGTTTCAAGATAGCAGTGTACTTCTGGAATGTTTTACACTTCAGAAAAGACTAATGAATTCCAGGCCTAGAGATCCAGACAGCAGTTAAAGGTAGAGATGTCATCAGAAAATAATCAAATACAAGATGTGACTAAGTCAGCATTACTTTTAATTTTTCACGTTAAAACACGTCAAAAACTATTTTAATTTTGTTATACAACTGTAGTAATTTCTTTTGACAGTTGCATACCTTTTATTAATACTTGTTAGATGTTACCACTCCAGACTGATTCATAGACTTACATGTTTTAAACAAACTAAGTTTAAGGAATTGTATATGAAGTACCAATAATATTCAGCAACAGCCAAGGTAAGAGGGGAGAACATATTTTAAGTATTCCCTTTTTAAAATGTAAATAAACAGTAGTAAGTTACTGCAGACCTGAGCTCCATTATGGTTCAGTGGTTAGAACTAGAAGAAACATGCTACTGCTTCACTGTACCAGCACAATGGAAAAATTAAAAACAGTAAATTTTTCTAATATTGCCCACTTTTTGGGTATGCATGCTTGTGGTACAGTTCTTGCTTTATGTATATCTTTGTACATGTGTATGGTGGGTTTTTTTATTTTATTTTGGTTTGGTTTGGTTTTTTGTTCATTGCAATTTATTTTTCAGTTAAGTCTTGCTGAGCCCCCCCTAGGTCTTGAAGGTTATTACTGGGAAATGCATTTTAGATAGGGTTGCAAGTCCATCTGTCTACAAATATAGTTTCATATGAACTGCAAATTGTACTGTTACAAACACAAATGTTAGATTGTGTAGAGTTATTTTACTTGTACTTGAATTAAACTGTCATCATAACAGAACAGTTTAAAATTAAGTATGGAATATTTTTGTAAATAAAAAATACCTGTGCAGCTGGTATTTTAAATGAAAAATGTATTATACATTAATGTTTCAGAAAAATGTTCATATGTGTATATGAATGTCTCATTATGCTGAAGGGCTCTGATTGGGCAAAATAAACTACTCAAATTTCTCCTGAAAGATCTCAAACTGACTTTTTTTTTAATTAGTGGTTACTTGTTTTCTACTGAATGTGAACTGTATGTCTTGTTTTGTTGTACTGTATAGTGCCCAGTTACTCTATTCAGAAAGGATGTTCCCCATCTCACAAACATAGTCCGAACATAGTACTGTTAAACATTTTAGTTTCTGTACATTGTGCATTTGACAGCAATTTGGGTATATTAGTTTCATTTTTGTCTGATGCATGCACTTTAAGCTCCACAGATGGTGTGTACCACTAACAGCAGAAGCCAGAGAACTGACTTTCAGAACTGAAAGTGAAAATGAACAGCAACGAGCAGGCAAATGTGCACACATATATGGAAGGGTTTGGGTTTGTGTGATTAGACAGTTTGCAACCCTAACACCCTTGCCCTGTCCCTTCTCTGAGGCCCCGCTTCCACTCACTACATCCCCCCGCCTCTATTGCTCACTCTTCCCCACTTTCACTGGGCTTAGGCAGCGAGTTGGGGTGTGGGGAGGGTGAGGAGTGTGGGCTCCAGCTGGGCGGCTCCCAGAAGCAACTGGCATGTCGGGCTCTTAGGCTCAGGGGCAGCCAGGCAGTTCTGTGTGCTACCTATGCCTGCAGGCACCACCCCCATTGGCCATGGTTCCTGGCTAATGGGAGCTGCGGAGTCGGCGCTTGAGGTGGGAACAATGTGCAGAGACCACCTGCGAGCCACAGGGACGTGCTGGCTGTTTCTGGGAGACATGCAGAGCCAGGGCAGGTAGGGAGTCTGCCTTAGCCCTGCTGCACCGCTGATCGGACTTTTAGCGGTCTATTAAAATCACCCCGATTGGTTTCAGTAGCCACCAGGAGATCGAGTCTGGGAGACTTTCAGCCAATCTGGAATGGTCGGCATCACTACGAAGGGTGGACCTGAGCATATTGGACAAGGGGGTCCTAAAACCTATCCAAAAGACGCTTCTAAGCATAAACGGAGTCAGAAAACTCAAATGTATTTTTGTACAAAAAAGTTAGGAGGCTGCTTAGCAGGAAGTTTCTGATGATATGTATTATTCTCCCAATGTATTCTGGGTTTTGTCTCCTTCCTCTGGAGCATCAAAGATGGCCACAGCTGGAGAGATGACAATAGATGCAGTGAGCTGGTCCTCAGCTACTTGGCAGGTGGGTCTTGCTTATAAATTCAGGGTCAGGAAAGAATTGGCAACCACCTTGGATTTCCCCCACCCACCTTCCTTTGCAACATAGGGTACAGATCACTTCCTAGGATGATCTGGGTATAGCTCATTTAATCATTGCCCTGACATTGCAGAGGCCTCAGGCATTGGTGTACTTCACTCCCTCCTATCCTCTCCCTGTGGCACATACTAATTAATTCTCCTCAGGGTTATAGTACATGGGCTGGATGTGGCAGTGGCGGGGTGGTGTTTAGTGGTCTGTGATATATAGGAAGTCAGATTAGATGATCTGGTTGTCTCTTCTGGCCTTAAATGCTATGACTCTAAGATAGCCCTGGGACTACCAACAGACAGTTATGATCACTCATTTTGCAAAATAGACTTTAAGGCAAATTTTTTCTCTGACATTTTAAGATTGTTTAGTAAATCTCTAATAATTGAAAAAGAGACCACATTTGTTTCCCCCCCTTACTATCTGGGAATAGACATTTGTGAACTTCCATTGATGAAATCAGTGCACTGTGTATGCTGTTATATGGTGCCTGTTGAATTTGCAGATCACCTCTAACTTTCAATTATAAAATTGCTTTTGGCCTTTACAGTTGTAATGAAAACCTTTCCAAATGTAGACCAAGTGTAAGACTTAATGCAGTATATTTTCTTAAGTCTGGAGGCAACCTGAACTAATAGCTCTGAGATGTGACAACTGCCCCATTCATCTGAGAGGAGTGTCTATTTTGAAACCAAATAATGTCAACTTTACTATCAACATTAAATATTGCACTACTGGTTATTTTAACATCCAATGGTGCAAGAAGAAATTGCATTTTACATCTTCCCTAGGTACTCAGTCCCTGAAACCCAGCTTCCCTCTTGTAACTTCTATTATAATTATGCATTTTAAATACTAAACTCTGCAGTACACTATGACTTTTAAAATAGTGACTAAAATTTAATTTACTATGAAATGAGGGGTATCCTATGTCGTATTCAATTCAGTGTAAAAAAAAAAAAGTTATTTGAAGCTATGGCAAAGCCTCCAGTCTTTTCAGATGGAATGATGCAGAATGCAGCAGCATGAAGCCAGAAAATATTTTAGGGCAAGCTGCTGGCAACCCCTACATTTAGGGCTTGATCGGCCACAAGTTGTACCACCACTTAAAATCAGCTTTTGCTGAGAGAGAAATTAACCCCTCTCTCACTTGAATTTGTCAGGGAAGTTTTGGCACTGTGCCAAAATAACTACTCACAAACATTCTAAAACTGGGTTTATGCAGCTGGGCTGGACTTGGAATTGCCAGAGTAGCCATAGTGGGGAAGTGGAGGGGGAAAAATGCATGCTGTGCTTCCCTTGGACTTGGCACATGGCCCCAGTATCCATGCCCTCTCTGGGAATCCTAATGGGGCAGGGACAATGATAGCTCCCTCCACCGAACACCTCCTGATCCCAATCGTTCAGTCTTCTGACCCCATCCACCTCCCCAGTATATCTCATATGTAAGGCTCTACCAAATTCACGGTCCATTTTAGGCAATTTCATGGTCATAGGATTTTAAAAATTAATAAATTTCATGATTTCAGCTATTTAAATCTGAAATTTCATGGTATTGTAATTTGTAGGGGGGGTTGCAAAGTTATTGTAAGGGGAGTTGCAGTACTGCTATCCTTACTTCTGTGCTGCTGGGTGCCCCCTTCAGAGCTGGGTGTCAAACAACTGCCATTCTCCAACAACCCAGCTCTGAAGGGTGATAATATTGTGACTCTCCTCCTCCTAAAATAACCTTGCTTTTGGGTCAGGATCCCCAATTTGAGAAACGCTGGTCTCCCTCGTGAAATCTGTATAGCATAGGGTAAAAACACACAAAAAAAGATTTCACAGGGGGAAACTAGATTTCATGGTCCGTGATGTGTTTTTTCATGGCTGTGAATTTGGTAGGACCCTACACATAGGGCAGGCACATCTTTAACTTCAGGGGAGAGGAAGACAAACAAACCAGGCTGGGCTCTCCCTATCCCCTTCAACTGACCACACCTAGGATCCAATCCCTCTTTGGGATAACAGCTTCTGCAAGCTAATATTTTTTATATTATAACCTAGTTAGTTGTGTACCTGAAGTGGGTGGTAGCAGTCTGTTGTGGTGTTGAAGGTGCAGAGTCCAGACCCTGCTGCTATCTGATGGGGGATTGCCACTTGCACATAAAAGAATGTTTAAGCTTTTTCTTTTAAAAAGACAGTCTCCCCCCCCCCCCCCCCAAAAAAAAACCCCAAAAAAACCTTAACACTATTTGGGTTCCAAAGTCAAGCACTCAAACGTTAAGAAGTGTCAGATTTCCTGCTGCTCATGCAACCTGTGTGTACCTTCTGATATCATCTTTAATTACATGATCACATTTACCACAGAACCCCCTGCCTAATTCAGTGTAGAAGAGGCAGAATTAAGATTGCACAGAAAGCCATAAATCTGGCATTTCCAAACGTGTGCTTGATTTTGCAATCTAAATAATGCTCTTAACATGGTGGATTACCTGGACTAAAAATTTCCTAATTTATAGGTCTCAAAATGCAATTATAAATGGGGACTTGTCATTTGGGAAGGAAGGGGTCTAGTGGGGTCCCACAAGAATTGTTTCTTAGCCTTACACTATCTAATATTTTTATCAACAACCTGGAAAAAAACCAAAATCATCAGTGATAATGTGGAAATCGTACAAAGCTTGGGGGAGTGTAAGTAATGAAGAGGATGGGTCACTGATTCTGAGCAATCTGGATTATGTGATAAATTTGCTTGAGCAAACAATATGCATTTTAATAAAGTAAAATGTAAAGTTATACATGTAGAAACATAGACTGTAAGTCATACTTACACACCGGGGGGCTCTATCCTAGAAAGAAATGAGTGAAAATGCGTTGGGTCAGATCTTGAGCTCCCAGTGCAACACTGCAGTCAAAAGGGCTCATGTGATCCTTAGATGTATAAATAGGATATTTTGAGAAGAAATAGGGAGACTAAATTATGTGTACTTGGCTGCTACTGGAATGAGGAGTCTACAACTGAAGAAACAAGTTGATAATTGGAGGGGGGGGGTTCAGAGGAGAGTCATGAGGATGATTAGAGAGAGATATTTCTTATAGTGAAACTCCAGGAGCTCAATGTATTTAGCTTAACAAAGAGAAAGTTAAGAGATCACTAGTTCACAATTTATAATACCTACATAGGGAACAAAAAAATTTATAAAGTGTTCTTTAGTCTAGTAGACAAAGGTATTACAAGACATAACTACTGAAAGTTGAAGCTATACCAATTCAGGCTGGAAATAAGGTGATGGCAATTAATGCTTGAAAAATGTATTGGATTCTCCATCACTGGCAATTTTAAAATCAAGCTTGGATGTTTTTTCTCAAAGACCTGTTCAGAAACAAATTAATTCAGGGGAATTACCTGTGTTATGCAGATCAGAATTGATAATCACATTGGCCCCCGGGCCTTATCTATTAATAATTTTGTATACATACTAATCAGGCTAGTCAATTATTTTTGTCAAGGTCCAGACTCCGGAGAAAATAAGAAGTAAAACAATTTTGGGGTCCATTCAAAAGCATCTGGCGGTCCAGATTTCGCCTGTGGTTCACCTATTGACTACTCCTGTGTTTAGTCCTGTTCACTTGTCATAAGCAAATACGGTTGGGCATTCTATTGCCACAGGAGGGCAGTCCTACCTAGCATTTCTGCATTGGCCAATGGCAAAAATTACTGTACAACATCTCAAAGCAGTTGTTGTGTTCTTAATGGAAAAAACAAGTCTTCGCCTTCTTGTCAGACAGACAGATTTTTGGAATGTTCATTTAACCATAAACACTGCATAAATATTCTATGATTAAATAACTTTCCCCTTTACATTTTACCATGTATCTTGGTCATCGTTAAGATGTTAAGCTACAAAAGACAGCTAACAATTGGGTTATGCTGTGATTTGCATAATGACAACACCAACTTTCTTAAACTCTTCACGAGAGCTGCAGAGCCCTGAGGCAAGAAAGACAACAGCAACAAGTACATAACTGCTGGTTGACTTAAAAACTGCTGTAATGGGAGTCATGAAGGATCGCTACTGCAAATTCTCAGTCATGAACGTGTTAAGATTTACAGTATCATTTATAGCAGTTGTCAGCCTCAAGTTCTGCATGTGACTTCACGGCATCCACAAGTGTTCTAAACACTTCCTAGAAAATACTAGTGTTGCTCTGAAGCGCTTGCATTCTAAGGCCCAATCCTGCCCAGGCAGTGGTAAGTTTGCCAACTGCTCGGCCTGCTTAATAGATTGTAAAAAGAATTTTCATTCAAATATGGTTTCTGTGGTGCAGGAAACTAACTGTAAAGAACAAGCTGAAACACTTTCATAAAATATTGAATAAAAAACATTTGCAAATTTGAGCGAGAACTAGTAATTTCCCAAGCACTTTCAAAAATTGAAAAGCAGCTTAGGAAGTATTTATTGGCATACCATTGTTTACACAGCAGAACACTACCAAGTGAATGTTACTTATATGCCAAGGTTACACAAAATGTAATATACAGTCACTTATTCGGAAAGGGAACTGTCCACATTGTTTTTAGAAATATTTTCCCTTAAAAAAGGGGCAGACAAATTTAGCTAATAAAAAGCTCCCAACCCATCCTAGCAGGGGACAACATATGTGGCAGAAATTGTTAGTTACATTCATCTCTCTCTATCAATACACCTACCAGAAAGACTTGTAGGGAACAACTTTATTTCACTGCTTTTTTCTTCATTTTAGGACATTTAAAAATCAATGTTAGAAGTGAACATAAAAGGCCTTGGAATTCTCATTCCTTCGCTCTCTTTGTTAAACTCTGAACCTTCATGTTTGGTTTCAGGCCGACTCTCTGCATCACCAGAGACAAAATTTTGATTGACGCCACTGATAAAGAAACCAAATTTTTCTATTCCATTGTTCCACTATTCCACTTAGAAAAGTCACCAGTTTCTCTCCTCGGAGCAGCTACAGTTTGACTCTAGAAACTTGAGACGCAATAGAAGTGAATGCAGCTCAAACAGCTGTGGTTAATATGTCTGCGTTAGTTTGACTAAAAATCATTTATATAATTTAAAAGTAGTGTTTTTAAAGGACTAACTAGTTCCAGAAGAGTTCCCTGCCGATTGTCCAACCCCCCAATATCTGTATATGCTAATCCCAGAGACGAGAACAGTTTATAGGCTGCTGCCTAGATCCCTCTTTCTCCTCCTGTGCATGTAAATAAACTGGAAAAGATGTGCAACAATGCCAAATAGTACCACTGTACCTCCTGTCAGTATCACAGATATGAGGACTTCAATAGCTCAGACATAGATGAGAGGTTTTTCGCAGGAGTGGGTGCGTGAGATTCTGTGGCCTGCGTTGGAGGAGGAGGTCGGACTAGATGATCATAATGGTCCCTTCTGACGTTAATATCTATGAATCTATGATAAGAGATGCCTGATTCTGCTCTCAGTGAAACCCCTGGAAATCTGGAGTCACACTAGAGACTTAACACTGGATTGCCAGAGACTAGTAACTGCCTGGAAGAGGCAAGGGAGGTAAACAGAGCTGAATGTCCTGAGGATTAAGGGTCTTTTGACTTTGTTATGTGTATAGACTCTGCTCTTTTCTTGCCGATTTGATTTGAACCACTGTTGGCTGGTTCAAGGGGCCACCTGAATCAGCTGTGTGTATCACAGCTGCTAAGTGCTTAGTGCGGTTTAGAAAAGTGCCACAGTGAGTTAAGTGACTAACTCTTATAGAAAGTCACTGATTTTAACTGCAGTTAGGTGCTGAATCTGTTTAGGTGCTTTTGAAAATTGCATTAAGCACCTATCTGCATCATTAGGCACCTCCACGCCTTGGAAAATCTGCTTCAAAGTGGTGTAGGGCCGTTTTCAAAATGACTTAAGCTCAGAAGGGCCCAAGTTCATTTTGGAAAATGGTACTTAGGTTCCCAAATCACTTAGCCACTCCTGACGTTTTACCCTGCATCTCATTTCAAGTGTATATTTCAGTACTGCCCAGAGGCCTCAGCCAGGTCCCACCCATTGTGTTAGTTCTTGTGCAAATGGAAGAGGAGGTGCACTTTCTATGTAGCTGCCCCATAACTTACACAGTCCGGACCTACGATATTCTCTGCTTGCTGTAGGGATTGTTAAGGGAATAACTGCTGAGGAATTCCCTGCTGCTAGCCTGAATCTGACAGACAATCACTGGAATTAGTGCAGGGAACAGTTTGTGGGCTGCTACCACTCGTCCTGTGCATGTAGATGAACTAGATGTTTGTTTAAACAGCCTGACTACCTGTCTCAGAGCATAGCAATACCTCCATTCTCAAAGGCCTCAGGGTAAGTTACTGACCATTTCAATCATCTGTAAAGTTGAAAAATCTGTCTTGAGAACAAACTTCTCATCCTTTATGATACTGCTCTGCTGCGTAAACATGTCACTGGCAAAGGAATTATGGAGTGTTGCTTTCAGTTCCAGCTTGATGTTTACTACACAAAAAAATTCTGGCTTTTTGTGCGAGTTTAGAGAAGCATAAATATATGAACATTGATTGTCTGTCAGATTCACAACACAATCACAGAATAAACACCAGCTCAGCTATTTGGTAGGCTTCACTACTCCATAGGCTATCTGCAGAATCAGAGGAAAGCCAAGAGAATCTTAAAACACATCCCTGACTAAATGCCAAATTCTCCTGTGTGGGTTTTTCCTCAGTAGTGGCAGCAAATTGAATATTGACTTGCAGAGTTTCCTGCTTATTATTCTGATGGGAGAAGAGGAGAGGACTTGGCACCCAAAACTAACTAGTGGGTCTTCCAAGATGCACAGAGATCCTGCAGGTTTCAGAGTAGCAGCCGTGTTAGTCTGTATTCGCAAAAAGAAAAGGAGTACTGGTGGCACCTTAGAGACTAACAAATTTATTAGAGCATAAGCTTTCGTGAGCTACAGCTCACTTCCTGCAGCCTCACTCCCTCTGCTCCTGAAGGGGAAAAATAAGTAAACTCACTGCCAGCGTTGCACAGTAGTTACTGCAGAAGCAATTCTATGAATTTTAAAGGAGCTGAAACAGCATTAATGTCATCTGAGGTTTCTCACTGGACATTTCAGGGTGTAGAAGGGAGCACTGGAGCCAGAACTACCAAAATGGAAATACTAGAAATACAAATCTGTAAGAATAGAGAGGTTGATGCTGCCCGAGGGATGGAACCAGGCAGAGAATTGCCTAGACTCTAAGGATAAAGGGGCTCTCTCATATACAAACTTCCAACTACACATGTTTTTCTGAGAGGCTTTTCTTTGCAAAGAGGGGGAGGGCAGGGCTCACTTTACCCTTAGGTTTTATGGTTTGATATGGATCTTCAGTGCCACTTCTTTGAAGTCCTTTAGACCAAATCATGTTTGCCAGGTGCAGTCTTTCTTACTAAAACTATCAAACATTCGCTACAACACCTCAGTTGCAACCAAGCTTACATCCTTTTTTCAAAATGTAGTATAAGAGAAATTGGCATAGAAAGTTAAAGCAAGATAAGGTTTAGAATTCAGCTCTTCTGATTTTGTATAAAACTCTTAGGAGTAATAAACATGACTTTATGGCTAAGGAGGGGTTATCTTCCTGACAGTTGCTTGTCCCTAGGGTAACAGAAAGTAGAAGCCTTCTGGAATTCTCTTGGTTAGCTTGAATATTTAATATAATTAAACAAAAATGTATGCATGTGAGGTACTTTTCCGCGTATGTATGAAAGATGATAAATAGCTCTTAAGCTTCAGTAAAGGCACAGGAAGGTTTATCATGACCTGGCATAAGAATAAGCTATAATAAGTTTATATTTTCTTATACTTTTCCATCACAAGGGCTTGGATGTCTCAACCCCTGACTCCAGGAGAGGGGTTCAGGGCTGTGGATCGCAAGCAGAGATAAGCCCTGCCCCCTTCACAGAGTTTGGAGCCTAGGACACAGCCCTCTCCTTGGCATCGCGCAGTGGCTAGTTTAGTCAGCTCCCTACCCAGTGTGTTGGCTTTTGTGGGCCCCATTTTTGGGTGCCTTTCTCTCCCCATGCATTGTATAGGGAGCCTAGGCATCTAACTCAAGGTTGGTGGATTCCAGTGATTTTTCAAGTCAACTAAAAGTTAGCTATTGAGTATTGCAATCCTTAAGTCCCTTTGTGGATCCAGGCCCCTGTCCCTAGCCAGAACTGCCAACACAGATCCACAAAAACCAAAGGACAGATTTTTTTAAAATGTCCTCTTTTGGCTCACACCAATATGAAGAATGTTTTGGAGCTAAATGCACGGCTTTTTAGGAGAAATCTTTTGATTTCAAAAGAAGTATCGAGAGAGAGAGATTAGCCATGAACTAGTGGATTTATATAGTACAGGGCTTTACTCCTGTGCACTTTTTCAATGTGATACTCAGTTTGGCAAGGGGTTAAAGGATATATGTGCTTAGAAGACAGTGAGACTGCAAATGTTTCCAAGCATACATAATAAATTTTGTCGGGGGGTGGGGAGGAGGGGGAAAAGAGGGAAGAAGTCAGCTTTCAACTTCAGGCTTGCTGGTTGAACCCAGATCACTCCCTAATGACCTGCAATTAAACAAGTGCAGGCTTGTAATGTCTTTCAGTAATCTAAACACTGCAGAACAAGGAAATTTTTCTAATCCACAAAAAGGAATGGTAATGGTGAGAAAAGCTACATGACCTATAATACTTATCAATTTGCCTCTTTTATGCCATGCTATTAATCTTGCTCTTAAATAGCCATCTAATGTCTAAGAGTTCATGGACTCAACTACAGGGCACCTCATCTGTGCTATCCACTAATAGAGAGATGGCAAAAGAATGTAAAATTCCCTTACTTCTAAAAGAATATCTTTAACTTTAACTATCTCCAGCCATAACTTAACTCTTCACAGCAGGCCCTTGGAGAAAAGCTGCCTCTGAGAGATGTGTCCAAGGCAATCATCTTCAGATTTAGAAACCCAAAGCAAAGCAGAAGAATTATGACTAAACAGCAAGTGCAAAGCCAACAGCTATAAGCAGATGCGTGCTGTATGAAACTACTCCCTCACATGAAATAGAGGTTATAGTTGCAAAACCACATGGAGAGATGTGGACACATGCCAGCACACTGGGGAAAGATAAATATGTTCTGGACTAGATATACTATGGGTTCATTGCAAGAGATGCTGTCAGGTCAAATTTGGCCCCCAATTAAGGTTTTATGATGAAGTTTTTTACAAAGCCCAAAGCTCTTTCATCTTTACTGTGATTGCTCTGGAGAGCACAGAAAAGGGTGTTTCTTTTCAGTTTAAAGCATTCTGGAGAAGTCGGGGAATCAGCTGTCACCAGCTACATGGTGGCTGCAGCAAGAGTCCTTTTTTTGCCCATATATAGCGCATATCGGCAGCCTGAGCTGGGGGGGTAATTCCAGCTGGAGGAGACATACTTTCACTAGCTTGGACTGAACATACAGTGCAGCTTTAGCAGCGTGAGCAGTGAGAGGGATTAATAATCTCATCTGAGGTGATAGGCACGGTGTCTCAGCAGTTAGCCCCTCCAGCTGCTATGCTGGAACTACACATTTTTAGCATGCCCTCTCTATCGGTGCTAGGGCGAGTCCGTCTCCTCCAGCTGGAATTACTCTCCCAGCTTGAAGTATAAACATACCCATGCTCCCTGTTGCACAATGAACACACACTAGCTAAAGTCTATGGTCCTAAACATAGCATCTCTAGGTACGGTGCTTCACCACTGTTTGATCAACATATACCTTACGACGTAAAGGCTTGCTTTAGCTGTATTTTCTCAATAGAACAAAAATGTTAGTAACAGAAAATCTGCTGAGGCTACATGGAAACAGGGCAGTGGCTCGTGCTCATCCTGTGACTCAACTGCCTGGTGGTCTGGGCACCCACCTGGAAGGTGGGAAAACCAGGGTCCAGTGCCCTTGCTCCAATGATTCTTTAATAATTTCTCCACAGTGGAATACTTCAGCAGGAGAGATTGAGACCTACTGGATCTAGCCCAACAGGTGAGATAGTCAGGGAAATGTCTAGCTTCACCTGTACGGGGGCTTAGGCATGCAGGCAGCTTTAGAGTGAGGCAGAAGTGCTGATGCCCAGAGGCAGAAATGTAGATGCCTTGGGGATTTTTACAGCAGAATATAGATGTCATGTGAGTTTTGATGCCTACAATGGTAGATGGCAGTCAAACCAGGATTTTATAGTTTGCAATGGCACCTAAATCTGGTGCTTACATCCACAACAGTTAAATTGTGTTGTGGATCCGGGGCAGGCTTTCTAGTTCAACATTTCAGCTAAAAAAAGTACCATTCTGTAATAATTCTGATTAGAGGAATAACAATGTTTTCTAAATGATCAATAAACAAAAATCTACATTTGCCAGGGGGCCCGAATTGCTACTTCTAAAGCATGAAGTATCAATCTGGTTAATAAGACTACTTTAGGATCACTCTTATTTCTAATTTAAAAACTACTCTGCTATTCTCCCATTGACGTAATATAATATAGGAATCACCCACATGAAGTGTGTCTCAGTCTTTTTCCTTGTGTTAAACTGTGGAATAGTCTGTCAAAGAAAGCAACAGCAGCCATCATCTGAGTCATTTAAAACTTGACTGCAGCAAGCCCTAGGGAAAGCTGCACACTATAATCACAGAGTGGTGAAGGGAAGGGGCAGGGATGAGCTATAAGTAGGTATTTTCCATGTCCAACTTGTGTTTCCTGAAGATGTAACTTTGGTGAAACCTCACTAGAGCTCTAACACAAGCCAAAATTGAGTGGCTAGTGCCTGACTGCAGTATATTCTGAATTGAGAAACATGGAGAGAATGAATCATTTGCACAGTGACTCAGGTCCAGGCAGCAGCCAGTTCCTTTACCTCAATCTAATTTAGTGAATCCCAGATAATTTGGTAATAATAATAAATTAGCACTTATGTTAACTAATCCACACAACAGCCTTGTGAGGGATAGGTTTTACAGATGGGGACCCTGCCCAGGGAGAGATTAAATGACTTGCCCAGAATACCATTCAAGTGAGTCACTGCCAGAACTGTGATTAGAATTTAGGACTTTAGTTTTTGTTCATACCACTAGATCATCTGTTTTCTCAAGAGTGTGTTTATCCCCCCCAAAAAACCACCTTTTCTTACAGTAGGCTTCTATTATAAATTCACAATGCATAAATGACAGGATCTTACTGGAGTTAAACAGTCGATCTTTTCCATATGAGTGCATAATTTTGGCTGGGAAAAGTATTATCTGAATATAATGATTTCCTTTCCAAGCCAAAACTAAGTAGGGATAGCACATTCAACTGCTATGAGAAATGACACATATTTCAGTTTGAAAAGCTGCTCCTTCTGACAGTGGTTTTACTGAAGACAGTGGTTTTGCTGAAGAGTTGCAATCTTCTTAAATAGAATATAAATAATAGCTAAAAACTGGATTGGAGTAAACAGATGATTAATTCAACAAAAAGGCTAATTTTCACACTGATTACCCACCCTTGCTCACAATCATCACTTAATTACATTAGGAGGCTGTTAGATAAGGAACAAATCAAATAATTCAATTGATAAACTAAGTGACAATACAAATTTAGCTCACTTCAATCCACATGTAATTATTCTAGCAAAGCGCTCTTAGCTCTGTTACACAAAAATATTCCTCTTCCAGTTTAAACACAGCTTCAAAAACCTGATTAAAAGACCTGTAAGTAAACAATGTGGGTGATATTTAAACCTCAATTCCTACGACTCATCACTTTCCAAATACATATTTGGAAACTGTTCCAGGTTGACAAATATCCCATGGCTCTCTGCTACTCACCAAAATATTTCATTTCTATTCTCTCTCTCGCTGCAGACAAATCCTCCCTATTGCTCATCGTCACCTACATTCTCCTCCTCCGCACTCCCAGGAGCTGGTCAATACAAGCGGGTCTATAGTTTTATTTTTCTTACTGTGTATTTCATACATTGATTCTACTCATCAGACATTCAGTGCCTTTCCAAGCAGAGGCTGTCATCCACCACACCTTCCTCAGGCAAACTGCCCTGATAGGACCTCAAACAACCAATAGTATTTTATAGCAATATTTTACTTCATAATACTAACAGATAACTTTACCATAGCCCTGACCACATAAGACCTGGTCTTCTTCTCTCAGATAGCAGAGGGAACAAGCTCAAGCTCACAACAACAAACTGATTTACTGTGTGTGTTTAGAAACCAAATTTCATGGTTTAAGATTTTTTTTCACTGAACATCAAAATAAAATGCACCTTTTCAACTCTACATCCAAGTTCATACATTGATGTGTCCTTCACTGCATCACAGAAATACTCAAGTCATGTAAACAACTGCACTTAAACTGTCACTTCAAATATATTAATTTCTAAATCCTCAAAAAAAATGTACAGAACAGCACAACTCCATTGCTGTTAGTTCACTCACCCATGCCTATATTTTGACCCAGCTTTCATTTTTATACTCTCCAGAAAGGCAAAAGTATTATTCTCTAGGCAATGAATGTGATTTTCATTTACCCAAATTCATTTACTGCAGTGATGTTTCCCGGGAGTACCCAAGGTTGTGAGGCACCTTGCCATCACTTGCCCTTAGTGATGAGGGACCCTTGTCTGAGCCTGCTATGGGTCAGTTCTCCAACACCACCAGGCTCTGGCAACACAAGCACTGCCTTCCAGGCCTCCACAGACCCTGGTCTGTCTTTCCTGGTTAATGATAGGTACACTCCAAGCATCCCCTGATGTGCCCAGCACATGATCCACTCAACACTCACAGAATCCCCATCTCCTCTGCTCCCAAAATAACAAATCATCCCAGCTTACCAGTTACACTTTAGATCATAGCTGCACTTAGTACACGGCACTTAGATATGTTTACAGTAAAACATATTTGTTTATTTAACAGAGATTTGAGATGATGCAAGTAGAATTAATGGAAAGAAATGGTTACAGATAAAATAACACGCTTCCTAGAGCCTAAACTTAATTAACAAGACATTCCCCTTTCATAAAGTTTAGATCACCCAATGTCTCTCATCCAGCATTAAACAGCCAGACAGACTGTGATCCTCTGTTCATAAGACAAGCCAGCTGGCAATTTGTTCCCTGAGTGAAGGATAACTGGATATACCTCTGCACCCCCAGCTATAGTTCCAACAATATACTGTTTTCACTTGTAAAAGGGCAAGATCTGCCGCTTGTTTTTTCCTGTCTAGAATCTCCCCTGGAGACTTTGCAATCACTTGATTAGCATTTTGCTCAGACTGTAAATAGGCAATTATTGTGAAATATATAATACTCAGTCTACATGTAGCCAGACAGGTAGATAAGCATCTCCTACCTGAAAGAAAAAGAGAGACAAGGTGGGTGAAATATCTTTTTTTGGACCACCTTCTATTGATGAGAGAGGCAAGCTTTTGAGCTTACACAGAACGCTTCTTCAGGGCTGGGTTTTGCTTCCTTTTTCTTCATATTGTAGAGTTTCCATTTCCGATGACAAAATTTGATACCTTCCTTTGTTGTATGCAGTGTTGCTGTAGCCATGTTGGTCCCAGGATATTAGAGGAACAAGCTGGGTGAGATAATATCTTTTAATGGATACTCTGTGTAAGCTTGAGTCTTTCACCAACAGACGCTGGTCCAATAAAAGATATTATCTCAGCCACCTTTTCTCTCCAGCATCCTGGGCCTAACACAGTTACAACCAGGGGTGAAAGTAAGGCAGTACAGGCCAGTAGAGCGTACTGGTAAAAAGTGGTCGCTGATACCAGCCCATACAGCTGACTTTAAAGCGCTTTAATGTCGTTGCCCCTTTTCCCCCCACCCCCGGGCCACCGACTGGGGATGGGGGAGAGGGGCAAAAGGAGCAGCTGCCCCGGGGCTGGCAATTTAAATCGCCACTGGAGCCCCAGGCAGTGCAGGCCAGGCAGCGTGGATGGGCTGGCTGGAGGACACTGACCTCCAGCCCTGCCCCTTCCGTCTGAGGCTCTGCCCCTTCGGAGTGGGATGGGGGTGGACAGAACGGGATCCTGTACCAGTAAGAGTTCAATTTTACTTTCACCCGTGGCTACAACCACACTGCATGAAATACACTTGTTTATCACCTTCTGGTAACCAGCCCCAACTCACAGACCTTAAGAACATAGTTTTCTGTATCGATACATAACTCTGTACATATTATCTGAGCATACATTTTTCCATGATTATGAGGACCAGTGTGAGAGAGGCTTTCAGCAGAGTCCTTACTTGGGCAAACTATTATGTACATACCAGAGCCATGGGATCCCTGTAATCCTTATGCACTTCTCTGCCAGTTGAAACCAAGAGGTCCCTGGGTCACACTTCCTTAAGACATAGCACAGTAATACTGTATGTCATTACTAAAAGAAATGTATTACAGTAGGATTAAGGGTCTATGTTAAAAGGGTCTATGTTACCTTAAAGGGTCTATGTTACCCTAAAGCTAGTAATTTCAAGGTTATGGCTGAAAAAACATTCTAATCATGTTCCACGTCTAGGCGCCATATTCAGCAAAAATACTTTTTTTTATATCATGTAGTTTCCTATATCTAGGGTGGTGATTGAGAGATTTTACCTAATTGGCTACATCAGAGAAATTCCAAATTTCACTACAAAACATAATAAAGATGGTCTTTTCAGAGATTTCCCCCCTCGCCTCCATGGCATTGTGGAGTTCCATATTTATTGTGTCTCAAGGGTAAGACCCAATAAAAACTTATTTCTGTCTTTTGAACTAAGCCGATGTGACTCTGGACACACACACACACACACACACACACACACACACACACACACACACGTTCCAGGCTGCTCTGGTGCTCCCCCTTGCAGGCGGACGTTGTCTTGCAGGTGAGTTCTTACTTGATTTTTCTTCACCGCAGTAAGTCCAAACAGACTGTTAGATGCTAAAGAGCATCTCCTTGTGGTGAGTCTCATTTATTAACAGAAAAGCCAATGCACAACAAACAAAAGCTTTCACACCAACATCTCAGCTGGATGATTTGGTCATTCTTAGCCCATCTGTCCCCCCACCCGAGTCTAGTGCTCACGTCTACTCACGCTCTTCCCCAGGGGTTTTCTCAGTTCTAGTTTATGACACTGGTGTTGGTCCTCTTGCCTCTACTGGAGTAAGATCCTTCTCTGGAGTCAGGGAGGTCCATCCACTGTATCTCTTCTTCAGGAACAGCAGGTGATCCTGGCCAGGCCAGGCTTCCAGCCATGTCAGGGATACCCCTGGCTGAGACCAGGCCCTTTTGGATGCTGGCTGACTGTAGCCCTCTGTCTAGGAGGCTCCCTTGTCTAGGAGCACCTCTTACAGGCTCTCCATTGTGGTGGACCCCCAAGAGTTCACCCTCTTTGCTCAGGCCTCTCCTTCAGCCTCCTCCCCAGAGAAGCTTCTCATCTCCTTTTGGAGTTTCCCCTCTGACTGAGCTTGCGTAACCTTATTAAATTCAGAGGCTCATTTACTGATAAGCTACCTGGGGAAGTCAGGGTATGTCTATATTGCAGTGTAAGCCTAAGGTTCGTAGAACTGGAGTTAGCAGACCCAGGGTTTGTTAACCTTGGTCTTGAGAGTCTACACTCATTTGTACCCCAAGTTTGGAATTTTTGACCCCTAGGTCACAAGCTGGGTCTCCAGTATCTACTGTACATTATGCAGGCCTGAATCCAACTACAAATATCCCAGACTTCCTATTACCTTCTAGCTCTGTTTGTGGTGCAGTATGGGAAAACTTGACCGTCCACCAAATTTGACTGAACAAAGGACAAAGAAAGTCAGCCTGTGGGATATTTTTGGTGACCTCCCAGAGTAGCAGCCTAGTAGGGCTGGGTCTACAGTGCAATGCAATAGGGTTTGAAGCATGAGTCCCAGCTTGATTCAGGTACGGATCCTTCACCTCCATGGGGTCCTAGGACCCTAGGTCCAAGCCTTAGGTTAGCACAATGTGTATGTAGACAGACGGGAGCTCAGGCTTGAGCCTGTATTCAAAAACTTGGCTTTACATAGCAGTTTAGACATACCCTCAATTACCGTCAGGTGGTGCCTTCACAAGACAGACATAGGCAGACTGGATCCTAACTCCCCATAAGGGGTAAGTACCCCATAATAGAGCTGTTCTATTGAGCAAGTAGGGAATCACTTTTATACAATCACTTTTCAGAGTAGCACTTTGTTTTAACTGTAAGACTTAATTCAGAGCCTAATTTACCTGTATTTTCACTCTTCTAGGGCCAGTCTCACTCTTCATAAAGGTCTATGCTCTCTAGAACTTAGTTTGCAATAACTACAATAAAATCTGCATAAATTGAGTTTTCTCCTGGAAAAAATACTTTTAAGCCTGCTTGAAGTGCTCAGCTTCCAGTCAGGGCATTGCAGTGCAGATGAAGTAATGCAAGTGTAACTTGTACTCAGAAACTAAAAGACTGTTGAATGAAATGGGGCAAAATGTGCAGCATTATATTAGAACCACAAAGCAATCTGCTCCGTCAGCTAAATCGTAGGAATCCATCACATTGCAATGAGGCTTTCACAGGCAGTTTAGGTAACTTTATTTGATACAAAACTCAAAACAATAATGGTAGTGTAAAGCACAGAGAAAACAATTTACCCCACTTCTGACAATTATTCTTCTTGTATTATGGTATCCCCATTAGCCAGCCGTAGGCAATGGCAAAGCTCAGTATTTCAGCTAAGAATATGGATTGAACAAACTGGCTAGTCCTAAATCTATTAGGCAGCTGAAGTCAAGAAGCCCTTATCAAACATGCATAGAGTTCTAAAAGATGAGATCATTAAATTCAATAATGCTCCCAAAAAGAATTTGAATTTTTATTGAGATTCTTAGCCAGCTATTGAGAATCACTTTGAGAATAATATGCTGTCATCTCAAGCAGCAGATATTGAGCATTTCTAATGTATTATCATTCACATAAATAACATGGAAACAATTCTTTACCATTTAGAATGGACAATGGAAAATAATTGTTTTTGGGTGCCAGACAAAATACAAAGATACATTATTCCAGCTACTAACTCTGTATCAACGATGCACCTATCATTGCTTGCTGAAAATACCTTCTGCTGTTTTTCTAAATAAAGCCTTAATTTAATGGGCTTTGAAACCTTGCTGTGAAACTGAACAATCTCAATAGCCTCTGATAAACCTATTCTCAAATGATTCTTCTGAGAGAAGGTTTCTGCTGGCATCCTATATAAGAGATACTGACTGATGGATTTCTTCCATGCTCAGATACTGCAGGAGTTAACAAACCACATTTTGTCCCCCTTGAATTCTCATCATGTCTCACGTTTGCCTCAATCTGCTCAGGCACTTTACTTGATTTTCAATTCCAACTGTATTCAATGGTTTTAAAATAATACATATTTTATAATGTGGCAAATGCTGGTGATGGTTCCTACACTGTAAACAATTATAAATGAATTTGAGCAGCTTCCTCTGAACCATGGGGCAGGGAATGAATGGATACATTGGAAAAAATTGTAAATAGGAAAGGAAGATCTAAGGAAAAAGCCTGGATTCTGCAGGTGTGCCATGACAATCAAGCCGTGAGCTCTGCACAGCATGAACAGCATTCTGAGACATATAAACCATTCTTGATTCTGTCAGTGTGGAATCCTGACCAAGCATTAATACACAAAACAGTGGAGCGCATTAATGTTATGAAAAGCACAGGGCAGCAAAAGCTTAGGCTCCAACTGCATCTTGAAACTCCGTTAATAGCCAGATTTTTTTCAAGCTATTTAGTTGCCTAAAGATGAAAATAGACAGCTAGTGGGATTTTCAAAAGCACCTAGGTGCCTAACTCGCACTGAAAATCCCCATGGCACCTCGCTACATTTTGTACATGCCTAAATACCTTTAAAAATCTGGCCCACAGTGCTGTGATCCTGTTAAATCACTAAAGCTAAACATTGTCAGCCCAAGTCAGTACTTGGACAATCTCTAAGGAACCTCTGGTGATGTTGGTGTTAGGAGGCCCTGTGCTGCTAGAGGTGTTATTTTTAGAACTATTTTTGGTCTTTACAGTACAGCTCTCATGGCATTTTCATAACAGTTTTGGTGTCTTCCTTGCCCCCCGGAATTTCATAAGTTAAGTGGATTTTAAATTCCAAAAACTATACTTTGCCTACTTGTAATTGCTGCTACAGTTTCTATTACATATACTATTCTTCATTTTTGGTCCTAACCTGTTGTGTAGCACTGAGGTGAAATGTTGGACTACTGATGCATTTAACCCAAGAAATGGCAGCATATCAGTGACAGAAGACAATACCTCTATATTCCCCCTTAACTTACATGCAGGAAAGTTCTAGGGCTTAATGTTTGTAAAGGGCTTTCTTCAAAGAAAGGTGCTACAGAAATACAAGCTACATGAGACTATCTAGCAGGAAGTATTTATCTAGAACTGAAAGCAAGAGAGAGAAACCATAAAAGCATCACGTTACTATACTGTGGGCCGATCTACCATTGAAGAAAGATTAATATCCCCACTGCTAGCACTGTAGAAGTGCTGCTGCCATAAATATAAATTACACTTAGCCATTGATATATCAGCAATCAAAGACTTAACCAAAGGTCTTCATAAAATTATCCCAGTTTCAACAACTTTCGGTGTGTGCTGATGACAGATAAATACTAATGTACTCTCTGTTGCCTTCCTTCCATGGCTTTTAGGCTCTGAATTAGTCCTCAGTTCCAGCAACGCTATTGCATTAGGAAACTGGTTACAGAAAACATTTTACATTTTGTTTTAGTTCTTCGTGAGCCTTAAAAGGGGATGAGATGACCGAGTGGTAAAAAAGCCCATACACTATCTACACTACAGTTTTCTCCCTTGGTAGCACTGGGGCTGAAAAGCTAATCTTTTTTTCCTACTGTAGGCAACATTTGTCAGTGCAATTCAGTCTCTAGCCACTTGTGCTGCTTGCTTTGCCAATTAATAGGCAACAGCAACAGTCATAGAGTGTGTGGTTCTGGTTATATTAATTCAAGAGTAGTTTGTCCTTGAGACATGTTTCCCTTAAACTGTGTTCTGACCATGTCTTTGGGCATTCCTTTTTGCAGGCTGTTCTGCATTTCTTCAAGGGAGATCCAGCCATTCTTGTAGCTGGGTGTAATTCATTTCAGTCATTAGGGTTCTCATCATTCACATCTGCAAAGTCTCTTCTGCTTCATGCGCAAGTGTCCTGCAGTCCTCTGCCTATTGGTTTTTAGACTTTAGTGTTTCTCTGATCTTATTCCACCCCTACAACCCAGCCCGTATTCTACTTGTTTTACTTAGAGTGACCCATCCAGACATTAGTTGTTTATATTTCCTGTATTTTAATTTGTCTTCATCTCCTTGCTAATGGCTTGCTAATATGTAACAAAGCTTATGCATAATTAAAATCCAAGGATAAAGGAATAATTACAAAGTGAAAACAGGGTGATATAGTGGCTAGGGCAGGGTCAGCAACCTTTCAGAAGTGATGTGCCAAGTCTTCATTTATTCACTCCAATTTAAGGTTTCCCGTGCCAGTAATACATTTTAATGTTTTTAGAAGATCTCTTTCTATACATCTATAATATACAACTAAACTATTGTTCTATGTAAAGTAAATAAGGTTTTTAAAATGTTTAAGATTAAATTAAAATGCAGAGTCCCCCAGATCAGTGGCCAGGACCCGGGCAGTGTGAGTTTCACTGAAAATCAGCTCGTGTGCCGCCTTTGGCACACGTGCCATAGGTTGCTTACCCCTGGGCTAGGGTATTAGACTTGGAATCAGAACATTGAGGTTTTATTCCTAATTTTGCCACTGATTTATTATGTGACCTGGGACAAGTCACTTCATCCTCTTTGCCTCTATTTCTCCTCTCCTACTTTGTCTCATGTATTTAGACTGTAAGCTCTGCACAGCAAGGATTGTCTCCTATGATATGTGTGTACAGCACCTAGAACAATGGGTACCCAGTCTTGGTTGAGCCTCTAGGAACTAGTAGAATACAAATAATAATAAATCAAACATATTTGGTACTGTTGTTGCTCTGAGACCCTCTATCAGAGTGTGTGCAGATTTGCTTGCTTATTAGCCACATCTTAATTAGAGGGACCAATAGAGACATGCTAATACTGTTTGTTATTCTGTCTCTCATGAGACACGTTATGGACACTGAAGAGTGGTTGATGAATTAGAATAAAAAAAGATGTAGATATGAAACCCAGAAATCTAAAGTCAAGTGCACTCTGACTCCATCTCAAAAATCTCTTCACATAAAAAGTTCTCTCTGTGTGAACAGTGACAGTTTCCCCCCCTCTAATCAGCAGAAATGTATCAGTAACCAGGACATGGGTGATTGTGCCCAGTGGTCAGAGCAGGTGTCAGTGGCCCAGCAGTTGGAGACAAAGGTCACAGCCAACGTCAGGAATCTGAGCTGTGGGTCAGAACTGCGTTACCAGGACCAAGACCAGGAACCAGCAGGAGCTATCACAGCCACTTTGAGCAGCCACTGAATTGCTGCTGGGCTTAAGAGCCCGTCTGCTGACTCTTTCAATAAGTCAGGTGCCATAGCCAAATAGTTAGCCTACTACAGACCAGCTGCACTCATTAGGTTATCCAGAGATTTTTTTCTGCTGCAGGCCCTGATTCCTGACAATATGTCCCAGGCTACGTAGCTAACTTATTCACCCAGTTGCCCTTCATCCCTCCTAGTGATTGCCTCACAATGCTCCTCCAGGTCCCTCTGCTCCCTAGCTCCTTCTGTACCATCAGATTCTGTAGGTCCCCCTGGCTGCCCTCAGCTTCTGTGCCCCCTAGCTCCCTTGTCCACAGGAATGTCTACACTTCAGTGGCACAGCTGCAGGACTACAGCTACACCACTGTAGTGTAGACACTTCCTACAGTGACAGAAAAGGTTTTTCCATTGCTGAAGTAAATCCTTCCCCTGGAGAGGCAGCACACAGGTCAACTGAAGAATTCTTCCATCTACTTAGTTGCATCTGCAGAGGGGGTCAGGTTGAGGTAAATGTGTCACAGACAATGTGACATTTTTCACAGCACAATATAGCTAAGTTGACCTAAGTTTTAGGTAAAAAGAAAAGGAGGACTTGTGGCACCTTAGAGACTAACAAATTTATTTGAGCATAAGCTTTCGTGAGCTACAGCTCACTTCATCGGACGCATTCTTTTCTTTTTGCGAATACAGACTAACACGGCTGCTACTCTGAAACCTAAATTTTAGGTATGGACCAGGCCCATGTTCAGTTTCCCTGCTTCCCACAGATTTTAATGATTCTTGAAAAAAGAAAAGAAGTACTTGTGGCACCTTAGAGACTAACAAATTTATTTGAGCATAAGCTTTCGTGAGCTACAGCTCACTTCTACTCTGAAACCTGTAATGATTCTTGCTGTAGCTCACAAAAGCTTATGCTCTAATAAATTTGTTAGTCTCTAAGGTGCCACAAGTCCTCCTTTTTTTTTTGCGGATACAGACTAACACGGCTGCTATCTGAAACCTTTCACTAGAATTGTTATTGATCATGTCCTCTTTAACAATTGTTCGCGGTCAATAGTCATGATATACAAATCCAGAGTCGGGTGAAAGATCCATTACTAGGTGACTCCCAGGTAGATGGCCTGGAAGTGGGAACTATAGGGAGTCCAAAGGCTTCTCTAGGAGACTGTGCTCAGGGCATTGGATGAGAGAGGCGATGGACAGGCCTCTGGGAACATAGCCTATATTGGACAGAGGAACCACTTTAATTTGGTATTTTGTCTATGTTTCTGTTCAACCAATAAATTGTGCAGTGAGGCAAGGCATGGCACCGATCTTCCCTGGGCCACAGAGCTAGGTCACTGGTTTGCAGAAAGTCTCCTGGATGCTAAATTTCAGTCTCCTTACACACAGTCCTTTAAATCTTACCTAGGGTCTATATTATGGATATGGCATTTCTACATAACTGTGTACCTACATGATGGAGTCTGATCACCTGCAAGATGTGCCACTTCCTTTATTTTGTGTATTTTAGAGAAGTATAAGATTGTCGGTACCAGGGAAAATCATGGTCAAAGTAATTGTCACCAGATTAAGACTTATATTAGAGAAAGTAGCAGGCGAGGAAGAGTGCAGTAACAGACCAGGCCAATGTCGCATTGATTCATGCTCCAACAGTTGAAAAAAAGTGAGAATAGGGATTAAAGATTTTTGCTGTTTTCAATCGACTTTACGAAGGCATTTGATTTGGTTTGGAGAGAAGCATTAAGGAAAGTAGCAAAATCATATGGAGTTCCCGATAAATAATAGCAATTATGAAAGCTATGTACAAACACTCCAGCAGTGCCATAAGGATTGATGGAAAATTGAGCAACTGGGTCAAGTCAAAGTTGGTGTCAGATAAGGGGGCATGAAATCACCATTGCTTTTCATCATGTTCTTAAACTGGACATAGATAATGTTACAGTTGGAGGGCACGACTCCTTAGCTTATGCAGATGACCTTGTTCAATTGGCAAACACATTTGAATTAATGATGGCTGTGGGCATCTTACCACCATCACAGCATATGGTCCTACCAACATGAAAGATAATGATGAAGCAAATAATTTTACAAGCAAAATCAATCAGTCCTTAATGAAATTCTGAGAAGAGATGTCACTATGATCCTATGCAACTTTCATGAATAAGTAGTAAAGTTTGCTACCTTGAAAAATGTATGCAGTCAACTTGGACTTGCAATAAATGCCAACAAGATAAAATGGTTGCATCTTGGAAAAGTGACAATAGTTAAAAGTGTTGAAATGCAACAGCAGTGAAGTCATAGAATAAGCAGGAACTTATATCTACCTAGGAAGCGTGATCAGTGCTGACAGTTCCATCAAGGATGAGGTTAAAAGGAGACATGCCTTAGTCCCAAGTGCTGCACAGAAACCAAGTGCTGCACAGAAATTGATGAAAGTATGGACTGATCAAAACATTGTGTTACCAAAGTGAAAATTTATCAAATCAGTGTGCTTGCAGTATTACTCTGTGGTCTGAAAACAGCTGCATTAAATGAAACAGATATCAGAGTGCTGAAGGCAGTAGAGATGAGAGTTCTTCAAAAGATGGCAGGTATAAAGTGAAATTATTTTAAAGACAAATTAAGAAGTTAGGAGAGTAGGATGTAAAATCAGGGCATGGTATTGGCTACAGCTGAAGAGATTACAATGATGGGGACACTGCAGAAGATAAACAGATGATAGGATGTCAAGGAAAACAACGCAAAAGCACAAAAGATCAATCCGACCTAGAGGCTGATTACAAACTAGATGGTGGGTCATTGTACACAGGGACTTGACCCAGCCTAGGCTTACTAAAGGAATAAGACAAGGGCAGGAATGAATGGTGATGCTGCACTGCTCCCTGTATCTGCAAAGATGCTCCAGGATGAAAAAAAGAACAATGGGATAAACCAAAATTAAAAGCTAAAGTGTTGCCAGTGGTAAGTTTTCAAATATGAGAAAAATATTAAAATATGTTAATTTCTATAGAACTTCCAAGGATCTTTAATTACTATTACTATTATTTGTATTGCAGTGATGCCAAAAGGTGCAGAGGCCATTCATAGCACTGCTAGAAGAGGGTAGGGAAGGAATTCTTCCTAGCTCACTTTTTCAGTAATCATGCCCTGCTCTTTAAGTCCCTTCATGGGCATCCTGTTATCCACTGCATCACATATAGGCTTTTCCTAATCCTCTTCTCTATGGTCCTTCATGATTCAGCACTCTCCTCCCTAGAAAATCCATTGTTTTATTAGATTTTTTTTTTTTACTGCTGACTTTGGTCCACTAAAAAATAAAACCTTTACAAACATTTAGTCCACTTATCCCACAAGGAAAGCATCTCCATGCGTTCTTGCATGGCATAAACTCCCCCAAAACACCAGAAAGCCACTATTTTATCATTCTTCAAATCTCTGTTGAAGACTTGGTTCTGTTGTGAGGCCTACAGAACTCTACCTGTTGATAAAAGGCAGGTACCTAGTGTGTTACATTGTGTGCAACATTAGGTCACATGAAAATGTGCTTGTAATACTGCTACCTCATCTTTCCTTTCCCCCTCTCTGACCCATTTGTTTGTATCTTGAATCTTGTCAGTTGCTAAGATTGTAAGAGCTTTTGGGCGGGGATCATCTTTTTCAGTACATTTGTAAAGTGACAGCCCAGCTCCTGACTGAGGCCTCAAGGCACTACTGTAAAACAAACAATTAATAATAGTCAGAACTGGAACTCCTTATGCAAAGTGTGGAAAACCCATCATAGAAGACATGGTCCCTGAAGTGCTTAGTCTTATTTAAGAGAAAATGCAACAAATGAATATGGAAAAGCATTTAAGTCTCAAAACACAAGATCCCTTTGTTTGAACATAAGCAGTATTTTTTATGAAGAGAGTAACCACCTTGTGCTGTTACACATAGTCATGCAAGTTCTTCTCCTTAGCAGACAAGCAATGCACTTTTTTTTAATTTTTTAAATTAATGTTATATCATTGCGTTGGTGTTGCAGGTTCTTTGAGAACAAGCATTGGTGTTTGTGCTGGGTATGAAAGGGGTGGGATGGTTTGTATGCCATTTGTTATCACCTCTGTTCAGGGACCGATGGTTATAGTGTAAATAATTTACACTAAATAAATACCCACACTCTACATCACTGATTTCTCCTCTAATGGTAAGCCAATCTGCAAGATCCTGAAATCTGCCATTACATGTCAAAGAAGGTGGCAATACAATAGGGAAATTGAGACAGAGAGAGCCTAAGGTTAAAATTTTCAAAATTGGCCACTGATTTTGATTCTCTTTACTTTTGGCTACTGAATTTGGGACACTTTGGTCCTGATTTTCAGAATTGCTGAGTACCCACCACTCCCATTGACACCAATAAATTAGGGGCAGAGCTGAAAATACCATCTAGAACTTCTGATTCCCAGTTCTGTTCTCTAGCCATTTTACATTACTCCTCCCTTAGAAACAATGCATAAATCAAATCAAATTTTAACTCTTTAAAGCTAACGTAGATTCACTTGTTTAAAGTACTTTTTAAAAAAACTACTATAGGGATTTCAAAATTATTTTAGTTGATAGTTGCTTGCATATTTCTCCAGTCAAGGAAAACCATACGTTGGCTGCATGTACTGAAAGGGATAGGTGCTGTTACTCTATTCCCTGCTGCGTTTCTATGAATCATAATGCACAATGTAATTTGAATGAAGTTTTTATTCTGCTGCAGAAATGCATAGGTGACTGGGTGGCCTTAAAGTAATGAAATGTAGTGAGACTGTGAAATACCTTACTCTGCTGCTTGCCAACGTAATACATTTTAGATTGTTTTCCATTATATTACCTCAGACTACTAGACATTTGAGTTAATGTAGGTTTATCCTATTTCATAATTAAAAGGAGTTTATTTTGAGATATTTTCTTTCCAGCACTCAAAGGTTATTTTATTTTCCTGGTTTTGTTTTTGCTTCTCATGTGCATTTCTTTCACTGACTTACCATTTGAACACCCCTTGCTTTTCATGGGTCTTTAGTTCCATTAAGTGTCTAGCGCTAATTAGGCTCTGTTGTCTAAACTGCACCAAACGCTTCACTCAAATCAAAGAGCATTTAATTAGTTAGGCTGTAATCTGCAGTCTATCTTGCAATGTTAAACTCAAATAAACAGTTGAAATGCTTGGTTCAGCCTCATGTGAATATAAAAAAGTCTGTTTAATAGAGGACAATATTTCCATTTCATTGCTGCTGTAGTATAATGTGATTAAGTGACAAAGCCTCTCCACCTACTGCTGTTAGGGGCTCAGTGTGGTAGTAGGGTGTTGGGAGGCCAAATTAGTGCTTAAGCTTAGCTCCTGCAAGGCATGCTACATGGGCAGACAGCTCCACAGGGCTGAGCTCCTTAACGAATCAGGGCCTTAGACTGGCAGCTGCAGAATACTCTAAACACCCAGCAGTTCCCATTGCGATGTTTATGGCCACCATTTCAAAAAAATCAGAGCCTAACCTTTTTTGAAAATCTGGCCACTTATTCTGGTCCTTAAATGGGAGTTGATCAATTCTGAAAATCCGATTCTAATTGTGGGTGCTAAGCATCTTTGGAAATTGTGCCTCAATTGTGCCTCAGTTTCCTCATTTATAATATTGAGATATCTGCCATGTTGCCTTCTTTAACATTTCTTCATGAATCTCATAGGGTTACCAACTTTCTAAGTGCAGAAAACCAAACACCTTTGCCCCTCCTATCCTGTGCATATGAACTATATTCTTTGTTCCCAGATATATACATTTAACCATATTAAAAAGCATACCGTTTGCTTGCACCCAGTTTACCAAACATTATAGATTGCTCTGAATAAGTCCTCTTCATTATTTACCATTCCCTCAATTTGTGTGTCATCTGCAAATATTATCAGGGAGGATTTTATGCTTTCCTTCTGGTCATAAAGATGTAGATATTTAATAGCAAATGGCCAAGAACTGATCCCTGAGGGACTCCACTGAAAACAGACCCACTCAACGACAGTTCCCTATTTACAGTTACATTTTGAGACATATCAGTTAGCCAGTTTTTAATCTATTTAATATATGCCAGGTTAATTTTGTATTATTCTAGTTTTTTAACCAAAACATTGTGCAGTATGAAGTCAAACACCTTACAGAAGTCTAAGTATATTACATCAACACCATTACCTTTATCAACCAAACTTCTCATCTCGTTAAAAAAAGATATCAAGTTAGTTTGACAGGATCTATTTTCCATAAACCCATGTTGATTTGCATTAATTACATTACCCTCCTTAGTCTTTACAGCCAAAATTCTGCATTCAAATGAAATGTAAAACTTTTAAATATCTGTTAATCAACAAAACCCACAGAAGGATCTTCCTCAACTGATTTGTCTACATAAATCAGCCTTTTCAGAGAGAAACTATGCTGAAATCTGAAGTCTTGCTCAAAACGTAGTTGCAATGGTTGGCTAATTGCTTCAGACTGGGCCTATTAGTTTGCAAAAGCAGATTCTGCAACATAACAAGGAAAATAAATTAGCTAGCATGTTAGATTCCCCTTTAAAAAAAATGGAAAAGTGCACGTTTAGAGGTAGGGAAGAAAATTAATGTAAGCAAAACAGAATCCAATTTATAATGCTTAAATCAATTTATTCCAGAGGCATGCAGAACACTGCAATTCTCAAATTGCTTTGGTCCATTAGCATAGCTGAATATTAAAAGAAGCAGATGTATTCAGAGGGCTTCCATTGAAAAGTACAAGAATGATATCAACACTGTAGCTTTTGCTTACTGTGCCATTTTACAGTCCATTGCTGTTAGGATTGATTGCAGGAAGCCCTACTGCATTACAGAATGTCTTACTAGTCCTTCCCAGTAATGAAATCTGAGGCGGTAGTGCAGCATAAGGCATCAGGTCTCCCCACCCAAGTAAAGCAAAGACCTCCCAAATTTGGTGGAACTGCATCATTTAAAAAATATTAACTATTTTTTTGTTCAATGATGGCTCCCCCCATCACAGGATGTCTGATATTTAAGAGGATATGGGCCTCGTCCCACCCATGACAACCTGCCCAGTTGGGAAAATGATTTTGGTCACATGGCAGGAAGGTCATTTGACTAGCTCCGGCCAGGCATAGGGATATAAGGGAGAGGTCTGACAGGAGTAAGGAGCTTGAGTGAGGCTGCCAGGTCAGGTTTCCAACTTTCCAATGGAAAAAAACCCAACACCTCGGCCCTGCCCCCGCTTGCTCCATCCCCCTCTCTGATTTACTCCTTCTCATAACACAAGAACTAGGGTCACCAAATGAAATTAATAGGAAGCAGGTTTAAAACAAACAAAAGGAAGTATTTTTTCACACAATGCACAGTCGACCTGTGGAACTCCTTGCCAGAGGATGTTGTGAAGGCCAAGACTATAACAGAGTTCAAAAAAGTACTAGATACGTTCATGGAGGATAGGTCCATCAATGGCTATTAGCCAGAATGGACATCAATGGTGTCCCTAGCCTCTGTTTGCCAGAAACTGGGAATGGGTGATGGGGGATGGATCACTTAGTGATTACCTGTTCTGTTCATTCCCTCTGGGGCACCTGGCATTGGCCACTGTTGGAAGACAGAATACTGGGCTAAATGGACCTTTGGTCTGACCCAGTATGGCCGTTCTTATGTTCCCCCATCCTCACCTACTTTCACCAGGCTGGGGCAGGGTGTTGGGGTGTGGGAGGGGGTGAGGGCTCCAGCGGGGAGTGCAGCCTCTGGGGTGGCACTGTGGATGAGGAGTTTGGGCTGCAGGAGGGGGCTCTGGGCTGGGGCCGAGGGGTTTGGAATGCAGGAGGGGGTGCATGCTCTGGGGTGGGGCTGGGAAGGGTCTGGGCTGGGGCAGGGTGTTCTGGTGTAGGAGGGTGAGGGCTCCGGCTGGGGGTGTGGGCTCTGGGATGGTGCTGGGGATGAGGGGTTTGGAGTTCAGGAGGGTGTTGGGGCAGGGTGTTGGGGGGGCGCAGGCTCTGGGAGGGAGTTTGGGTGCAAGAGGTTGGGATGTGGAGTCCCAGCGGTGTTTACCACGGCTCCCAGGAAATGGTCGCCAAGTCCCTGCAACCCCTAGATGCACAGGGGTCACAGGTCAGGGAGGCTCTGCGTGTTTCCCTCGCACCCACAAGCACTGCCCCTGCAGCTCTCATTGGTCACAGTTCCCAGCTGCGGAGCCGGCCCTGGGTGCGGGGCAGCACGCGGAGCCTCCCTGGCCGCCCACGTGTCTAGGGGCTGCAGGGACCTGGCGGACACTTCCGGGAGCCACGTGGAGCTAGGGCAGGTAGGGAGCCTGCCTTAGCCATAGGCCCCTATTGCGCCGCCAACCAGACTTTTAACAGCCTGGTCAGTGGTGCCAACTGGAGCTGCCAGGGACCCTTTTCAACCAGGTGTTCCGGTCAAAAACCAGATGCCTGGCACCTCTAGTGCCAGGCAGGACAGAAGCCTGAAGCTGCAGCTGACCTGAGTCAGAAGGGAAGAGACTACAGAGTGAGAGAGATACCTGCAGTGAAGATGCTGAGACACCAGGCAGTTGCTCCAGCTAGGAAGGGCTGGGAGTGGCTTGCTATAGCAGGGAACTGATTTGAACATTGTAGATCAGGGGTTCTCAAACTTTTGTACTGGTGACGCCTTTCACTTAGCAAGCCTCTGAGTGTGACCCCCCCCCTTAAAAATTGAAAAACATGTTTTAATATATTTAACACCATTATAAATGCTGGAAACAAAGTGGGGTTTGGGGTGGAGGCTGACAGCTCGCAATCCCCCATGTAATAACCTTGTGACCCCCTGAGGGGTCCTGACCCCCAGTTTGAGAACCCCTGTTGTAGATTTTATTTTGGAACTTGGAGTTTAGTTCTAAATTTCTGTGTTGTTAAATCCAGACCCTAAGGAGGAGTGTTTGAAGCCAGCGTGTACAGTTAATTGAGGAGGGCAAGAATGGACCCCAGGCCACGAAGGGGTGTTCAGGAGGGAGACATCCTTTTACATTTGGCATAGTTCACAGGATTATCTGCATCTGCCTTTCTGGAACTGCCAGCAGGTGGAAAGTATCTTCTACTCCTTTCCCAACCCTTGCTCTAGAGCTTTTGAACTTGGGAGCTTGAAATACAGACTTGAATCCAAACTTTCAGAAAGCTCAAGGTATTCACATTCAGACCACTATCAAAACAGGTTCTCATTGCCATGTCTGACCCAAACCTTGATCCAGACTTGGATTAAAGATTTGGTACTGGAGCATCACATTTATATACAGTAACTTTGCAAATGTAAAACAGCCAACTCCTTCCCCTTACTCAGAGCCTCAGCGACTGGAAAAAGATCACATGAAAGGCAAAAGCTGACATGAAGCACTGTCTTTTGGGAGATCTAGTTGGAAGGCTGACAAACTATAGTAGAGCTGGAAAAGGGTAAGGTATGACAGTAAGGTTATGGATGATTTATTTCTCATTCCTTCTTTGAAATGGGAACATCTACTGGGAATTTTGGGAAATATTTGATTCTTTAAAATGTTGATTATTTGGAGAGGAGCTTTCAGAAAAACATAACACACTTTAAAATGCCTTTGTTTTGAGCTGGCATCGTGATAGTTCAAGTTCAAGGCCAGAAGCCAGTTCCTAAGCTGGTAAAAATGGGCCAAACTCCACTGATATTGGGCAGCTGGTGTGAAATAGTGCCATATCTTTTGCTTCCAAGGCTAACAGACGCAACTGGGCAACTGATTAGCAATACGGACTGCTCTGAAGGAAGATTTATCTGGTACTCCTTTGGAGAATCACCTTGACTCATTCTTGCAAGGAGGATACCTAAACTTTTGATAGGCATGAAGACACAGAATGTACATTCTCTACCTTCTTCCTGTTGGTTGCTACTATATGTGGTTCTTGCTAGCATTTCCTGTCTCTCTGTTGGGGGATAAGAAACATTAGATATAGTGTATAGCAGGTGAGCTATGGAAGATGGAAAGAGTCTTGCAGGGATGGTGCTCAACCCACGCACTACTGAATGCTTTTGTGTATGGGAATTCAAAAATGGGGTTAGAGGAAAATCAATGACAGCTGAGAGGGGATAAAGTGGCGGTGGTGTCATGGAACAGGCAGGGGAGGATGATCAGCAAGGAGGTGAAGCTGTTGGGCTAGAGATGGGGAAAAAAGCAAAAGGGAAGGGGATGAAGGGACAGACAGGAGGTGATGTACAGGGTAAGTAATGAGGCACAGTGGTTCAGGAAAAGATTGGTGGGAAATAGAGCAATGGAGACAGAGCAGACTGGGGGTGGGATGGAGCAAGGAGAGTTAGGGGAGATAGATGAGGGGAGTAGAATGTATGTTCAAGGGGAACTGAGAAGGGCCACTCTTTGGCAGTAGCTGCAGTTATGTCTTGTATCCAAGTGTAGGAGGGGCAGAAGTTAAGGGCCAGATTTTTAAAGGTATGTCGGTGCCTAAAGATGCAAATTGGGGCACCTTGTGAGATATTCAAAAGCCCTTAGATGCCTAACTCCTAATTGAAATCAATGAAGGGTTTTCCATTGACTTCACTGGGACCAGGATTTCACCCTTTGATTTTACAGAGGTTCTGTCATACTCCTAAAAGTACCAAGAGGCTAATTTCTGTAGATCTGAAGAGCCAGAAAGGGACATCTTGCTGGAAGAGACAGCTTCTCTACTTATCCAACCCTCCATTAAGGGAGTTGGGATTTAGCACCACAATTGTTAGGTCAGGCAGCATAACGTAACGAAGAAAACCATACCTCCAGTTTCAGCAGGATAGTCTCTTTTTTTCCATATAATGTCTTCTTTAAGAATGCCTAGCATGAAATGACAATCTGGACATGTTTATTAAAGACCTGTTCCTGTGCTTACATGTAATGCATTCATTCATATCATGTAGTGAGTGTGTGTTCTAACTGACAGGTTTCAGAGTAGCAGCCGTGTTAGTCTGTATTCGCAAAAAGAAAAGGAGTACTTGTGGCACCTTAGAGACTAACAAATTTATTTGAGCATAAGCTTTCCGATGAAGTGAGCTGTAGCTCACGAAAGCTTATGCTCAAATAAATTTGTTAGTCTCTAAGGTGTCACAAGTACTCCTTTTCTTTTTGTGTTCTAACTGAAACTCTGTTCCTCACTGGAAAAAAACTGAAGGCTGCTTAAAGATTGTTGTTTAATACGTTTGTGTATGTGAGCTTGATAGAGTACTCTCTGATGAAGTGACCAGTATGAAGAAGTTTGTATAAGAGAAGATAGATAAACAGAAAGTGAACGGTAATTGTGTGAATGAACACTGTGTTGAGCTATTTAACTACTATGCTTCTGAGATGATTTCTTGTGGAAATACTAGATTGTAAACTCTCTGGAGTAGAGACTTTCTGTAAAGTGCCTAGCAGAACAGAGCTCTGATCCTCAGCTGGAATTCCTAGATTCTACCACAAAATAAATAAAGTCGAATTTTCCCTGTGTTTACCAGAAACAACAGCTCACTGGAATAAGCATTCAATTTAATGAAAAGCATTTGGAATAAAGAAAAAAAACTGCATCAGTGTACACACTATCAACACTGTCTTTTTGCTCAAAATGAATATTAAGTCACTTTTGTAGTGTTTCAAAATAACCCATTCAGAAAATACAGGTTTTCTTCCAGAGAGGAGGGAAGGAAGCTACTGGTCTTCAATGAAATTAAACAAGGTGTGATCAAACAAAATGGAAGCCCCATGTACATACAGTTCAGCAGGGGGATGGGAAGTCCATAGGAAGGGAAAAACAGGATGCAGTCATCCTGAGTCTGGGGACAATATAAAGAGTTTGGGAAGATATTAGAAGAGAGGAGAAGCCATCTTGGCACCCAGCACTATACAGACACAAGGGATTAGAGCTCTTGCAAGCCTAGAAAGATGAGTCCTTCAACCAAAGGGGTTGAAGTCTCTGTGAATGGAATACTGGTAAGGAAACTACCATGAAGAAAGACTGCAGCTGGTTAAAGTAGGTCTTAGCCATTAGAAAGTTTATTTTTACTTTTGTTTGCAACCCTCTCTAACTTTATACCTTCTACTTGGTATCACTTACGTGCTTTTGTTAATAAACTTGTTTTATGTTTACAATAAATGAACTCAGTGCTCTGCTTGAATGGAATTTACTCCAATTAAGTTAAGAAATTTACACCAGGGGAAATTCTTCACCACTGCACAATGCGGAAATTAATGTTTTTTGTGCATAATTTCCTTTCTCTGACAGAAATGGGCTGCAATGCTGCTGGTTACCACTAGCAGTTGCTAGACCTGGCAGAGCCCAGCTCACACATAGATGACACTGGGGGCAGGGGGGGACGGGACTGTGGAGGAGAGGGGAATACAGAGTTCCTGGCAGCTGCAGTTCGCAGACATCCCGAGGGAAGGAAACAGCAGGACATAGGAAACTCCATAAAAGCCTGGCTGGGACCCAGCAACAGGCTGTTTCTCCTTCTGGATCCCTGGGCAGGAAAGGGGGCTGGTGTCTGGGCTGAGGGGCCATGGGAGGGGAGGTGGACTGGTTTCTGGGCTTGGGGGGGCACATCTGGGCTTGGGGTGAGCTGGTATCTGGCCTGGGGGAGCAGGTGTCTAGCTTGGGGGGAGGTACTGCTGAGCTTGGGGTGGGGAAGGAGGCAGGTGTCTGGCCTGGTGGGACCACGGCTGGGCTCGGGGGGAGGGGGGTGTCTGGCCTGGGGGACCACGGCCGGGCTGTGGTGGGAGGAGGAGGGTAGTGTCTGAGCTTGGGAGGTGAAGGGGGTGGGTGTCTGAACTGGGGGGCCACAGCGAGGCTCGAAGGGAGTGGGCGCTGGTGTATGGGCTGGGGAGCCTCTGCGGCTGGATTCAGGGGGAGGGGTTGGGGGGGGGGGTCGGCCCCCTGGCTGGGCTCTGGGGGGAGCTGGGTTGTCATAAGGGGTTTCTTTAACTCTCTACTCCTGGGGGACTTTTTGTGTTTGTCTAGATTGTTACAGACATACTTGCTGACAGGTATTTTGAAATAAATTACGAAAATAACTGAAACTGGTGTGATTATGTAGTGTTATTTTGACAAATAAAATTTGAATAATTTTAAATATTGTGTGCAGAATTTGTATTTCTTTGGCACAGAAATTTTAATTATTTGGCACAGAATTCCTCCAGGAGTAGAAATTGTAATGTGCTTTTGTCTCTTTAATGGAGCAAACAAACCTCATTATACTTCTCTGGATCTTTCAGGGCAGATAGTTTTGAGGAAATTCGAGACTGGGTGTGTGTTGGGGTCACTTGACTAATGAAACCAAGGCTGGTGGAGACCGGAGCAAGGCTGCAGTGTAACAAGCAGGCTGCTGGAGTCAGAGCTGCTGAGCTCAGTGTATGGTTGTACGCTAGCTGGGAGCATCCAGATAGGGAGCTGCAGCAGCAGAGGATTTTAAGGCACTCAGGGTTACAGGACAAGCAGTAACACAATCTCTCACCAGTCTGAATTGAACCCCAGAACATGACAACCCCATCCTGCATCGCGGAAACAGGACAGTTCCAGTCACATAATAGGTTCCCTACACCATCCATACTGAATGAGACCCAACAGATATTACATGCCTCTCTCACAGCAATATGATTCCGAAACAGAAGTTCAAGGATTTTATCAGCACTCTTATAAGTATCAGCAGACATAAAATTATGTAGAGATTGAAGTAAATATGTGACAATACAGAAAAATCCTTAAGATTAAAAATATCTTTAAAAATGTGTTGTCATGTCTCTCAAATAGCACCATAAACAAACTCCCCTATAAAACTATCCCTTATAAAACAATCTGAAATAATGCACTTTAACAGAAATAAATTGACTGATATGCTGTTTGAAAATTTCCCCAAGGGTCCAGCCAGGATGTATCCTTGGCCACTTATTGATACACTGAGACAGTGAACTTCTGTTTAATATATATATATATATATATGCTTTACATTTTCTGAGCCAACCTGTCATTGCTGTGAAACATCCTTTCTGAAAACATCAATCATAGTATATTACATTATATCAATAATATAGCCTGACGTGGTGAGACCGGCCAAGAATTGCCTCCACTCTGGCAGTTTTCAAAAAAACACAGCTTTCAGAAAAAAATAGTAAGAGAATAATTTAAGGAGTTGCATTTTCTTTTCCTTCCACTCCTAATTTTGGGGCCTGATTTTTCTGGCACAGGATATTAATAACTTCTATTGACTCTTCTATGCTACACACATCTTGCAGTAGAGAATCTGGACCCTACTGTTTGGTACCAACTTGTTTATAGGTTAAAAACTCAGTTATTGCTTTAACAGTGAATATTAAGTACTTGCTATCTACAACAGGCCTAAACAGACATGTGCAGGTTTTGGAACATAGTACATCACCTAAAAGATTACTAGCATTTCCAGCACGAATTCCAACTAATTTTCCCACCTTCATCACCTGATGAAGATTTGGAGAATAAAGTTGAAATTTTGCCTACAAACTTAAAAAATAAATGTAGGAAGCTATCAATCAATCTACAAATATTCAGTAGAATAATCTCTATTTTTATTCAATTATAGATAAAATATGTAAGCTTTATGGTCCTGACAGTGCAAACACTTACAGACATACTTAAGTACTGTGCGTAGCTCTATTGATTTTAGGCTATTCACAGTACAAAGTTAAACATAAAACATGTATTAATGTTTGCAGGATCAGTTCCTATGTAAGTATTAAAGTATGTACACAATTCTGAATTGTGAACTCCCTGTCTTTGGGTTCAATTCTAGTTTTCTGCCCTCAAACATGAAGGGGGCAGAAAAACTTCTGTAATATAGGAGTGAAAGTTTGTTCCCACAATCTGCACACATGAAGGACCCACTACAAGACTCCAAATACACAATTTTCCTCTGTCTACCTTGTTCTGGTGAGGTCCATATCAAACTGCAGCTTCAGTCACCCTCAGACAGAAATGGTCTCAATTCCCTTTCTGAAATTCCTGTTGAGCACCGTAAGGGGAGAGGCCTTTTTTTCTCATTAATTTATAAAACTATGTATTATTATTGTTTTCTTTTTATCTCTAACACTCTCATAGATGTTTAGCTTCTGGTTCCTGTCTCCATTGGCAATGTCAGAGACAAAGTCAACCATTCCACATGTTGTGCACTGGGATAATCCTCCCTTGTACTAGACTAAATTATCTACATGCTATGTGTAGTTTTTAAATTGGGTTGAGGGAGTCGGGATGAAAAGAGTGTAGCTCGAACCTATCAGCCTTTTGACTCATTGTGCCCTCTTTCTGTGGTGCATCGTGGGAATTGTATAAAACATGCAGATGTGCCTGCTCTTAATTTTCAACTAATTTCTAATTTGTTATGCAGAAAGGCCCTAGATGTGAGGCGAAATTCTGCCCTTGTGATATATGCAGAGATGAAGTAATATATATTATACAGGTGAAAATGCTTAAAAGCAAAATTTGACCCATAGTGCATAGCGTATATCTATCTATATCTATATATATTGAAATTAATGTGAACATTTTGTATTAATTCCTAAAAATTCCTAATCCTTTGAGTCCTACACTAAGGCCTTGATCCTGAAAACACTTAGACATTTGCTTTATTTTACTACTATGCCTAGTCCCATTGAAATCACTGAAAGTAGTGAAGTTAAGCATGTGCTCAAGTGTTTTCAGGATCAAGACCTCAGGGTACATCAGAATCTACTGAGTTTCATAAAGTGAGATGTCTTTGGGATGTGAGGTTATGTAGCACACAACAGCAGGGCCATACAAGTGCCATTTCTATCATATGTGCTAAACATCCACATAGCATCAAATGGCTCAAAGTAAATTTAAGGTTTGGACTTAAACTGGCAAAAGCAATTAGGGGTTAGGATTTTCAGATGTGCTTAGCATTAATCTAGCTCTGCTCCCAGTGACATTGGTGGGAATTTTATAATTTACTTCAATGGGAACCATTAAGACAAGCTGAGTGCGTTCGAAAATCCCATCTGTATAGCATGTACTGCATTGGACAGGTGGAAACATTTACTATCTTTTTCTCCACAGACAGTTCTCCAAAATGCTGTTGTCTGGGGGCTTCTAGGGCCCTTTGAAACAAATTTTTTTTTTAAGAGAACCCTAATGAATATGGATTGTTAATGGGACTAACTTATCTTAGATGGATAAGACAGAGTCCATCTGGGCAAAAATTACATTGGGGAAGATAACTAGTAGAGCCTCTCCTACGATAGTGCTTGGGGTGTGCTATAGACCTCCGGGATCTAATTTGGATATGGATAGAGCCCTTTTTAATGTTTTTAATCAAGTAAATACTAATGGAAACTGCGTGATCATGGGAGACTTTAACTTCCCAGATATAGACTGGAGGACCAGTGCTAGTAATAATAATAGGGCTCAGATTTTCCTAGATGCGATAGCTGATGGATTCCTTCATCAAGTAGTTGCTGACTAGAGAGGATGCCATTTTAGATTTAATTTTGGCGAGTAGCGAGGACCTCATAGAAGAAATGGTTGTAGGGGATAATCTTGGTTCAAGTGATCATGAGCTAATTCATTTCAAACTGAACGGAAGGATTAACTAAAATAAATCTGCAACTAGAGTTTTTGATTTCAAAAGGGCTGATTTTCAAAAATTAAGGAAATTAGTTAGGGAAGTGGATTGGACTGAAGAACTTACGGATCTAAAGGTAGAAGAGGCCGGGGATTACTTTAAATCAAAGCTGCAGAAGCTATTGGAAGCCTGTATCCAAAGAAAGGGGAAAAAATTCATAGGCAGGAGTTGTAGACCAAGCTGGATGAGCAAGCATCTTAGAGAGGTGATTATGAAGAAGCAGAAAGCATTCAGGGAGTGGAAGATGGGAGGGATCAGCAAGGAAACCTACCTAATTGAGGTCAGAAGATGTAGGGATAAAGTCAGAGAGGCTAAAAGTCGAGTAGAGTTGGACCTTGCAAAGGGAATTAAAACCAATAGTAAAAGGTTCTATAGCCATATAAATAAGAAGAAAACTAAGAAAGAAGAAGTGGGGCCGCTTAACACTTAGGATGGAGTGGAGGTTAAAGATAATCTAGGCGTGGCCCAATATCTAAACAAAATACTTTGCCTCAGTCTTTAATAAGGCTAAAGAGGATCTTAGGGATAATGGTAGCATGACAAATGGGAATGAGGATATGGAGGTAGATATTACCATATCTGAGGTAGAAACAAACAGCTTAATGGGACTAAATCGGGGGGCCCAGATAATCTTCATCCAAGAATATTAAAGGAATTGGCACCTAAAATTGCAAGCCCATTAACAAGAATTTTTAATGAATCTGTAAACTCAGGAGTTGTACCGAATGATTGGAGAATTGCTAATATAGTTCCTATTTTTAAGAAAGGAAAAAAAAGTGATCCAGGTAACTACAGGCCTGTTAGTTTGACATCTGTAGTATGCAAGGTCCTGGAAAAAATTTTGAAGGAGAAAGTAGTTAAGGACACTGAAGTCAATGGTAAATGGGACAAAATACAACATGGTTTTACAAAAGGTAGATTGTGCCAAACCAACCTGATCTCCTTCTTTGAGAAAGTAACAGATTTTTTAGATAAAGGAAATGCAGTTGATCTAATTTACCTAGATTTCAGTAAGGCGTTTGATACCGTGCCACATGGGGAATTATTAGTTAAATTGGAAAAGATGGGGATCAATATGAACATCAGAAGGTGGATAAGGAATTGGTTAAAGGGGAGACTGCAACGGGTCCTACTGAAAGGCAAACTGTCAGGCTGGAGGGAGGTTACCAGTGGAGTTCCTCAGGGATCAGTTTTGGGACCAATCTTATTTAATCTTTTTATTACTGACCTTGGCACAAAAAGTGGGAGTGTGCTCATTTGCAGATGATACAAAGCTGGGAAATATTGCCAATTCAGAGAAGGATCGGGATATTATACAGGAGGATCTGGATGACCTTGTAAACTGGAGTAATAGTAATAGGATGAAATTTAATAGTGAGAAGTGTAAGGTTATGCATTTAGAAATTAATAACAAGAATTTTAGTTATAAGTTGGGGACGCATTAATTAGAAGTAACGGAAGAGGGGAAGGACCTTGGAGTATTGGTTGATCATAGGATGACTATGAGCTGCCAATGTGATAGGGCTGTGAAAAAAGCTAATGCGGTTTTGGGATGCATCAGGAGAGGCATTACCAGTAGGGATAAGGAGGTTTTAATACCATTATACAAGGCACTGGTGAGACCTCACCTGGAATACTGTGTGCAGTTCTGGTCTCCCATGTTTAAAAAGGATGAATTCAAACTGGAGTAGGTACAGAGAAGGGCTACTAGGATGATCTGAGGAATGGAATACTTGTCTTATGAAAGGAGACTTAAGGAGCTTGGCTTGTTTAGCCTAACTAAAAGAAGGTTGAGGGGAGATATGATTGCTCTCTGTAAATATATCAGAGGGATAAATACAGGAGAGGGAGAGGAATTATTTAAGCTCAGCACCAGTGTGGACACAAGAACAAATGGGTATAAACTTGCGACCAGGAAGTTTAGACTTGAAATTAGATGATGGTTTCTAACCATCAGAGGAGTGAAGTTTTGGAATAGCCTTCCAAGGGAAGCAGTGGGGGCAAAAGATCTATCTGGCTTTAAGATTCTACTCGATAAGTTTATGAAGGAGATGGTATGATGGGATAATGTGATTTTGGTAATTAATTGATCTTTAAATATTCAGGGTAAATAGGCCTAATCCCCTGAAATCGGATATTAGATGGATGGGATCTGAGTTACCCAGGAAAGAATTTTCTGTAGTATCTGGCTAGTGAATCTTGCCCATATGCTCAGGGTTTAGCTGATCGCCATATTTGGGATCGGGAAGGAATTTTCCTCCAGGGCAGATTGGAAGAGGCCCTGGAGGTTTTTCGCCTTCCTCTGTAGCATGGGGCACGGGTCACTTGAGGGAGGATTCTCTGCTCCTTGAAGTCTTTAAACCATGATTTGAGGACTTTAATAGCTCAGACATAGGTGAGGTTTTTCGTAGGAGTGGGTGGGTGAGATTCTGTGGCCTGCGCCGTGGAGGAGGTCAGACTAGATGATCAGAATGGTCCCTTCTGATCTTAGTATCTATGAATCTATAACTATTATGGCTTCCGCAGGTTGGAGATTCAGATAAGCAGGCAGAATTTTAAACCTATGGAAGCCTCGGGGCCTGTCTTCCCTAGTCCCCTGCATTCTACTGCCCACTCCCTCAAAAGATTCCTACTACCTGTAGGTTTCAGAGTAGCAGCCGTGTTAGTCTGTATTCACAAAAAGAAAAGGAGTACTTGTGGCACCTTAGAGACTAACAAATTTATATGAGCATAAGCTTTCGTGAGCTACAGCTCACTTCATCGGATGCATCCGATGAAGTGAGCTGTAGCCCATGAAAGCTTATGCTCAAATAAATTTGTTAGTGTCCAAGGTGCCACAAGTACTCCTTTTCTTTCTACTACCTGTAGTGGTCTTTGTTCGAAGGAAGCTAACAGACCTGTTTTCTTTTCCTTCCTCCCTCACGCTCTAGAATCTTCAGTGGTTATTTGTCTTCTCAGAGAATGGGGACAGCACAAGCCTATGGAATAGTTACTTCATTCTCTCTTTCTAGGGGAATGGTGGGCAAGGGGAAGTAAGGGAGATCTTTCACCCTTCATGTGGCATGAGCATACCTGTTGGGAGTTGAAAATTGAACAGCTTGTGACTTTTTCATTCTGGCTACTCCCTACACTCTTGTCATATAATAAAAACAAAACAACACTCTTGAGAAAGGGTGGACAAACAGAACTGCTGAACATACCATTGGACAGCCTGGTCTCTTTGCACCTGGAAGAGCTAGTGTTCTCCTCCTTTCTGCTCCAGGGCTGGAGTGCTACAGCTGGCTGAGAAGCAGCATGCCCCTGCCTGTTTTGCAACTGCTCTGGCTCTTCCACTCCAACCCACCCTCCTTGTCTGAGAAGAGAAGACCATGCTGCTGCTGTAACCCCTTTCCCAGGCCTGGGCAGAAGGTTTAAAATCTTCTGTGTGCTTCCCTTTCCCCTGCTTCTGAAAAGTAAGGCAAACCCAACATGCTGGGAGAAGGGATAGGGAGGGAAATCAGAAATGCTGTGGGAGGGGATGAATGCTGGCCTCTCTCCAGTCATCTTTTGCTGTAAGTAAACTTGTGATCTGCTGCTTTGTGCTATCTGCACCTTGGTAGGTTTGTAATTGTTTGTACAATGTAGCTCTGTAAAGTTTTCTGACATGTAATGTAAAGTTTTTCTCTCATAAAACCTGGGCTACCTAGAATTACCTTCCACTGGAAAGGTTGTTTGCTGCCATCAGTTCACATGCCTTGGAATAAAGGCACTGCAGAAAATTTGTGTTACACTTTCCAGAACGAAACATCACTCTTTCGAAGAGCAAGCTTCATTAAACTGGGTTGTGACTTTAATTAAAAAAACCAAACCAAACCAAACAGGTTGAGTCTGCTGTATTCTGAGCTCCAGGCTACACCCCTTCCCTCTCCACCCCTTTTAAACAAGGCTCAGTGTGACAGAGGGCCCTGGCCCATTGTTAAAGGGACTGCTTCCATTTATACCCTTACACAACCAAACGGCTGTTCGCAAAAGCTCAACAAAAACAGAACTATTCGGATACCATTCAGAGTTACTGCTGGACAGCTAACAGAAAGAATCTATTGCTTTATTCATACTGGGGTCCTCCCACTTGTGAGTCCCACCGGAGCCCTTCAAGTCCACAAGACTTTCACAGGACTCAAAAAGCAAGTGTTTGCACTGCCGATCCGCACCTGCACGTCCTTTCGCAGCAAGGGCAGCCAAGTGCAAACTAGATCCCGCACATCGCGCTTAATACCCGGTGCCTGGCTGCGCCCTAGACAGTCTTGTGGAAACCGCCATGTGCGCGTCCTTCCAGTTCCCCCCACGAAGAGCCCTTCAACACACACACACGGCCGGCTTGCTCTTTGTAAGGGCAGAGTCCAGCCCTAGGCCGGGGAGACTTGCTGAAAGCCCCGCACTGGGCTGACAGAGTGACTGGCTGGAGGGGTCCGGCCGGCGTGGGCAGTGGGGGAAGGGAGGTAGCTAGACAGCTCTGGGCTGCACTTACACCCGAGGCCCTTGAGAGGGCGCTGCCGCTCCAGAGTTGGAGAAGCGCCGGGGAAGACCCTGAGAGAAACCGACCGAAGCAGCAGCCCGGCTTCCCAGCGCCCACAGCCCCTGACACGCAGTCCCCCGCTGGCGGCGGAGAGCGCGAGAGGCGGCTAAAGCCTGGGGACTTTCCTCTCCCTGCCCCCAAATTCCTAGAGGAAAGTTTAGAGACTCCCCCGAGCATCCCCCCCGCAGCTGCTTCCGTTGCCGGCGGCAAAGAGGGCCAAAGCCACTAGCAGGCAATGAGAGTGTCGCGGCGTCGCGGCGGCTGCTAATTCCCGCCGGTAGCCGCTGCTCTCCGAAGAAGGGCCGTGGGGGGCGGAGGGGGACAGCAAAGAGCGGGGAGGGGAGCCGCCGCCGCAGCCGCACCAGCGGGGGGCCCCTAGCGCTGCGGCTTCCTCGGGCTCGCGCAGATCTCGACGTGCTTCTTCCTCCAAACCTGGGGGCCAAGTTTTGGAGCCCCGGGGGCTGCAGCCGACGCCCAAACTCCTGCGAGAGGGAGCAGGGGAGACGTTAACCCCGTAGCGCCCGCCCTCAAAGGCCGCGCAGGGCGCTGCGTGTTTCCAGCTGGGGCTGGTGCGGCTACCATGCAAACGTATGGGTGACCTACCCCGATGTCCCGCTCCGGCCGTCCCGGGCCCTTGGCTCCTGTCGCTGGAGGAGCCCGGCGGGGCGGCTGGCTGGGTCACCTACCTCAGGCGGGTTTGCTCCAGCAGGGCGTGGAAGTTGGGGATGGTTTGGAGCGAGGGGGGCAGGTGTGGGCAGGGGGCACAGGCGGACGGGGCGGGGGGAGAAGAGAGGGACAGGAACAGCCAGTGGTGGGGGGGGGGAGAAGCCCCCCTCTGAGTGCCCGGGGTAGAGAGGAAATCTGCTCCCCTTGCTTCCGAGAGCTCCGGGCTGGGGCGGGAGACGAGCCCGAGAGCGGTATCCGAGGAGCACAGCGGGGTCTCTCTCGCACGCGCACGCAGGGAAAACAAAACCCGTTAGGAACCAGAAGACAGCGGGGTCAGGCGAGGAACCTGCCGCAGCTCAGCTCAGCTCATCCGCCGAGAAGACAAATTGCAGCGGCCGCCGCTCGTGAATGCACAGGGCCGGGCGCGGCGCCTTCGCCACCCAAACAAACCCGCAGCAGCACCGCGTGCGGCTCCCGCCCCGACTCCTGCCTCTGGCTCCCGGCAGCCTCGCCTCCTCCGCCCCTCCCCGAGCCAGCCGGCGTTAACGGGGCCATCCCAGGCACGAGAAAGTTGGGAGCGGAGTGAGGGTGGGGGCTGGAGGCTGAAGAAGAGACTCCCCCCCTCCCCAGGACTGCGCGGGGAAGGTGGGATGAAAGGCGGAAAAGGAGGAGAGGGAGGGTGGAAAACTGTTGCATTTCTGGGCTCGCTCGAGCGACGCCTCTTGGCCAGCCTCGCAGAGGTGAAGGAGGAGCAGGGAAAGTAACTCGGGAGAAGTGACCGGGATTATTTTTCAATCCGAGAGGAGTCTTTTGAAAAGGAAAAAGAAAAGCGACGGTTTGCACGCCCTGCAGAGCGAGCTCGCGGGAAGCCTTGCACAGACACATGCTGCTGGGCGAGCGTGCAGGCTCGTACTCTTCCTCAACTCAACAGGGTACTAACGTTACAAAAAAGCACCACATAGTAAACAGAGACACGTCGTGCAACAGAAAAAAGGAAGATGGGAATGAAGGGAAAAAGAAACTAAAATCAGGAGAAGGCGGAGAAAACACAGTGACAACAAATTACTTCCAAAAGAGAGTGGGTGTCTGCTGTGCCCCGGGATTTTAAGGGGTGCGCCTTTAAGTATCACCCCTTTTCCCAACCCAAGTCTCTCTCCTCCACTGACACTCCTCTGCTTGGTTGTAGGAGAGAAGAAGGAATAACCAAGAGGATTCGTTCAGCAGCGCCTGCGATCTGCTGCTTTGGAGATTTGTTTTGTTCCTGGGGGATGCTGGTTTCCAGACCTTGACTTGTGCATGTTGCTCTTTTAATTTGATCGCAGATTTTGCTCTGCTGGTTGCTTGTTTTGCAAGCGAAAGAAAGGGGAGCCTGGCTTCGGTGTTAAAAGTTGCAATTATTATTTTGCAGCTAACATGTGCACCAACATAGTCTATGAGTGGCTGAAGACCCTGCAGCTTTCCCAGTACGCGGAGTCCTTCGTAGATAATGGCTATGATGACCTGGAGGTTTGCAAGCAAATAGGGGATCCGGACCTGGATGCCATTGGGGTGTCGGTGCCCCACCACAGGCGCCGAATCCTTGAAGCAGTGGTGAGGTTGAAAGAGGAGGACGAGACCGCTGCTGGTCTCTATTTCACCTTGGAGCCTCAGCAGCAGCAGGGCTCGCCCTCTCCTTCCCCAGAGATCTACACTAGCCACCTGGTGGAGCACTATGAGGCTAAGGCTTGGAGGGAGCCTAGCCCTCGCCATCGTCAGGGGAATCAGGGGACCGTCAGGAGCCAGAAACTTGGGCCCCACAGCAAGGAGCTGGTGATTTACCCAAAACTGAAACTGAAAATCATGATTAGGGATAAACTCATCCGGGATGGGATCAACCTGAGCAAGCCTCCTTACTCCAACAAGGTAAGCGGGTCCTGTATCTTTACCTTCTCCCTGCCCCTTGCATCAATAATTCATCTGAGTTTGGTTGCTTCGGGGTGAGGAGTCTTAAACTGTTGTAGGAGCTAAACGTATTCCCCGTATTTAGGCAGTGGAATTGCAGAGTTAGGTGCAAATATTGGTTGACTGTGTTTGAATCCAGGTACCAAATCTGCTTGAATTACCTTCGTTTGTGGTTGGGATTTCTGGGTACAATAGGAATGGAGAAACCTGTTCACTGCCTATATACAGCAACTGAAATAGGTGTGGCTAAAAACTAGTTGGTTCTGGGGGGAGGGATTGCTCAGTGGTTTGAGCGTTGGCTAAACCCTGGGTTGTGAGTTCAGTCCTTGAGGGAGCCATTTAGGGATCTGGGGCAAAAATTGGGGATTGGTCCTGTTTTGAGCCGGAGGTTGGACTAGATGACCTTCTGAGGTCCCTTCCAACCATGATATTCTATGATCCAAATGCTTAGTTTATGTTGCTGTTATGGTGGGATATGTCAAGATCTTGTTTTGGTTTATTTATTTATTTATTCTCTGTAGTAGAAGTGGCTAGACTAGTTCTCTAGTAAAGTTTGGGTCTTGAGTTCAAAAATAATTCAGTTTTATCCTCTGTTTTTTTCATTAATATGGGAATTATAGGGATCATCCATATTGGTGAAGGTAACTTTTTGGTGTCCATTTTTTTTGGTTAATATTTTATGAAATGCTGTGTAAGGATGCGAGAAAATAATTCCTTCTGGTCATTTTCTTGCTAACTAGAGAATGGTCTGATTATTCATCAACCATTCCAGGTGTAATTTAGACTGTGCACAGGGGACTAACTCTATTTGAAAGAATGGAAAAGTACAGTTCTTGGAAAAATCCATTCCAATTTGGTGAAATCGCATTCTGTGAAAACTGTGGCTGTAACCCACTCAAGTTCCTTGAAAAAAGTTAAAATATTAAAGGAAGGTGAGTTGGCAGATATAAATTACTTGGATTGCATAAAGCCTTTGGTAGTCTGTACTGAAAATATGATAAGAAAAATAAATACTCATGTACTTAAGTGAAAAGGTCATTCTATTATTTTTTTCACAGTTTTTCAATCTAAGTGTTGTAGTGTATGTTTACTTCACAGTTAAGAGAAAGGTAAGTGGTGAGTGCCTCGGAATGTATTGGGACCAGTGCTAGCAAATATCTTATTTAATGATTTGGGTTCTGATTTTTCAGAAATACTGAGCACTTGCAATTTATGTTTACTTCTATTAGAGTTGTGAGTGCTCAGTGCCTCTGAAAAACCTTTATTGGAAAAAAACTGGCAGCTAGTTGTTGAAGCTTGCTAAAGAGGCTAAATCGGTTTCGTTAGTGAAAGCTATTAAGGATTGTGAAGAAGCTCCCTATGAATGTAACTGCTACTGGGGCATTGGACATGAGGATGCTAAATGAAACTCAACTATGGTAAGTGTAAAGTAATGCACAGGATTAAAAATAATCTAAACTTCTCATATACATTGATGGACTCTGAGCTTGTGATATCCTGTGGGGGAAAAAGACCTCACAGATGTCAAAGAAAGCTCAATGAAAATGTTTGGCAAGGATGCAGCAGAAGCAGTTAAAAAGCGAACAGGATGTTTAGATGCATTTAAAAAGGAGTAGAAAATGTAATGCTATATCTAACCGTGTAGACCCTCATGTGGAGAACTGTGTCCTGACTGGGTCACCCCTTATGAAAATTCAGTTGAAATTGAAAAGCTCCAACTCACCTTGCTTTAATATTTTAACTTTTTTTCAAGGAACTTGAGCAGGTGATAGCCACAGTTTTCGTGGTGATCAGAGATGTGTCACAATTTACAGATGAATGGAGAATGCTAAAACTGGAAAGAAGAGTTACTGGAAAGGAAACTTGGTATTCTGAAGTGTAAAAGGATGACTTTATGACCATTAAGTTGCAGTTATATGTGCTGGGACTGAAAGGATCTTAAGCTTCAGGACTTAAATTGATCACTTGCTGGGGTCTAGAAGGAAGGCTTCTCCTTGTTTTTCCCATGTATAGTACAGAATAAGTGGATTGCTCTATTTATTTTTTTCACCTTCTTCAGGTATTGGCCGCTCCTTGAGACAGCATACCAAATTTGATGGACCAGTGGTATGATCTAACATGGCAAAGCCTATATGAATTCTTGTATCATGTGTAAATACGTCATCTTCTGAAAACTTATTAACTGTGATTTGGGATGAGTAATTTTTCTCTTGTAAATTATGATTTGCCTGACTCTTCTTTTCTAAACTGCCATCAAAGGTCTCTCTCTCTCTATATCTCTCTCTCAATCCTTCACTTGAATCTAGAACTTTTAAATAGTAGTCACAGAAAGAGTCACTGGAGCTGCTTGCTGTCCATTTTCGTGATTATATTTGATTTGTTTTTTACAAGCAGACGACTTTTTCCCAATGTTCTATCTTCATAGTCATGTGGCCCATTTCTTATCAAATAGATCTTCTACTATGTCTGTACAATACAAACACACAGCATCAAGGAAGTTCAAATCTATGGCTGCTGATTCTTCTTTCACTCTCCTTATTTATGTGTGATGGGGTGCAGATTAACTACCTGGCACTAAACCCTGCTCATCTTGTGCAAGTAATAGCATTGACTTTAATGGGAATACTTGTACAATTAAGTTGGTAGGGTTTTAGCCTCAAATGCAACACACTGAAGTATAAAGGGGTGGGTAATGAACAGAGTGACAGCCTTAAGTTTAAATTTCCTAGCTTTATGTCAGCTTGTCTCACCGACGTATTTATTCTTGGATGATATTTTTAGAATAGAAAAAACCTCTTGGCTTTATAAATCCTCTTCATGAACCGGTTGACATCATATAATGTTAAAAGAAAGTACAGAGTTGGCATGATTTAAGTGTATGTTGTTCAACATGTTGTTCCGAATGTCACCCATTACTACGGTCAGTCCTCACTATTCCTTTGAGCCATTTTAAAAAAATCACGTGGTGGTGATTACTCTGAACAACATCCATTGAATATCAGAAAATAACATGCTGCATCAGACCTAGTTTGGAAAATGGACTTATTATGACAGCAGTAATTTTTTTTGGAAGTTTATTACTTTAGAAGAAGAAAACCTGATGTGCCTTTAGCAAATTTGTGCTATATTTTTTGTAGATGATATATACAGTCTGTGTTTCAGAAGAAATTGCAAGTATCTTCTAAGTAATAAAACACAACTTTTCAAGGTTTACTGCTTATTTATTGTGTATATTCATCAAAAGGTGTCCCGATCTGACAGTAAATATGACCTGGTGCGTAGGGCATTGACCATCAAGCAATTTGAGGTCTGTTCACAACTCTGCCGTTGTTCTGCTATGTGACATTGTGCGAGTCACTTCCTCTTGGCTTACCCAATTGTAAATGGAGGATAAAATATACTTACCTTTCCTAAGTGTTTTTTCATCTGTGGATGAAAAATGCTATATAAGAATATATTTATTTTTGGATTTCTATTTGTTTCCTGATAATACCTACTGCTTGCATTAAAAATGTTTTAGGAGGACCTCAAACATCAAACTTTATGCAGGCTGTTTTATAGAATTTTATTTTTAAATGTTTCTGAGAACTGGAAATACTACCACCACCTCTAGTTTGTGTCCTTTAGCTTTTTTAGTGAACTCTGGACTTGGAGGACACAAACTGAATATATATCTTATATGGCAATGTAGGGATGAGGGACTGTAGAGCCTCACTTGCAATATTTTTGTTTTTGTGTTTCAGGTGAAATATGTATCTGCACATCAGTAGACATAAAGAATCTGAATAGTATTTCTTTTGAATCTGAACCAACAAAATTAGCCCCAAATTAAAAGTACTTGACTATGACTACTTGACATAATTTAATATGACTTGCTTTAAGAAGAGTGAATATTGAATTCAAGCCATCTGCCTAGGGTGATTTCAGACATGCAGGACTATCACTAACCATATTGTGGATTTACATGGGAGTTAGAGCAAGGAAGCACTTTTTCTAATTAATTCTTTATTTTCAGAGATAAAATAACTGAGGAAAACTTCATAGAAGTAAAATTTTGGCTCTCGCCAATAATGCTCTTGAATTTTGAAGGCCACATATTTTATTTTCAAGCCCTGTATCTGACCGATCACATTCAGAAGTCACAGGTATCAGTGAGATTCTTAAAGAGGTGATGGATTTCTAGTTTACATTTGGGGCCCAATCCTGCAGCTGCTTTATACATGCCTCACTGAGATCAATGGGAGCTTCATGTATGCAGTAGCTGCCGAGTAGGGCAGTTGTTTTGTGTGAAAACATGTCACTGGTTTAAAAAAAAAAAAAATCTGAGAAATCTTTCTCTTCACAGGATTCACATTTGCAGTTTTTAATTATTTTTTTTCTGATACAAAGCAACTATTGGGAGATAGGTCTAATAGTGAAAAGGAGCCACAATGAATTAAAGCCCTGGAATCCATTACAGATTAATGAAATGAAGCTTGTTACTGACTTGTCTTGCCTACCTTACAGGGCTCAAAGAACGAGAAGCAGGCTCTGAAAGGAATGTGCCTTATGAAAGATGGAGGGAAAAGTACAAAGTAATTTTCTCAGGAACAAGTGAGATGAAGGGGAGATTAATATCTTTTCTGAGGAGGGGGAAGAGTGCTAGCAACAACCAAATCAGATTAAATAAAGAAGATAAGACCTTTGCTTCATTAAACTCTTTTGGTGATGTCAGTGCAAAGCAGACTATTCCAACACTGTGTTTGAGGAGTAGTGCTAGAGCAGATTTGTTAGTCTATATCTTATCTCCTAAAATTTGTGAACAATTCTGCTTAATGGCTACTAAAATGTTACTTTGGTATGGGACAAGGTAGTCACCACTTTTTGTATATAGACAAATATAAAGACAAGTGGGGACATATAACTGGAACATGTCAAGAACAATTAAGTAGCCTATTTATCTTTTATATAGTCTGTGACATCTAACAGTATAGTGAAATTTCATTACTGCTTCTAATTTAAATGAATGACCTGACCTGTTCTTGAGGAACTTTATTTAATTTTTGTTCCATTGAGAATTGCAAGTACATAAAAAATAAATTCATTAAAACATACATACATTATTAAAAAATAACCCAAGCAATTAAGATGATTTGCTTAGCAGCAATAAACTTGTACTGATGTAGATTTCAATATTTATTAGAAAGAGTTCTCATAAAACCATGTACTGTGGCATAGGCCTATGTGACCTCATCTTCATTCACAATATTATTCTTGAATGCTGATTATCAGCATGCTTGGAAAGTGTATACTAAAAATAACATAACATTTGAGGTCATAACATTGGGAGTGCATGTAAATGTTCAAATCAATAAACTAGATTCAAATAAGCATCTATGCAGACATCTACCCACATTTCCCTCAGAAGTTTAAGATTTATGCTAATAAGACTCAACTCTTCAATTATACTATCCTATAGTTAGGATTGTGAGCTAACCACTGTGATATTAGTTTCAATATGTTTAAGTCCCTGGTGTTATAGAATATTTTTAGATAGATAATATCTAAGAGGTAAGGTTACTAACTATACACCTTTAAATTACATTAAACACCTGTACTAGGTTCAGAAATGGAAAATTTGGTCAATCTTTTATAAAGAAGCAAATGCAATGTTGTGCTTTGCAGAAGTGGGAACATTCACCCATGCTAGACTTAAACATGAATCTTTCTCCAAAGATCTGGTTGCTTTGGAATAGCTGTATCAACTATGAGTAGTGGAATGTTTTGAAGAATACCTTAGGGAAAGCTGCTCATTGACAAATGTAGTAGTGCATTAATTTATTGCCCTGAAAACATTGTTACTACTTAACACAGCTGTAGGCAATATTTATGAAATGAAAAGAAACCTCTGAACTTCCCTTTGACTTCTTGTTCACTCCAAGTGTGTGTGTGTGTGTGTGTGTGTGTGAAATATATCACTTCACATATATGGTATTAGATTCAGAACCATAATTCATAAAATTACAGTAACATACTGGAAAAATGTTGACTTCCCCATCCTAATAAAGCATAAAGGTAACAAGTTACAGTAAATGAGTATGTAGTACTATGCTGTACTTGAATTTAGCCTGTTTCTCAATACTGATTAGAATAGTGAGGCCTTTAGTACCCTTTGAAAATGTTTAACATATCATGAATCTTAATGGCTCTGATTATTCTGCTTCAGGGGAGGGGACCTGGATAGGGTACATCAGGGTTGGGTGGGGCATGAAGGAGTGGAAGTACTAATTCTGCAACATGCTGCCTCCTTTACTTCAATCCTGTGGTAGTTCCAGTCCCTGTAGAACATCCATGATGGGTTCTATGAAGCAGGAGAGGAAGAGAGAAGACATATGGGTAGTTCTATACTATATGGCATCATCCCCACTTCCCTATGTCCCAGGGGTTTACCAAGTTTTTTTTTTTTTAAATACTAGTCCTATCACTGGAAAAGAATGGAGGGCATGGAAGTAGTGAGAAGGCACTGAGGGTGAAATTCTGGCTCTACTGAAGTCAGTGGGAGTTTTGCCATTGATTTCAGTGGAGCCAGGAATGTACCCTCAGACTCCATATGCGTTCAGAGATCTGTGCGAATCCCAGGACATGTACATATTTAGGGGATACAAATCTGCTGCCTATTCTGTGAGAGGAGGTATGGTGCAAATCTCTGTATCTGATAAAATAATTCAGAGGAGTAGTCCTCACAACTATCATAGTATTCAAGCCCTAATGAATTCAACAAAAATTCATCCTTTGGGTATCCATCAACATCGAGTCCTTAGGAGCACTGACAGTCTCAGGGCATAGTAATCATGTCTCCTTTATTGAGAACTGTTAGACAGCCCCATAAGTTCACCAGACAGCCCCATACATAAGTTCACCAAATTTTGCATACTGGTTATCCAATCTTAGCTAATGCCATTTCCTTTCTTTTGGCAGAAGTATCTCCAGATCTTAGTGCCCAGGGAAGATAGAGAAGCTATTTATATAAAATTTACCACATTTTGGATTTCCCCTTTTAAAGGATGAACCCGCTTCCCATCCCGGAGCCACACTGCTATGAAAATCCTATTGTAATGGATCTGAGGAGCTTAGTACAAAAGAATAGGAAAAATTAACTGTACTTAACTGAAGATTTTCTTCTTTTGAGTAATAAGGTCCACAGATACAGCCCATTGTGGAGAAAAATGTATCATCCAGAGAAGATATGGAAATTGCCCTTCAAGGGTTTTGGTTTGTTGTTGGTAGCTGGAATTTACTAAGACATTGTTGTGCTTTTTTTCTCAAAGTATATTTAACACACAGTGTTATTTAGAAGAGTAGATTTGAATTATTTTGGCAGTACAAGTTATCTCATTTAGAGGGAACTTCAAGAGGCAAGGAATTTCCCTGTTGACACTTCCGGTCCTGCCTCCAAGCTTCAAACTGGTAAGTACCCATTATAATGCATCTATGAATCTTATTATTTGAAGAAGGGAAATTTTCGGATAGGCACAGATACATTTTCCTATTTCTCTCCCCTGTGAGGTTTTTTTTCTGACATATAGGAGAATTTAGGACATTACTATTACTATCATAGACTGAAAAAAATTAAAGAGGAAAGCTTCTATTAAACAATTTGTGATTTAACAATTATCAAGCTTTAACTTTTAGAATTTCAATTTATATTGTCATTAAATAATTGCCCATGCCCCCCATTGTATGATACCCCCTCTATAATTTCATGCAACTGTGACCATTTAAATTGATGATAAAGAAAAAAAATGCTTAAAAATAAACCATCTTATCCATCAAAACTATGAAAAAAAAATTAGTTCTGCCAAGCCTACTTATGTAGGAACTGAAGGAAATTACAGGCTCAGTTCTAATCTGAGGCATATCCAGATGCATCACTGCACTACTTGAAACATGCAGTGGGAGATTGTTCAGTAGACAGGAATATCATTTACCACACTTTAGAAATGAATATGTAATATCCCTTACATAAGATTTAGTTTCTGTTTTTGAGAGCCCTGCTATACTTAGGGAGAATGGAGTGAGCTAAGAATAGATTGGTAGCTTTAACTTTTGAAATTTCTTATGTTATCAGTTTAAATTAGACCCTTTACTCTGTTTTTAACATTGCTATCTGGGTCAATTTCTTTGTCTAGGATAATATGACATTTTACACTGATACACTTATCTTGACAAATGTGGTGTACTATATACTCTGCAGGGATCTCCATTTATTAAAATAGTGTGGCAGTATGATGTTTAGCATTGCTATGTTACTTTAAAAACTGCTCTGCAATGGGAAGTGTTACATGGGTGAGCCATCTCCCAATACTGCCACTCTGCTGGTGTGCAAACTGAAGTAACCTGAAATAATGTTGATGGTGAAGGTTTTTAATACAGTATATTAATATGTTACCTGCGGACACTAAAAGGTTTTGTATTATTAGTCACATAAATTGCAGATTTCTCTCTGGTATCTTGTCTGTGAATCCTCCACTGTTGACGGTTTCCATAGGAATTGGGGGCAGTAGAAACTGTCAGTCATTTGGGTGCTGAGTAGTTAGGATTGTTCCTCTCTTGCTCATTCTGAAAATAGTCAAAATTACAGATGATTAAAACACACAACAAACACCAGTCAATCAAATGCAAACCAATGTAAGTGTTTTCTTCCTTACCGTATTGGACATTAGACTCTGGCTCTGACAGGCTATCAGTGTTCCAAGAATGGGGACTTCTCAACTGAGTCCTGCTGCCAGATTTGGAGGGCCAAATTCAAAGGGTTTAAGACCAGAAGTCCATGGGAGTTTTTCCAGTGACTTCAGTGGGAACCAAGGTTTGGCCTGGAGCGTTCGAACTCAAATCTAATAACAAGCAACCAACTGTAGCTGCTGCAGTGGGGCACAGGGAGAGAAGTGAGATGATAATGATAACCGCAGTAACAAAAAAACACTGCCAACCCACTCTGAAAGGTCTGAAACCCATAAACAACAACACTTCTAGTTGAACCAAGAAGAAAAGACAGTAGCAATGTAGAGTCTTTACCATATTTCATATGTTCACACCAGGGTGGATTGATTTAAATCAAAACAATTTAAATAATTGATTTTAATTGTTTTGCATTTTTACCTTTTAGTTATTTTCTTAAAGAAAAATTGATTTTCATTGTTTGAGAACCATGAAACTTTTTGATTTGCAAGTAAATATAGCCTTTATACTAAACTTTTTTTTGCTAGCCAGAAAGATGCACTTTATCTATACCAGGGGCATGTACAGGAATTTAAATTTCACTGCTTCTGGATGAGCATGTTCTGTGCTCCTGCCATGGCCCCAGGCTGGAGGAGCTGTCAGCTCCCACCACAGCCCTGGAGCCTGAGGAGCATGCTTTCCCTGGTGTGGCCTTGGGGCCCAAGGAGCTGTCAGGAGGAGTTCTGTATTTCTGCCAATTATTGGGTGAGGGGGCATGCCCTTGCTTGCCGTCCCTTGTGCATCCCCTTGTTTGATACACATTTATTTAAACTATTGTATAACTTAAATTTTTGCTAGATTAATTTTTTACTTGTGATCTGTATCAAGCACTTATTGGGAAGAAATTCAAATTCAATTAAAATGCACACAAGTAGGATTTTTTTAATTAAATAAAACTACTTTAGATATACTGGATACATAAGAAAAGTTTATCAAATCATGTTTTGCATTGAAAACAAAATCATTTACTAAACAAAGGACATATTATCTGTAGTTAGTGAACTGAACTGATTATTTCTGGTCACAATGTACTTCAAGATTTAGAACTAGTAGATTTCATCATCTCACACCTAGTTCTTTATTCTTTGATTGGAAGAGGAAAAAAAACAAGCTTTCCTGCTTTTTCAGCTCCGACTTGGCTTCTTAACTTTGAGCAAACTGTCACTGAACTGAAACTGATTAAATAAACTGAAATAAAGAAAATATTGTCTGCACCTACAGAAGAGGCCACTGCTGCCAAAAGTTGGTTTAACCACTGGAAAAACTCTGGTTTCAGGCGCTTATAGGGATTTCCCCTGACCCAGTTGAGTGGTTTGACTTTCTTTAAAACTTGGCAGCAAACGTATATTACTCAAATATTTTTTTTTGTAATTAATTTATTTATGTTTAATAGTTTATAACAAGTTTAGGCCTTAAGATATGTTGTCAACTTCAAATTATACTTTAAATGGATTTTTTTTTAATCGTACATTTAATTTAAATAAAAAACTGATTGAAATCTGAATTTTTTTTTAATCCACCCTGGTTCACACTTTAATAAACACATGAATAAGTTTCTGCAAAGTTTGCATTAGAGAGTTATGATTGCAGTCTCCTAACTAGCAGTTGACAATGGAGGTGTGCTAATGCTGTCTGAAAATCCAGAAGCTGTGAGACATTTGATAGAATCTGGGACCTGTGAGCCGGTTTAAATTGCACAGTCCTCCAAATGCTTCCCTTTACTGACAAGGATTGTTTTTGTTTTATTCATTGTTGAGTCACAGGCTGAAGTAGGGATGTCTGATTACCACCATATGTAGCATTAGGGAGATCATTACTGGAATACAGTGTCCTCTTCTGATGACAGTGTTTTTAAAAGGATGTTGTTAAGTTGGAAAAAATGTTCAGATAACAGCTACAAGTATAAGTCAAGATCAGAAAACAAATTTTCATGAACATTTTAGTTTTTTGAATTAGAATTAAAAGAAATTTCACAGAAGTTGCAGAATTGCAAAAGTTAGGAATTTTTCAACCATCTCCAGTAAGAAATGCTTGCTTTGTACCAAGAAATCTAATAGCAATGTATCCCCCTCCTGACTCTATGGAGATGCTTCAGGGCATGGATAAGTCTCCCTGTAAAGTTATTTGAGCATAAGCTTTCGTGAGTTACAGCTCACTTCATCGGATGCATGCAGTGGAAAATACAGTGGGGAGATTTTATATACACAGAGAACATGAAACAATGGGTGTTACCATACACACTGTAATGAGAGTGATCAGGTAAGGTGAGCTATTACAAAGTTTTTTTTTCTCTCCTGCTGGTAATAGCTCACCTTACCTGATCACTCTCATTACAGTGTGTATGGTAACACCCATTGTTTCATGTTCTCTGTGTATATAAAATCTCCCTACTGTATTTTCCACTGCATGCACCCGATGAAGTGAGCTGTAACTGACGAAAGCTTATGCTCAAATAAATTTGTTAGTCTCTAAGGTGCCACAAGTACTCCTTTTCTTTCTGCGGATACAGACTAACATGGCTGCTACTCTGAAACCTGTAAAGTTAGCAGTTCCACCAGCAGATCCCATGGTTAGTCCAGCAAAGTCTCTTCCGTACTGACCAGAAAATGTCACAACAAAGTGCCATAACACCCTCAATACTTTGTCCTTGGAAAGATCTATTAAAGGGGCCCATGTATCTGTTCTAGTAACTGTTCTAAAATAAATTTTGAGAGGCATTAGGAGAGTCGGTGCCCTTAATGTAATGCAATGGTTGCTCTCTAATCCCAGGCTTCATGGCTCAAATTCCATCTCTTGCCTCAGGCCAGACTTCACAGCAACTCATTTTAAAACTCTTCCTCTTGGAGGAACCATAGGTTTAATAAAAAAGAAAACCCAGAAGTGGCCATAGTTCCTCAAAAACCAGTCAAGAAAGATCTGAAAAGCTTGTCATATTTTTGTATTAACATTTCAAAAAAGGAAAACATTAAAAAAGCTTAGGAAATATGGCTGAAACAATTTATATTGAAGAATCAAGAAAATGAGACCATTCTTTCCATTGTTTGTCTTGTTCAGTGGAAATTGTCAGACTCTCCATAGGAGGATCAAGTGCGGGGCAGGGGGGAGGGGAAAGAGACTGTTTTGAAATGGAGGATTTTTAATTTCTTTTTGTACAATGTTAAAAAGAATAATTTATATCACAGGGATTAAGGTGGAACAGGAAGAAGTTGAAAAGGATACAGTTAAATATTTTCCATCCAGTTCTAACATATAAACCTGCTTCATGCAGCCAGTGACAGGAAATTATAAAAAGCGAATGGGATCTTTCCTGTAAGGAGGGGTCTCTACATAGACCAAAAGGACAGGACAGATGTAGCCTCTCTCTAAAATGGAAGTGGCTCTAGCATTTCCAGTGAAGGGTATGGAGAAATCCTTAAAAGGATTATTTCCCCCCTCTTTGTGATTAAAAAACAAAAAAACCCACAGAGAATTGAAGCAGCATTCCATAGCATAATTTAACTTCTCACAGATATCTTGTGTGCTAGTCTGATCGCTCTCTGGGAACAGTTTTCAATACCCCTTCTTTCCCACCCCTCCTAAAAAAACCTAATCCCTCCTGCTTCCCCTCCCCCAAAAAACAAAACAAAACAACAACCAACAACTTGTAACTTAATTTGCTGCACATTTAAAGGAAATGGACTAAATTCACTGTTGGCGTGAAAGGTTGCAACTTGGAAGAAATCAGTGGAATTTCACCCATTTATACCTGTGATGAATTGGGGTCCAGTGATTTATATCTCTCTCTAATGTGTCAGGGGCACTCAATAAATCATGATGGGTTTAGAAGGTTTTCCATTTGAATTTATTTAATTTGTGATAGCATGATAATATGCGGTCTTATTGCCTTTGGAAAAGCTCATACTGGGTTGATTGGAAAAAAATTATCATAATTTTGGATTGTCCAGCTCCCTCACTGAAAGTTTGACCCTTAACATTGCTAGAAGTACTCAAATAGTATATTATAGCGGGTGTATTACACTGGTGTAACTTGTAATAAAATCAGGTTCTTTCTGTCATTTAGTTTTAAACTGTGGGGCTTGTGTATCTATATGGGAATTTTTCAGGGACCAGAATTTAGCCCTAAGTAACTATAGCGTCTGAACTATGCAAAGTATCAGAGGTATGTATAAAAGAGAATTTACATTACAAGGTTATTCATACAGTATGTTCCTTTAATTCTTGATCCTATGTAACAGGTAATAGGCCACCACAGTATTCTTTCCCTGTGTGTGAGGGGTGGCGGTTGAGGGGGCTGTTATGTTGGCTTATAGAAGAAGCAGCAGACCTTCACTAGAGAACAAATTCATTTGATAGAACTTGCTTTATAGAACTTTAAAGTGACTACAGATGATGCAGTTGTCAATAGTATTGACTAGTGTTTGGAAAACAACGAAAAGGATATAGTGCTATGACCCTTCTTACTGCCTGGATAAGAAAAAAAAATCTGTCTTTTAATACATAATGGCTGTGTATTAATGGAGCCTTAAGTTTAATATAGTATTGAAATACAAGACAGATGTAGTGAAGGAATTTCAAGAGTCTTTTCCCACCAAGTTTTAATTTGATCATGGAAGAATTTTTCTTACTAATGTGACACATGCCATAAGATTTCTAAAATGTCACAAAGTTGGATTGAAACAACCAAATCTTTTAAACTAGCGTTGCTGGCTACAGCAGTCATATACTGTTTGTGACCCAGGCACCCCCTTCTGCCAGCTGGCAGAATGTATAGGGTTTTACTGGGATCCTCTGGTGAGAGATATGCATGTCATATAATTGAATGGTGTCATGTAAGGTCTCTTCTACCGAGAGCCAGTAACCCACTGGTCGTCATAATTGCAAAATATATCCATGGATAATATTTTAGTGTTATATATCTATTCTAAAATTTATGTTTTTAAGGCCTTGAAATTAAGGCAAGTCACCTGGAGGTGACAAACCTTGGAAATGTTCCTTTCAGGAGGAGGTCGCAGACACCTATCTCCCTGTATAGCCGTTTGTGTATTGACTGCCTCATGCTGTGTGCCTATTTGCATACTGAGCCATAGGCAGAAGAAAAGATGGTTCAAATCTACAAGATGAAACGAACAGCAAGGGCTGTCCTGTTTATGAATAAAGACAAAGGATGGAAGTGTTTTACCTGGGGGAGAGAAAGAAACACACAATGCCATTCACCTAGGGAGCAAGCAGACCACATGGCTATGATCCTCCTTTCATGAGACAGACAACCTGTCTGTAAACCAATGCAAGGATTTTGTGTGAGCATTACTCTACAAGATATGAGTATCTTGTTAATTAAGTTTAGGCTCTAGAATGTGTTATGATTTTGTTTCATATATGACCATTTGTTTCCAATACTTCTACTTGCTGCTATTTAAATCTCTATGCTTTGTTAAATAAATAACTATTTAATTTCATTATATACATATCCGAGTGCTGTGTCTGAAGCAGAGCAGTGATCTGAGGTGGATTTAGTAAGATGGGTGTACTGTTTCTTTGGAAGCAGTGAATTTGTGAATATTGCAGGTGCTCAGTGGAACAGGGGATGGACACTCCAGGGATTGTTTCAGAGGGCTTGAGGGTTGTAGTGTGCCTGTTGCTAACTGAGAGAAAGAGAAGGAGGGGCTTGTGGGGCATAAAGGGGAGGGCTTATGATGCTGGTGGAGTCAGGGAGCTGATCCCCAGCAGGAACAGACACGCAAAGCACAGGTGGTAGCCAGGTGTCTCTCAGTCTCGGGTACTCCTGGGAAGTGTCCTCTTCTAAATTTTTAAATTTTCTACTAAGTATGTTGGTTGTATATATATTTCCTATTCATGATTAAATTATAATACATATAAAATAACAAATGTAATTGCTTCACTTTAGTGTTGGATTTTTTCCCCCATTAGTTAATTTGTAGTGCTGTTGGTATATGCCATCATACCGGTATTCAGAGACTGAGGTAATCTATTCATAAATAGGTACGGAACAGATAGTAACAGTGCAAGTCTCTCTACTCCATTCCACCTATACACCAGAAAAGATCAAATGCCTACGTGATATATAAGATTTAAATAGACAGATAACTAATCTGCAGGCAAACCTCTGTGTGCTTGAGAGGATCGTTCATACCTCTTTGTGCCCTTTTAGTCGTTGGCATTTCTGCTTAGACTACCAGAAACAATACTGATAAATGTATGTATGTGGAAAGAGCTGCATGTAGCATGCCCTTTGTGATTGCTGAGATTATACAGAAGTATAGATGATATGTAATAAATGTTATCCATACTGAGACATAACAATTTTGTGAACACTGTGACCAGGTCAGTGAGGGGAAATGATAGGAAATTCTTTAACTCAATATACATTTTTGTGGTCTTGATCTAACTTATATTTGGGGGCTGTTGGAAGAACAAACAGGGAAGAAACACAATGGTATCCCCAGATAAGAACACCCCAGCACATACTTGAAAGACAGTGGGCAAAACTGTCAGCTTCAAGGACCTTACCTCCTATCTCCAAGGAAGGTGCAAGCTTGTTTTGCCATTCAAAAGAAATCTAAACAATTAAAATGCCTCTGAGAAGTGGAAGGTCGTAACTGGTCAGAAGCTGTCTAAGGCAGAGAGAGAGACTGAGGAGGGGAATCTAAAGAAATTCATCCTTCCCAGGTCCAGGGAATGGTAATATTTAGGGAAAAGGTAGGTATGAGTACAGCCTGGTTGAATGTTTTAAAAATATATTTTCTTTGAAATGCTTTTTGTTCTAATAAATGATCCTTTGCTTTAAGGGGGCTGTTTGATTGGTGCTTACCACTGTCATTGCCCCAGAGTGAACAGAACTACAGGGTCCGAGCCTAAATCAGTCATGCTCAGGCAATCCCTGTTAGTACAAGGGGACTGCAACCAGGGGACTGATCTGAGAGCGAGAGGATCATGTGATTCCACCCAGAGACAGTTGACAGCCTGAGACTTGGGAAGGGGGTGCACTCAATGAGACCAGAGGGGGTCAGAGGTGCAGTTCACCCAATAACTGCAATAACTTAACAACTGAAAATCAAAAAATTTAAACCTGAAAAAAAATTTGTTTTTTCATTTATTTCCTCTGCTTGTAAGACATTCATTTGCTATCAGCGTAATAAAAATCACACTTTGAAATAGTCCTTTTTGGGATTTTAGCGAGTCTATTCTTTGAGTGGAGTTTGAAGCATTTCTCTTCTAGTACTTTCAGGTTGTTGGGGTTTTTTTGTTTGTTTTTTAATTCCACCTGAGACTAAAAATATTAGTGATAGATGGAGCTTGCCTTCCCTCTACCAGTTTAGAGAAATATGTTTGTGTTTTAAGGATTGGCTTGCACTCAACTATAACTGTCTTGTATGATTCAGTTACAACCCAGCTGTCAGCTAGCACAACTAAAAAGTTCTTTTGTAGTGTAGACAGGACTTTAAACTGGGACTGCCCAAAATTTTAGCACAGTTTGGGGAAACTGGTAAGATTCTTCCTATACAACAAACAGAAACTGTGCTTTACTGGTGTCTGAGAATAGCAGTTCTGCCCTTAGCAATTGTTATAGTGTAAGGGTTGTGTCTTGAAATATGCACCACTTTTGTTTTCAGTAGATTGCAACTGACTTTGTTTTGTTTTGTATTTTACAAGAATAGATAACTCAAACGAAAACTTGCACACTTTTACCTGTTGCGTTACTGGTTCAACTCCGTTTTATATTGGAAGGAACTGAAAGTCATTGCCATCAGACATACATTTTGTGGAAATGGAAGGAGCAGTGTGTCTCTCCTGGTTCCTAATGTGCCCATATTACAAAACCCAATAGCACAGCTGGCACCTTGGTTGATAACTTCAGCACAGAAGCTAAGGAATGGAAATAATGGTAATAAACTCATCTACTCTTCTAATTAGGTTCGCTCATGTCAAGGTTACGGTGCTTTTTCAGGTCAATGAGAGGAAGTTTACAGTGCAATTTCTTATTCTGCTCCTGTCGGTAGGTAAAGGTTTTCAGGCTCCAGTGCTATTAATTAGTATTAAATTCACCTAATAAAGCAGTGTAGGACAGTGGTTCTCGACCAGCGGTTCGGGGCCCCTTGGGGGGGCTGCGAGCATGTTTCAAGGGGGCCACAAAGCATGGCTGTCATTTAGACTCACTAGGGCCCAGGGCAGAAAGTCCTGCCATGCAGGATGGCAGCCTAGGGCTCCGACTCCCACCACCTGGGGCTGAAGCTGAAGCCGAAGCCTCAGCAACTTAGCTTTGTGGTGCCCCCTATGCCATGGGGCCCTGAGCAATTGCCTTCCTTGCTACCCTCCTAACACGGACCCTGAATTTCATATGCAGAAAAACAGTCGTTGTGGCACAGGTGGCCATGGTGTTTTTATAGCATGCGGGGGGAGGGTGTTCTGAAAGAAAAAGGTTGAGAACTCCTGGTGTAGAAAATGCGGCCTTTGACTTATTGGGAAAAATAAAGGCAGGTTGCTCCACAGGCCTGATTGAGAGTGATGTAAATTTGTGCATGTCCAAAATGTGAATATGGAAGCCATTATTTTGATTTCTATACATGCATAAATGTCAATATCTAAATAGTGCTTTTATGTCTAGGTTGAAATTTCTATGCATTATTGTTTGTGCTTTTTATTGTTTTATCTGTTATGATAGCTTTGTATTTAAATACATCAACAGTTGTGTGTTTGTACTTTAAATATAGACAATAATTTGATTCTGTTTTCACATTGTTAGGGATAATATTATGAGGCTGCCTGTCAGAAGGTTTCAATAAAAAAGCATATAAACTGAAAAATTTTAAATTTGCAGAATAAACCCCATTCATTTTCTTGCACCTTTTTGTAATATGAAACCGACAAACTTTTAGAGTACCAAACTTAGCTTAGTAAAAAATTTGCTGTTCTGTTGTTTACATTGAAAGATTGTGAGGGGAGAAGGGAATGCCTTCCATGAAGAATTCATTGCTATTGTCTAAACCAGTGGTTCTTAACCTGGGATGTACGCACCCCCTGGGGGCGTGAGATGCCAGATTTTTTTAGAAGGTAAATTATCGAAAACACAAATTAAGCACAGGCACGTAAGTACAAGTACTTTATTTAATCAAACCTATGTATTTATTAACATTATACATTTTTAATGATTACTGTAATATACAGACAAAAATATATCTAGGTTTAAAGAACTGACCTACTTCAACGATTTTTGATAGGGGGTGCAAAAACATATTTTGAGAACCAAAAGGGTGCAGGCAGAAGTAAAGGTTAAGAACCACTGGTCTAAACTGTTTAATTTATTGCAGGGATGTCTTATTAATTAAAAAATAACTTTTTCTGAAACTTTTTTTGCAGTTTTAAATAATAATTTGAATTACAAATAGCACGTTTATGGTGAGCAGTACACTGTAAGACCATTGTCACATTTTCACATGTTGTATGTTACCAGGTTTTAGTGTTAGTGGTGGAGAATTTTGAATACCATGGTTTGTTCATCTGTATTTCTGTAGCAATATAAAATGTATCTTAACACTGATCTTGTTTTAAAATGTGACTTCTGCATTACACATACATAGTCAGAGTTGATGAAATAAAGAACGCTGTGCAAACCACAGATGTGCCTCAGATGGTTCCCCTCCATCTGTCATCAACTAAATTTCCATTTATAAGATGATGTCCATATGCTTAATCATTGATAGACCTGGGTATTTCATTAATTACCATGGTTAGAAAATATGGTAGGCTTTAAACACAGATAGAGTTGTGTTACAGAAATGTGTATTGATGCTTGCAACAGGAGAAATTCATGTTTTCTTTGTTTTTTATCCTTTTTGAATGTATTTCATAAGAAGATTATAAAATTGATTTATTTTAAAAAAATAATCTATTTCCAAGGAGTCTGTCAGTATATGTGACTGATTGAAAGGCTTCTCTGTCAAAGTGGGCTGCTCCTGAAACACCTGGTTGATGCAAGAGAGAAGCCAACTATGGCTTCAGAAAAGGAGTACTTGTGGCACCTTAGAGACTAACAAATTTATTAGAGCATAAGCTTTCGTGAGCTACAGCTCACTTCATCGGAGGCATTATGAAGTGAGCTGTAGCTCACGAAAGCTTATGCTCTAATAAATTTGTTAGTCTCTAAGGTGCCACAAGTACGCCTTTTCTTTTTGCGAATACAGACTAACACGGCTGCTACTCTGAAATATGGCTTCAGAATTAAGTGCTACTGGTAATCTTGCCTCCCTCTTGTGGTAGGATTTTCAAAACCAGGAGAGAAACTTCTCTAATCTATCTTGTGTATTTGGAACCTGACCCTGTATCACTGAAGTCAATAGAAGTTTTGCCATTAATTTCAGTGGGAACAGATGAGGGAACAGACTGCATAGCACTAGTCAATCTAATGCCACTGTGCTAAATGAAATAATTTAGGATTGCATAGTGCTGTCCAAAGAAGACATCGTTGTGGATGCTGCTGTTCCCCCTCGCCCACCCATTCTAGGAGGCTTTGCTTAGTATTTTAAAAATGTATGAATGTGAGGTATTAGTCTCTGGTTATATAAGTTTATATCGGGAAGAGGGCTTGAGTCTTCTCACATTTCTTTGAAAAATGAGTTCTCACCAGGGTGCCAAAACAAGGGATGTTCTGCAGACTGCTGTAGCTCCTCTTGCATTACAAGATTAACAAGGTCCCTCCTCTCTCCATTTTTTTTTTTCCTTCAAAAAGATCACTTCACAGAATTGTTCAGCAGCATGCTGTCAAACAGCGTGTCATGGCTTGGTTGTATTTTTGTTTGTGAGGTAAGGAAGACCGAGTGAAAACATTACATGTGAGAAATCTTTAAGGGAATACACATACAATGTTTGAGAGAGAGAGACTCAAAAGACTATATGTAAAAAGACTGGCAGCTGTACCCTGGTTATTTACTGTCACTGGGCAATTTTTCCTCATGCCAAGTCTAAAATACCATAAAGCATAGCAGAAATCCTATGTCTAGCAACTGCTTTCTAATTTTCAGGCCTCTGTTTAGGATGCTGTTATTCATACAGAATATAGTATGTACTCAGCCAGTTGTTCCCAGGTGAAGACCTTTTAAATCAGACAGACAAGCAAGCGAGGATGAGACCCTTCAATCTGTCCTTTGAAAATAAACATCACAGATAACTATACCAAAAATAGCTGATGATGCAAAAAGCTCTACAGGTGATTTTGACAGTGATGGACTATTCAAAGAACAGTCACTGGCAGGTTCACTTAATTGTCCTCTTATGAATAATGAAATGTCTCATGATTTAAAAAATAAATTGTAATAAATCAGATTTTTTAAAATTTTATTTGAATTTTTAATACTTATTTTTTTCTAATATGTACAACTTTTAAAAGCTAAACACACAGCATCTTTTTCTGTTTGCACCAATTTATTTCCCATGTACAAGCAAGTATTTGGGGACTGAAAAAGGAGGTGCAGGAAGGAGAGGTTTCCATTATAAAAGGCAGAGCGGTGCTGTTTAAACACTAATTTAATGTTTCTGTAATAGGGTGTCAGGATTTTCCTGTTGCCCCATCCTGTTAAGAGGTGTTGGAACCCTACAGGTTATTGCTGCTATCTCACTGGGGCAGGCATGAGACACTGGCCCTCACCCTAAGTTGCCTTCTGGTAGAAGGAGCTAGAGCCTGAGGGATGCAATAGTAGGAGAAGCCAAGCTTGAAGAAAAGGCATAGGCTAAGATAAAGGAACTACAAGAGCAGCCAGGCTTGAGGAGAAGGTTTAGCCTGGGAGTTGACACTGTATTATTTTGGAATTATGTACTTCCAGGAGAGGTGACTTTTTGACTCAAGTGTGATGGTAGATTTTGTTTGGAGATGGGTGGTAGTTCTGGCCCATTGACTTGTCCTTTCAATGCCAAATGGGAAATTCGTCAGACATTAGAGCTAAAACATTCACATTTCCTCTTTATTAGTAGTGTGATGACAGGACTTAAATGGCCTCTTGCCAAAGAATCCTTTTTCTCTCCAGCGTTTCTGGTTTATTGCAAGAACGGCAGATGTAATTGTAACTTTGAGACCCTATGAGCGTAATTCTTATTTACACTAATGCCACTTTACAGCACTCTAGAAGTGTAAAAGCACCTTAGTGGAGGTGCAAGTAACATTTACATTTACTTTAAGGACCCTTTTTTGCTTCCAGAGCAGTGTAAAGTAGTATTAACGTAAATGAGAATTGGGCCCCTAGTTTCCCAGTATTGTCAGTGGTTTTTAAATGTTGGAAAAATTTGAACAGACTTGTTTACTTATATTTACTTAGCATTTAAATCCTAGAGCTGGTTGTTGCTGGCAGCTAGCACCCGAAGGAGATGTTCGGGGGGAGGGAAGACTTCTACAGTTTTATGGAGCCTCCTTGTCCGTGGTCTGGTACTATATGAAATCATATTGTGTACCCTGGCATTGGCAGTGCAAATTTCCCACACTTGCCCCTCAGTATGCCTAAACTATGACCAAGAGGTATCACCTCAAGGAATTTGAGAGCATCTTTCTATGACACTAAATTATTGGCCTCTCTGCTGAGACAATCAAAAATGTGTCAGCTGTTTCAGTAGCTTTTTGTGACAGAGACACTGTCAGGGAATGTGACCACCAAGTTGTTTCACATAGGCCACCAAACAGCTCTGAGATGGGAACAATTTTCAGTCACTTTCACCACAAATCTGAGCTGGATTTTGAACAGCTCACTTGATAGGTTGGGCTCTTGCTTATTATAATGATTCATGCAATGAATTGTGCCAGAGGAAGGGGTAGATTCCTTCCAACGTTTTCATTCTGACAACTTTAAGTTATTGTGAAACTCTGTTGTCAGTTTTGTGCCTCTGATGATGTGATCTTAATGGTGCTGGTAAAGTGCTGATCTTTACTGTTATGATAAAAACACCAGTGCCAAGTGAGAGTACTGTGCACAGTGGGCCTCTTCCTCAGAGGCAGTTTGACTGCTCTGTAACCACTAGTATAATATGGCCATAAAACTAGTTTCAGCTGTCCAGGTAGGTTTACCCCGTGTAAGGCTGATCCTGAACTGATGTAGAGCAGACATAGTAGCTTGAGCCCCACACACCCTTCGTGTTGCTAATTTAGTAGTGAAAAAATAGCAGGGGAAGGGAAAAGAGGATCACGCTATGCTGCACTTTCAGCACCCTGAACTTGTTAAAAGCTAGTGTAAGATAGCACTGGAAAATGGCATGCACAGAACAGCACCAAAAGGAGGGCAATGTAAAGGAAGCTTTAAGCAACTCATACGCACTATCTCCTGATTTGTATAAGCATTCAGACCATTCCCAAGGATCTGGCCTAACATGTATTGAATATAGTAGACTGTACCGTGTCCATTCTAGCATTGCTGGCACAGTTAGAGCTGAAGAAAACAGAAATTCTCCTGGGTCACATACAAATCACAATTAAGTCTCTTAACATTCAGACATACCCTCATTTGATATAAGTCAGACACAAACGTGTAAACCTTTGAAAAAGTTTTCCCCTACTAGGCATGTCATGTAAAAATAAATGTGTCTGTGTTGCATCTCCCTTCAGATATATTGACCTAATTCAGGGTCATTGGGAATATCACATATTTTAATCATAGCCTTGTGTTTTTTTCTGTTCATGTATAAATTCTGTGTTTTTGTTCTCCTCGCTCACTGGATGTGTAACCTGATGGGATAACTGCTTCCAGGCAATTGAAATACTTTACTAAATAATAACAATAGTTTGCACTTTTATGGCCGCCTTTATCCCAGGATTGCAACGTGTTTTACAAACATTAAGGCCTGGTTCACACTAGAAAATTAGGTTGGTTTAACTATGTCAATCAGGGGTATGAAAAATCCACCTTCCCGTGAACTGTAGTTAAGCTCACCAAAGTCCCTGTGTAGACGGCATTAGGTTGACTTAGCTACTGCCTCTCGGGGAGGTGGATTACCTATGCTGATGGGAGAATTCCTCCCATCGGCATAGGTGGTGTCTACACTGAAGCAGCTATAGCGGTGCAATTGTGCTGCCGTAGTGTGTGAAGTGTAGACAAGCCCTAAGTCTCACTAGTGGCAGGGAAGTTTTTAGAGATGGGTAAACTGATGTAAAAAGAAGTTGAGTGATTTGTCGCAGGATATGCAGCAAGATAGACCCAAAGCCAGGAGTGGATCTCAGGGTTCATCATGTCTCTCAGAGTTGCCTGCTCTGACCTCTGGTGCAAGAATGGTATTTGATCTGAACATGCAGGTGAATGAATGCCAGACACAAGTATGGATTTAAGCAGCAGCCTGCAACTTTACCAATTTAAGTTTGGGGGTGGGGAGAAGCTATATACCTCCTACCACTCTTGCGTAAAGGTATTTAACTGAGCCCTGGGGTAACTGGGTTCCTGCCACATAACTAGTAACTCAAGGTAGACCCTCCTTTCCCTACTGCTAGGACTCTGCTCTCTTCTGAATCCTCCTGCTGTCCCCCATGAGAGGGGTAGTGGGTACCAAGGGAGGGACCTCAGTCCACAAAGACTTGTTTTCTCCCCTTCTCCTATAGGCACAAGATCCACCTTGGTGTCGTGTACCTCTGGAAGCTGGCTTTTTTTAGCCTTTATTCACACTGGACATTGGCTGCAAGTTGTGACAACCTAAACAATCTCATCTTTCCTAATATTAAACTTTCTAATTCTATTCCTTTCAATCCAGCTCTGCCTCTATGACACTGTGAGGAAGGCAATAACACCCCATCATGGTCAATTTGGCCCAATGGGAAAAATTCTTTTCTGATCCCAAAACAGGTGATCAGTCAGACCTGCACACTTTTTCTTTAAACACTATTCAGTGGTGTTCAAGTCCAGTGTGTTTCTAATCTTTCACAAGGTTTGAGCTGAGAATAATAATGAACAATATCTGCCCTAAAAGTAATGTAGGAAAGTTTGTAAGCCAGTGAAAATGGAGACTGTGACAGTGATCGTTGGAGAGGCTGTACTGAGATTGCTCAGTCGGGGCAAATTGCAAAGAATAGGGCAGACGATCCCCAAAATTGGTGGTCTAATCTAATAATTAGATTTACCAACCAAGTAACAAAACCACTTCTGTAATACCTTACAGATTACCAAGAAGCTAAAATACAGTTCCCTTCAAGCAAGCCAGCCTTTGGTTCCCACTCAGACAGCCAAGTCTATATAGTTAGGGTTATTTAGAACCTTATTCACCATATATAAAGTTCTATCAATCCCAAGACCTCAGACACATTACCCACCAGGTCAGTTAATATTTCAGATCCTACCCAAATACACACTTGCCACTAATTCTTAACTAAATCTAAAATTTATTTTAAAAGAAAAGAAAAAGTCACCGTGGTTAAAAGATCATTAGACATACAGATATGAATAAAGTTCTCAAGTCAGCTTCATAGCAGAGATGGCGAGGATGCTAAATCCTTCCCGAATCAGTCGAATAGATCATAATCCAGTAGGCAGTCCATGTGTAGAGTTTGTTCAGTTCTTCCATGAGAATTTGCAGGGATAATCCAGGATACATCTGGATCATGAGTCTTGTGACTTGAACTTCCCCATATAAAGTTTAACCAGATTTGAGATAAAACAGGATCAAGCCAGAAGCTTCATTTATAGCAGAAGCTCAGCTGATAAACCCCTTGGTCCCAAGTGATCACAGGCGGCATTCCTTGGATGAAGAATAGGTAATACATATTGTTGCTTTGAAGTAAATCTCCATTTCCTAGGCGTGCACAGATAATTAGTTGCATTAATTAGCATAAGGCAATTAACCATTCAAACGGCTCATAGGTAGTTTACTACAAACATCAAACAGAAATAGAGATAATGATATTACACCACAAGTTTCATCTAAAAGTTAATGTCCTCTTTTGATGTCTGAATCAATAGAATATAGTAATGAAACATTACAGACAGGAACCAAAGTTTAGAATCTACAAGCTAATTAAATCACTTTGTTGAACTTCTAATAAGATATAGGTAAACACAGACAAATAAAATTAGTATCTACTTCTGAGTCTCTGACAAAATACAGGCTTACATTTCAGAAATTCTAGATTATATATCATGGCTTTCCTAACTGTCTACAAAGAATGGACCTATTTACCATTTCAATACTTTTCTAACATGTCTTTAAAGATTGATTTTGGGTCACTTAGCCTGCTAGTTGCTTAACCCTTGCTGGCTCAGGGTCACAGAGGCTTAGAATAAAAATATCTTCTCAGCCATAACTAAGGTATCACTAACATGTCATTTATAATCTCTAACCTTACTCTGATAATCATTCATGTGGAATTTCTATTTCATACTATAAAATAATAGACAAGGCATAATTTTAACTGACATTGTTCATATTCTCTTTCCAAAGGTCTTTAGAGTAAACCTGCAAATCACAATTTACTTATCAGACAGTGTCTGTTGGAAGTTATGCTCCATAAAAAACGTACATGGAATGAAAAATATATTTCTTACAGATGTTAAAATAAATTTTAAGGAGACAATAGAAACAAAGAATGACATCTAATTAGTTTACATGTGTATGTACCTAGACAGATGGAAATGGTTATCTGATAGGTCTTTTTTCTTTCTAACATGTTTCCTCTTCCAGTAATTTGTACAAAACAGAAATTCATAAATATCTTACTAATATTTATGGCCCTCTTAACATCAACTGTCCAACACTCAAATATATGATAAAACTCTTGCTTATTACCAGTGGAAAACAGTAGATCAGCCAAAAATAAGTTGTTTTTTCAATATATTTTATCATTCGGCCAGAGGATTTTCCTAAATCCATTTGTTTAAAAAAATGTACGTTTTCCCTCTCAGATAGGCTGTCCTACTAATATTCAAAATCTACTTTTGAAGATATTTTCAGTGGTAATTCCTAGCAGGTAGTCCTTGCACATGGGTTCAAGTTGCATGTATATTGTTGTTGGCTTTTTGAAATTATGTCAGTTGTTGCAGATTTTTTAATTGTAATTTGGAAACCCAGATGCATTAAATAAACAAGCAAGAATGCCAAGGCTACTCCTGAACCTGGCTTTTCTAAACCACAAGGCAAAGTGTGGCTGCTGCCACAATCACTCTGCCAGATAAACTAAATGTTTTTAAAGTCAGTTTTCTGGGCTGCAATTCTTGGCAACAAAGTAATTTTGAATAATAGTAAGGAAATTTATGGATTTCAATTATAGCTCATAGTGTGTCATAATTTCAATTTTATACCCTGTGCAGTTCAGTGTTTTAGATTTTTAATGGATCTAGAGCTGTAATCATAAAAGTGATTCTAAATGCATCCAGTAATTACAGAGATTTGCTGTTGCTTTTGCATTAAAAATGATGATGATTTACAATCAACAAAATTGCAGTCTGGATGTCGTTAGGATACTCTTGCCATTACACTGCTTATTAGTTATGGTCAGTGATTTAAGGTTTAAGAGCTGCACATTAGAAAGCTGTAAAATTATTTATTCTTTAATAGATAACAGTAAATTTGAAACAGACGTTATATTAATTATAATCTTGTACATTAAAGAATACATATGTATCCTTTTGTCTCCTCTTTCAGTGTTTTTAAATTAATTTCAAGTTAAAATGAAGTGATTGGATTATAACAAGCAATGTACTATAAATTTCATTGTCTTTTGATTTCTACTACTTTCTACAAATTTTAAGATTAGCTGCAAGAGTCACAGCAGTCTCAGAAAATAGAGTAGTAAATCAAGTCCTTGCTCCTTTTCTCTTCCCCAAAATATGTATTTCTAGTTTTTAAATTAGGTTAGTTAATATGCTGTAATCACATGCACTTAAGTCATACACAATTAATTTAAAGGTAGCATGTTAGATTTGTAAGCATAAATTGGCATGATACTTTTGGACCTCTTCTGGAGATCTTTACACTCAGTCAGGGAGAACACAAATATTTAAACAGGAAATTTTCTTTCAATGGGTTTAGATTGTTATGAGGTTTGGATTTGTATGAGTCACAGAATACATAGGTTTTCTTCACCCTTCTCCTGCCTTGCTTCCTAAATATTCCTCTGCTCTGTTTTGTTCTCATTTCCCTCTGATATAACAAACTAAAGCCACCTTTTAAGAACTATTATTTCTATACTGGTAAATTTTTGAATCCTAAACTGTTGAGTGAGTCAATGTTATTCTAACAAATTATTTTCCCAGAACATTTTAAAATTTCAGCATTAAACAAATGCACTTTCCTCCTCTAGTTGAACTTGGTAAGATTAGGTGGTGATCTGATCGCTTACAGTCAAGTCACAAAATAAATCACACTGGTATAGTGATTGTTTAGACAACTATTCAGTAAAGACATTGACCAAAAAATACCATAACAGGAAAAATTCACAATTGTTGAATGACAGCAATTTGTTTCTACAAAATTCTCGTATTAGGAATGTCCTTTTTACTTTGGCCAATAACATCAAATACAACAAAATTTACAGTACTTTCTTTTAGCCTATATTTTATTTGTGTAAAATCCAGAGGATATGAATAGTTTAAAAATTTACGATTGTCCTAATGGGACATTGCTGTACTTGTATCTTACTGTGTAACCTTCCAAAATAAAGTCTAGCTGTTTTATTTCTAAAGTTCCGAACAAAGGGATTCTCCATCCAAGATGACAGAAAGGACACTTTAGAAAACACTTGGATCAGTCATATCTTCATTTAGATCTCCTTGGGAGTTTTGCACGAACACAAAGGGCCTGATTCTCCAGTGCTTTGCACCTTATCTGTTACATCAAGTGATGTCAATTACATCAGTGCAAAGTGGGTATAATAGCATTTCTAAATTAGGATACAGCATTTTACACCCATTTTACATGCGGGGAAGTGACTTGACAAGGTGCAAGGCAGGAGAGAATCCAGCCTCAACCCCTCACTTAGCCTCTCCCAACTATGTTTTCCATATGGTAAGAAAGGTGTGTTGGCTACACAGTGTTCAGGAGTATAATATCCATCCAAAACATGCAAATGTGCACTGTGTATCTGAACGTGAATTTCAATACAGACACAAAGATTTCTTTCTTTTTGACCATGAATTAGAATTGTGTAAGAATCAAAGATGAGAGGAACTCCTATAACAGCAAAGAATAAAATAAAGATTCAGGATATAGCTAACTACTTGTTGCCTGGGTTTAGGATGAAATTTTCATCATAGGCTTGTTATTGTATCATTGTAAGTGACCATTATGGGTGTTTAAATGCTTTGGAAACTTTTGGCCACTGACTGTACAGAATGGCAACTGCTGGAGACCGAATACTAGATTAGACAGACGGGTCACTAGTCTGAGTTATTGTAAGTCTTCAATTACTTAAATCTATGGAACTTCTATTGAAGAAAGATATATAAAATGTATTAGCAAAATTACTGAAGAACACTTCATTTCTAAATTAAACATAGTCCCTGTAATATTTTATAGGCCAGATTTTTGCTTGACCACCTAAGAATGGGTTGATTTGTTTAGTTGTTGAATTAGTGCTACTTGTTTGTTGAAGCTCCATCCTCCTCATACAAAACAACGATGATTGAACACCAATTTTTCAGCCAGTGTAATGTGTCAGAATATAACTCTCTGATATTTCTTACTCAGATATTTTTAACACTTTATTTTCTGATCCAAGTAACACTACATGCTGTCTCATTATAGAGATGGCTTACTTGTTACAACTACACTTGTAATTCCCCATTGTGGTCCACTAAGGGCATTATTTGGTCTAACTTAATTTTATCCTGCTTAGTGCTTTCTAGTTACTTTTTATATTAACAGCAGTTTTATGCCAGTGTGTTCAGCAATCATGTCTTAGGTTTAATGACTGTTGTTTTTATCCCTCTAGTAGTAATGGATGTGAGTAAGGGCACAACATTTCACTCTGGATAGAATGTCATAAAATTTGAGTTTTTCATTTTTTCCTGTATGTCTCCTACCTGAATTTCATCCATCTGACTGATTTTTGTCTAAATTTAGACTGTATCCAGGCTGCATGTCCTCAATGGCCATTGTAATACAAGTTACACAGCTAGGTGAATCATAGTTAACATTTTTTGAATTTGTGAATCTTTTTATCTTTTTTGTGAAATGATCAAACTTTGTCTGAATCTGTTACCTGAAATTCAGCTCGCTGTAGAAGTTACCTTTTGTAACTCTGGTCTTCAGAGTTTGTGATTAGGCTGGGAAGCTCCAAGGTGCATAAATACTTTTCACTTTTGTGTTTAACACACAGGTGTTTACAGCATACTACCAAGTGGATGAAAACAGGAAACCTAGGAGCATAATGTATTATAATGATTCTGTGCTGCTCATTGGGTTGGTAGAGCTAATTATATAAAACACTAATGGTCTGAAAAGCAAGTCAAAGTGTCTCTATAGTAGCACTGCTTCTCTCCAGTAGTTGGAAGTTGCAATGAATCCCTCTGAACTGCTGAATGTTGGTAAGTTTGCAGTATGCAAACTGTTCTCTCCTTTTACCACCAAATCTGTCAATGCCCTCCCTCCCTCGCCTCTAAGTGACAGATTGTGAGATATCAACAATTTGATGTTTTTATAGAAAATAAGTTAGATATTTGTAATGATCACTACCAAGGTTCGTTAACATTTAAATTAGGGCTGTCGATTAATCGCAGTTAACTCATGCGATTAACTCAGAAAAAGTAATCACGATTAAAAAAAATTTATTGCGAATTAATTGCAGTTGTAATTACACTGTTAAACAATAGAATACCAACTGAAATTTGTTCAATATTTTGGATGTTTTTCTACATTTTCGTATATATTGTATTGTGTTGTAGTTGAAATCAAAGTGTATATTATTTTTATGACAAATATTTGCACTGTAAAAATGATAAACAAAATATTTTTCAGTTCACCTCATACAAATACTGTAGTGCAAACTTTTTGTCTTGAAAGTGCAATTTACGAATGTAGATCTTATTTATTTCTTTATTTATATATTTTTGTTATATAACTGCACTCAGAGTCTACAGGTTCACTCAGTTCTACTTCTGGTTCAGCCAGTCGCTCAGACAACCAAGTTTGTTTACACTTACAGGAGATAATGATGCCCTCTTCTTATTCACAATGAGACCAGAAAGTGAGAACAGGCATTTGTATAGCACTTTTGTAGCTGGCTTTGTAAGGTATTTACGTGCCAGATATGCCAAACATTCGGATGCTCCTTCATGCTTCGGCCACCATCCTTCCAGAGGACATGCTTCCATGCTGATGATACTCGTTTAAAAAAAAAAAGTGTTAATTAAATTTGTGACTGAACTCCCTTGGCGGAGAATTGTATGTCCCCTGCTCTGTTTTACCTGCATTCTGCCATATATTTCATGCAGTAGCAATCTCAGATGATGACCCAGCACATGTTCATTTAAGAACACTTTCACTGCAGATTTCACAAAACGCAAAGAAGGTACCAATGTGAGATTTCTAAAGATAGCTACAGCACTCAGTCTAAGGTTAAGAATCTGAAGTGTCTTCCAAAATCTGAGAGGGATGAGGTGTGGAGCATGCTTTCAGAAGTCTTAAAAGAGCAACACTCCAATGCAAAAACTACAGAACCTGAACCACCAAAAAAGAAAATCAACCTTCTGCTGGTGGCATTTGACTCAGATGATGAAAATGAACATGTCAGTCCACACTGCTTTGGATCGTTATTGAGCAGAACCCGTCACGGATGCATCTTCCCTGGAATGATGATTGAAGCATAAAGGGACATATGAATCTTTAACGCATCTGGCACGTAAATATCTTGTGATGCTGGCTACAACAACATACAAACACCTCTGTTCACTTTCAGGTGATGTAAACAAGAAGCGGGCAGCATTATCTCCTGCAAATGTAAACAAACTTGTTTATTTGAGTGATTGGCTGAACAAGAAGTAGGACTGAGTGAACTTGCATGCACTAACATTTTACATTGTTTTATTTCTGAATGCAGGTTTTTTTGTACATAATTCTACATTTGTAACTTCAAGTTCCATGATAAAGAGATTGCACTACAGTAGTTGTACTCAGTGAATGGAAAAATACTATTTCTTTTGTTTTTTTTACAGTGCAAATACTTGTAATCAAAAATAAATATAAAGTGCGCACTGTACACTTTGTATTGTGTGTTGTAATTGAAAGCAATATATTTGAAAATGTAAAAAACATCCAAAATATTTAATTCATAGAATCTCAGGGTTGGAAGGGACCTCAGGAGGCCATCTAGTCCAACCCCCTGCTCAAAGCAGGACCAATCCCCAATTTTTGCCCCAGATCTCTAAATGGCCTCCTCAAGGATTGACCTCACAACCCTGGGTTTAGCAGGCCATTGTTCAAACCACTGAGCTATCCCTCCCAATAGAATAAATGGTATTCTATTGTTTAACAGTGTGATTAATCATGCGATTAATTTTTTTAATCGCTTGACATCCCTAATTTAAATAAGTGACTAGTCTCCTTTTTAGAGTCCTATGATATTAGTCTTTTAAGAAAAATATTTTGAATACACTTTCTTGTGTATTAAGCTCCTCAACTGGGGCACTGCTACGAAGATGTAGGTTTTTGGAAAGCCTTTGAACTCCAAAACCACGTGGGAAGTGCCTGTGCTGAATTCATACATGTTCTATATCAATACATTTTTAGTAGGCTTAGAAACTGACTTGACCCAAAGTTATTCGATACAATGATTGTGATTTGTGTGTGTGTGTGTGTGTGTGTGTGTGTGTGTGTGTGTGTGTGTACAGAGGAGGTCTTTAAGACTCCTACGATTATATTGTCTATGCATGTTATATAAGTTTTAGCAGAACTGGGGCCTTTACCAGCAATGGACTAGAATGTGCTATCTAGGCACATGGCCTGTAGTTTGGAAGAGTGCTGAAGGAGATGGAACTGTATTCACAGCACTTTACAGCTTTGTGGGAGTGCAGTTGACTTGCTGCAAGGTGCATAGTGGGGAAGAGCCATTGTTCCACCTCCTTTGGGGAACCATGCCTCTTCATGGGGGTAGGGATATACTGGAATTCTGCCTGGCCCATATGCAGGCTGTGAAGCTATGAGCAGCTCCTTGCCCACCCACATAAGAGATTATAAGAATCTGAACCAAAATTAATAAACACAACTCTACAATGACATCATAGACATTGTAAAGCACTAATGATTTTTTGGGGGAGGGGTTGAGAGGGTAACTTTTAGAGGGATCTGTGCATTTTCTGAGTGCATGGATAGCTAAAATTTTTTGCATAATTCATATTTTGCAAAACTTATGGGGCCAAATTAATCTCCGATGCAATTCTGTCACCTTCACTAGCGTTGAATTTGGTTCATTTTATCCCTCTTTATTTCCTTTAATAGCAACAGCAACACCTTGATCACTTTTCAAAACAAAGTTGTTTTTTTCGGTTGTATGGATCCTATTATAAATTGTAATGTATAATAAGTACTGTTTTTGTAAGAGGAAATGTCACAAAACTCCATAAGGAATTCCAGTAACACATTATTTACATTTGGGTTCTTTCTTTAAATATTGTTCATCTAGTCCTATTAATGTCCCCTCCTCTGTTTCCTATCTAGTCAAAATTTTCATTTCTCTGCCCCAAAATGTGTTCTATAATATAGCCATTAGTCCTGTATGTATATGTGCATAGACCTGCAAAAATGGTCTAAACCACATCCCAGCCTGTGTGTAGAAAGATAATTGCATGTAAGAATGAGGGTGCCTCCCCTGTCTTGTTGAGCCAGACACGCTAGCCTGCTGCAAACACAGACCCAGGTCCAAACCATGTTCCCCAAAAGCTGCAGGCTTAACTGAAAACATCTTAAGAAGTGCTCCTGTCTCCAACACCCAGATAGCCAGCTCCCAATGGGGTCCAAACCCCAAATAAATCCGTTTTACTCTGTATAAAGTTTATACAGGGTAAACTCATAAATTCTTCACCCTCTATAACGCCCACTGATAGAGAGATATGCACAGCTGTTTGCTCCCCCAGGAATTAATTACTTACTCTGGGTCAATTCATAAGGAAAAAGTGATTTTATTAAGTATAAAAAGTAGGATTTAAGTGGTTCCAAGTAATAACAGACAGAACAAAGTAAGTTACCAAGCAAAATATAACAAAAACACACAAGTCTAAACCTAATACAGTAGGGAACTAAATGCAGGTAAATCTCGCCCTCAAAGATGTTCCAATAAACTTCTTTCATAGACTGGACTTTCTAGTCTGGGCCCAATCCTTTCTCCTGGTACATCCTTGTTCCAGCTCAGGTGGTAGCTAGGGGATTTCTCATGACTTCAGCTTCCTTTGTTCTGTTCCACCCCCTTTTATAGCCTTGGCACAAGGTGGGAATCTTTTGTCTCTCTGGGTCCCCATCTCTCCTTCTAAATGGAAAAGCACCAGGTTCAAGATGGATTCCAGTAGCAGGTGACATGGTCACATGTCCTGTGAGACCCCAAGGCTTCATTCTTCTGTGCCTGACTCACAAGAAGACTTGCAAGTAAGCAGAACTATCTACAGTCAATTGTCCTGGTTAATGGGAGCCATCAAGATTCCAAACCACCATTAATGGCCCACAGTTTGCATAATTATAATAGGACCTCAGAGTTATATTTCATATTTCTAGTTTCAGATACAAGAATGACACATTCATACAAATAGGATGAACACACTCAGTAGATTATAAGCTTAGTTATGATACCTTACAAGAGACCTTTTGCATGAAGCATATTCCAGTTACATTATATTCATACATATTAGCATATTTTCATAAAATCATATGGAGTGCAATGTCACAAGCACACTGATGTTAAAACAAAAGATGAGATTAATATATAAAAAGTTACAAAATTAGGGCTTGGAGTTATGGCAAGAATAAATTTTTGTGCCCATTTAAAAGTCTTCAAAATTTATTAAAAGGGAATTCACACAATAAAGACCATATGTGTGAAATAATTTCAACTGGCATGGATTTACATAACTTAAAGTGTGAAATTGGAATTGTCTTGTAATTGTAGCTAAAAATAAAGTGACCTTATTAATGTGTGGTATCTTAATTGTACATGAGTAGGAATGTAACTTGTCTGTAAGGTGTGGTATTAGGTACAACACTTCAGTGACTGGTCTCAAAACAAAAAAAAAAACTGCACGCACATTTATGGGGTCTTCTGTAACTGCTTTGATCAACCACAGGCACTCATGGTCGATCAGTTCTAGGTCGAGTTCATTACTGAAGGTTTTAACTTGTGCATTTATTATTAGTTTAGTTTCACCACTTGTTGAAAAGTGGGTACATATTTTACTGTATGAGCAATAAGCTTCACCAGCACATCTTCCATCAGAGGAACCTGGTAGATAAGTGATGTGTGTAGATCAGGAGTGATAAGGGTGGAAAGTGGATGAAAGGCAGAGTAATTTATTACAATCAATTAAATTTGTTCCTTTGTTTCCTGGAACAGGTGTAATAAATCATTAGGTGGCGAGGACATGCCATGAATGAGGACAGAGACAATATATTAAGTGGAGAAAAGCAGGCCAAACTTTAACACAGTCCCAAATATAAACAAACAGGACAGAGGCAGATAGTCATTGTATAAACAAAATATTACTTGCTCTATGAAGACTGGAAAAAATTCTCTAGGTTCCTAAAGTCCCATGACATGGCAAGTACAGATTGCTATGAGTAACTAAGTACATTTTTTTGCCTAGAAATTTTGTTGACACACAGGTAGATCCTTCAGCATCTGTACTTGATGAATAAACTTCTCTTTTGCTCTCTGGATGTTATCTTCATCTGTTAATCCTATGCAAGGAACCTGCAAGTCTGAATTATCTGACAAATTGTAACTTCATGTTAACTGAATATTCCCTTGCTAAAATCAGTGTGGGTTAGCTACTGTCAAGGTTCCTTCCCCACTCTGAACTCTAGGGTACAGATGTGGGGACCTGCATGAAAACCTCCTAAGCTTACTTTTACCAGCTTAGGTTAAAACTTCCCCAAGGTACAAACTATTTTACCTTTGCCCTTGGACTTTCACTGCCACCACCAAATGTCTAACTGGATTTTTTTATTAGTAAAGAGCCGTTTGGAAAAGTCTTCCCCCACAAAATCCTCACCAAAACCTTGCACCCCCCTTCCTGGGGAAGGTTTGATTAAAAAAAACACCTCACCAATTTGCATAGGTGACCACAGACCCATACCCTTGGATCTTAAGAAAAATGAAAAAGCATTCAGTTTCTTAAAAGAAGAATTTTAATAGACGAAAAAGTAAAAAGAATCACCTCTGTAAAATCAGGACGGTAAATACCTTACAGGGTAATTAGATTCAAAACATAGAGAATCCCTCTAGGCAAAACCTTAAGTTACAAAAAGACACAAAAACAGGAATATCCATTCCATTCAGCACAGCTTATTTTCTCAGCCATTTAAAGAAATCATAATCTAACGCATATCTAACTAGATTACTTATTAAGTTCTAAGACTCTATTCCTGTTCTGTCCCCGGCAAAAGCATCGCACAGACAGACCCAGACCCTTTGTTTCTCCCCCTCTCCAGCTTTGAAAGTATCTTGTCTCCTCATTGGTCATTTTGGTCAGGTGCCAGCAAGGTTATCCTAGCTTCTTAACCCTTTACAAGTGAAAGGGTTTTTCCTCAGGCTAGGAGGGATTTTAAAGGTGTTTACCCTTCCCTTTATATTTATGACAGCTACCATCAGAGGTGACAGGAGTGCCACTTAGTCTAGTATGACAGGTTTCAGAGTAGCAGCCATGTTAGTCTGCATCCACAAAATAAAAGAAGTACTTGTGGCACCTTGGAGACTAACAAATTTATTTGAGCATAAGCTTTCGTGAGCTACAGCTCACTTCATCGGATGCATACAGTGGAAAATACAGTGGGGAGATTTATATACATAGAGAACATGAAACAATGGGTGTTACCATACACACTGTAACAAGAGTGATCATGTAAGGTGAGTTATTACCAGCAGGAGAGCGGGGTGGGAGCGGGAAACCTTTTGTAGTGATAATCAAGATGGGCCATTTCCAGCAGTTGACAAGAACTTGTGGGGGGGAAGGGGGAATAAACATGGGGAAATAGTTTTACTTTGTGTAATGATACATCCACTCCCAGTCTTTATTCAAGCCTAAGTTAATTGTATCCAGTTTGCAAATTAATTCCAATTCCGCAGTCTCTCGTTGGAGTCTGTTTTTGAAGTTTATTTGTTGAAGAATTGCCACTTTTAGGTCTGTAATTGAGTGACCAGAGAGATTGAAGTGTTCTCCAATTGGTTTTTGAATGTTATAATTCTTGATGTCTGATTTGTGTCCATTTATTCTTTTATGTAGAGACTGTCCAGTTTGGCCAATGTACATGGCAGAGGGGCATTGCTGGCACATGATGGTATATATCACATTGGTAGATGTGCAGGTGAACGAGCCTCTGATAGTATGGCTGATGTGATTAGGCCCTATGAGTATTTGCTTCAGGTTGGGGGGGTGTCTGTAAGCAAGGACTGGCTTGTCTCCCAAGATCTGTGGGTCGTCCTTCAGGATAGGTTGTAGATCCTTGATGATGCATTGGAGAGGTTTTAGTTGGGGGCTGAAGGTGATGGCTCGTGGCGTTCTGTTCTTTTCTTTGTTGGGCCTGTTCTGTAGTAGGTGACTTCTGGGTACTCTTCTGGCTCTGTCAATCTGTTTCTTCACTTCAGCAGGAGGATATTGTAGTTGTAAGAACACTTGATAGAGATCTTATAGGTGTTTGTCTCTGTCTGAGGGGTTGGAGCAAATGCCAGACTGGACAGTCTCTACATAAAAGAATAAATGGACACAAATCAGACGTCAAGAATTATAACATTCAAAAACCAGTCAGAGAACACTTCAATCTCTTTGGTCATTCTATTACAGACCTAAAAGTGGCAATTCTTCAACAAAAAAATTTCAAAAACAGACTTCAACAAGAGACCGCTGAATTGGAATTAATTTGCAAACTGGATACAATTAACTTAGGCTTCAATAAAGACTAGGAGTGGATGTGTCATTACACAAAGTAAAACTATTTCCCCATCCTTTCCCCCCCCCCCCCCCATACACTGTTCCTCACATGTTCTTGTCAACTGCTGGAAATGGCCCACCTTGATTATCACTACAAAAGTTTTACCCCCCACCCTGCTCTCCTGCTGGTAATAGTTCACCTTATCTGATCACTCTTGTTACAGTGTGTATGGTAACACCCATTGTGTCATGTTCTCTATGTATATAAATCTCCCCACTGTATTTTCCACTGCATGCATCTGATGAAGTGAGCTGTAGCTCACGAAAACTTATGCTCAAATAAATTTTAGTCTCTAAGGTGCCAGAAGTACTCCTTTTCTTTTTACTCTAGTATGGTTAACAGAAATCCTCCAAAACTCATTGGCTCACTGAGATGATAGATGTCTGTTCCCAAATCTGAATTACACTTCACCATGCCAGGAAAAACCTAGGCCATCACCTGGAATGTCTCCATACCCTAACCTCTCTTCAAACTTCCTGTCCTCCTTTTGATACTGATCTACTGCATTATGGCTGCTAGTGGAACCTCTTCAGGCTTGGGTGTTGAAGTGTGAGCCATGGTTCAAGAGTACCTGCATGTCCTAGTCCCTTCCTTCCTTCACCAATGCACCTGTTCTCATATGTGAAACTAGATCTCTGCGGCTTATAGGTGAAATTTACCGCAGAGTGGAAAGCCCACTCAGAGACCTTTACCCTACCTAAGCTCCATTCAAATGTGTAACACAGAGTTATCTGGTGCATAGGACCTTCTATGTATTCTCTCCACTGGGATGAATTTCACCTGAAAGAAAAAAATTACAGCAGCAGAAAGAGCGTTTTAAGTTGCACATCAGAAGCAGGAGCTGTTCCCTCTGATGTTTTTCTTTCCAAGCTACAAGATGTTCAAATTGACTGCCTTTCTGGGCAGTACAGAAAAAAAAATTCCAGATATTACACCCTTTAAATCATTTCCCAATAGTCTTTATCAAAAGAGGCTCCAATCCTGCATGTGCCAGTTTTGCAATTTGTTGGCATCAGGTTTTTTGTTTGTTGGAGATATTTTTGTCCCCTGAAAGAAAATGTTTCTCTCTGAGAAGCATGACTCCTTTCTCTCACCTGTTTTGCTGGAGTCAAATTTTCATACATACCTCCAGACTGATGGAAAAACCCTTTCCTGCACAGGTGGCTTTAGCTGAGGACAGCTCAGACTTAGACCTTCCAGCCTTTGATCTGTTTACATAGACTGGTATAGCTGGAGATGGTGCCCACCACTGAATCCTCAAGTCTCACTGAGTAGGCATGGGGAAGATGAGTGGCTGTGGGCCATATGACAGATTATAGCACACACATGAATTATCCAATCATTGTTATGCCCATCTGCATAGCATGTTATGCTCTCTCCCCATAATAGCAACCTGAACAACTCTTTTATCTTTCCTTGAAGCCCCATTTGCATTATGCTCACTCTCCTTTATCGCATCTTCGATTGTTTCATAAGACATCAATGTGAACTAATACATAACCCACTTATATCTCCTTCTTACTCTATGTAGTGATCCCGTTTCTTGAAACTCGGATATCTAGAAGCCAGCCACATTTGGCTGTCTCTTCTGGACCATTTGGCGTTCCTCTGAGCTGCTCAGCCAGTGCTTGTCTGCTACAGCATAAGATAGGAAATGTAATCTCTCTTTAGTAACCTGTCAAGTAGATACAGAATCCTGAGGGTTCTCTCATTAGTCCCTCTGAAATAAGAAGATTTTCTTCATAGTGGAAAAATATCAGCTATGACGAGCTAACACATGAAATAAGCCACCTCTTGATGATGAATTCAAGACATATGATATGTCATATGTTGGAAGGAATGTAATAGAGATAAATGGATGGTGGGAAATTCTATATTAAATATGAAATCTTCAGAATGGAAGACCCAAACATTAACTCCTCAAAGCCACATATGTGAAGATGCAAAGCCTTTTTTGGGGGAAAGGGTTAAAATAAAACCTTGAAAACATCAAAAATAGACATTTATTTTTTATTATTTATTTTTACTATATCCTAAATGTGCCTTATGATAAATACCAATTCAGTTTTATTAGAGAAATTAATAAACAACAATATGGAGTATTTAAAGAACTGAATAGAAAAAAATGATAAACATCTAAGGATGGGGGAGACAGCAAAAATAGCAAATATAAGTGCAAGAATAGTGGATAATATAAAATTTGTGTGTGACTTTTTTTAAAATTGGACATTCTGTAAAACTTTTAAGTGCTGCGTGTTTTGAGGAGGAAATGGGAAGTTGTATATCTGCCAAATTAAATAGAAGTCCCATGCACTGCTTAAGTCCTCACTTGCACCCCCATGCATAGTAGGACATAAGTGGTGCATGGGACTTGTTCTGGCTCTCTGAATAAGACTGGCTTTCATCCACTGCACACTCAGGCATGTTTTCTGCCCAACCATTCCCTGCCTGGCAATATCAGTCTTTACAAGTTGATCGTGCCTCAGACATAAAAGTAACAGGAAGGATGGAAGGAAGAACCTGAGGAGGAAAGTGGAAAGTAGCTAAGCAGGGGAAGGCTGTGAAAGCCCAAGGGAGAAGAATATGCTACATTTAGCTTTGCGCTAATTGGCTGTTTGATTAAGTGAGAGGAATTAATGCAGGTTTGGTCTTTTTTATTGGTAACTAAAAAAACTAAGTTTAAAGCCATATTGTTCAACTTGTATAGAAAAACTGACCTAGTAAAAGGAATTGTGGTGCTTGATGAGGACTGTATTACGTATGTGCCTGGAGGCCCCAGCTGAGACCATGCCCCATTTTGTTAGGCACCATACAACTGCATAGTAAGAACTTAGCCCTAGTCTACACTAGGCGTTGAGGTCGAATTTAGCAGTGTTAAATCGATGTAACCCTGCACCCGTCCACATAACGAAGCCCTTTTTTTCGACTTAAAGGGCTCTTAAAATCAATTTCCTTACTCTACCCCCGACAAGGGGATTAGCACTAAAATCGGTTTTGCTGGATCGAATTTCGGGTACTGTGACACAATTAGACGGTATTGGCCTCCGGGAGCTCTCCCAGAGTGCTCCATTGTGACCACTCTGGACAGCACTCTCAACTCAGATGCACTGACCAGGTGGACAGGAAAAGGCCCGCAAACTTTTGAATTTCAATTTCCTGTTTGGCCAGTGTGGCAAGCTGCAGAGCTCATCAGCAGAGGTGACCATGATGGAGTGCCAGAATTGCAAAAGAGCTCCAGCGTGGACCAAACGGGAGGTATGGGATCTGATTGCTGTATGGGGAGAGGAATCCGTGCTATCAGAACTACATTCCAGTTTTCGAAATGCCAAAACATTTGTGAAAATCTCCCAAAATCTCTGAAGGACAAAGGCCATAACAGGGACCCGAAGCAGTGTCGCGTGAAACTTAAGGAGCTGAGGCAAGCCTACCAGAAAACCAGAGAGGCAAACGGCCGCTCTGGGTCAGAGCCCCAAACATGCCGCTTCTATGATGAGCTGCATACCATTTTAGGGGATTCAGCCACCACTACCCCAGCCATGTTGTTTGACTCCTTCAGTGGAGATGGAAGCAGGTTTTGGGGATGAGGAAGACGATAATGATGAGGTTGTGGATAGCTCACAGCAAACAAGCAGAGAAACCGGTTTTCCCGACAGCCAGGAACTGTTTCTCACCCTGGACCTGGAACCAGTACCCCCGAACCCACCCAAGGCTGTCTCCTGGACCCACCTGGCGGAGAAGGGACCTCTGGTGAGTGTACCTTTTAAAATACTATACAAGGTTTAAAAGCCATCATGTTTAATGATTAATTTGCCCTGGCATTCATGGATATACTCCCAAAGCCTTTGCAAAAGGTTTCTGGGGAGGGCAGCCTTATTCCATCCACTATGATGGGACACTTTACCACTCCAGGCCAGTAGCACGTACTCGGGAATCATTGTAGAAAAAGCATTGCAGAGTATGTCTGCTGGCGTTCAAACAACATCCGTTCTTTATCTCTCTGTATTATCCTCAGGAGAGTGATATCATTCATGGTCACCTGGCTGAAATGGGGTGCTTTTCTTAAGGGGACATTCAGAGGTGCCTGTTCCTGCTGGGCTGTTTGCCTATGGCTGAACAGAAATGTTCCCCGCTGTTAGCCACACGGTGGGGGGAGGCAAAATGCGACCTTGTAACGAAAGCACATGTTCTATGTATGTAATGTTAACAGCAAGGTTTACCATGAAAGAGGGTACCCATTGTTCTATAAAATGTGTCTTTTCAAATACCACTGTCCCTTTTTTTTTCTCCACCAGCTGCATGTGTTTCAAGGATCACAGGATCTTCTCCTTCTCAGAGGCTAGCGAAGATTAGAAGGTGAAAAAAACGCACACGCGATGAAATGTTCTCTGAGCTCATGCTGTCCTCCCACACTGACAGAGCACAGATGAATGCATGGAGGCAGACACTATCAGAGTTCAGGAAAGCACAAAATGACCGGGAGGAGAGGTGGCGTTTTGAAGAGAGTAAGTGGCGGGCTGAAGAGAGGGCTGAAGCTGAAAGGTGGCAGCAGCGTGATGAGAGGAGGCAGGATTCAATGCTGAGGCTGCTGGAGGATCAAACTAATATGCTCCAGCGTATGGCTGAGCTGCAGGAAAGGCAGCAGGAGCAGAGACCGCCGCTACAGTCCCTGTGTAACCAACTGCCCTCCTCCCCAAGTTCCATAGCCTCCTCACCCAGATGCCCAAGAACGCGGTGGGGGGGCCTCTGACCACCCAGCCACTCCACCCCAGAGGATTGCCCAAGTAACAGAAGGCTGGCATTCAATAAGTTTTAAACTTTTAAAGTACTGTGCGGCCTAGTCTTTCCCTCCTCCACCACCCCTCCTGGGCTACCTTGGTAATTATCCCCCTATTTGTGTGATGAATTAATAAAGAATGCATGAATGTGAAGCAACAATGACTTTATTGCCTCTGCAAGTGGTGATCGAAGAGAGGTGGGGAGGGTGGTTAGCTTACAGGGAAGGAGAGAACCAAGGGGCGGGGGATTTCATCAAGGAGAAAAAAACAAAACTTTCACACCGTAGCTTGGCCGGTCATGAAACTGGTTTTCAAAGCTTCTCTGATGCGCACCGCATCCTCCTGTGCTCTTCTAACCGCCCTGGTGTCTGGCTGTGTGTAACGAGCAGCCAGGCGATTTGCCTCAACCTCCCACCCGCCATAAACGTCTTCCCCCTTACTCTCACAGATATTGTGGAGCGCACAGCAAGCAGTAATAACAGTGGGAATATTGGTTTCGCTGTGGTCTAACTGAGTCAGTAAACTGCACCAGCGTGCTTTTAAACGTCCAAATGCACATTCTACCACCATTCTGCACTTGTTCAGCCTGTAGTTGAACAGCTCCTGACTACTCTCCAGGCTGCCTATGTATGGCTTCATGAGCCATGGCATTAAGGGGTAGGCTGGGTCCCCAAGGGTAAGTAGGCATTTCAACATCCCCAAGGGTTATTTTCTGGTCTGGGAATAAAGTCCCTTCCTTTTGAAACAGACCAGAGTTCCTGAAGATGCGAGCGTCATGTACCTTTCCCAGCCATCCCACATTGATGTTGGTGAAACGTCCCTTGTGATCCACCAGTGCTTGCAGCACTATTGAAAAGTACCCCTTGCGGTTTATGTACTCGCCGGCTTGGTGCTCCGGTGCCAAGATAGGGATATGGGTTTCGTCTATGGCCCCACCACAGTTAGGGAATCCCATTGCAGCAAAGCCATCCACTATGACCTGCACATTTCCCAGGGTCACTACCCTTGATATCAGCAGATCTTTGATTGCGTTGGCTACTTGCATCACAGCAGCCCCCACAGTAGATTTTCCCACTCCAAATTGATTCCTGACTGACCGGTAGCTGTCTGGCATTGGAAGCTTCCACAAAGCTATTTCCACTCGCTTCTCAACTGTGAGGGCTGCTCTCATCTTGGTATTCTTGCGCCTCAGGGCAGGGGAAAGCAAGTCACAAAGTTCCATGAAAGTGCCCTTATGCATGCGAAAGTTTCGCAGCCACTGGGAATCCTCCCAGACCTGAAACACTATGCGGTCCCACCAGTCTGTGCTTGTTTCCTGGGCCCAGAATCGGTGTTCCACCGCATGAGCCTGCCCCATTAGCACCATGATGCCCACGTTGGCAGGGCCCGTGCTTTGACAGAAGTCTGTCCATGTCCTCATCACTCTCATAACCGCGCTGATGTCGCCTACTCACCCGGTTTCACTTTGCCAGGTTCTGGTGCTGCATATACTGCTGGATAATGCGTGTGGTGTTTAATGTGCTCCTAATTGCGAAAGTGAACTGAGCGGGCTCCATGCTTGCCGTGGTATGGTGTCTGCACAGAAAAAAGGCGCGGAATGATTGTCTGCTGTTGCCCTGACGGAGGGAATGGCGACTGACGACGTGGCTTACAGGGTTGGCTTACAGGGAATTAAAATCAACAAAGGGGGTGGCTTTGTGAGAAACTGAATGGCCGCCTCAAGGATAGAACTCCAAACCTCAAGGATAGAACACAAAACTGGGTTTAGCAGGCCATCGATTTCACAGAGGGAGGGAGGAGAAAATGAATACAAAACAAATCTGGTCTATTTCTTGTTTTGAGCCACTTCATCTATCTTTATACATCATGCTGGCAGCAGACTGTGCAGTACAACGGCTAGCCATCGTCATCTCCTGGGTGCTCGGAGAAGACGGTGCAGTATGGCTACTGGCCATTGTCTTCTCCTGCCTGCAAATTAAAAGACAGTGCACTGCCGGTAGGACTCAATCGCCATGAGACGAAACAAGGGAAATGACCTGGCTGAGTCACTCCCATGTTTGCCCAGTCGCCCGGTTAAAAGAGCATCTAGGACTACATCGACGACAGCTACCAGTCATACTGCACTGTCTGCTGCCAAAAGGCAATAAACTGCTGCTGTGTAGCAATGCAGTACCACGTCCGCCACCACCCAGGAGACATACGGTGACGGTTAGCTGAGCGGCCTCCATGCTTGCCGTGGTATGGAGTCTGCACAGGTAACTCAAGAAAAAAGGCGCAAAATGATTGTCTGCCCTTGCTTTTACAGAGGGAGGGAGGGAATGGGGGCCTGACAATATGTACCCAGAACCATCCGTGACAATGTTTTAGTTCCGTCAGGCACTGGGATTTCTACCCAGAATTCAAATGGGCGGTGGAGACTGCAGGAACTGTGGGATAGGTACCCACAGTGCAAAGCTCCGGAAGTCGACGGTTGCCTCGGTACTGTGGACACAGTCCGCCGACTACATGCACTTAGAGCATTTGTGTGGGGACACACACACTCGACTGTATAAAAACACTTTTTACAAAACTGACTTTTATAAATTCGACCTAATTTCGTAGTGTAGACATACCCTTACAGTCTAAATAGACAAGACAAAGTGTCAAAGGTGCTGGAACTAGCACCCCCTGGCTTGAAGTCATTTCCATCATATACAGGGTTTATAGTTTGGTTCAGTGGCTCTTAGCACCCGCACAATACGAGTGTTCTAGCACCCCTGCAAAGCATGGGAGAGGCACAGAAGTGAAAAGTTATTGAGCTGGGAAGAGAACCCAAACCTCCTGCCTTCTAGTCAAGTGGCTTATCCACTAGATCATGCTGCCTCTCTATGAAGCTTATATAGCTATTTCATATGCACTGTCAACCTCTTTCCCATTTGAACGGCACTGCAATTTCTTCCTGAGAATTGTTTATTTTATTTTTTGGCCTTTCCTAATGGGCCAATCTCCTGAATAGGTTGCCAGATGTACAACCAGCATTTGGTGTCTTCTGGGGCTTGCATCCCACCAAGTCACATAATGTTTATCTTGCTTGGATCCTAATGAAGCACTATAGAAAGAGACATGTTTTCTGCCCTATTCCTCACAAAATTAACTAGTCATATGAATTGCAGAGTAAACTGACTGATGTTCTTTCCATTCCTGTTTATTTAATATTGTAATATAGCAATATGCTATGTTTCTCTTATAACGAACAAAGCCACTAAGCCACTATTTTCATTTTATGTTCACAAAGTTTTTGAGCAAAGCTGAATATATTTTTAGTGATAGTGCAATATAAACATAAGAGCATTTATGTTAATTATGCTTTATTATTCTGTTTTAAGGTGGGCAGAGATTTATTAGTGCCTCCCCAGACAAAGATGGAAATGCTGTAGAACATAATTATGAGCTGTTCTGCTTGAGTTCTTGTCTGTGGTTTTGGCATTTGTTTTTGATAAACACTGTTGTTGTTTTTTTAACTACTGTAGTGCTCAAAACCTGTGGTTTCAAGCTAGTATTTAGTGTTCCAGCAGTTGGATTTCATGGGATTTGACAGAGGGCTAGTCCCAAGTTAATTAGGTTCTTGGCTTTTAAGACCAATTATATTTCTGAAGCAGAAATATATACACAAATTGTCCAAATTAATATTTACTTTGGCTGAATGAAGAAAGAGAACTTTTTTCTTTTAGGGGAATTGAAGATTATTTTAGAAATAAATTGTACTCTGTAAAAAATGTGCCTTTTGCATGAGGTGGGATTTCTGTTATTGCAAGGTTTGGATTTTTTTTAAAAAATAATTATTTCAGGAGTTATACCTTAAAGGCTGCTAAAGTACATTTTCACATCCCACATACTCATTTCTATTTCACTTATGGAGTAGAATCTTCTGGCTTTAATATTTTAGTGGCAACCAGATTGAAAGATTCTAATGTATTTAATAATACCTAACTTTTATGTAGTGCTTTTTTATCAGTAGATCTCAAAGCATTTTACACAAAGGCAGTCACATCATTTTACAGATGGGGAAACTGGGGCACAGAGGATTGATGTGATTTGCTCAAAGTCATCCAGCAGCCAGTGGCAGAGCTGGAAATAGAACCCAGTCTCCTGAGTCCCAGTCCAGTGCTGTATCCACTAGGCAATGCTGCCTCCAGCAGTTAGGTTTTTGATTAAAATTGTACTAATAACTGGTAGTACCTGAAATGGTAATAGTTAGCACCAAGGTTGTGTCTCTTCATATTCAGGGCACTTTTCAAACATTAATTATTCTAATTATCTGCAAGGTTAATATAATTATCTACAAGGTTATATTTTATTATACATTATAAGTATCATTAATATGCTTAATTATCTACGATGTTAATTTAACTTCCAAATTCATCCAGAGATCATGCTGTCCTTCCCAAACCACAACAAAGATACTAATGTTATTATTTGAAAAATATGAATAAAATCATATGGAGTGGGAAAGTAATTTCACTCGGCAGCAAATGTAGACTATCATATTTCTGTTAAATTTATTTTATTTATTTAACATTAAAGTTTGTCAGCGTGTTGCGAACTTGTGAAAGCAATGTACTTGTTTACTTATTCTGAGGACAACCTTAGGTCCGGCTCCTGCAAATACTGAATGATGTGTGTATCGCTGTTCAAATGAACGGTCCCCTTTGACTTCAACTACTCACAAGAACAAACTTGCATGTGTTTAGTTGCATGTGTGTGGAGAAGCAGGCCCTTAGTTAAGTGCCTGTTGTGATACGTGCAAATAGCTGAATCATTGCCTGGGCTTCTGGAAGAAAGAAAGCTCAGTGAGATTCCCTAAAGCCACCTATGAGAGCTGAATCACCGCTTATGTACAGGTTTTCCAAGATCTGTAAGAGCTCTGCAAATCACTAAAAGTCTAGCACTATCTATGCAGAGACTGTAAGACTCTTACATCACTTAGGGGTGTGAAAAAGACACCCCCCCCGAGTGATATAAGTTACATCAACCAAAGCACTGTCCACACCAGTGCTATGTCAGTGGGAGATGCTCCCCTGCCAACATAGCTTCCATCTCTCGTGGAGGTGGAGTAATTATGCCAATGAAAGAGCGCTCTTTCTAGAACTTGCTTTCTTTGGTACAAATTTTTTTATTTGTATAAATGTCTTTTTTTTTTAATGTTGGAAACAAATGGCTTAAAGTCTACATTTATATCTGGTTTTTACTTTCCAGTAGTTTTGCCAAAAGCCGTTTCACTGGAACATTAGGAAGGAAATAAACTTTTAAACATAATTTAAGACCGGAAGAGTCTTTTATGAACGTATTTTTGTATCCTGCTTTTTGTAAAAATGACATTATTTCAAAAATGAAATGCTTTTTAAAATACATACAGGATAAAATAGTATATCACTAGGGCAAAATGTCAGGAATTCCATTGTTCTCTATATTTGTTTTATTGGTTCTGTGCATTTAATATTTTCAGTAACCAGTTTAAATACTAATGGCTTAATTCAGTAAAATCTTTTAACAGTGCTGAAATCTGCTCAAGCCCCCTCTTGTGCAACAGTGCAAGTGCTTATATAATACTACTTTGGGTTCCACTGTTTTATTTTAATACATTCCTGAAAGTATTTCTCTGTACGAGAGTTTCTTCTGTGGAAAATAAGATGGATGGACCTATAATTTAAAAAATGATTCATTCATGCTTTACAGGCAGTTTTTGCCTGAAATGTTTAAAAATGCTATTGCTGCTCTAGGGCCAGATGGGGATACCATTATTCCTGCTAAGTATCACCTCGCTCCACAATGACTTCTGTTTACTTCAGTGGGCCTTCCAGTAGTGTAAATAACTATTCAACAAGAATGGGGAGGAGCCCTCAGTGAGTAAGAAACTGGGTAATTGAAATGTATACAGGTGAGAACCACAGTCGCAATTTATTTTGAATATAGACTTAGTTTGTACTATCTTTACCCAATGCTATGGCTGAAAATTTTAATTCCTGCTCACCAAGAAATTGTTCCTGTGTCAGTGGCAATTCTAGTCCCTCCCTTCTTGGAAAGAACCTCTGTGATGTAGACAACAGACACAACTGCTATAAAAATAACATACTTGGGACAGCTGCAACCAGAACATCAGACATTCAAACCCCAAACACACAATAGACATGTGAACTAAAGGAAAGCTCCTTTAGCTGGAGAAGTAGCGGGTCCCTTAGCCTATTGCTGGGCTATCAACTAGACTACTAGAGGTCAACATCATTCACTTATACACACAAACCAAGTATATTACATCCTATGAACAGAAAGGATCAGATTCAGCAAAGCTGGTAAAGAGTTACACTCCTGCTTCAGCTAAGCTAATTGTACACCAGTACAGATTTACTCCTACAGGCCTTGTCTTCACCAGGCAAAAAGGTATATTTTTAACACATTAATTAATGTGTTAAAAACTTAGTGTACACAAGTCAATTTGTAGTTTTAGTATGTGTTAACTAGTCAAGAAAAGAAAAGGAGTACTTGTGGCACCTTAGAGACTAACAAATTTATTTGAGCATAAGCTTTTGTGATGCATCCGATGAAGTGAGCTGTAGCTCACGAAAGCTTATGCTCAAATAAATTTGTTAGTCTCTAAGGTGCCACAAGTACTCCTTTTCTTTTTGTGAATACAGACTAACACAGCTGCTACTCTGAAACCTGTCATTAACTAGTCAAGGTAAACCTTAGACTCCTCCATAGGCGTTGACTCGACCAATTTACTGTGTGTTAAAGGCTGCGTTCCTTGTTTACATTAGACTTTTAAAATGTGTTAGTAACATGTTCTAACACACCTTTAAATTCTAGTCTAGACAAGACCGAAGTGGAGCTACTGGATTTGCAGTAACCTCCCTGACCTAACCTAACCTCCCTGACCATGTCTACTTATAAGTTATCACTGCCTACTTGTTCCTTACCTGCCTACTTTTTCATTTTCTGCCCCCTTGCCAGTCTGATGATGAAATTGCATCTATTTTGTTCCAGTGGAATACAGGGTGACTGGTCTCTTTAAAAGGAGATGAGGGCCATCTGCACTCTGTGCCATAATTATCTGCTTCACAGCCTAAGTAGTGGGACTATGGGGAGTCAAGTGACAGCTAATAGACGCCTGGCATTATTAGAAGGCTGAGAGAGATCAGTCCAACAGTTGTAACCTCAGTGAGTGGGAAGGCTGCTGTGAAAGACCCTGGGCCAGGGGCTGAGAATGGTACTCCAGGGAAAACTGACTGAGCGGGCCAAGTACCCTACACTGGAGCAGAGAAAACTCCAGTATAGCCCAGAAAGGGGCTGGGTACAGGGCCCAGAGAGTGAGTGTAAGAGAAGCCCCAAAGGGCAGAGAAACCATTTTTCCTTGTTTGGGACTTTTTTGCTACCCTGGAAGGGGTTACGTTTGTCTATGACTTGGCCAAGCCATGTCTCCAGCAAAGACCAGTTTGAGGAGAACTAAGGAGACTCACCTTAGGGTAGGGAACTGAGGCCGTGTGTGTGAGCAATGGGGGCACTACAGGGCAGCCATGTCCTGTGACAGCCACACATTGACAATAATTTTGGCATAGCATATTTCATTGCTCTGCATGTCACTGAATGTATACCTTAATATATATGTGCAATATGGCTGAGATACAGTTACTATTGAAACCATAACTTTTGTCCATATAAATTCTAAGCTTTAGGTTGCTTTAATGTTGTTTGCTATTAATTTCCTTTATCTTTCTTTTAAAAGAGAGAAAAATAAATGCTCTTGCTTTTATCTGAATGTGTGAATCTCGATGTATGTTTTTATTTGGATGTTTTCCTTTAAGATTACACACTGAAACAAATGCAGTAGCCTCAGACAGACCTCTGAACTTAAACATGTTAAAAATGAGTAGATATAAGAAGTCTCTCACAGTACAGCATTTTTAAAACCCTCATAACTTTCTTTGTATACCAGTATCAAAGGCACTTTTCTCCTTTGGACCTAGTCCTGAAAACATTTAGCACATTCTTAGTGTTATGCACATGAGAAGTCCCGTTAAAATAAAGTTTAGAGGATTGGGGCCTTAAGTGTGTTGCAAGTCTGAAGTATTAAAATAACTCATTTGTTAATTATCCATATGTGTATGCATGGAGTGGGGGAAGCATCTGGAAAATATGAAGTGTGAAAAACTCCATTTTCCCCATGGTCTTATAACTCGAAACATCCCATAAGAATTTTACTGAACTAACAGAAGAAAATTTATCTTCTGGCTGAAAGCAAACATGAGAAATATCAGCCCAAATGATAACTTTTCCAGAAAGCTATAGGAGCCTAAAAACAGGAGTTAAGAATAAAACTTCCTCCTCAACTATAACTATAGAGTCAGTTCTATAATGATACTTGATAAAGTTGGGATGTTAAATATGGCATGTCAAACTCCATCTCTAACTCACACTGTTGAATAAAAGGAAAAAGAATAAGTGGTAGAACATCCTGAGTTGCAGCATCAGCCTTAATTCTAATGTCTTAGCTTCTTTATTTATTTAACACGGTGTAGGTTTTTTTTGTACTTTAAAATTTGTTTTTATTGTAAAAACCTTCATAGCTGGAGCCTAAGTCTGCACAGGAATGTGGATATCTCATGTTTCCACCTTCATCCCACCGTGGCCCTTTCTAGCCTACATTTTAATCAACTGTGTGGGGTGATGGTCCTGCAAAGACAGATGATGCCAGGTCTATTGCTCTTGCACACAGATGTTTCCCCAGCAGTGTGGCCAACAGAAGCATCCTTAAGTTGAAACTAACCAGAGCTTATTTTAAAGCATCTGGGCCTGTGAAAGAAAATGAAAAGGCATGAAAGTGTGAGTAGCCATACATTTTACTATAATGCTGTGATCTTGGATAAGGTGAGCAGAGGGAAGGAGAGCAGATGATGTGCAACAGTGGAAAGTTAGGACAAAAAATATCTCAAGGGGGAGGGAGAGGAAGAACAAAAACATAAGCAAAATAATTCGAGCAAACCCCAAAGGACCCCAAACTAAATTTTGAGGGAGAGAATTGTATTTTAAAACAGACCATATTGCTTAATTTTAATTTTATACTGAAGAATGTATGTTTATTTTTGACTAGTCTAAACAGTGGTGATAGTTAATTGGATAATTAATTGAAAGGGACTTGGAAATAAAACCTCTCTTCTTCAAATGTTAGAATACTGTCTCCCCCAGTTTGACAAATGGACAAGGGGAAAAAATCTTCTCCCCACAAAAAGAAATTAAAACACTCCATGGAAGACCACAGAATGTTTTATTTACCCCAGAGACTGGAATGGAATCAAGTATATCAGAGGTTTATGACAGTGAATTTTGCATAATTTTTAACCAAGATGATGATGTATCTGGAATGCATGAATTAGGGAGTGATTGATTCTGCTAAATTTGCATCTTTGCACCCTTCTGTGCCCATCCTGAACAGCTGTAAAGTTGAATGGATGCTATTATGTTAAACAACCTGTAGCAATCCTGCTTGCGGCTTACTAGCCGTATTTAGTGCATCCTATACTTGCTAGCTGAAACTCAAGTTTTGCCAGTAAATCATACTCTGATGGCCCTAAACCAAATAGCAGCTGCTATAAAGGCCATTTTGTAATCAGTGGGTAAAATGAGCTTATAATTTGGCTGGTTGGAACTTTTAAGTAGGGAAATCAAAACATCTACTCCTTTTTATAGGGCTTTTCTCAGGTGAAATGCATCAGTTTTATAATGGTTGATGTTTACAGATAAGAGTAGATTTTGCTTTAGTACTCCAAAAGAAAACAACAAATTGTTAAGAGGGAGGAATAAGCTGATTTGCATTGTTGAAATAAATTATGTGCCAAAAAAACAATGTTGAGCTTGAATATGTAATAACAAAGCATTCAAGTTTTATATTCTTCTATGGGCAGAACTGTTATTTTTTTTTAATTTAAAAAGACAAACTCCGAACAATTTTAAATGTGTTCGTAGATTTTCCCCTTCAGAATGCCTTACAGGCAGTGTGCATTTGTGTAATTAAGGATGCTCCTATAACTAAGGTATGAAAAAATGCATCAGAGCCCCTAATATCAGATCCGAGACCACCTTTGTTTCTGACATGAATTATGAATGCCAAAATGTAAAGTTACTGTATCAAATAAAAATCTCAAATAATTTCTACTCCAGTATTTTAATTTTGGTTGCATTGTTTTTATATATGAGTTTTCACTGTGGGAGTTCAAGCAAACACCTGAACTGTGTTACACAAAGATATTTGTGCACAATACTGCTCAAAAATATCAGGTAAAACATGGTAGTCCTTAAAGGACAGTTCTCAGGAAGTGTTCAGGAACAGGGCCTTGACTTTGGAAAAAGAGAAAATGTGCTATTATGGCTTGGTAGTTGGAGGACAAAAGAGAGCATTACATATTTTCAATTGTGTTTTTTCCTGGAAAACCTTCACCTTTCCCCTTATATTGCCACAGTGATATTTTGAAAGGCATACACCGCCCCGTATGGTAGCTTTGAATATCTAGACATAGCCCCCATTCCCTATAAATTAATGGGAGCTGTGTGTTTCTGCATCCAAAGCTGGAATTTGGCCCATAAAGCACTGCAGTAACAAAACAGAACAATCCACCTTGCTTAAGACCTTATCTTTTTCTTTAAATTGAGGAAATTTTACATTCTCTGGACAACTTAGTTGCACTGGCTTTCAATGTTTTCTTATTTTAGTGGTGTCATGAAATAAAGTACTGTATGTTCCAAATCCTCCCAAGAAAGTTTGAGAGTTGTCCTGTGCTATTAGATCTTTTCTTGGGGTCCTCTGGTAAGCGAATACAAGTTAGATTGGAATGTCTGCTTCTGTTTTTATAGATCACCATCTTGGTGTTTTAACTGATCAAGTTTTATAGCATTATTAAAAGGGACTTTTAATTTTGGTCGTTCTAATTTGGTTTTTCAGCTCTTCATTCTTTATGTTTAATAGATTAATTATAATTTTCTTAATGGAGTGGAAATCATTATATTGGTTCATATAGGTGTCTGTCCTTTATTTGCTGTCTCTGAAGACTTTCTTCAGGATCATAGGTTTAATAATGCAGAGTTTAGCAAGCCATATCTCTGCTCCAGTGGATATACTAGACAGCCTTTAGCAAAATGTGTGCACTCTATATCAGACATTTATTGCACTCCCTGTATTCTCTTCATTCACACATTTGAGGAAAAGGAACTTGGAGATAATGAGATACAGAGCTCTTGACCGCTAGGTCACTAGTGCAACTTCGGCCCGTGTTGGTAGTGAGAGGAAAGTCGTTACCATTAGAGGATTGTTTGATGAACTGTGTGAAAGGAGTATGTGATCTCAGTTTAGTTTTTAGGAGCTGATATAATCCTTATATGCAAATGTATTCAAAAATCTTGAGATGCTTGTTCCTACCATTATATTGGCCAAAATTAATTCAGGAGATCTATTTATTTACTTTTATTTAAAAATCATTTTAATGTGAAAACAAAAAATGTGGTTGAATTTGAAACTATCACTAAAAAGAACAGTGCACAGTTGAACATGATGTTGCAGTTGCATATTCTGTACTTAAAATGCTAAAAATATATAAAGCCTTCATTACTCTAATCTCCCTCTTTCACATGCACACAAAAATATCTCTAGCCAAGAAAAGCTAGTTGAGCTTTCAGTACCATATATTTTCCTGCTTTTGTGAAGTACACACTGTACTAAGAATTCTAAGCCACAACTTTGATATAAAGGGCCATTTCACGTAAAAGGAAAGTAATTTGAATGCCTTGCCAAGCCATAGTAAAAGGAGAATGTAACATGTATTTGTGTATTTAAAACTATGTATTTTTAAAATAATTCAAAACTCTATTGTAAGCTGTACAAATAGCCTAGAACAGAGATACTCATGAGAGCTATACACACACATTAAATAAATTATTACAAAAGGCAAATCCATCAAACTAATAGACCTATTAAATGGATGGAATTTCAGGAGAGAATCTATGCATTTGACAGCTCTTTACTACGTAGAGCATTTTGAAATAGTTACTTACACAACACTCTACATGGTGTGTTATACATTAAAGTATTTCAAAAAATAACTATAAAATGTTATGCTCTTAGTTTACTGCTTGTCAAAATGTGCTGGTTTGCACTTAGCTTCCTTTAAGATTTCTGAACCTTGCCAGATTACTTTAAGTTTTTGTTGATGCTAATTAATAGGGAGACTTGCAATTTAATTAGTATTACATTTAATTTCATGTTGCATTAAAATGGTTTGCACGCTGTGCTGTTAAATAGATCATTCTGGACTTTTTTTAAATATACCATTTAGTTTGTTTCAGAGAAGATGATAAAGAATGCTAATTAAGGAGATGAAAAGCAGAGTTAACTGATTAGTATGATGATCTCATGATATGATTTGAGGTCAGCAGTCGCTTGGGAATAAACCAGCTGCTAAATCCTGCATTATTTTAATAAAGGGTGACACGTTAATGTTGAGGTCCAGTTCAGATGGACTGACAATTTTTGTTTTTTTGTATAAATTGAAGTTTAAAACTAACAAAGCTGTCCCCCCCTTACTTTGCTCCAACATCAATTTAATGAAAATTAATTTACCTGCTTACCAGAAAGTATCCCTTTGTAAAAGAGTGCTGGCATCTAAAAATGAGTGGTGTTGGGCAGATTTGGGAATGAAAGTGAACCTGCATACATTCTCCAAGAAAAAAAAGAAATGTAGTGTCCTACATTTACCATTAGCTTTCTGCTGTTGACATTATCTTGCTCCCACCGAATCCATGTCAAAACTCACTTTGGTTTCAGGAGGAGAAACATTGGGCCCTTGGGTTGGTGGAGCATAAGGCTTCTTGGCTGTTTTAAAACTCGAAGTCCTTGAGCAAACCATGTTGCTCTGCTTTCCTTGCTGGTGGAAGCTATTTATTATGCAGAAGTGCTCTTCATCTGGGTAGGATTGGGTGGAAGGGGGGAGTGTCCACCTTGCACAATATTGCATTATATTACTTTCTGATAGGCATACAATCCAGAGGGTAACATTCCTGGGAGAGGATGGTTGTCCTTACCAGAGCTGGTCAAAAGTTTTAAGCTAAAACTTTTTTTTCCACCAACAAAATTTCGAATTTGGGTCAACCAAAAGTTTTGGGAATTTCTGTCGATATCACCAAATTGTTTTAGTCAAGGGGAAAAAACCCTGAAAAAGTTGAAATGTTTCATTTTGACATTTTCAAATGTCATCTCAATTTTTCCTTTCGAAATGACTTGATTTTAAAATTTCCTTCAATTTCATTTTAAAAAGAACAGTTAAAGCTCAGAAAATTGAAGTGAAATGTTTTGTTTTGGCTAGAACTAAATGTTTCATTTGCCCTGAAACACATTTTTTTCCCCTTATTGCCAGTGAACCAACAAATCAATTATTCACACAACTCTAGTCCTAACCTCCATATGGAGGACTGCGATTGCAATGGTGGCCAGCTAGAGTGGGAATGATGGCATGAAAGAGAGGCAATGGGGAAAAAACATGACTGACTGCAAATCAGAGAAAGCCATAAAATTGTTAATGTTATTTAATGTGGTGACAATTTTACTACAGTGTTATACGTAGTCTGCTGTGCTGCTGAGATCATCTCTGAGGTGCTATGCATGTGTCTTGGGTTCCCAGATTCTTTGCCTCTGATTATCAGTCTCTGTCTTAAAGATATTTTGAAGACCAGTATGTTGTGTGTTTTATTTTTAAGCCTCTTCCCAATAAATGTTCTTAGGTTTGTTGAGAAGCATGTTCTTTTATGTGTGCACTCTATATCAGACATTTATTGCACTCCCTGTATTCTCTTCATTCACACATTTGAGGAAAAGGAACTTGGAGATAATGAGATATAGAGCTCTTGACCGCTAGGTCATTAGTTCAACTTTGGCCCGTGTTGGCAGTGAGAGGAAAGTCGTTACCATTAGAGGATTGTTTGATGAACTGTGTGAAAGGAGAATGTGATCTCAGTTTAGTTTTTAGTAGACTTAGGCCCACTTCTCAAAAACACACCATCAGACTTCCCCTCTTATCATTAGACATGGTCCCTCCAGGGCAGGTGGAAGCACATGGAAGGAGTATTGTGGGGAAAGCATGCATTGTTTTCCGTGTGTTCCATTTGCTTTGTGGATAAATAGAAGATTCTGCTTTTCAAGGCTATGGAGCCAGCATCTCTCATAAGTACTAAATTCACTTTAAAAAGTTGCTAAGTTTGGCAATAAATCTCATTTAAAAAAATTTTAAATTTAAAAAATAAATTTTTAAAAAAAATTGTTGGGGGAAAAATAAAAAAGTCTAATCTCCTCTCACACAGTGTATCAGTGAAGAGAATGATTTCTCATTAGTAGGTCTGTTTTTAAAGTCCCACAAAATCAGGGAAATTGCACATATCCTTTTAAACTAAAAGGATATAACAAACAGAATAATTGCTTTGGTTTCCTCTCTGGTGGAGCAGAGTATAGCGACCCACATCTTTTTAATGAAAAATCTATGAATCCTTGTCCTTGCACATCTAAAATGCACAAGGATGAAAGAGGGCAGGGAATCAAGGTAAGATGAAACAAGCAGTGTTCTATTACGCTTGCTGATGTTTGGTTTGGCAGAGAATTTTGCTTGTGTAGACTGATACAGAGGTTTGTTCTTCTCTTGTTGTACTAAGAAGAAAAAGAGGACTTGTGGCACCTTAGAGACTAACAAATTTATTTGAGCATAAGCTTTTGTGAGCTACAGCTCACTTCATCGGATGCATGTAGTGGAAAATACAGTGGGGAGATTTATATACACAGAGAACATGAAACAATGGGTGTTACCATACACACTGTAACAAAGATGTTTTCTTTGGAGATGATGGGAAAGGGGTCACCATAGGGCATGTTTGGCATATTGGTTTGTACCAATCTTTCCCCATAAGGCCTGATTATGCAAAGTGAAAATAGATTTTAAAATCTTTTAAAAAATAATATGCCCTCTTGTTAAATTTTTTAAAAGTGCAAAATGTATAATTCTTAACATAAGTATAGTATTTATATTCTATGTATTATAGAATAGGAAATGGAACAGATGTTTCAACAGCTGTCATATTAGAACTCTGAGGGGGTACAGTTACTCAGTTCAGTACTACCATGAGCTATTGAAGGGAAAAAAATCCTACAAGATGTATGTCGTCTAGGGCCCAGTTAACTAAAAACTTAAATATGGTAGGCTTTGAGTTTTGCAGTCACCCAGAGAGCAACAAGTTCCAGATTTATTCCAGCATCAGAGTTCAAACCCATAATCCCTCATCACAGAAGGCCTGCCCCACGTCTTCAGCTTGCTTCAACAGCTCCCAGATGGCCCACAAGGACTCTGCTTTCCCTCTGCATGTGTCTGTAAAATGCTCCTCTGCATCATCTTTAACAGGGAGATATCTAGGGATAAAGCCTCTGCTTTGTGAGACAAGAAATCCTTAACAGAGGCTCTGCAGAGAGGTGCTCTGTTCATGAGCGGGCAGAGGGTGGACAGGTGGACCTAGGTACAACAATGCTCTGCTGGCTGAAGGGTGAATGCAATGGAGAGAAAAGGTCAGGGGATAATAGAAATTAAAAGGGTGTCAAAGGAAGGTGGTAGGAGTCCCCAGAATTTACAATTTCCTGCCACACATTCAACAGTGCTTGTCACAGAATTCTTTCAGCTCTAACTAGAGTCTAATTTGCTTACCTAGTAAGGAAGAATTACATTGACCTCTATCTTTAGTTTTGTGTTATTCAGATAATTTCCTTCCATTCTTGTTTTACTATATTTTTCTTGGTTCTTATTTGCATGACATGAGTACAACACTTTGGGGTAAAAACTGAAACTATAATAGCTACACTTACATCCCTTCTATTTTATACTGAAGTTTCTGCATACAGTATAAATACTTAAATTGGCTCCAGTAGTCCTGGAAAGCAATGGGCTTTCATGCTTCATGATATGTACTGGGTTATGGATGCTAGTTCTGGGGGGAAAGGGTCTTGCTGCAAAAGGCAAAAAGAAAAATATATATTTCAAAAAATATTAAATTGGGGAGGTGGGAAATTTCCCAAGGGAGAAAGAGTTTGTTTGAATAAGTCCTGTGGCTCCTATTCTCTGCTAAATATTCAATCTGAACTGCACAAAACTAGAGGAGGATGTGAAGAAAATGTATTTTATTTCTGAAAGTTTACCCATAAAAATGCAAAACATACCTTTGCATTTTTAATTATCCACAATTGGCCATCAAAGGGCATTGGTGTTAGAGATGGTGAGGGTTAAGGGAAGTGTGGGTATTCTCACATAGAGCTGAACGTGCCTGATTCTGGAGGAGTAGGAAGCATGCAGCATTCTGATTAATTAAAAGGAGCTAGCTGTCAATTAGATGGTTATGAGCCAACTCTGTTGAGAAACGGCACATGATTTGGTTGTTTACACAGATATCATATGATTGCAACCAGCACACTTTCACAGCTGCTATTGGCAGCACTGAGCACAGTGGCACTGATCTCCAATTTTGGGCAAATAACCTATTTTCCATAAAGAAAAGGAGTACTTGTGGCACCTTAGAGACCAACAAATTTATTTGAGCATAAGCTTTCGTGAGCTACAGCTCACTTCATCGGATGCATTTGTGAAGTGAGCTGTAGCTCACGAAAGCTTATGCTCAAATAAATTTGTTGGTCTCTAAGGTGCCACAAGTACTCCTTTTCTTTTTGCGAATACAGACTAACACGGCTGCTACTCTGAAACCTGTCATTATGCAAGGCACCATTTTCCATATCATCTCAAATCAGCTAGGAAGGAGACAAGGGAAATCGATGATGCTTAAGTAAAATGCATACTTCTAAATAAAACTGTGGTATAAATAATACACTGTGACAAGATACGTTTGAGAGTCTTGTGCCATGTATTGCTGAGAACTATCAGGCAAAATGAAGAGTAGTGAAATATTTCTACATAACAGCTGAAAACTATTTCAGTATTTGCATTTTTTCATAAATATCACAAGAAGTATGATATGGCCATAATCTTCTGTATTGGATCCGTAAGATCATTCTTGCAAAGGCAGTATATGACCCTCAGAATAGGGGAAGTGTCTGATACTAAACTGATGCTTGTTGTTGATCACTTGTTGAGTACAATTTAATTACATAAGCTAATTAGCTCTCAAACCTTCCTTTATAATATCAAAATATGCTTTTATATTTGTTTAGTGGCCAACACCGGCCACTCAGTTCCACTGCCCCACAGATTTTTGTGCTTTGTGCCCCAGTACAGTGAGGATGCAGCAACTACTAGGGTAGCAGTAGCTCTATGGCTCTGCTGTCACTCCTTGGTCTTTGGGGGGACTCCTTTCAGCACCCATACAGCATCCCTGCTCTCAGCACATTTGTTCTTTTCCCATAGAGAGTAGGATTTGCTTGCTTGGGCTTTCTGACCAGAACAATGACAATTGTATTCTAGTGCAAAAAGTAAGAGACTCTTTACTGTTACCAGGCTCTCTTGAAGAATGTTTATTCAAGTGAGTAGCTTTTGGATATGGATTCTCCCCCCACCCCCGCCACCATTTTTGTTTCGTAGAGCGTTGGAGATGGACACAGCACTCTAATTGCTACAGTGAAGTGCATCATCCTTCAGAAACATGGGATGCAGATCTTTCTCACCTGGTTCTGCTGAGATATGAGTAGAGGAGTATTTGAGGAGGCACTGTGAGTGCATTTTAAGAACTGTATCTGCCTTCAGAAGCATGTGGTCAGCCCTCATTAACAATGTGAATTCAATAGGAAATGTGTTCATGTGCATTTGAGGGCAGAATTTAGACCTGACTTTGATTATCATTTAAGAGTTCAAGTAGCAGTGATCTCTGGTGTAGAATTACCCTTTTTCTTTTAGTATGCATAGTAAGAACATTTATTTTTGCATACTGAAATTCCTGAGAGAGTATCGTAGGATGCTTTGCAGCTGATTGCAGCTTACATAGTCTATGTAGAGCATTGTTTTGAAACGTACATTACATACCACTGTAGAGAAGGCTTCTGAGACCACAAACCACTATTGCATACATTACATATGCTTATGAAGAAATGCTATGTATTGTATTAGCTTTCCACAGACTTTGGAGACTGGAGTTTATCCTTTAGCCATTTCTACATCTGAGCAGTCACAGCTGCCAAAAAGTGCCTTCCTACTTCAAAAAATAAAATGTAGTCATGCTCCGTATGCCTTTATGCTTCTTCACTGTATCACTGCTCAACTGTGTCTAATAAAATAATACCAATAGGATCTTATAACTAAAACAATTACATTGGGGCTTCAGGCCCTCAACATTTCTCTAATCTATTTATCATAGTCACAATACAAAATCCTGTCTTTTACTAACTAAACTTTTTAACAGATCCTAATTGTGATGCATATGGGAAACAGGATCCCAGTCTCAGACAGTCATTCCTTTCTGTTATTTAAAAAGGGTGGCTGGCAGAATGAAATCAACGTTTACATCAATTCTTATAGTACAATTATAAAATGTAACCCTACATATTCCCCCTTTTGACCTCTCAAGAACAATTCTTGAGTGGGTCATATCTAATATAATTGTCTCATAGCCACACATTGAGAGGCAATTTGAGCTTGTGGTTGCAATTTAACAAACATTCTTTTTATCCAGCAACACATACATATTATTCCAATTAAGCAGATGCAGGATAATACCAGTACAATTAGCATAATTGACAGTATGCCTTTAGAGGTGGGTGACCAGCCTGTAAAAACATTTTACCAATGGTAAGCTGTTATCTGTCTTTCTGTAGTGGCAATTCTTAATATGTTTTCAGTTTGCATGTAGAATATGAATGCTTTAGTTTTTTACATTGCCTTTTTGTTTTTTCTAGGAACTGTGTAACCTTTTTACCTATTAACAGGTGATTGGTAACCTCCTGCCATTCAATGCCAAGATTGATAGAGAACTCAGCTAAATCAGTGCTTACATTATATTTACTGGTGGGTTGCTAACACTTTTATCCTCCCAAAACACTTCTTTTCAAGATTTAACACATACACATAGCCCATTATACAGTACTTTGGTCTTATTATTCAATTCATTCCACATACACGATCCTAGTCAAATGTCTTTACTATAGAGTTCTGGAGCAACAGGCAAGGACAAGCACACTCACTTTTGAGGAGTTTAGTTGGTGCAATCTCTAGTGTCCAATAGATTCCCTCCCTCCTCAGACCACTGGCTCGAGGTCCAGGGTAGCCAGAAGGATCCCAAGTGCAATATGGGGAGTGGGCTAACTTTTCATATTTTTGCTTCCAGAGCCTGTCGGTATGTGATTTTAACAACAATTTCTTTAATTAAAAGGTCTGGCCTTTCTATGCTAGAAACATACTTATTGGTATGAATGGATGCAGTATTAGTGATTTTTTTTCTTTTGAAGTGTATTAAAACCTTAGTGTTTTCTGATATTACCCCAAACATTGACAAGACAAAACATAGAACACAAAACACAATTTCTATTGTGACAGTAGATTCATGGCATTTCAGGTTGCTTTTCAGCTGGTATCAGCTTTTCCTGATTTTCTGAAAGACAAAAAGAACATGTTTCTACCCTTTTTGGGGTGGCAGATTATTGCTTAAAATATTTTTTTTACAAATACCCTTGCTGATTGCAGGCAAAACAGAGGAATTACACCCATACTTTCCTGTGTTTTGTTCTATAGGCAGGCCAGGTTTCGATGCCTTCTACCTTTCAAGGGTTATGGGGAAATCCCACTGGTTAGTTATTAAATCCATGAGGTGGGGTACCTCAGTTTCCCTTCTTATACTGCAGACCAAGTTTATAATGTTTTTCCTGCTGTGTTAAGCTTTAAGTTTATTTACAGGTAATAGCTGAGAAGCATCATTACCATGTGACCTTAAAGGATTTTTCCAAAAATCATACACACTACATTGTTACAGGGGTACTTATTAACATTAAATCTATTAAAGGTATCTTGTTATACCATGCCTTTTATTTAGACAGGTTTCAGAGTAGCAGCCGTGTTAGTCTGTATTCGCAAAAAGAAAAGGAGTACTTGTGGCACCTTAGAGACTAACAAATTTATTAGAGCATAAGCTTTCGTGAGCTACAGCTCACTTCATCGGATGCATTTGGTGGAAAAAACAGAGGAGAGATTTATATACACACGCACAGAGAACATGAAACAATGGGTTTATCATACACAATGTAAGGAGAGTGATCACTTAAGATAAGCCATCACCAACAGCAGGGGGGGGAAAGGAGGAAAACCTTTCATGGTGACAAGCAGGTAGGCTAATTCCAGCAGTTAACAAGAATATCAGAGGAACAGTGGGGGGTGGGGTGGGAGGGAGAAATACCATGGGGAAATAGTTTTACTTTGTGTGATGACTCATCCATTCCCAGTCTCTATTCAAGCCTAAATTAATTGTATCCAGTTTGCAAATTAATTCCAATTCAGCAGTCTCTCGTTGGAGTCTGTTTTTGAAGCTTTTTTGTTGAAGTATAGCCACTCTTAGGTCTGTGATCGAGTGACCAGAGAGATTGAAGTGTTCTCCAACTGGTTTTTGAATGTTATAATTCTTGACGTCTGATTGGTGTCCATTCATTCTTTTACGTAGAGACTGTCCAGTTTGGCCAATGTACATGGCAGAGGGGCATTGCTGGCACATGATGGCATATATCACATTGGTAGATGCGCAGGTGAACGAGCCTCTGATAGTGTGGCTGATGTGATTAGGCCCTCTGATGGTGTCCCCTGAATAGATATGTGGACAGAGTTGGCAACGGGCTTTGTTGCAAGGATAGGTTCCTGGGTTAGTGGTTCTGTTGTGTGGTGTGTGGTTGCTGCTGAGTATTTGCTTCAGATTGGGGGGCTGTCTGTAAGCAAGGACTGGTCTGTCTCCCAAGATCTGAGAGAGCGATGGCTCGTCCTTCAGGATAGGTTGTAGATCCTTGATGATGCGTTGGAGAGGTTTTAGTTGGGGGCTGAAGGTGATGGCTAGTGGCGTTCTGTTGTTTTCTTTGTTGGGCCTGTCCTGTAGTAGGTGACTTCTGGGTACTCTTCTGGCTCTGTCAATCTGTTTCTTCACTTCAGGAGGTGGGTATTGTAGTTGTAGGAATGCATGATAGAGATCTTGTAGGTGTTTGTCTCTGTCTGAGGGGTTGGAGCAAATGCGGTTATATCGTAGCGCTTGGCTGTAGACAATGGATGGAGTGGTATGATCTGGATGAAAGCTAGAGGCATGTAGGTAGGAATAGCGGTCAGTAGGTTTCCGATATAGGGTGGTGTTTATGTGACCATCACTTATTAGCACCGTAGTGTCCAGGAAGTGGATCTCTTGTGTGGACTGGTCCAGGCTGAGGTTGATGGTGGGATGGAAATTGTTGAAATCATGGTGGAATTCCTCAAGAGCTTCTTTTCCATGGGTCCAGATGATGAAGATGTCATCAATGTAGCGCAAGTAGAGTAGGGGCATTAGGGGACGAGAGCTGAGGAAGCGTTGTTCTAAGTCAGCCATAAAAATGTTGGCATACTGTGGGGCCATGCGGGTACCCATCGCAGTGCCGCTGATTTGAAGGTATACATTGTCACCAAATGTGAAATAGTTATGGGTCAGGACAAAGTCACAAAGTTCTGCCACCAGGTTAGCCGTGACAGTATCGGGGATACTGTTCCTGACGGCTTGTAGTCCATCTTTGTGTGGAATGTTGGTGTAGAGGGCTTCTACATCCATAGACAGTTTGTCTGCTGACCAGGTATGTCCTTTATCTGCAGCTTCTTTGTGCTGCTTTCTTTATCAGTTAGGTAATTTGCATTAACACAGACTGCTTCCTGGCTTGCTTTCAGATCCAAAGCCATCAGCAGCTTCGAGACTCTGTCTTAAAAGGGACACAATTAACTTTTAACAGAGTTTTAATTACTCTTCACTTTTAACTCCTACTTTTAAAACATACAGCGACCTGAAAAAGAAAACACAACCTATTGTGGGGATCCCTTTGGAGCCCTAACAGGATTTTGATTAAGAAGCATGATATGTCTGCATTTCTTTTACAATGTACACTGCACATGTTCTGGGGAAAATGCACATTCCTTCCATAGTAACTTCTATAACATTATCCGTATCAGTTTTTACATAAAGTGCAAGTATTTCTTTTTGTGCTTAGAGTTTTCATGTACCTTTATCAAAGCGACAGTTTGATTACTCGGAGCCATCTTAAGGCTCACTATTTCTAACATTGCTTCTTTTGTTTTGTGCACCTCAGCCCTGCTGTTGCTTCAGAGGAGCACTGTCTTTTTAAATTTCTTATTCTTTTACTACAGCTCTCATCTGCTATTTTGTTACCAAAAAACCCCAACGATAAAAACAAACACCAAAAAAAAGAATCCAGAATTTATTCCTATTCTCCTGATTTTGACTGCCCTACTGCAGCCACAACTTAACATTTTAAATTTTTTAAAGTATTGAGTTACCTCTTAAGGGTTAAATGCCAAATCCCAAAGCCAAACACTAATTACCTGAAAAAAGAAAAGGAGTACTTGTGGCACCTTAGAGACTAACAAATTTATTTGAGCATAAGCTTTCGTGAGCTACAGCTCACTTCATCGGATGCATTTGGTGGAAAATACAGAGGGGAGATTGATATATACACACAGAGAACATGAAACAATGGGTTTTATCATACACACTGTAAGGAGAGTGATCACTTAAGATAAGCCATCACCAGCAGCGGGGGGGGGGGAGGGAAGGAGGAAAACCTTTCATGGTGACAAGCAAGGTAGGCTATTTCCAGCAGTTAACAAGAATATCTGAGGAACAGCGGGGGGTGGGGTGGGGGAGGGGGACAAATAACATGGGGAAATAGTTTTACTTTGTGTAGTGACTCATCCATTCCCAGTCTCTATTCAAACCTAAGTTAGTTGTATCCAGTTTGCAAATTAATTCCAATTCAGCAGTCTCTCGTTGGAGTCTGTTTTTGAAGTTTTTTTGTTGAAGGATAGCCACCCTCAGGTCTGTAATCGAGTGACCAGAGAGATTGAAGTGTTCTCCAACTGGTTTTTGAATGTTATAATTCTTGACGTCTGATTTGTGTCCATTTATTCTTTTACGTAGAGACTGTCCAGTTTGACCAATGTACATGGCAGAGGGGCATTGCTGGCACATGATGGCATATATCACATTGGTAGATGTGCAGATGAACGAGCCTCTGATAGTGTGGCTGATGTGATTAGGCCCTCTGATGGTGTCCCCTGAATAGATATGTGGACAGAGTTGGCAACGGGCTTTGTTGCAAGGATAGGTTCCTGGGTTAGTGGTTCTGTTGTGTGGTGGCTGGTGAGTATTTGCTTCAGATTGGGGGGCTGTCTGTAAGCAAGGACTGGCCTGTCTTCCAAGATCTGTGAGAGTGATGGGTCATCCTTCAGGATAGGTTGTAGATCCTTGATGATGCGTTGGAGAGGTTTTAGTTGGGGGCTGAAGGTGATGGCTAGTGGCGTTCTGTTGTTTTCTTTGTTGGGCCTGTCCTGTAGTAGGTGACTTCTGGGTACTCTTCTGGCTCTGTCAATCTGTTTCTTCACTTCAGCAGGTGGGTATTGTAGTTGTAGGAATGCATGATAGAGATCTTGTAGGTGTTTGTCTCTGTCTGAGGGGTTGGAGCAAATGCGGTTATATCGTAGAGCTTGGCTGTAGACAATGGATTGTGTGGTATGATCTCAGATTAACAGAGCGAGAAGAGTACCCAGAAGTCACCTACTACAGGTGACTATCCTTCAACAAAAAAACTTCAAAAACAGACTCCAACGAGAGACTGCTGAATTGGAATTAATTTGCAAACTGGGTACAATTAACTTAGGCTTGAATAGAGACTCGGAATGGATGAGTCATTACACAACGTAAAACTATTTCCCCATGTTATTTTCCCCCCCTCCACCCCCCACTGTTCCTCAGATATTCTTGTTAACTGCTGGAAATAGCCTACCTTGCTTGTCTCCATGAAAGGTTTTCCTCCTTTCCCCTCCCTGCTGCTGGTGATGGCTTATCTTAAGTGATCACTCTCCTTACAGTGTGTATGATAAAACCCATTGTTTCATGTTCTCTGTGTGTGTATATCAATCTCCCCTCTGTATTTTCCACCAAATGCATCCGATGAAGTGAGCTGTAGCTCATGAAAGCTTATGCTCAAATAAATTTGTTAGTCTCTAAGGTGCCACAAGTACTATTTTTCTTTTTGCGAATACAGACTACCACGGCTGCTACTCTGAAACTAATTACCTGAGTCTAGCAAAAAGGTCTGTCAGTTTTGTAACTTTGAATTAAAGAGTCAAATGGATTTTTAATGGCATTATTTAAAACAAAAACAGAACCAATTGGTCCTTAGAACTTCACATATTTACACACAGAGATAGATATATACACATTTTCTTTTTCTTAACATCTCTTCCTCACTGCTCTTTTTTTTACATCTTACATTCCCTTTATACATTTGAGGCAGTTAAGTTCCAATAGAGCCCCCTTATGTTCTTTTAGCATATTTGACTAAATTGTCCAGTCATTTTTTGTCTAGCTTATTTACAGACATTTCTTTGGAAAAGAGCCATTTTTCCTTCAGAATGGCTGCAAAGAAACCAAGAATTCTTTTCCTCTGACACTTTTTCTTTTTAACATTTTCACAAAGTTTAGCTGCTTAATTCTCTCCAGCTTCTGCAGTTAGTTAAATCACTTGCTCATTTTATAAAAGACACCTTAATCAACTTAGATTTCACCATTCCAAGTATTGTTTCAATTCCCCATGTCTGCACATACTACTTTCCTTACTTCTGCCACCATGCCCTCAGGGCTTGTAACCTGTTGTTTAATTTCTTTATCTGTTGCCCCTCCCCCCTTGCTTATCTGGGCCCGATCCTGTGTTGTTTGGGGGTTGTTTTTTGGCTGACCTGTCCCTTTCCATGGGCACAGGCTTTGTTCCATTACCAATTTAGCAAGGAGGATGGGCTTCTCAACTGGTCCCTTTCCTTAAACATTTTTACAAGCTTATTTTGTTTCCTTCGTCATCCCTGATATCTCTCAGCGAGTGACACAGCCTAGATTCTCTGATCCGTCTACCCCTGATATCGTTCAGCAAGTTGCCAGGACTTTAGGCTCTTGTTACCCCTGATATTTCAGGGAACAATCTGGCTTGGATTCTGTAATTGTAGCTTAGAATATTATGAGCTCTTTATGAAGCCACTACCTTCCCGAGGTCAGCAGACATGGTTAACCAATGACAATGCCGCGCCCTTAAGAGCTGGTCATGTGCACACTGGTTGGTTTGCAATAACCGGGACAAATGCCAATATTCCCTCTTCCGCAATTCTCCACCAATTAATGTTACACTAATAAAATACCACCAATTGGATCTTATAACTAATACAATTCACAATGGGGCTTCAGGCCCTCAACATTTCTCTAATCTATTTATCATAGTCACAATACAAAATCTTGTCTTTTACTAACTAAATTTTATAACACGTCCTAATTGTAATGCATATGGGAAACAGGATCCCAGTCTCAGACAGTTATTCCTTTCTGTTATTCAAAAAGGGTGGCTGGCAGAATGAAATCAAGGTTTACATCAATTCTTATAGTACAATTATAAAATTTAGCCCCACATGTATGCCCAGTAAGTCTCTTCATTAGATTGCTGCTGCAAATGATTGTATTTAAATTATTATAATTGTGTGAATGTGTAATACAAAAATAAGTCAGTGAGGGAGTTCTCTTTTGGACATTGAGACACTGAATATTATTATTAATAATAATCTTAGCGTGGGGGGGGGGAGCCTTGAGGGTGGAAGGAAGATACAAGTAATGAAAGAGAAAGTTAGAAGAAAAGCAAATATACTGAAAGAATTATTCCTGACCCGTGCCTCCTCAAAAAAGAGAAATACAAAATAAAGGGAATAGAATTAGAATGAAATAGGTGGCCAGAGGGAAGGGGGAGCATGGAAACACGAAGCTATAAAAATAACTTCTGATTTGATTAAAAATATTTTTGCTGCATTTGTAATATGGACATCATCATCTAACTTTACTGTGTGGAAGAAAAAAATTCTGCACTTGCTTAAAATACTTAGCTATACATATTTAACATGTTGGAAGTGTTCTGAGAAGGATGTTTCCCATGGGTCCTTTTTTGGCTGTCTTTCTCAGCAGCATCTGATATGGAGAAAATGATTTCCTCTTTTCCAATATAAGATAAATCTCATTAGTTGTAACTTCAAGCAGCAAGCTGACTTGCAAAAAAAAAAAGCTGAAATCGGTGGCAGATGGTACATAAATACAGTGAGCCTAATTCTGTTCTCAGTTGCATTGAAATAAATGCAGACTAACTCTATTTAAATACAACAGTTATTCCATAATTACACCAATGCATCTGAGAGCAGAGTTCTGCCCAGTATGTTTTTCTTTTATCAAGAACTAAAGTAAATAATATAGCTAAGATAGTCCATTAATTATTGGGTAATTGTGGCCCTCACTTGAGGGTAATCTTTCCTTCTTGAAAGACATCTTTTTGGTTTAAGTTATACATCCTTAAAAAATACATATGGCCAAATCCTTAAATGGTGTAAATTGACATCTCTTCATTCAATTAATGGAGTTGCACTGATTTATGCCATTTTAGAATTTGGCCATAAAGTCCAGTACCAGGAACCCCGAAAACAATGAATCTTTCTTCTATTCCATAAAAAGTTGCACTTGCAGGGGAGAGCAGAGGTATACTGCACTAAATTAATCACATATGCACATATTTAAATAATATAAATGTTACATTTTATGACACAGTTGTACATTCTTCTTTCTTTTGTAATTTGAAAGTAGAACATCTGGTGAAAGTTTAGTTATACGTGATGTGTTCATTAAAGTAATCTGGTCTGCTAAAAAATTATTCTGCAAAGCAAGGGACTTTAGTCATTTATGACACAGGTGTTTTTTTCCCCTCCACTGAAATGAACTGGGAAGAAGTTGAACTTTTTAGTTAGGAGTCCAGTGCATTGCAGCAAAGTTCTTAATTTAGCTTTACATATAGATTATATGAGCTGAATGTTTAAGTGACTACGATAGAGCACATATAGCCTAATGGAGATGTTGAAAATTTTGATTACTTTTCATGTTAAATGTTAAACTCAGTGACCCTATGCAACCTGAGTAATAGGATAAGTGTGTGGAGGGAGTGTTTCTGTAATGACCAAAGGAGGAAGGAATCTTCATCCCAGGTTGAGGATTAGCATCAGAGCTACTCAACAGCCACTGTTGCAGCCTTAGAAGCATGGTGGAGAAATAGTAGATAGCATGTGGAATGATTGATGGATCTGTGTAGTCACAGATTGACTGAGCATACTCTTACTCCACTCTCTATGTTCTCAGAAGCATAATGGGGTATCAGGATGCAGGGAGATGCTGCAGAGCATAGTTCTGCACAGGGAAGGAGATGTGTGAGCTCAGGTACTCCAGTTGGAATGGGGCAATCAGGCAAGAATTGTACCTGAATTGTAATAAACTCCATTGAACCATTCTTATTTTCTCTTGAAAATTATATAGGTGAACTTAACCTTTATAAAAGTTGGGAACTAGAGCTAGATAATTACACAGGGAAGGTAATGTGGAGGCTTCTCCACATAGATGTGCCAGGAAATCTGGCCCTTGTCCTGCAGGACACTTTGGGTATGGTGGTCCTGGACCTCTGTTGTGCAGAGTTTAGGTAGCTATGTGGTGAATGAGACTTCGATATTTATCCAGAGAGACTGATGTGAGACTAAACCCTTTCTCTCCCGTGTCCTTATTAGAATCTGAACTTGAGTCTCCAGAGATGAAATGCACTAAATAGTTTCACTATTTAACTGCTTAAAATAGTGTCTTACTATAGCAGCTTTACTAGCCTTGTTTGAGGGTAAAGATCATAATTATGATGCTCTTGTTACCATTCATTGAGGATATTAATTTAGAAGTAGTGAATTAAATTAGTATCCCTTTTTAGCATGTACTTAGCATGGAAAGCCACATGTGGGTTGAAAGATCAGTTTTGTATGGCAGCATGGTATACTCATGTTGACACACTTATTGCATTACTGACCTCACAACAGCAGCACATCCCTTCTTGATAACGATGCTTGATTACTTATTATAACTCTCTTTATTTGTTAGTCTCTAAGGTGCCACAAGGACTCCTCATTCTTTCTGCTGATACAGACTAACACGGCTACCACTCTGAAACCTATAACTCCCTTGTAGCTGGACTTACAGTAGTGCCACTGCTAGTCTACACAGCAATTAAATACCTGCAACTGGCTCAGGCTCCAGGGCTAAAAATCGTTGTGTAGACTTTCAGGCTCTGTCCAAGCTGAACATCTACACAGCAATTTTTAGCCCTGCAGCATGAGCCCTGAAAGCCTGAGTCACAGCTGCCTCTGGTCTTTTATTCCAGTGTAGTCATACCCAAAGTTACCTACAGCTTCTTCAGAATGCAGCAGGGTTTTATTCACTAGTTTGTGCAAATGCAGTTGTATTACAGCAGTGTTGCAAACCTCAAGAATTCTAAAACCACCAAAAGGCCAAGACACCAAAAGGCCAAGACGCAAGGCACTTTTCTAGCTGACATTGCAAGGTATTTACGTGCCGGATATGCTAAACATTTGTATGCCCCTTCATGCTTCGGCCAACATTCCAGAGAACATGTTTCCAAACTGATGACTCTCGTTAAAAAATAATGTGTTAATTAAATTCGTGACTGAGCGTCTCTTGGGGGACCCTTGTATGTCTCTGGCTCTGTTTTACCTGCATTCTGCCATCTCTCTCATGTTATAGCAGTCTAGGATGATGACCCAGCACATGTTGTTCATTTTAAGAAAACTTTCATTGCAGATTTGACAAAACGGAAAGTACCAATGTGAGATTTCTAAAGATAGCTACAGCACTTGACCCGAGGTTTAAGAATCTGAAGTGCCTTCCAAAATCTGAGCAGGACGAGGTGTGGAGCATGCTTTCAGAGGTCTTAAAAGAGCAACACTCCGATGTGGAGACTACAGAACCTGAACCACCAAAAAAGAAAATCAACCTTCTGCTGGTGGCATCTGACTTAGATCACGAAAATTAATGTGTGTCAGTGCACATGGCTTTGGATTGTTATCGAGCAGAACCCAACATCAGCATGGACACATGTCCCCTGGAATGGTGGTTGAAGCATGAAGGGACATATGAATCTTTAGCGCATCTGGCACATAAATATCTTGCAGCGCCGGCTACAACAGTGCCACGTGAACATCTGTTTTCACTTTCTGCTGACGTGAACAAGAAGTGGGCAGCATTATCTCCTGCAAATGTAAACAAACTTGTTTGTCTGAGTGATTGGCTGAACGAGAAGTAGAATTGAATGGACTTGTAGGCTCTATTTCATGTTGTTTTATTTTTTTTGAGACCAGTTATTTTTTTGTACATAATTGTACATTTGTAACTTCAAGTTCCATGATAAAGAGATTGCACTACAGTACTTGTATTAGGTGAATTGAAAAATACTATTTCTTTTGTTTTTTACAGTGCAAATACTTGTAATCAAGAATAAATATAAAGTGAGCACTGTGCACTTTGTATTTTGTGTTGTAATTGAAATAAATATATTTGAAAATGTAGAAAACATCCAAAAATATTTAAATTAATGGTATTCTATTATTAACAGTGTGATTAATCGCGATTAATTTTTTTAATTGCTTGAGAGCCCTAAAAACCCAAAAAAACCTCAAGCCTCTTTTCTTCATATAAACAAAAAAAATTGATCACTGTTTTCTCCTTATTAAATCTTTCTCCCCCCATGTATGTTATATCCTTTCAAAATATAATCTTTGAATTATAATATATGAAAATTGGGCAACATTTTGGTTGTTTTTATTGTACTTTTTTTTGGTGTTATGCACAAATTATCCAAGCACTTTTGGGAGGGAGTGCTTTATAAATAGTAATAATTATTATTCCAGTACTACTGGAATAAGACTTCTCAATTACCTCAACTGTAAGAGTATCAATATTCTTCATACACATTGTTATTACAGTAATTAACTTGTTTGATGCAGCATCTAGAGCCCTTGGCTTTGCCTTAAGCTGCTGACTGACAGATCAGTTATCATCAGCTGATACTGACCAAGTACTGAAGATTTAATGCATTACATTTTAGTGTGCTGTACAGTTCAAGGTTTTTCCCCTGAGATTATCAAATACATCAAAGGATTAAAAATGGCTTTCCTATTCAAAATCACTTTGCACTAATTCAAAAATCTCTGACTTTATGTAATTACTTAGTTTGAATAGCATATATTTTTAAAATTAAATTGACTAAAGCGGGACATAAGGGATATAATGTAAATCAGAAAACTAACAAATAACAGAGGGGTTTTACATTCTTAGGTCACCAGTGGTGCTAGCCCTTGTCAATAGTGGTAATAATGATTAACTTCAATAACCCTGATCCTGCACTCCTTGTTCAACCTAAAACTCCCCATTGACATCAGTGGTTTGAGTGCCAGATCAGGCCAAAAATATTCTTTTACATAATTTTATAACTTTGTCTTCCACATTTAAAATATGCTCTTTCGTATTCTGAAATTTAATCTTTTTTTCTTTTCATTTGAAAGTTAAGATTGAAATTTTGTCGCTTTCAAGGTACTATTTTTTATGGAAAATAAACAGAATTGTTGACAGTGCAAGTTACTTTCTTACATAAGCTGAAAAAGTGGGTGTCATGTATAGAAGGTAAGGGGATACAAAACAGTCAAACAGTGTAAGTTATGGGTTAAAGGTCTTACAAAAATGTTATATCGATTATTTATTTTTAACCCCTTCATCCCACTTGGTCCATCTTTCCTCATATGCTTTAGTTGTTAATCTAATACAGGCAGTAAGTCATTCAATTTCTCTTAATTCTGTTGATGCTTGTCAAACACATTTCTGTGGTGGGTATTTGTTTTGACAACAGTAGTAATAAAATACATTTATTGGCTGACGTTACAAGGATCTAAATACTTACCTGTCTTTCCATAACACCATGTAATAGAAAAATTGAAGTAAGGGATAAATCCCACAAATTCATAACTTAGATCTGAAATTTTTCATTTTGGAATATTTTTGCAGGAGATATATAGTTAGTTCCCCATACCACAATGTTCCCTTGCACATATTGCAATGCATTGAGCAAAAATATCTAGTCACAATTTTCTATTGGTGTTTTCTCCACTAGATTTTACTGTCCTTTGCATTTGAGTCAGAAATGAAATCTGTCCAAAATCTGTAATAATATATTTCTCCTTAAAGACAAACCTCAGGACAGGAGACACTGGATGGGGTTTAAATTTTATTCCTAAATGTCTGGGAGTACTCGGCAGTCAGTGCAGGTTAATTCAACAATAATTTACATATACCTGGCAGCAGGCCCCCTGCCGTCCCGATCCTGAATGATTGGGAACCAGATTCATGTGCAGAGATAAAGTTTCTTGAGATCTTAAATGACTGCTTCTTGGGAGCAGCTAGTCCTGGAACCCACAAGAGGAGAGGCAATTCTTTATTTAGTCCTAAGTGGAGCACAGGATCGGGTCCAAGAGATGAATATAGCTGGACTGCTTGGTAATAGTGACCATAATATAATTAAATTTAACATCCCTGTGGTGGAGAAAACACCACAGCAGCCCAACATTGTAGCATTTAATTTCAGAAAGGAGGACTACACAAAAATGAGGAGATTAGTTAAACAGAAATTAAAAAGGTACAACACCAAAAGTAAAATCCTTGCAAGCTGCATTGAAACTTTTTAAAGACACCATAATACAGGCTCAACTTAAATATATACCCTAAATTAAACATAGTAAGAGAACAAAAAAAGAGCCACCATGGTTAAACAGCGAAGTAAAAGAAGCCATGAAAGGCAAAAAGGCATCCTTTAAAAAGTGGAAGTTAAATCCTAGTGAGGAAAATAGAAAGGAGCATAAACTCTGGTAAATGAAATGTAAAAATATAATTAGGAAGGCCAAAAAAGCATTTGAAGAACAGCTAGCCAAAACATAATAGCAGAATTTTTTTAAAGTACATCAGAAGTAGGAAGTCTGCTCAACAACCAGTGGGGCCACTGGATGATCAAGATGCTAAAGGAGCACTCAAGGACAATAAGGCCATTGCAGAGAAACTAAATAAATTCTTTGCATTGGTCTTCACGGTTGATGATGTGAGGGAGATTCCCAAACCTGAGCCATTCTTTTTAGGTGACAAATCTGAGGTGTCATTAGAGGAGGTTTTCGAACTAAACAGTAATAAGTCATCTGGACCAGATGGGTGTTCACCCAAGAGTTCTGAAGGAACTCAGATGTGAAATTGCTGAACTACTAACTGTAGTCTGTAATTTATCATTTAAATCAGCTTCTGTACCGAACGACTGGAGGATAGCTAACGTGACGCCGATTTTTAAAAAGGACTCTGAGGTGATCCCAGCAATTACAGGCCATTAAGCTTGACTTCAGTACTGGGCAAACTGATTGAAACTATAGTAAAGAACAAAATTGTCAGACACATAGATGAACATAACTTGTGGGGAAGAGTCGATATGGTTTTTGTTAAGGGAAATCATGCCTCACCAGAATTCTTTGAGGGGGTCAACAAGCATGTGGACAAGGGGGATCCAGTGGATATAATGTACTTAGATTTTCAGAAAGCCTTTGACAAGGTCTCTCACCAAAGGCTCTTAAGCAAAATAAGCAGTCATGGGATAAAAGGGAAGGTTCACTCATGGATTGGTAACTGGTTAAAAGATAGGAAACAAAGGATAGGAATAAATGGTCAGTTTTCAGAATGGAGAGAGTAAATAGTGGTGTCCCCCTGGAGTCTGAACTGGGACCACTCCTATTCAAAATAATCATAAATGATCTGGAAAAAGAGGTAAACAGTGAGGAGGCAAAATTTGCAGATGATACAAAATTACTCCAGATATTTAAATCCCAAGCAGACTGCAAAGAGCTACAAAAGGATCTCACAAAACTGGGTGACTGGGCAACAAAATGGCAGATGAAATTCAATGTTGATAAATGAAAAGTAATGCATTGGAAAATAATCCCAACTATACATATAAAATGATGACAGGTTTCAGAGTAGCAGTCGTGTTAGTCTGTATTCGCAAAAAGAAAAGCAGTACTTGTGGCACCTCAGAGACTAACAAATTTATTTGAGCATAAGCTTTCGTGAGCTACAGCTCACTTCATCGGATGCATTTGGTGGAAAATATAGAGGGGAGATTGATATACACACACAGAGAACATGAAACAATGGGTTTTATCATACACACTGTAAGGAGAGTGATCACTTAAGATGAGCCATCACCAGCAGCGGGGGGGAGGGAGGAAAACCTTTCATGGTGACAAGCAAGGTAGGCTATTTCCAGCAGTTAACAAGAACATCTGAGGAACAGTGGGAGGTGGGGTGGGGTGTGTGGGGGGGAGAAATAACATGGGGAAATAGTTTTACTTTGTGTAATGACCCATCCATTCCCAGTCTCTATTCAAGCCTAAGTTAATTGTATCCAATTTGCAAATTAATTCCAATTCCGCAGTCTCTCGTTGGAGTCTGTTTTTGAAGTTTGTTTGTTGAAGAATAGCCACCCTCAGGTCTGTAATGGAGTGAGCAGAGAGATTGAAGTGTTCTCCAATTGGTTTTTGAATCTTATAATTCTTGACGTCTGATTTGTGTCCATTTATTCTTTTACGTAGAGACTGTCCAGTTTGACCAATGTAAATGGCAGAGGGGCATTGCTGGCACATGATGGCATATATCACATTGGTAGATGCGCAGGTGAACGAGCCTCTGATAGTGTGGCTGATGTGATTAGGCCCTCTGATGGTGTCCCCTGAATAGATATGTGGGCAGAGTTGGCAATGGGCTTTGTTGCAAGGATAGGTTCCTGGGTTAGTGGTTCTGTTGTGTGGTGTGTGGTTTCTGGTGAGTATTTGCTTCAGATTCGGGGGCTGTATGTAAGCAAGGAGTGGTCTGTCTCCCAAGATCTGTGAGAGTGATGGGTCGTCCTTCAGGATAGGTTGTAGATCCTTGATAATGCGTTGGAGAGGTTTTAGTTGGGGGCTGAAGGTGATGGCTAGTGGCGTTCTGTTCTTTTATTTGTTGGGCCTGTCCTGTTATAGGTGACTTCTGGGTATTCTTCTGGCTCTGTCAATCTGTTTCTTCACTTCAGCAGGTGGGTATTGTAGTTGTAGGAATGCATGATAGAGATCTTGTAGGTGTTTGTCTCTGTCTGAGGGGTTGGAGCAAATGCGGTTATATCGTAGAGCTTGGCTGTGGACAATGGATTGTGTGGTATGATCTGGATGAAAGCTAGAGGCATGTAGGTAGGAATAGCGGTCAGTAGGTTTCCGATATAGGGTGGTGTTTATGTGACCATCGCTTATTAGCACCGTAGTGTCCAGGAAGTGGATCTCTTGTGTGGACTGGTCCAGGCTGAGGTTGATGGTGGGATGGAAATTGTTGAAATCCTGGTGGAATTCCTCAAGGGCTTCTTTTCCATGGGTCCAGATGATGATGATGTCATCAATGTAGCGCAAGTAGAGTAGGGGCATTAGGGGACGAGAGCTGAGGAAGCGTTGTTCTAAGTCAGCCATAAAAATGTTGGCATACTGTGGGGCCACGCAGGTATCCATCGCAGTGCCGCTGATTTGAAAGTATACATTGTCCGCAATGGGTAATGGCTTGTAGAAAGTGGTGTTGGAGTATGAACAAGAGGCTACTAGGCAGCTCTCCAACACCACTTTCTACAAGCCATTACCCTCTGATCCCACTGAGGGTTACCAAAAGAAACTACAGCATTTGCTTACGAAACTCCCTGAAAAAGCACAAGAACAAATCCACACAGACACACCCCTAGAACCCGACCTGGGGTATTCTATCTGCTATCCAAAATCCATAAACCTGGAAATCCTGGATGCCCCATCATCTCAGGCATTGGCACCCTGACAGCATTTTTGTCTGGCTATGTAGACTCCCTCCTCAGGCCCTACGTTACCAGCACTCCCAGCTATCTTTGAGACACCACTGACTTCCTGAGGAAACTACAATCCATCGGTGATCTTCCCAAAAACACCATCCTAGCCACTATGGATGTAGAAGCTCTCTACACCAACATTCCACACAAAGATGGACTACAAGCCGTCAGGAACGCTATCCCCGATAATATCACGGCTAACCTGGTGGCTGAACTTTGTGACTTTGTCCTCACCCATAACTATTTCACATTTGGGGACAATGTATACCTTCAAATCAGCGGCACTGCAATGGATACCCGCGTGGCCCCACATCATCTGGACCCATGGAAAAGAAGCCCTTGAGGAATTCCACCAGGATTTCAACAATTTCCATCCCACCATCAACCTCAGCCTGGACTAGTCCACACAAGAGATCCACTTCCTGGACACTACGGTGCTAATAAACGATGGTCACATAAACACCACCCTATATCGGAAACCTACTGACCGTTACACAAAGTAAAACTATTTCCCCATGTTATTTCTCCCCCCCACCCCACCCCACCCCCACTGTTCCTCAGATATTCTTGTTAACTGCTGGAAATAGTCTATCTTGCTTGTCACCATGAAAGGTTTTCCTCCCTCCCTCCCACTGCTGGTGATGGCTCATCTTAAGTGATCACTCTCCTTACAGCGTGTATGATAAAACCCATTGTTTCATGTTCTCTGTGTGTGTATATCAATCTCCCCTCTGTATTTTCCACCAAATGCATCCGATGAAGTGAGCTGTAGCTCACGAAAGCTTATGCTCAAATAAATTTGTTAGTCTTAAGGTGCCACAAGTACTCCTTTTCTTTTTATATAAAATGATGGGATCTAAATTAGTTTTTACCTCTCAAGAAAGAGATCTTGGAGTCGTGGATAGTTCTCTGAAAACATCCACTCAACGTGTGGCGGCAGTCAAAAAGTGAACAGAATGTTGGGAATCATCAAGAAAGGGATAGATAATAAGACAGAAAATATCATATTGCCTCTATATAAATCCATGGTACACCCACACCTTGAATACTGCGTAAGGATGTGGTCCCCTATCTCAAAAAAGATATATTGGAATTGGAAAATGTTCAGAAAAGGGCAACAAAAATGATTAGGGGTACAGAACAGCTCTCCGTATCAGGAGAGATTAATAAGACTGGGACTTTTCATTTTGGAAAAGGGACAACTAAGGGGGGGGATATGATTGAGGTCAATAAAATCATGACTGGTGTGGAGAAAGTAAATAAGGAAGTGTTATTTACTCCTCTCATAACACAAGAACTAGGGGTCACCAAATGAAATTAATAGGCAGCAGGTTTAAATCAAACAAAAGGAAGTATTTCTTCACACAATTCATAGTCAACTGTGGAACTCCTTGCTAGAGGATTTTGTGAAGGCCAAGACTATAACAGGGTTCAAAGAAGAACCAGATAAATTCATGGAGGATAGGTCCATCAATGGCTATTAGCCAGGATGGGCAGGGATGGTGTCCCTAGTCTCTGTTTGCGAGAAGGTAGGAATGGGTGACAGGGAATGGATCACTTGATGATTACCTGTTCTGTTCATTCCCTCTGGGGCACGTGGTATTGGCCACTGTTGGAAGACAGGATACTGGGCTATATGGACCTTTGGTCTGACCCTGTATGGCCATTCTTATGTTCTTATGACAGAAGCATTGGGCAGCCTGAACAGTGTTACTGAGGCAACAACATTCTGGTCTTCAGCACTAAACACTGGGCACTGCTGAGGTCTGGTAAACACAGTAACACAATTGAGGTCTGCTAAACCAGCTGTCTGCATGATGCAGGACAGCATAATGAAAGAACACATAGACACGCAAGCCAACATCAGTTAGAGGCCCTCCATCTCTATCTCCAAAACTTCTCTCATAGCTCCGAAATGTTCAGAGCCACCAGTCTTTGTCGTCTCTAAATATAGTTGATATATTTATAAGGATGGAGAAAACTGTAATTCTGCCACATTCATATCCTTCTACTCTTTGATGAATGGAACCTTGTTTTCTGTAGGAATATCCGTATGTCATGCTGAATATTAAGTAAGCATTCTTAGCAAAATTCCCATTGGCTTCAATGGGGACAGGATTTCACCATAAATTTGTGAATTAAATTATTGGTGGTAGATTTTTAAGTCTGGTTCAGCATCTAAACGTCCATTTGCAGTCACATATACCCTGTTGGTATGCACAGTCATAATTTTTGTTCATGAACCTAGGGTCTCTACTTTTGAAAATGTGGGTTTAGGGGAGATTTTAAAAGGTAAAGGTGCCTAATGGGATTTTCAAAAGTGCCTAGGTGTCTAACTCCCATTGAAATATTATTAGATACCTGTCTGCATCTTTAGGCATCTAAATACCTTTAAAATATGTCCCTTGATGGTGTCTGGGAGAATGGTGCATAGTACTAATGTAAAGTACTTGCAAAGACTTCATGAATAAAATTAATCTTATTACAAACAAAAACCTACATTTAAAGAAAATTAAGGGTGCAAAGTCAAGGAGTCAAAAGTTTAGGAAATGTCAAAATTAAGGTTACCTGTGCAATCGTAATTCATTCCCTTTGGGCATATGCATTGTGAAAAAGTCTTTAATTACATCATCACATATTACTTTTTCTATAGGTCCCCTACTTCATTCAGTGCACAGGTTGAGTGGTGGTCAAAATTTTGTTTTATCCTCATTGTTCTATACATGCCTTATTTTCTGCACGCTATTGAAACTCTGCTCTGAATAAAGACTTATTTACTTTCTCATGCGCTTTTTTTGTGCTCATCACTATAGTCTTATTGCTTCACAAAAATTATGAAAGTATTTTCACAACATCCCCATGAGATAGTAGTATTTCTATTTCATGAATGAGGAACTGAGGCACCAAGAGATTAAGGGCAAAATCATCCACAAATTTTGGATGTTCAATTTGACATACCTAGGATTAGATTTTGCAGCACATGTTGCATTATATAGCATTTTATGTTCAAACACCTGCTCCCATTGTGTTCAGCTGCAGCTCTGAGTGCTCAGCACTTCTGCAAATTAGACTCCCCAGTCTCAAGTTGGGCACACAGAAAATGAGGAATATACAATTAGTGGCCACCTGTGGAAAGTTTAGCATCACAAAGGAGCTCTGGCAGAGGCAGCATTAGAATTCAGGTATCCAGGTCAATACTGAGCTGCCTTAACAATGAGACTGTCCTCTCTTCCTGCAGTTCCCTACCTCATTCACTACATTCTAGCTCATACAACAAATGAAGTAGCTGTCTGACAGAGAACATCTCCTTTACTACACCATCCTGATTAATTCCAGGAGCAGGTCAATCAGGTGTACCAAATGAGGCAGGGGTTCTGTGGAAAAAATGGTATGTGATCATGTAATTCAAAAGGATGAATCATAATACATCTGTACAAGAAGGCAGAATTAAAATTGCACAGGCAACCTTCATTCTGGAATTTCCTAGATTGTGAGTGCTTGACTTTGCTTTCTTAATTCTCCTTTAATGCAGTTTTTGTGTATAATTTCCATCATGTAGCATCATATTCATAGCCACAGGGTTCATCAAAAGGGTTGAAACCTTTAGGTCTATCTCACTGACCCCCTGCCACTTGAGTTAAGAGAGTAACTGATTGCAGTAGTAGGTTGTCATCCTGCATGTGGACTAGTACTAGAGGGAGATGAGACATGTTGCCAGTGGGTTTCACAGATATTTGCTGACAGCAAACAAATGTTGAGACTCGGAACTCTTCGGTTCTATTCCAGGTTCTGTTTGCTAGTGATCATGAGCCCTTTTGCCCCTTACTCCCCTCCCCCATGCCTGACCCCTCTCAAGCCTGTTCCTATCCCAGTCCTCTCTCTCTCTCTCATCACAATCTCCTTATCTAGCCAGTTCCCAACATCTCTCCCCAGGCTTCTCATCCCAGTTTCTTTGCCCAGCCATTCTCAGTCTCCCTTCTTTGGACTCCCAGCCTTTCTCCCCATCCCAACTGAGTTCCAGTCTCCCTCTTGGGGCTCCTCATCCCGTTTTCCCACATAGGCTCCTTGCCACAGTCTTCTTGCCCAGTCTTTTCCCTATGCCTCCCTGGCTCATGATGCAATGTCTTTCTCCCCACTCTTAGCCCTGGTCTACACTAGGCGTTGAGGTCAAATTTAGCAGCGATAAATCGATGTAACCCTGCACCCGTCCACATGACGAAGCCCTTTTTTTCTTTGACTAAAGAGCTTTTAAAATCGATTTCCTTACTCCACCCCCGACAAGGAGATTAGCGCTGAAATCGGTCTTGCTGGATCGAATTTGGGGTACTGTGGATGCAATTAGATGGTATTGGCCTCTGGGAGCTATCCCAGAGTGCTCCATTGTGACCGCTCTGGACAGCACTCTCAACTCAGATGCACTGACCAGGTGGACAGGAAAAGGCCCGCAAACTTTTGAATGTCAATTTCCTGTTTGGCCAGTGTGGCAAGCTGCAGGTGACCCTGCAGAGCTCATCAGCAAAGGTGACCCTGCAGAGCTCATCAGCAGAGGTGACCATGATGGAGTCCCAGAATCGCAAAAGAGCTCCAGCATGGACCAAACGGGAGGTTCGGGATCTGATCGCTGTATGGGGAGTGCTATCAGAACTACGTTCAAGATTTCGAAATGCCAAAACATTTGTGAAAAATCTCCCAGGGCATGAAGGACAGAGGCCATAACAGGGACCCGAAGTAGTGCCGCGTGAAACTTAAGGAGCTGAGGCAAGCCTACCAGAAAACCAGAGAGGCAAACAGCCGCGCCGGGTCAGAGCCCCAAACATGCCGCTTCTATGATGAGCTGCATACCATTTTAGGGGATTCAGCCACCACTACCCCAGCCATGTTGTTTGACTCCTTCAGTGGAGATGGAAGCAGGTTTTGGGGATGAGGAAGACGATAATGATGAGGTTGTGGATAGCTCACAGCAAACAAGCAGAGAAACCGGTTTTCCCGACAGCCAGGAACTGTTTCTCACCCTGGACCTGGAACCAGTACCCCCCGAATCCACCCAAGGCTGTCTCCTGGACCCACCTGGCGGAGAAGGGACCTCTGGTGAGTGTACCTTTTAAAATACTATACAAGGTTTAAAAGCCAGCATGTTTAATGATTAATTTGCCCTGGCATTCATGGATATACTCCCAAAGCCTTTGCAAAAGGTTTCTGGGGAGGGCAGCCTTATTCCATCCACCATGGTGGGACACTTTACCACTCCAGGCCAGTAGCACGTACTCGGGAATCATTGTAGAAAAAGCATTGCAAAGTATGTCTGCTGACGTTCAAACAACATCCGTTCTTTATCTCTCTGTATTATCCTCAGGAGAGTGATATCATTCATGGTCACCTGGCTGAAATAGGGTGCTTTTCTTAAGGGGACATTCAGAGGTGCCTGTTCCTGCTGGGCTGTTTGCCTATGGTTGAACAGAAATGTTCCCCGCTGTTAGCCACACGGTGGGGGGAGGCAAAATGCGACCTTGTAACGAAAGCACATGTGCTATGTATGTAATGTTAACAGCAAGGTTTACCATGAAAGAGTGTACCCATTGTTCTATAAAATGTGTCTTTTCAAATACCACTGTCCCTTTTTTTTTCTCCACCAGCTGCATGTGTTTCAAGGATCACAGGATCTTCTCCTTCTCAGAGGCTAGCGAAGATTAGAAGGTGAAAAAAACGCACTCGCGATGAAATGTTCTCTGAGCTCATGCTGTCCTTCCACATTGACAGAGCACAGACGAATGCATGGAGGCAATACTATCAGAGTGCAGGAAAGCACAAAATCACCGGGAGGAGAGGTGGCGTTCTGAAGAGAGTAAGTGGCGGGCTGAAGAGAGGGCTGAAGCTGAAAGGTGGCAGCAGCGTGATGAGAGGAGGCAGGATTCAATGCTGAGGCTGCTGGAGGATCAAACTAATATGCTCCAGCGTATGGTTGAGCTGCAGGAAAGGCAGCAGGAGCACAGACCGCCACTACAGCCCCTGTGTAACCAACCGCCCTCCTCCCCAAGTTCCATAGCCTCCGGCCACCCAGCCACTCCACCCCAGAGGATTGCCCAAGTAACAGAAGGCTGGCATTCAATAAGTTTTAAACTTTTAAAGTGCTGTGTGGCCTTGTCCTTCCCTCCTCCACCACCCCTCCTGGGCTACCTTGGCTACCCCATTTGTGTGATGAATTAATAAAGAATGCATGAATGTGAAGCAACAATGACTTTATTGCCTCTGCAAGCGGTGATCAAAGGGAGGTCGGGAGGGTGGTTAGCTTACAGGGAAGTAGAGTGAACCAAGGGGTGAGGGGGTTTCATCAAGGAGAAACAAACAGAACTTTCACACTGTAGCCTGGCCAGTCATGAAACTGGTTTTCAAAGCTTCTCTGATGCGCACTGCGCCCTCCTGTGCTCTTCTAACTGTATCTGGTATCTGGCTGTGCGTAACCAGCAGCCAGGCAATTTGCCTCAACCTCCCACCCCGCCATAAATGTCTCCCCCTTACTCTCACAGATATTGGGGAGCACACAGCAAGCAGTAATAACAGTGGGAATATTGGTTTTGCTGAGGTCTAACCGAGTCAGTAAACTGTGTCAGCGTGCTTTTAAATGTCCAAATGCACATTCTACCACCATTCTGCACTTGCTCAGCCCGTAGTTGAACAGCTCCTGACTACTCTCCAGGCTGCCTATGAATGGCTTCATGAGCCAGGGCATTAAGGGATAGGCTGGGTCCCCAAGGATAACTATAGGCATTTCAACATCCCCAAGGGTTATTTTCTGGTCTGGGAAGAAAGTCCCTTCCTACAGCTTTTGAAACAGACCAGAATTCCTGAAGATGCGAACGTCATGTACCTTTCCCAGCCATCCCACGTTGATGTTGGTGAAATGTCCCTTGTGATCCACCAGTGTTTGCAGCACTATTGAAAAGTACCCCTTGCGGTTTATGTACTTGCCGGCTTGGTGCTCCCGTGCCAAGATAGGGATATGGGTTCTGTCTGTGGCCCCACCACAGTTAGGGAATCCCATTGCAGCAAAGCCATCCACTATGACCTTCACATTTCCCAGGATCACTACCCTTGATATCAGCAGATCTTTGATTGCGTTGGCTACTTGCATCACAGCAGCCCCCACAGTAGATTTGCTCACTCCAAATTGATTCCCGACTGACCGGTAGCAGTCTGGCGCTGCAGGCTTCCACAAGGCTATTTTCACTCGCTTCTCAACTGTGAGGGCTGCTCTCATCTTGGTATTCTTGCGCCTCAGGGCAGGGGAAAGCAAGTCACAAAGTTCCATGAACTTTGCAAGTGCCCTTACACATGCGAAAGTTTCACAGCCACTGGGAATTGTCCCAGACCTGTAACACTATGCAGTCCCACCAGTCTGTGCTTGTTTCCCAGGCCCAGAATCGGTGTTCCACCGCATGAGCCTGCCCCATTAGCACCATGATGCCCACATTGGCAGGGCCCGTGCTTTGAGAGATGTCTGTGTCCATGTCCTCATCACTCTCATAACCACGCTGATATCGCCTACTCGTCCGGTTTCGCTTTGCCAGGTTCTGGTGCTGCTGGATAATGCATGTGATGTTTAATGTGCTCCTAATTGCCAAAGTGATCTGAGCAGGCTCCATGCTTGCTGTGGTATGGCGTCTGCACAGAAAAAAGGCACGGAGCGATTGTCTGCTGTTGCCCTGACGGAGGGAGGGGCGACTGGCAACATGGCTTACAGGGTTGGCTTACAGGGTTTTAAAATTAAAAAAGGGGGTGGCTTTGTGAGAAACTGAATGACCGCCTCAAGGATAGAACTCCAAACCTCAAGGATAGAACTCAAAACTGGGTTTCGCAGGCCGTTGATTTCACAGAGGGAGGGAGGGAGGAGAAAATGAATACAAAACAGATCTGGTCTATTTCTTGTTTTGAGCCGCTTCATCTATCTTTATACATCTTGCTGGCAGCAGACTGTGCAGTATGACTACTGGCCATCGTCTTCTGCTAGCTGCAGATTAAAAGGACTCAATCGCCATGAGACGAAACAAGGGAAATGACCTTGCTGAGTCACTCCCACGTTTGCCCAGGTGCCCGGTTAAAAGAGCATCCAGGACTACGTCGACGACAACTACCAGTTATACTGCACTGTCTGCTGCCAAAAGGCAATAAACTGCTGCTGTGTAACAATGCAGTACCACGTTTGCCAGCACCCAGGAGACATACGGTGATGATTAGCTGAGCGGCCTCCATGCTTGCCGTGGTATGGCATCTACACAGGTAACTCAAGAAAAAAGGCACAAAACGATTGTCTGCCATTGCTTTTACGGAGGGAGAGAGGGAACGGGGGCCTGACAATATGTACCCAGAACCACCCGTGAAAATGTTTTAGCCCCATCAGGCACTGGGATTTCTACCCAGAATTCAAATGGGCAGTGGAGACTGCGGGATAGCTACCCATAGTGCAATGCTCCGGAAGTTGACGGTTGCCTTGGTATTGTGGACACACTTTGCCGACTGCATGCACTTAGAGCATTTGTGTGGGGACACATACACTTGGCTGTATAAGAACACTTTCTACAAAACCGACTTCTATAAATTTGACTTAATTTCGTAGTGTAGAAATACCCTTAGACTCCTTGGAGTTTTTGTTTCGTCTGCATTTCAGTGTGAAGACTCCTTCACGTGCCAGGGATCCGGAAGGGTGAGCACAGGAGAGAAAACTTTCCTTGCTGTTCTGATGCTGGGCGCCACAACAGCCTGAAATAGCAATTTGAGAGAGAGTCTTTCTCAGCATCTTCAGCCTTGGGGCAGAGCATGGTCAATGTAGACAGAATTTTCAGATCATTTAGCTACCAAACTCTATCTCTACTGCACAGGTGGGAGGAGTGATGTTTCAGAGGTTTCTAATTTGACCACATTTAGGCAATTTTTCATGGGATTAGTAAAAAGCATGTCCATGAAACCAAACAACTCCTGTGACAAATTTTAAGTCCTTGCTCCAAATCATGGAAGGACTAGAGCTTCTCAACTATAAGGTTGTAAGAATTTTTTTAAAATTGGGAAAAATTACATTATTTTTACTAGATCATGTTCTCAAAAATGGTTGAACCATTTTTGATGAAACTTTCGAGAAAATAGAGGCCTGGAGCAGAGTATGGAAAATTTCAGCCTGAACATTTAAAGGTATACGTAACTGAAAAAAGTGTCTTCTAATGGTCAATGTTGGCAACTTTAACAGCAAGTATTGCTAACAACTCCACCTATAAGACTAGGCAAGTCCCATAATGGGGTTTTGGACTTGCTATTGAACAGCAGGGACACTCCACCCAAGAGTTGGCTGCCCTTCTGCCCTTCAATCATTTGTCACTTCAGTGGTAGGTGAAGTGATTCTTGAATTTATATTGTTTGTGTGAAAGCTTCTATATACCGTATATACTTGTTCATAAGCCGAAAATTTTTGATAAAAAAGTGACGCATCAAAGATCAGGGGTCGGCTTATAAATGGGTCTACAGCAAAATTTGATGATTTTAAACTCTATGGAATCATTGAATTGAATATCTAATACATTGTCATTTTGTTTACCTGGAGAGTCTAGGGCATGGAGCCGCTCAACTCCCTGTGGCCGCGATTCCCCATTCCCAGCCAATGGGAGTTGCAGGAAGAGGCTGTGAATGCTCCAGGTAAACAAAACGTCCAGGCCTGCTAGTGGCTTACTCTAATGGGCTAGGAGCCAAAGTTTGCCAACCCCTGAAATATAGGATCAGCTTATGAAAGGGTCATACAGTTTTTGCTATTTTTACCTATCCATCTTGGGGGATCAGCTTATAAACAACGGGCCAGTGAACGAGTATATATGGTAATTAGAAATATATTATTTTCTGCAAAATGGAAGCAAGCTACATTCTTGATCAGACAAGGCTATTAAATAAGGCTATATATGAATCTAAACACTCATAGAAGATGGTTTCTTTTTTGCACGCATATTTTTGCCTATCTTGGTGATTTTAACTTAAGAAATGACTTGTCACATGACTGTATATTTCCACAAACATTTATTGTCTACCATTGTTATTTTCAGGCCCTGCCGCAGTGACGTGGCTGGAGGTGTTGTCAGCCACCCCTGTCCCAACCCATGGCGAGGCTCTTTCGCTATAACAAATCCCTGGCTATAACAAACAAATGGCTTGGATCCCAACAAGTTTGTTATAGCGAGGGTGTACTGTCTTCCCATGGCACATATGGTACTGTAAGTCAATCTATAGTTAGCTACTATGTTTTAGAATGTTTTAGATGTTAATCAGATAGCTGGACATTTAGGAAGTCAGCGTTTTCTCAACTATAAGGTTGATAATTTTCTTTAGGATTAATTAGTAGGTTTATTAATCCAAACAATTAAATTATCTTCTAAGAGTACAGCTGTCTAATTAATGAATCTATTAATTAAATCAGTACATTCTCCAGATGTCTATTGAGATACTATCCCTTGAGTAGCAATATTAGTTGTTGGGTTTTTTAACCATGACTTACTCTTCCATTTATTTAACTGCACAGTAAAAGAGGTTAGATTTATTAAAGAGGTAGAGCTGTAGCTTTCCTGTGAGTAAAAATCTATTTTTAATTATTCTCTGTTGCCCTTCCTATTCAAGCACCTGACATGCTTGTGAATGGATAATGCATTACAAAACCTAAGGAGGTGGTATTCAAATGTGCTCCTTTTCCCTTATCCTAGAAAAAGCTCTTGTACAAATGAATGTTAACATACAAAAACATAATGGCTTAATTATTTTCAGTTTCTAAAAACTACTCAACTGGTACCTGTAAATTGTGATCTTACCAGAATATTGCTATTACCAGACTATTTTTACCTACTTGAATTTGTTTAGTATTTCCCCATTCACGTCTTTGATGCTTTGCCAAAGGTCACTCTCTTGTATAAAAGCGTATTTTGTCAATAAAGCATGATCCGAGGAGCAGCTGGATCAAGCCACCTGCCCTCTCTATTTGAATGTGTGTGAGCATGGAGAGGGCAACAGGGTGTTGGTCTGTAAATCTGTCCTCATCCCCAGGTTAAAGCCTTGCCCTTTGCAGTTATTAGGGGAGGACAGCACACCTGCGTGCCAGCAGAATATACTGTACCGTGCTGAGAAAATGTCCAGGAATGGTAATTACTCTGAAGGTGTGTCCACATTTGTGTGCTTCCTGCAGAGATGCGGGTTATATGCATGCTGGATCTTGGTAAAGTCTGGCAAAGACTTCCTGTCTGGTGTAGGTTTGATTAATATTGTTTATTTAATAACAGTGGCTGGTATTTTAGCCATTTGCTGTCTCTTCATTGCATTTGCAAAGCATTTTTTTATGATTTGGTTTGACAAAAAGAGTTTATGCAGCCTAAAGTACAAGTTGGAGAAGTGATGAGTATCTGAAGTAAGGTGACCAGATAGCAAGTGTGAAAAATCAGGACACTTTCTGTTTTGGGCGGGAGTATTATTGTTGCCTATAGAAAAGAAGTACTTGTGGCACCTTAGAGACTAATAAATTTATTAGAGCATAAGCTTTCGTGACTTACAGCTCACTTCATCGGATGAAGTGAGCTGTAACTCACGAAAGCTTATGCTCTAATAAATTTGTTAGTCTCTAAGGTGCCACAAGTACTCCTTTTCTTTTTGCGAATACAGACTAACACGGCTGCTACTCTGAAACCTGTCATTGTTGCCTATGTAAGACAAAGCCTCTAATATCGGGATGGCCCTGATAATATTGAGATGTCTGGTCACCCTAGTCTGAAATGCCAGTCTGTTTCACTTGCAATTTCTTTTAAAAGATGAGAGTTCTCAGAATGAAACAGTACATCCATGCATTTAGAATATTACGTTCACTTACTAAAATAGTTCAATTTATTTAGTAATGAAGACTTAGTTGTCTAAAAGTGATGAAATTACTTTTGATCATTTTCTCTCTTTCACCTGTGAGAGCTGAAAGGTAGTTATCCTACTCAGTTCTAATTGCTCTAAAGGATCAAATGTAAATTCTAATGCAATGCAGTTAAATTTTTTGTCAGTACTTCGATGCTTACTTCTTCACCTATTTCTGCCCCCCATCACTTCCTCCAAAAACTCCCTTGTAATTTAACAAGTAAGAACCTTGAGAAATTTAAACTAAAAGAAAATTATTGTTAATCTTATTTTAAATCCTAGAATTCAGTCTAACGCAGTTGCTGTTTCTAAGATGCCAGTGTACAGTAAGTGAAAATGGCTTTACTCAAGGTACACTTCATCAAGGTTCCATACACTTCTGCTCACCTAAATTATTGCAGAAAGTTTCAGGATTACTTTGAGCAGCAGGTTTGGTTTCTGAGGAATGAACACAGGGAGGAAAAGGTTGTGTGATAAGTCTGTACTATGCAATAGACTCTGCCATAGACGATTGTTATGTACATCGTATTGGCAGGTCTCTATTATGCAGCAACCTGCATTTACATTACAGCTGCTATCAATAGTTGTGTCACTGTGAGTAACAGAGCAAAGAGACTTAACTGGAGTAGGAGAAAGGATTCTGAGCAACTGGAGGGGGAATATATCTAAAGTCTATTAAAGGAAGAAAGCAGAAATCACAACCCTAGACAACTCCTTTGAATAGGCAAGAAGTGTTACCCATGTCAGGGGCAGAAGCTTGATTATTTTTGATTATTACAGTCCCCCTATTAAGATCTGGTCAGTGATATGAAAAAGTTTGAGATGTGCTCATATCAGATCAGAAGTCAGAATTACATTTTCTCAAAATCTAGGGATACAGTATTATACAAAATCTATAATGCCGAAAAGAGATTTTCAAACGTGCAAGGTTCATTGACTTCCACTGAGAGGTTGGGCATTTCACTGACCTTTAACTTTGAAAATCACCCTCAGTCTTGGAGTTCCAGCCCTAGCTCTGCAATTGACTTGCTCTGTGACCTTGACTTGACCTCATTGTGCCCCTGCTGTATTTGTATGTGTAAAATGAGACTATTTCCCACCCCCAACTTTTGTAAAGTACTTTGTTGTTAATATTGTCGTTGTTTTATTAGAACTCTCCTTACTATAGTTATTATTAGGAAAGGGGTGTTTTCTGTTTCTTTTTGTATAATGGAGAATATGTTCTCCAGAATTTTGGTGATATCCAGGCTCTTCCATAACTTTCATGCAATCTACCGAAGACCTGTGTCTTTCTTTATTTTTTTTTTGTCTTCCTAGCTAATAAAGAATACATTAATATATTGGCCTCATACAGTACACAAAAAACAGGCAATTTGTTGTGATTTCTTTTAGCACCTGTTTTGGGTTAAGTTTTATAACCAGCTGGGAGCATAGATTGAAATATACCTGAAAGGGAAGATTGTTTCAAGACATGACAGTCTTTACGCTCCCTTCTAATCTCTTTCAAGCAGTTGAGTTTCACTGAGTTGACTTCAGAAAAAATAAGTTAAAGCAATTGGTGGCTGCAAGTAAAACTCTTATCTTAGTTCAGCAGCAAAGAGGAAGAATGATACCAGTTATGAAAGTGACAGGCATAATGTGTTCTTGCTGCCTTAATAGCAAGATCCCTTTGAAAACAGAGATACTGCGATATGCCAGCAAACTGTCTGGATAGGTATGAGTAAGTTCAGAGCTAGGTCTTAATGAAATGGGGTCATCCAAACAACACCTTTGTTTGCTGCATTTCAAAGAAGGATGTTGTAAAGGTTCATATCACACCTGGCGAAGGACACGTAGAAGCTAGATAATTTGAACTACATTGCTTTTGCCATGCACACTGATAGTCCTTTTAAGTTGCGCTGATTCTTCCTTCTAGAAGCCGAGCTAGTTGTATTTATGTAAAGTATTCTTAGATCATCTCAATTTTGAGCTAAGGGTTAAAAGGCCCCTTAACTAAAAGATGTAAAACTGATTCAGACATACTGCTTTAGAATCAGGTGTATACACTTCAGCTTTGAGTATGAGCATGCTCTGTCAGGCAGACTCAGGCAAAGAAAGCATGACACTTCTGTCAACAATTCTGACTGGGGGTGGGGAAGGCAGGTTTATGGCCTGATTTCTCAGAGGAACTGAGCACCCACAAAACTCATTTAAGTCATTGGGACCTGTAGGTGCTCATTATCTTTCAAAGTAGGGCCATTAGTGACTACTAAAGTCAGGCACACAGTTGCATGGTCTCATGACAATTCCAGATTACTAATGTAATTTTATACTGGGCACTTAGGGCCAGATTTGTAAGGTATGTAGGTGCATAAGGATGCAGATATGTACCTAGTGGGATATTCAGAAGTGCCTAGGCAGAAGTGTTTTCCTTGGGTCTCAGGACCTTAGGTATCTAGTGGGCTTTTCAAAAAGCACCTGGGGGCCTGGGTCCCATGGAAATCAAGGAACATTAGGTGCCTACTCACTTCTGAATATCCCACTAGGCACATATCTGCATCCTTAAGCACCTAAATACCTTAAAAATCTAGTCGTTAGTAAAAGAGAATGTTACTTTTATTTTAGGTGTATAGCATCCATTATGTTTTGGGAAAGTTATAGGCATGTAAGAAGGTTGAGTTTTTGCGGGATCTAAGGGACTTAGTTGCACAACTCCCATTGAAAGTCAATGGGAAGATCTATAGCTTACTCTTCTGGGCCCCTTTGAAAATCACAGCCTATATTCTCCACTCTGAAAAAACTTAGAATCTGAAGGTAGCAAAGAACAACCTAGCACATGGCTCTAATAAAGTCCAAGAGCAGTTTTTCATGTCTAGCCTACCATCTCTATATACTGATTGGAGAAGTATGTTAATCAATCATTCTGAACCAAATTCTGCCTGCAGTTATGTATATGCACTTCTCAGAAATGTAAATGGATATGCTAGGTAAACATCTGAAAGCAAACTGTTTGGAAAAGTTTAATGCAGTGTAGTTGTAGCTGTGTCGATCCCAAGATGCTAGAGAGATAAGATGGGTCAGGGTAATATCTTTTACGCGATCAACTTCTGTTGCTGAGAGGGACAAGCTTTCTCTGCACAGTTTGCCAGTGAAGATGATGATCACCATTTTAATACTGACATGTTTCAGTAGTTTTATATTTTTTCTTTATGCTTCAACCCATCTTGCATTATCTTTGTGGGATAAGTAGTTGTCCTTCAAGGCAAAGATTTATAGCTCCCATTTGAAAGGACTTATAATCTCTCTTTATCCGGAAGCAGATTTTATCATCTTGCTCATGTGTCAGTCATCTATTTCATTTTTTGGTTGAGACAATAGAGAAAGAAGGAAGACATGTTAAGGTGCAGGTTATACTTAATCATAAAGCTTGAGTGGTAACAGTTCTGATTTATAGCATTAGTGAGAAGATGAATACTGTATGTAGTGTATGTATGAGACAAGAGAGAGAAGCTCACAAATTTACAAAAATGTTATCGGAGGATTTTTTATACCTTGTGTCCTCGCTTCAGTACAGCTGTGCTAACAAGTTTCCTTTAAAAAAAAATATCAGGAAATCAGTGCACTGAAACTACCCTTTGACCATCAGTTCCCTGGTGATCTTTCTCAAATGCCATCAACTGTGAATGGCCAGACAGTTTGTTCCTTAAGATGTTAGCAGAACAGTCAAATTATGCTGGAGTGTACTTGTAGCATTTCAAGTCCAATGACATTTGAGAGCTGCTGTCATTGTGGAGGGAGATAAGTGGACATCACTTTTTGTTTTGTTACAAAGCCAAATAACTAGATTCTTGAATTAAAGCGAAAGTGAGAGTTCAGCTGTTATTAGTAGAGTCTCAATTTCTGTATGAAGCAGAAGCTAGCATTAATTTTTTTATACTGTCTTGCCTTACTCTGAGTGTTTTTATTCTATTTTAACTTTTATTTAAAAAAATAGTAAAAGAGGATTTTAAAATGGTAAGGTACAGATAAGGGTTGGAGCTTTGTAGTGAAGTCAATCAAGTCTATGTATACTTTGGCAAATTGCCAGCACTACTATAATGGATCTCACACTTTCTCTTCTAGGGGGCAGAGGGCATGTTCAGGGCACCATTTCTTGGCCCTAAACTGGGGTATTAACTGCCCCACTAGTGTCCTAGAGGAGGGGAGTGGAGAGGAAGGGACCCGGGCCCGCCTGCTACTCCAGGTCCCAGCCCAGGGGCCCTAGGGATAGTGGTAAACCACTAGAACTAGTGGTTCCTTCCCCTGGGCTGCTTCCCTCTCCTCCCCTTCAGCTTGTGGGGCTTCCTGCCCTCTCTCTGCACAAACCAGGTGTCCCTTTACCTAGGGTCTTGGTCTTGCTCTTCTTAGACCCCAGTTCAGCAATGTATCTAAGCATACGATCAACTGTAAGCACATGATTAATCGCATTGAAACCAGTGGAACTATCCATGTACTTAAAATCAGGAACTTGCATCCTAAATATTAGGTATTTAGAATTGGTCACCCTTTTAGTGTACTAAGAAGAGGAGGGCTCCCCACTCGGACAACCAGAATCTTTAGCCAGGTGCTCTGATTATTAACATGATCCTGAATAACTAATGTATAGGGTACTATGTTATTATTTTATTGTACCTTTGCCTTAATAAAATTTTTCCAACAAATTAGGCATGTGCTTATATATTTTGCTGAACAAGAGCCTCGATTTTCATGCTCTTTCAATTAAATGCTTTATTTTTGTTTCACTTGATCAACTCAGATAAGTGGTATCTCAAGGCATTAGGCCAAAATTCATAAGGGATACAACTTTAAGTTCTTCTTCGAGTGCTTGTTCACATCTATTCCACATTAGGTGTGCACGCACCACGTGCACGAGTGTCGGAAACTTTTTCCCTTAGCGGCTCCTGGTGGGCCAGGAGGGGGCCCCCTGAGTGGTGCCACTGCGCCGTGCATATATACCCCTGCTGCCCGACCCCCTCCAGTTCCTTCTTCCTGTCTGTGGCAGCGTTGGAACAACCTCTCTCTCTCTCTCTCTCTCTCTCTTATGAGAACAGTCCCTTAGCCTTTCTCAGAGTTAGATAGCTGTTATCTGTTAGTTAGCATACCTTTGTTGTGGATACTTAAGTGATTAGCTGCTTGGAGGCTTCCAGCAGGGCATGCTGGGCTGCAGGGCATGCTGCAGGCCCACAGGTTTAAAGCTTGTGCCACGTGCCGCAAGCCTATGCCAGTTAGTGACCCCCATGACTCGTATCTACGTTGCCTGGGGGAAAGCATCAAACTGAGCGGTGAAAGATTTGCAAGGCGTTCAAGCCAAGAACAAAGAAAGAAAGAGACTTTCGTTTGAAGCAGTTGTTGATGGAAGCCGCATTGCAGCCACTGGGCCCGGAGCACCCAACGTCGGCTCCAGCTTCCTCGTTGCTTAGTGCCCTGGAGCCATCGAGAGACCTGGCACCAGCTAAACATTGAAAGCTGTCGGCACCACACTGCCAGACTAGGCCCTGGCACCGCTCGTCCTCCCCGGTGCGGCCCATGGCACAGCCAAAAGGAAGGCGCAGACGTTCCCTGCATAGGAGGCTGGCGCCTTCCAAGGCCCTGAGCACAATAAGAGTGGGAAGGCCACTGTACCGGTGCTGGCATCAGTGGCTTCAGCACCGCAAGTCCTACTGAGCCCAGGCCTAAATGAGCTCAGTGTGGACGATGGGTTCGAGGACATAATGGATCAGCCCTCCACGCCTGGCACCTTTGAGGTGGTAAAGGACCTCATTGAGCTGTTGGCGATGAGCCCCCTCCCGTACAAAGAGAATCCTCCAGCACCAATGCCACAGGTGCTGTCGAGGGATAAGCCGGCAATGGTGTGCCGTTCGAGGACACCGTCCCAGCATCCCTTCCGGAGTTGGTCCTGGTCAAGCTCCACGTCTGCGGACTCCCAGTTACCCACAGCTCAGAAGGAAGTCGCGGTACTGGGAGTGGGTCGGTGCGAGGAAGTAACGGAAGGGGCACGACGCTCTCTGGCACTGCTTAGAGACCAGCACTGGGAGGAGTCCTCGTCCAGATCCCGTTCCCATTCCCAGGGATACCGCTCCCATTCAGTTAGGAGCCGCTCGTCAATCATCCGCCGGCACAGATCGTCAGCACCGCCATGACCTTTGCGGTTGGCATCGCCGCAGTCAGACGCTGACTCTGGCCATTACAGTTACTTGCACTGTGCTCCGGACAGCAGGGACCCTTAGACCGGTTGGCACCCCCAGTGGAGGCCGCCAGGTCATTGGCCCTTATGGAATCCTTGGGCCTATCAACAGCGCAAGGGGCCCCGTCCAGTGTGAGCTACTCGATGCAGCGGTCCCGGTCCCTGCACCGATGCCCGACGGCGCGGAAGCTGCAGTATCCAGGCCTACAGCATCCTCCCAGGATAAATTGGAGAGACCAGCACCGAGTCCGGTGCTGCCACAAGGTCTCCCACCCTGGCCCCAGCCAGAGGCCCCTCCCATGGGAGAAGGGGAGCAGGAGGATCAGCCAGAGGGGGTTGAGCAGCTGCTAGCCTCCTGTTCACAAAATGTATGGAGGTGGTGGCGGCCTTCTTACGGTGGCAGAGGATCCGGGTTTACCCGTACCTCGAAGACTGGCTTCTGGCAGGTCAATCCGAAGCAGAAGTGCGGTGCCATGTGGAGGTGGCCCTGAGATTGTTCCATGAGCTGGGGCTCCTGGTCAATGTCCCCAAGTCCACTCTCATGCCCACGCAGAGAGTGGAATTGATAGGGGCGGTCCTGGACGTGGTGCATGCCAGGGCAAGCCTTCCAGTATCCTGATTCCAGGCTATCCAGCAAGCGGTGACCTCCCTGCGCCAGTTTCCAATGACAACGGCCAGGAGCTGCCTGCGGCTGCTGGGCCACATGGCAGCATGCACGCACGTGGTCAGGCATGCCAGACTGAGACTCGGGACTCTGCAGGTGTGGCTCGCTCGGGTGTACCACCCAGGCAGGAACCCCCGGACTTGGTAGTGACAACCCCAAGGGATGTGCTGGACTCCCTGCTGTGGTGGCAGTCCCAGCCTGTGGTTTGCAAAGGCATCCCCTTTGCTGCCCTACAACCAGACTTGACACTGGTGATGGATGCGTCAGACTGCAGATGAGGGGCTCACCTGGGGGACCTCAGGGCTTGTGGTCTGGAGCAGAGCAGTCGCTCCATATCAATATGAAGGAGCTCAGGGCGGTTCGTCTAGCCTGCCAGACATTTCACGCCAGTCTGAGTGGTCACAGCATGACAGTTCTGAGAGACAACCCTACTGCCATGTTTTATATAAACAAGCAGGGCAGGGCCCATTCCTCGCCGCTCTGTCGCGAGGCTCTCCACCTCTGGGACTTTTACATAGCCCATGTCATTCACCTCGAGGCGTCATATCTCCCAGGGGTGCGAAATGAGCTGGCGGACTACCTCAGTAGGTTGTATCGCATGCCCAAGTGGATGCTCAGAGTGGATGTCATGCTTTTGCTCTTCTGCAGGTGGGGGTTTCCCTGGGTAGACCTGTTTGACACCAGGGTCAATGCCCAGTGCTCGCGGTTCTGCTCGTTTCAGGGCCACAGCCCGGGGTCAGTCACAGACACATTTGCGATCCCGTGGGGAGGGGAGCTCGATTTATGCCTTTCCCCCACTCCCGTTGGTACATAAGGTCCTGCTCAAGGTATGCAGGGACAGGGCAGCGGTGATCCTCATCGCCCCTCATGGCCCCGCCAGCACTGGTACACAATGCTCCTAGAGCTGTCAGTGGAAGCCCTGATAGTCCTGCCCCTATACCGGGACCTCATTACACAGGACGGTGGGCAGCTTCTCCACCCCGACCTGCAATTACCACATCTGATGGCGTAGAAACTCTGTGCCTAAACACCTTGGAGAGCCAGTGCTCCCTTCCTGTGCAGCAGATTCTGCTTGGCAGTACAAAGCCCTCTACCAGGGCTACCTATATAGCCAAGTGGAAAAGGTTCTCGTGTTGGTGTGAGCCCCGACAGGTGCAGCCATGCCAGGCCCCGGTGCAAGCCATCCTAGAGTACCTCCTGCAACTCAAGCAGCAGGGCTGGCTCAGAGTGCACCTGGCTGCCATCTCCGCCTTCCATCTGGGGTTTTCGGGGGGCTTGGTGTTTTCCCACCCAGTGGTGGGACGGTTCCTTAAAGGATTGGAGAGGATGTTTCTGTACTCACGCCCCGCAGTCCTTCCTTGGAACCTTAACTTGGTCTTCTCTCAGCTCATGGGACCCCCTTTCGAGCCCCTCGCTACCTGCTACCTCCTCCACTTTTCCTGGAAGGGTGTCTGAGCTGAGGCTCTCACCTCTGAGCCACCATATACAGTGTTTCACAAGGATAAGGTGCAGCTCCGAACGCACCCCAAGTTCCTCTCCAAGGTGGTGTCGCAATTCCATTTGGGCCAGGACATTTGTCTGCCAGTGTTTTTTCCAAAACCCCATATGGACACGAGTCACCGCAGCCTACATACCCTGGATGTGCTTCGAGCGCTGGCGTTCTATTTGGAGCATACCAAGCCCTTTCGCAAATCTGCGCAGCTGTTCGTGGCCGTAGCCGAGAGGATGAAAGGCCTCCCGGTGTCGGCACAGTGGATGTCGTCTTGGATTACAAGCTGCATCTGGGCATGCTATGAGCTCGCAGGTGTTCCGGCCCCGGCGGTCACGACCCACTCGCCCAGGGCGCAAGTGACTTCCACGGCTTTCCTGGCACAGGTCCCGATCCAGGAGATCTGCAGAGCAGCCACCTGGTCCTCTGTGCACATCTTCACAACCCACTTCGCAGTCAACCAGCAGGCCAGAGAAGACGTGGCGGTTGGCAGAGTGGTCCTCCGAGCCGTTGTTCCATGACTCTTACCCTCCTCCAGAGGTAGGCTTGTGATTCACCTAATGTGAAATGGACATGAACAAGCACTCAAATCTCATTCTGGCCTGCCGATGTTCTGCCAAGATGTGCACAGCTATTTCTAGACAGACTATGTGGAATTCTATCCATTCCACTGATCATAGGGTGACCAGATATCAAGTGTAGAATAATCGGGACAGGGAAGGGGGGGATAGTTGCCTGTATAAGACAAAGCCCCCAATATTAGAATGTCTGGTCACCCTAGCTGATCATCAACTTGTCTTGTGCTAAATTACTAATTAAAATATATTGGAAACAGTTAATTTTAGATCATGATAAAACATGATCAATGCCAATATAGATCGACTTTATGAATAAACTTTCTGCCATAAGTAGGTTATTAAATATGTCCTTTATGGGAGTTTGACAGTTTCCCTTCAATTTTCTAGTAGTGGCCCTTATGGAGACAGGATACTCGGAGAGATGGATGGATCACTGGTTTTATCTGTCATGGCGATTCCTGTTTAATATACATTTGTAATAAATTGCATGTAAATAAGTTACCTTCAATTCATTTTCTTCTCTGCCCTTCTCTAGACAAAACACAGTCCTTCGAAAGGGACTAATTCACTAATGGGCAGCATGAAAAATCCTATATATATATGTATATGTATGTATGTATATATAAAAACTATCTGAAATCACTTAAATTCTGTTTTGTTTGTGCTTTTTTAAACCATAGGGTCTTTTAAGGGCAAGTAACATTCTTTCACAGCTGGTATAGATCCCTAGGAAAGTTTTCATAATGGAAATTTTGAGATAATTTTAACTATAGAGAAACAAACTGTGCAGCTGGAAGGATTAATCTAGTAAAACATCAAGGATAAAAATATTGTCTATCTTAAAAAGACGTGTGTAATCACTGGTGAAAAATGGTCTTATCTTGTTTGCTGGAGATTATATGGGACTTTCTTGAAGGGAAGGATCTCACTGGTACTGGGTAAGCAACATATCAAAACTGCTATTCCACAAAAACCCTTTTATTTGAAATTCTGTTCTTTTCGGTGGGAAATTATTACTATTTAGTAGGAAGTGTGAATGGGATTCCATGCCCATAAGTACTCTATAGAGAATGCAAGCGTTTACTTTTTCTAGGATAGGTGCCTTCTTTTTATTTATTTATTTAGTTTTATTTATATCATTTTTTTGTGTTATAGCATTTCCAGTCTTTGTTTTTTTTACCATTTTTAAGTGCATGTTACTTTTTCCACTATAACTTCTTACATTTATGGATCTGTCTCAGACCTTTTTTGCCAATATTTGCTCTAGCTTAACAACATGAAGTTTGAAAAATATTGAGTGTCTTTTTCAATTCTAAGTGTACAACGATACACATATACAGTTTTGTGACTTAAGATGTTTGGTTTTTTTAGGAAAAAATCTACTATCGGGTTTTTTTAATCAAAAATTGAAACTTCTCTTTTAAATTTAATGTAGTTATAAAATATGCTTCTATTGAAGTAAGTGCAAAAAAATAATTGACTTTAGTGGGAGCAGGAGCAGTCCCATAACAGGTAGGAATGTTACAGGAGAAGGGAGGAAAATGGACCATGCAGCATGTCACACTGAACTGGTTCCCCTTTGTTCCAGAGGGTGCACTAGTTGCTCAGCAGGAGAGCTGCAGAGAGACTTGCTTAGGCTTTTCCAAAAATGAAGCAGCCTGTTACTATGGTTTCATGAACCTCAAAAGTAGACCTTTTGAAAGGAATGAAAAACCCATGATCTTCAGGTTAAGCTGCAACAACAAATTTTCCTTGTGATAGTTATCTGGCCTCCAATGGAAGTTATAATCCAGAGGAGAGTACCATCTCATAACTATAACTACTGCACTCCAGTGCCATAAAGATACCCTCATTGCGAATTTAGCGTATGTAACAAGTCAGATTTTTTTATGTCATGATTTTTGAGAAATGATTCAGCATATTAAACATTAAGATAACTTTCAAATTGAAAAACCATCAGTTTTTCAAAGTCATGTCTCAAGCAGCTTGTCTGACATAACCTTAAGTTGTTTAAAATTGTCCTTTGAGAGACTACACATAAATTGTTATGCTGACAAGAACTTTTGTTTCACAAAGCTACAGGTGCAGTTAAAATTGAGTTTATAGTGGAAACTCTTACAATTTGAACTACAGTGACTCCATTATCACAAATAGATTGGAAGATGGGATCGTATTTAGATGGGGAAAATATTGTGAGAAATACAGAGAGGAGAGGGATCTGGGAAAGAGAAGGTTTTGCTTGTTACAGCTTTAAAACAAACTTTATATTAATTATATGTACATGCTATCATATATGGATTTTTTACAGTTCTGTAACATCTTTTATCTGAGAATATAAAAGCTTCATGAAAGTTATGTTTTTTGTTTTGTGTTTTGCTTTATTTGTTTGTGTGTATTTGCTGGAGTTTTCACAGACTTACATGGCATGGAATATAGACAGATTTATTTTTACTGAACTGTAACTGGAGCCCTGTTAGCTGGTTTTATTGTTTGTTTGTTTATTTTCCTGACTTGGGCTCTATACATTTTCTTACTAATTTTCACAAGGAGTTTTGCTATGCAAATATGTAAGTCCACAATTGACTGGAATGGCTCTGAAGAGTTCATTGTGGTTTCTTGTGTGAGTAATATTTTTTTGGAAAACAGAATTAGGTAATTGGTACACACATTTAAAACTGATTTGATTCAAGCTGAGAAACTGGAACAGTTTCTTTACCCCCTCAGGGTGAGAAGAGTGTTCTGAACCCTGGGGACTCTCTCTTTACTTTTCATTTTAGGTCGTGTGTCATGACTAGTGTCCTTCCAGTTGAGGGTCTCCACAGAGATAATACACTTGTTCCCCGCTTCCCCAGAGTGCAGCACTTTCAGTTTCTTCTGTGAGTGAGCATAGGACTGAAAATGAATTTTCAACTGGCATCTCCTTATTGTAATTTTTTAAACATTCATCTGAAATTAAACACAAGCTATGCAATATATTTCTCTCATTGTGCTTGGAAATTCACTGATTTTAATAATGTTAGAATTTATACTTCTTTAGCACCTTTCATCAAGGGTGTTAAAGTGCTCTATAAACATTAATTAAAGCCTCTTGTAGTCCTATGAGTTACAGGAAGTGTTTTACCCATTTTTACAGATAACTGAAACATCAGGAAAGTTAAAAACAAATTGCCAAGAGTCAGTATTAATATTAAATCCTCCTTGCTTTTGTCTAGATGAGACCTTTAAAGACTAGGTTCTTATTTATCCTGAGTCCCCTTTATACCACACTGGCATTATAAAGGGACCTTAAAATGGGCATAAATATAACTCACACACACTTTAAGGCCCCTCTACACTACCAGAGTGGGGTGAAGGGAGTCTTGGTGTAAATGAGAATCAAGTCCTTAGTGTTAAAATCTCAGTTACACTGGTATACATTCAAAATAGTTCCATTAAAGCAAATGTAGTTACTCTGGATTTACACTGGGGTACTAGAATAGAATTAGATCCTTAGTGTTGTTTGAATATAATGTTTCATACTTAATACAAAGATTCTGACAGGAAAAATGTCTCAATATAAACAAAACTTTACGACAGTGAGTCACATAAGTATTTCACCGCACTTTTAAAATAAATGTATGAAGTAATGCCATATGTAGTAAATGTCATGTTGTTTAACCATATTTTAATACAATGAGGTTCAGCCTGAGTCCAGGAGATAGTAATCCCATTAAGTCCTGTGTGATTACAAAACTGTTTTCAGGAAGGAGAAAAAGGACTTGATAACATTTGGCAATGTTGAAGCATTGGACCTTGTTCCAGAAACTTTGATTTCTTTGGATCCAGTTACACAGGAAGGGAACCAGTCTTGGCACGTCTTCTGACAGGTTACAAAAGATCTCTTGGTCACTGTGATTGGAAGAATTTTTTGACTGAGACATCTTGCTTGAATTAAACAGTTCCACAGAATATGTGAATTATGACTGGAGCATTCACAGAAGTGATTTCATCTTATGTTTCATCATTTCAACAATGAGCTTAAATTAACTGTTTTCTCCACTCACACTGATGTCACTGTACTTAAGTAAACATATAAAACATTCAGGGGATGGGAGGGTGAAGGCAGACATTGATCTGTGAATGTTAGTGGGAAAACTAGAAGATGCTGACCATTGTGGTTAAAAGTGACTGAAGAAATAAACAGTAAGGAAGTTTAGGAAGTGTGATATTTCTCTATCTACGATATTTGTAAGGACTCTTTTACTACAGTATCTGAGCATCCCACAATCTTTAATGTATCTATCTTCTCTACACCTCTCTGAGTGAGGGAAGTACTGTACTATTATTCCCCTTTTATTGATCGGGAACTGAATTTCAGAGAGGCTCAGGGCCAGATTTTAAAAAAAGTATTTAGGTGCCTAAAGATATGTATAGGTATGTATAGGTACTTGTGGGATTTTAAAAAGTGCCTAGGCACCTAGCTCTTGTTTATCTAATCTGCTTAGCAGCTTCTGTAAACCCTTCTAGACATCTAGCTACAACTTTAGGCACCTAAATATATTTGAAAATCAGGTCTCAAGTGACTTGCCCAAGGCCATATAGGAAGTTTGTAGTGGAGCAGAAAATTGAACCAAGGCCTCCCCAGTCCTGGGTTGTACCCTAACCACCAGATTATCTTTCTTCTCTAAAGCTAGTGCCCTGTTTATAACAAGAGCTCTTCATCAACTTCTTTGGTGAAGCCAGTGAAATGGCTTTGTTTGTCAGTCTCATATCTAATTGGGGGTAGTCACTGCTAAATTGCAGTGCTTTAAAAAAGTTCATTACAGTTGTCTGGCTCGACACAAAGCCTGAGAATTGATGATTGTTTTACCACTGAGCAGCTGGATGCCTGAGGTCAGGATTTTGGTAATTGAGCTACATAGGATTCGCAAAAAGAAAAGGAGTACTTGTGGCACCTTAGAGACTAACAAATTTATTAGAGCATAAGCTTTCGTGAGCTACAGCTCACTTCTTCGGATAAATCCGAAATCGGATAAATAAATAAATTTGTTAGTCTCTAAGGTGCCACAAGTACTCCTTTTCTTTTTGCGAATACAGACTAACACGGCTGCTACTCTGAAACCTACATAGGATTGCAACTTTTACTGCATTTGGATAAGATAGGTTTTTCATTTAACTCACAGTCACCTAAATAGAAAAGGCAATTAAGTTTTTATAGTATTGTACCAAATGTAGAAGTTAGGCCAACTGCTTTATATAAAGTTTATAAAATCTTCCATTTAAGAAAACTGGAGAGTTCCTTAAAACCATAGTAATAATTATATTTCAAAATATATTTTTCACTGTAGTAAAAAACCACATTTTCTCCATTTATAGTCTTCAAACCAACAGACAGCATATTAAATCAATTACATCCTTTTGACGAATTCTGCCGTAATCAGGATCAGTGGCTATGTAAACGCTGGTAATATAGAAATATAGGAATTGCCATGCTGGCTCAGACTGAGGTCCATCTAGTCCAATAGTCTTCCTTTGACTGTGGCCAGAACCAGATACTTTTGAGGAAGATGTAGGATCCCCACAATAGGCAGATGTGGGATAATCTGCCCTTCACATCAGGTTGTATTCTGATCTCTGATAGTTAGAGATTGGTTTCAGTCCTGAAGCACAAGGTTTAATTTCCTTCAAAAATGTAATCTACAATTGTGTTAAACATGGATATTCTTGATATCCAATCCCTTTTTGAGTTTTAAGTTCTTGGTCTCAACAACTTTGTGGCATTGAGTTCCACAACTTAATTACATGCTATATGGAAAAAATATTTCCTTCTATTGCTTTTGAATTCCCACCATTTAATTTCATTGACTGTCCCCTTGTCCTTATGTTATTGGACAGGGAGAACAGGAGTTCCCAATATACCTTTTCCATTCCACTCATTACTTTATTTTTACCATGGCTCTTTTTACTCATTTCAAAGGCAAACAACCCCAATCTATTCAATCTCTTCTCACATGAGAGTTTTACCATGAGCTTGATCATTCTCATTGTGGAACTTCAGAGGGTGTTCAAAGAAGAGCACTTTATATGATTTTACTTCTTCATAGTGCACTAATTGTAATACTGCCCTTTTGAAGTAGGGTGCAGTGGATTTGGAGTTGCTCCATAATAATTTATGAATATTGTAGTTTGACTTGATTATTGGGATGTTTACTGTCTGAATACATGGACTGAATTTAACAGGGAGTTATTGGGAGCAACAAGGAGGAAGAAAAAACATGGCTCAGGGTAAGGCACTTCTGCACAAATACTGGAGAACTGTTAAGGGACAATGCCAGTACAGGAAAAGGCCCACAAAAACAGGAGATCAAAAGAACACTGGCAGGTTAAAAGAGGAACACACACTCAGGAGGAGCAGAGGAATTGCTTGGGGGAACCAGACTGAGACATACGACATCCCACCGTGGGTGTCTGTAGAAGTTAGACACCATCGGGGTTAGAGATGGGTTACTATCGGGAGACAATAAGCCTTCAGGAAGGATAGATATGTGAATAGACTGTTTTTTGTTTTTAAATCCTTTTAAAAAATGCTTTTGTTCCTACTGTTAAAATAAAAAGTATTTTGGTTTTAAGAAAGCTGTCTCGTCACTGTATACTGGTCACAAACTCCTGAAAAGAAAAATCACTGGTGCTCAAACCAACTTGGACCTGCTGGATAAGGCTGGTTGGTACACAGGGTTGGTCTAGAAATGGGAGAATTGTGAAATTCTGCCCTGGGATAGGTAAAGGTACAAGGTCTGCCACCTTAGGAAGTGCATTCAGAGAAACCAAGATGGAGACAGAGGTGCAGCTAGCCCTGCCATCCTGACAGTAGGTAGATTCTGTCACATAATGGTACAATCCTAAAATGATTAGTTTTCAGTTGGAAATTTCAAAATGAAGATAGCGGAGGTGTTGCCTGAGCCTGAGTAAGCATGTCAGGATTGGGCCTTATGTAAATAAAGCAAAGAGAAAAGCCATTACTGAAGGATTCTAAAACTATCAACCCCTCAGATACTTGGATATCAGCAAGAGGTGCACCACTTAGGGGTTACCTGTGTCATATTAGAACCAATTTATTTTATGAAAGTGATGAAAGTATACAGCAAAGAGTTGGTTGCCTTTAATTAAGTTAGAATGGGATCCTGTATTATAGTAAGCTAATGATTCTACTCTAAGAATTTATATGTATGAAATTCCATATTTCATATCTTCCCCAAATATCAGTTAGCTAATCCTTAATAAGTAACTAAATATTTTAATACAAGAAGAGAGTTATTGAATGATTAAGGAATCGTATTTCCTATACAATACTAGGTTAAGCATGTCTTCCCTCTGCTGATGAGAGCAGATGTTCTGATAAACCCCACAGACTTTTTAAATACACTAGTCTTGGAATCTTCTATATCAGCCCCTTGAAGGACTGTGTAGTTTGTTTTTGAGATTTGTTAACCACTACATTCACTCAGTATTTGCCATTTCCCCCCCCATAATTCAGTTCTAATCATTTGAGGAAAACTATTTATTATACATGTTATGTTGTTATGATATAACCACTTGACTTCATTTTCTCGCAGGGCTGTAAGTATTCTGTGTAATAAAGAGTTTTGTAAAAGATTTAGTCTGATGAAGTGTCATTTTTCAAATGCCTTGCCTAGATTAGTTTTTCAAGCGAGTCCAGTAGCAGGTATCACTTACAACTTATTTTCAAGCCCCTAAATAATAATAATAATAATTAATAAATAATATCTGTACTGTAGAAAATGATACATGTATTATATTATGCTGAAAATTCTGCACTGTAAAGTATGAACATAATTTTCTCACTTATGAGATACTTTCCATGCAGTGCACAAATTTCTTATGTGTCTGATGTTGTGGTTGGCCATACTTTCATTTATATTTATTACAGTGCTTTGTCTCAAGAAAATATTTTGATTGGATGGTAAACATGCCATGGGGGAAGATAATCAACATGAACCACACAATTCAGCTGAAATTGCTGTTCTACCTACTTCATCTCACCGCAGTACAAGAAGGGGAAAAAGTCCCACATATTGAGGACAAAAGCAGTATGTCCGCTCCAGGGACATTGTTTTTGTAAGATAATCACCCCTTAAGGGTATACTAGCATTTGGCTGCATTATCTTCTTTTTAAACACCCAGGGGATATGTTTCTACTACAGTAACCTCTCTTACCACTACTGCTTATGCTATACTGCTATAAAATTAGATGAGACTGAAATTAATATCATTACCAGGAGCTTGTGACAGCTGTGACCAGGTGCCTGGAATGGATCACACTGAGAATGCTATACTCAGGGCAGACCACAAGAAGCAGGGTAGACACCCCCCCAAAAAACTGGTGGTTTATTCTATAATTAGATTCACCAAGGCAATAACAAAGAAGCTTCTCTAGTACCACACTGGTTAACAAGAAGCCAAACACTGTCCCCCTTTAGCCATTCCAGTCATTGGCTCCCATCCAGACAAACACATCTAATATAGTGAGAGGTTACTGAAAACCCAATTTGCCATATCTGTGATTCTACCAATCCCAAGGGATCAGACACTTACCCCCAGATTAATATATATTTCAGATCATTCCCAAATATCACACTGTCAGCCATAAGAACATAAGAACAGCCATACTGGGTCAGACCAAAGGTCCATCAAGCCCATATCCTGTCTTCTGACAGTGGCCAATGGCAGGTGCCCCAAAGGGAATGAACAGACAGGTTATCATCAAATGATTCATGCCCTGTCACCCAATCCCAGTTTCTGGCAAACAGAGGCTAGGGACACCATTCCTCCCCATCCTGGCTAATAGCCATTGATGGACCTATCTTCCATGAATCTATCTTGCTCCCTTTTGAACCCCATTATAGTATTGGCCTTCACAACACCCTCTGGCAAGGAGTTCCAGAGGTTGACAGTGTGTTGCGTGAAAAAATATTTTCTTTTGTTTGTTTTAAACCTTCTACCTATTAATTTCATTTGGTGGCCCCTTGTTCTTGTATTATGAGAAGGAGTAAATAACACTTCCTTATTTACTTTCTCTATACCAGTCATGATTCTGTAGACCTCTATCATATCCCCCCTTAGTTGCTTCTTTTCCAAGCTGAAAAGTCCCAGTCTTATTAATCTCTCCTCATACAGAAGCTGTTCTATACCCCTAATCATTTTTGTTGCACTTTTCTGAACATTTTCCAATTCCAGTATATCTTTTTGAGATGGAGTGACCACATCTGTATGCAGTTTTCAAGGTGTGGGCATACGATGGATTTATATAGAGGCAATATGATATTTTCTCTTTTATTATCTATCCCTTTCTTGATGATTCCCAACATTCTATTCACTTTTTTGACTGTCACTGCACATTGAATGGATGATTTCAGAGAACTATCTACAATGACTCCAAGATCTCTCTCGTGAGTGGTAATTGACCCCACCATTGTATATGTATAGTTAGAATTATGTTTTCCAATGTGCATTACTTTGCATTTATCGAAATTAAATTTCATCTGCCATTTTGTTGCCCAGTCACCCAGTTTTGTGAGATCCTTTTGTAGCTCTTTGCAGTCTGCGTGGGACTTAACTATCTTGAGTGTCTGACAATTTTGTTCTTTGCGATAGTTTCAACAAATTTGCCCAGTACTGAAGTGAGGCTTACTGGCTTGTAGTTGCCAGGGTCCCCTATGGAGCTCTTTTTAAAACTTGGCATCACATTAGCGATCCTCCAGTCATTTGGTACAGAAGCTGATTGAAATGCTAGGTTAGTGATGACAGTTAGTAGTCCTGCAATTTCACATTTGAGTTCCTTCAGAACTCTTGGATGAATACCATCAGGTTCTGCAGACTTATTACTGTTTAATTTATCAATTTGTTCCAAAACCTCCTCTAATGTCACCTCAATTTGGGACAGTTCCTCAGATCTGTGACCCAAAAAGAATGACTCAGGTTTGGGAACAGTGAAGACCAATGCAAAGAATTAGTTTAGTTTCTCTGCAATGGCCTTATCGTCTTTGAGGGATCCTTTAGCATCTCGATCATCCAGTGGCCCTACTTAGCCGCTTTTCTGCTTTCTGATGTATTTAAAAAATATTTTGCTATTACTTTTGGAGTCTTTAGCTAGCTGTTTTTCAAATTCTTTTTTGGTCTTTATATTTTTACACTTAACGAACTAAAGATTTTATTAACACAAAGAAGAGTGTTATAGAGTGGTTAAAGAATCATATACATACAAGTGATTTTCAGTGTTCATAGATCAGGTTAATAGCAGTGATGGAATAGACTGCTGGCTTGCAAAAGTCTCACTGGTAACTTCCAAAAGATTGAAAGGTCCTCAGTCCATAGCTCCTTTTAGTTGTAAATCTACAGTCCAAAGAATTGAAGCAGAAATGAGGCAAAATGGAGATGTCTCAGGTGTCTTTTATATCCTCTGCAGTGTGCAGGGAAACTTACTATCCCAAACAAAGCCCACAGCCCCTGTGTATGAAAAGTTACTGACAAAGATATAGTCCGAGGTCACATGTCCACATCACACGCCCTTACGTGCTTTGCTGAATCACAGCACTGGTTCCTTGCTGTCTGAAGCATCTGTAAGAAGACTCATTGAAGAGCTGATTTTCCTTAATGGACAATCACCACCTGAATGGTCCCGCCACAATTGAATGGTTTATCAGTACTGGGCTGGCTAGACAGGGATGTAAAACTACCTTGTGTGTGTCCCCGAAGAACAAACACATTTGAGATACATTATTCATAATTTTAGATACCGATATGATACATGGATTTAACCAGGATAATCATACTTGATAGATTGTAACTTTTTCACTGACTCCTTACATGATACACTTTGTACAAGATTTGTTGCAGTAGTAGAACAGTGGTAGCAACAATGAAATAAATGGTCATCTTCCTTATCGTACAACAACAGAACAGCTAAAACTTCTTTTCAGGCTCTTGAAAAAAGCACTAGAAATGCTTGTACAATAACATATTCATTTAGCAGTCTTTGCTTACTGTGGTACATCTAATGGAGTTACAAATTCTGTAGGATAGTTTGAGATCAAATGTTTCAGAGCCATCAGGCTCAAGATTAAGGATGCTCTAGAATGAAGTTTTTCACATGGCTGTAGTTTGCTTTTGCTCAGTTAGTCTACGAGTGTGTGTGTAATTACTCCATCAGTCACTGAATAAATAAGATATTGTGAATTCCATGATTCTACAGAAAGGATGGTCTTGTGGTTAAGGAACTGGATGGGGACTCAAGAGATGTGGGTTTGGTTCCCAGCTCTGCGCAAGGCTTCTTAAAGGACTTGTGCATCTCATGTCATCTCTCTGATCTTCAATGTCCTATCTGTAAAATGGGGATATTAATACTTCCTTACCTCTATAGTAGGCTGTGGAGAAGAGCATTCATGTCTGGGGGAGATTCAAGTACAACAGTGAAGGTGGACATATAATTATCTAGGTAACTAAACAACAGTTCTCCGCATGGCATGCTGTAATGGAAAATGCCCTCAAAGCCACAAAAATCCATTATTTCAGGACATTTGGCAGCCATCTTATCTCTTGTCTTTGTACTTCATTTGAGCAGGGTTCACTGAAAAGTTATCTTCAGACTGCTTGCTTCTCTCTCTCTCTCTCTCTCTCATATTTGGGGGAGAACTTACTGTTTTTTAAATGAGCATGCTCCAGTATCCAGGAGAAGGTATTCTAACCTAGCATTCTCTAGCCAAGAAAATACAAGCGGGAGGCCCCCATCCTTTCAAGGTGAGAAGCTGCAGCTTTTTAAACCTCTCTATCCCTCTGTGCACCTAGTTCTTCCTCCTACTCATAACCATGGCTGCCTCCTAACATCTCCCATTGTACCTCTCAGTACTGTTATCTATCCAGTCCCTTCCCACTCCTCCCACTTTAAAGTTTAAAGTTTCTTTAAGGCCTAAAGTTTAAAGCCTTTAAAGTTGTACCCTGTTCTTTTCCCTCTTGCTCCTAATCACTTCTGCTTTCTTACATACTGAAGCAAAACCCCCTTACTTTTACCATACCCAAGTACTTGGACCTGATGCCAATTAGAAAGTAGGCAGCTGCCTGAAATATGCAGAAAAATATTAAAAACTAGACGTTTTATATGACATTGAACTAATACCACAATTAGTGCTCTTGTACATGTTGCAATTTTGAAAATCCTTTATTATGAATGAATGTTGTCCTCTGTATCTCATGTTTTGTACAAATTCCATTCTGACTCCAAAGTCACTCACAAATCCAACCAACCAAACAGCTTGAAAAACTTCGCCTCCCTCAAACCCTAACCTTGCAAATGGATCCATGCAGGCTCATTGGGGTCTAAATGTATGCAAAAATAGCACTTTAACAAAAATTAACTCTATCTTACTAAAGTGAGTCTAAAGATCAATTTATCAAATTCATATTTAATGATAGTGAAGTTAGTATGTAATGCAAACATCTTGTATTTTTTCAAAGGTGTAAATGTCTCTACAAATACAGTAGTAACTGCAGGTACTGCTACTTTCCAGTTTAAGGTAACTTTGAATGCGGTCCGGTGGCACCTTAAAGACTAACAGATTTATTTGGGCATAAGCTTTCATGGGTAAAAAAGCACTTCTTCTTCAGATGCATGGAGTGAAAATTACAGATGCAGGCATTATATACTGACGTGAAGAGAAGGGTATTACCTCATAAGTGGAGAACCAGTGTTGACAGGACCAATTCGATCATGGACTCTGACTGTCAGAGTCTTAGGGACACCCAGAGCAGGGGATTATGTCCCTGACCATTGTGGCTAATAGCCATTGATGGACCGATTCTCCGTGAACTTATCTCATTCTTTTTTGAACCCAGTTATATTTTTTGCCTTCACCACATCCATTGGCAATGCATTCCACAGGTTGTAGGTTGTGTGAAGAAGTCCTTTTTTTTGGTTTTGTTTTAAACCTGCAGGTTGTTAATTTCATTGGATGACCCCTTGTTCTTGTGGTACGTGAAGGGGTAAATAACACCTCCTTATATTCACTTTCTCTACACCAGTCACGATTTCATAGACCTCTCTCATATCACCTGATTGTCTCTTTTTTAAATTGAACAGTCCCAATCTTTTTAATCTCTCCTCATATGGAAGATGTTCCATACTCCCAATCATTTTTGTTCCCCTACTCTGTACTTTTTTCCAGTTCTGATATCTTTATTGAGATGTAGTGACCAGAACTGTGTGCAGTATTCAAGGTATAGGCATACCATGGATTGACATAGTGGCATTATGATATTTTCTGTTTTATTTTCTATCCCTTTCCTAATGGTTCTTAACTTTGTTAGCTTTTTCGACTGCTGCTGCATTAAGATTGCATTAACCTAGATTTTATATTAAAATCTTTTGTATGCAGAAAGTTAGATTATGTTAATACATGAAATGTCTCTGTTATTATATTGTTCTATTTGCAATGTTCTTGATTTTTTTTTGCATTGTGATTTTAATTTAAGATTTGTTTATAGTTGGTTAGTAAGGAGATTGTGTAATTAAATTTTTTTGCAAATACAAAAACGTTTTTCCATTGGTTTCATAAGGACTTTTATTTCTGGTTTTATTGTTCTTTTACAATAAAAACTGTTTACAAAGCATCAGTTGTGAGTCATCATTACATTTAACTCAGAAATGTCTTTTAAATAAAGCTGAAATAATTCATAGGTTTTCACAAAAGTACACAGGGAACATTCCACTTCCACCACCCATTCACAGTGCCCAGCTGTTCACAATGTATCTATCCCAACTCTCCCCTCCATGGGCTGACATGTTCAGGCATCAGACTCAAAATATGAACAACAGGCATCCCTGACAGCATTATCTCAGGTATTAGCATTTTCTGTGGGATGCCTGGGTGGCTGCCTGCACTGCCACGCAAGTCTCTGCACCTCTGCCTCCCACCCCACTAAGACTTTCTTCCTAGCTTTCACAAATATTGTGCAAAACACAACATGCAGTTATAATTATGAGGTTTCTTCCTGCTGCTTCCAACGCATTTCATGAACAGCACCGTCTGCCTTTCAAACGGCCCAGTGCACACCCGACCACCATTCTGCAGCTACTGAGGTGAGAGTTAAAATGTTTCTTCCTCTGCCAAAGTGGCCTAGTGTGTGACTCCAGTAGTTGATCTCCACACCCTGCATTGGTTGTCTACAGACGAGTAATGTTCTGCGGTGGCTATAACTGTCTGATCATCTGATGCATATATATATTCTCTATTGCTATGAGTTACATACTGTGAGTTACCTGATGTGCATCAAAAAGTTTTGGATTACACACACCTTATATCTCCCTAGCTGCAGTTTAAGGTCATTATTTCTTGTCCTACCTTCAGTGGACATGGAGAACAATTGATCCATCCTCTTTATAACACCCCTTGCGGTATATGTAGACTGAACATGCCCAGTTTTTTTATCCTTTCCTTATAGGTCAGATTTTCTAAATCATTCATCATTTTTGTTGCAATCCTGTGGACTCTCTCCAATATGCCCACATAATGTGTGGAGCCCAGAACTCAACATGGTACTCACCAATATCAAGTATCAAGACCATTTCTCCCATGTCTTACTTACAACACTCCTGTTAATACATCCTAGAATATTAGCCTTTTTTCACAACTGCGACACATTGTTGTCTTATATTCAATTTGTGATCCATCATCACTTCCAGATCCTTTTTTCAGTAGTACTACTGCCTAGCCAGGTATTCCTCATTTTATGTTTGTGCATCTGATTTTTCCTTAAGTGTAGTATTTTGCCCTTGTCTTTATTGAATTTCATCTTGTTGATTTCAGACCAATTCTCCAATTTGTCTAAATTTTAAATTCTAATCTGTCTTCCAAAGTGCTTGGAACCCCTCCCAGCTCGAGGTCATCTGCAATTTTATAATCATACTCCATTATCGAAGTCATTAATGAAAATGTTGAATAGTACCGGACCCAGAGCAGACCTTTGTTCAACCCCATTATTTGTGTCCTCCCAGTTAGACAGTGAACCATTGATAACTGCTCTTTCAGTAGAGTTTTTCAACCAGTTGTGCAGCCATTTTTTAGTAATTTAATCTAGACCATGTTTCCCTAGTTTGCTTATGAGAATGTCATGTGGGACTGTGTTAAAAGCCTTACTAAAATCAAGATAAATCATGTCTACTGCTTCCCCCGATCCACCAGGCCAGTAACCTTGTCAAAGAAGGAAATTAGGTTGTTTTTGGCATGATTTGTTTTTGACAAATCAGTGCTGGCTGTTATTTATTACCTTATTATCCTCTAAGTGCTTACAAATTGATTGGTTAATAAATTATTCCTGTGCCTTTCCATTTATCAAAATTAGACTGCCCAGCTATATTTCCCCGGGTCTTCTTTGTTCCCCTTTTTAGAGATCGGTACTGTGTTTGCCTTGCTCCAGTCCTCTGGAGCCTCACCTCATGAGTTCTCAAAGATAATCACTAACAGTTTCAAGGTTACTTCAGCTAGTTCCTTAAGTATCCTAGGTTGAGTTTCACCGCCCTGCACTTAAGCAGGGAGGAGTTTGTCTGGGTGGCTGGGAGAAGAGGGCACTGCTTTCTGGCTTATGGGAGGAGGGGAGATGTAAAGCTGCTGAAAGAGCAGTCAGCATGGTGGATGACTCACCACCTAGGAATGAGGGGTTTAAAACAAGGTTAGCTGGGCCTGGCCACTCCTCTCTTCACTGGAACAGGCTAGGCAGCACCCACCCTCCCTCCCTAATTAGGTCACAAATATGCTGGTTGATTAGCTATATCTGCTGTGGGCATTACGCTAGCCACCCCACTAAGGGGGAGTGGGAAGGAATTTTTCCCTTTTCCACCATATTGGCCAGGTGCAATGGGGGGGTTTTCGCCTTCCTCGCAGCAGGTTCAGGTAGGCTTGGTTCATGCATAGCATGACAGGCGATAGGCCATATTTCGCAACTCTTTAGTTAAGTGTATAGCGGATGTTCAGTGCAGGAACTCCATAAATTAAGGCACAAAAGAATGAAAAAATGGCTCAGAAAAGGAATTAAGGAGAAGTGTTTGGTAATTGAGCAAGCTAGGGGCAGTTGGGGATTCCTACGATTGGTACATCAGGGAGCCAACCCCCCAATCATTATAGTCCACTTTAACCTCCTCCTACGAGGGGGCGTGGTCAGTAAGGTCCCAGCAAGGGAATTGCTGGAGGGACCTGGATTAAAAGGGCAGGAGGACCTGTGGAAACCCCCCTCCCACCCAAAAAAATTGTCTGGAATTGGCAAGGTCCCAGCAGTGAATCTGCTGGAGAGACAAAAAATTTTGCACCTGCACTGCACACATTTTATCTGCCGGGTTAGTCCCAGACATCTGTCTAATAATAAAGTTGCGGCCTGATTAAACCCATATCTAATGTCTCCTGTAATTCTTTCAGCATAGCCAGACAATCATCAGGCCCTTTTGATTTGAATATATCTAAATATGCTTTAACCTGTTCTTTCCCTGGTCTGTCTTGTATTCCTTCCCCTCGAATTAACCTTTTTAGTGAAGACTGAATCAAAATAGGCATTCAACACCTCAGCCTTCTTGGTTTTATCTGTTATTAGCTCTCTTTCCCCTATAAGTAGTGGGCCTACACTTTCTTTCATCTTTCTTTCACTCCTAATGTATTTATAGAATCTCATTGCATCTTAAGTCCATTACTAGGTGTAATTCACTTTGTGCATTAGCATAATATGAATGTACTTGGATGTACTTTAGTCTTATAATATTTTACAAGCAGCAACCAATCTACCCTGGAATTCTAGAATAGCTTTGAAAAGTTGTTAATCTTTTTGTTCCTCTCAACAATCCCCCATATGGAAAAGTTGGCTGGATATTTGGGCCATTGTGTCAGTTCCCGCTGCACTAAAATGTGCAGAACTCATAGTCAGTAACTGATGAATATACAGAATAATAATAGTAGTCACAGTGTAGAATACTAGTTTACTACTGCACCTGAACCTCATGTGATGCACTTATTGTCTGATGCCTCTGATATTCTTTTTCCTTCCACATTACCAAATTAGGGCTAAATTGAGGGTTGGTAGAGAAGGCATTGACAGCTCCTCTTGTAAATTCTTTCCAACCTTTGTGAAAAATCGAATCACATTTGACCTTTCACAGTTGGGATTATTTCTGTCACCTGCACATTTTTGCAAAGATGGATTTGAACACTGTGGTTTGGAAGAAAAATTGGCTCTGTTGATCCTGTGTGCCATATAGCTCTCTTGAAATTACATATGTATTCTTCTTGTGTGTATGTTTTTATGTCAGCATATATCAGTGCAAAAGTTAATTTCACCAATACAGTTAAAGTTGCAAAACAGTTTCTGTTAACCCATTTTCACCATACATTAATATATTTTTTGAAGCAAGTACCTTTGGAGTAAAACTTCACCTGAAAGACAAATAGCTATATTTCTGGATAGCTGGAGCAAAAGCATTTCAGGGGTGTGTGTGTGTGTGTGTGTGTGTGTGTGTGTAATATATCTATAAATGTTCTTTTGGACTCTGCTACAGCAAACATAACAAAAATTTGAAACATGACATAGTGTAGGTATAATCCTTATTGATGACTATGGCCATTGAGCATTTTGCCAGAGAAACAAAATTAAGTTATAAGCCATTTAAAAAAATCTGTTCTGACCATTCCAAGTAGGACAAGAGCAGCTGCCTCCTTTTGTCACTGTTGCACATTCTCCTTGCTTGCCTGGAAGGCAGAGCTGGGTACATTTTCATCACTGCATGTATCTAGATGAAACATCTTAAAATGAATACTGCCTTAAAGAAGCAGTACCAATTTAAAAATTACACTTCTTGGTGAGGATGTTTTACCTCTTTGTGTTAGAACATCCAAAATTACTATAACGGGCAGAGATGAAAGACAAATATGGCCTCTGCAATATGAACCGTATGGGCAAACGTTTATGCGCACGCAGAGACTCACAATGAGGGGAAAAGGAGTCCAGGAGAGCTGGCTGTATTTTAAAGAATCCTTATTGAGGTTACAGGGACAAACCATCCTGATGTGTAGAAAGAATAGTAAATATGGCAGGTGACCAGCTTGGCTTAACAATAAAATCCTTGCTGATCTTAAACACAAAAAAGAAGCTTACAACAAGTGGAAGATTGGACAAATGGCCAGGGAAGAGTATAAAAATATTTCTCTGGTATGCAGGAGTGAAATCAGGAAGGCCAAATCACACCTGGAGTTGCAGCTAGCAAGAGATGTTAAGAGTATTTCTTCAGGTATGTTAGCAACAAGAAGAAAGTCAAGGAAAGTGTGGGCCTCTTACTGAATGAGGGAGGCAACCTAGTGACAGAGGATGTGGAGAATGCTAATGTACTCAATGCTTTTTTTGCCTCTGTCTTCACGAACAATGTCAGCTCCCAGACTACCGCACTGGACAGCACAGCATGGGGAGGAGGTGACCAGCCCTCTGTGGAGAAAGAAGTGATTCGGGACTATTTAAAAAAGCTGGACAAGCACAAGTCCATGGGGCCGGATGCGCTGCATCCGAGAGTGCTAAAGGAGTTGGTGGATGTGATTGCAGAGCCATTGGCCATTATCTTTGAAAACTCATGGCGATCGGGGGAAGTCCCAGACGACTGGAAAAAGGCTAATGTAGTGCCTGGAAAAATCATGGAGCAGGTCCTCAAGGAATCAATTCTGAAGCACTTAGAGGAGAGGAAAGTGATCAGGAACAGTCAGCATGGATTCACCAAGGGCAAGTCATGCCTGACTAATCTAATTGCCTTCTATGATGAGATAACTGGCTCTGTGGATGAGAGGAAAGCAGTGGACGTGTTATTCCTTGACTTTAGCAAAGCTTTTGACACGGTCTCTCACAGTATCCTTGCCAGCAAGTTAAAGAAGTATGGGCTGGATGAATAGACTACAAGATGGATAGAAAGTTAGCTAGATTGTCGGGCTCAACAGGTAGTGATCAATGGCTCCATGTCTAAATGGCAGCCGGTATCAAGTGGAGTGCCCCAAGGGTCGGTCCTTGGGCCGGTTTTGTTCAGTATCTTCATAATTGATCTGGAGGATGGTGTGGATTGCACCCTCAGCAAGTTTGCAGATGACACTAAACTGGTAGGAGAGGTAGATACACTGGAGGGTAGGGATAGGATACAGAGGGCCCTAGACAAATTAGAAGATTGGGCCAAAAGAAATCTGATGAGGTTCAACAAGGACAAGTGCAGAGTCCTGCACTTAGGACGGAAGAATCCCATGCACCGCTACAGACTAGCGACTGAATGGCTAGGCAGCAGTTCTGCAGAAAAGGACCTAGGGGTTACAATGGACGAGAAGCTGGATATGAGTCAACAGTGTGCCCTTGTTGCCAAGAAGGCCAATGGCATTTTGGGATGTATAAGTAGGGGCATTGCCAGCAGATCGAGGGACGTGATCGTTCCCCTCTATTCGACATTGGTGAGGCCTCATCTGGAGTACTGTGTCCAGTTTTGGGCCCCACACTACAAGAAGGATGTGGAAAAATTGGAAAAGGTCCAGTGGAGGGCAACTAAAATGATTAGGGGACTGTAACACATGATTTATGAGGAGAGGCTGAGGGAACTGGGATTGTTTAGTCTGCAGAAGAGAAGAATGAGGGGGGATTTGATAGCTGCTTTCAACTTCCTGAAAGGGGGTTCCAAAGAGGATGGATCTAGACTGTTCTCAGTGGTAGCAGATGACAGAACAAGGAGTCTCAAGTTGTAGTGGGCGAGGTTTAGGTTGGATATTAGAAAAAACTTTTTCACTAGGAGGGTGGTGAAACACTGGAATGCGTTACCTAGGGAGGTGGTGGAATCTCCCTCCTTAGAAGTTTTTAAGGTCAGGCTTGACAAAGCCCTGGCTGGGATGATTTAGTTGGGGATTGGTCCTGCTTTGAGCAGGGGGTTGGAGTAGATGACCTCCTGAGGTCCCTTCTAACCCTGATATTCTATGATTCTATGAATAAGAAATTAAGTGTAAAGAAACTCTTAATTGATGTATTGTTTAAATATGCTGTTTCCAGCTGATATTTGATTTTAAGCTTCAGTAGCAACATATAGAATTTTCTATTTCAGTTTTCCTGGATTAAATGTGTATCAATATATTACTCTAAAGGTATCCTATAAAAGATATAAGATGTATACTGTTACAGAGTTACTATTACTAGTGTGTGTTTCTTACTTTCTCTGATTTCCATGTTCACTCTGTGGTGATATAGATTTTTTTGCATTTAATATTTATGTATGTCCATATTGTCTATAACTTTGTGTCCATATGCTCCCAGAAATATATCACAGATAGAAGCATGCTCTGTTAACAGTGCTGATTCATGCTATTAGGTTACCAGTGAATCCATAGATGTTTAATACTTTGGGGACTGGCTAGTTGTGGAACCACTAAATGAAGTTGTGGACAGTTTCTGGCCTTTAGACAGTGGGCCTTGGCCAGAACTCTTGAGGGGGCAAAAAATCCATTTCTGCTCTGCACTGGCCCTATTCCCCACATTTCCTGACCCTTTCTTGATATAATGCTTCCCACTGCTTGCTACTTCCAGACTTTGGGCCAGGAACCAGCAGGACAGAGGCAGGGTCACATTGGAAGATCAGGCAGGCAGGCAGGAAAGAACTAGTTTGGATCTAGCAGTGTGAAGCTGTTTAGGGCAGGCTGGTTATCTCTATAAAGGTCATTTGCTGGAATGCAGGTCTTCCAGGATTCAGACAAGGACTCTAGAAAGAGAAAAGAATTTCCTTCAACAAGAGAAGAGTGGCTTGGTGAGTTGTGTGTGCTCAGCACCATACAGGGACAGACCCTAGCAGAGGTGAAGGAAGCAAAGTGCCAACTTCAATTAGTGAGAAAGGATTTAGCTACTTTATTTGTGTATAATCCAATATTACTTTTCCTGTGTCAAAAATACTGTTTGATCATGTAAAGACTGGGATTGGGGATGTGGTTGGGAAGAGCCTGTCTTGTTCTTTTTTACCCTCCACAAACCCTAGAAGGTGGGGGAAGCTCCTTCACTATGTTATAACTCTCTGGGAGATGGAAAAGGAGACGGAGGCATTGAGGCAATATTCTTCGTCTGGGAGTGAAGAAATGTGACTGAAGTGATGCATAGTTCTTGTATTGGTCTCTGCACAGGGATGAATTCACCCATAGTACAGATAACAGGGAAACAAGAATTATATTGCTGTTCAGGATGGGTGAAATGCACTCCAACTGGATACAATCCAGGTATGTGGGTTTCATATGGGTGAACATGCAATTCCTCTCTCCTCTCTGTGCCCCCAACTATCCCCTCTGATCAGTTGCTATTCCAGGTTATGGAATACTCTCTGTTCCAGTTACATAGAGTAGTGGGGCCACTGGGTTAACATATACCAACTTTTTCATAATTAATATATATACACAATTAGATATGTAAATTAATGGTTGATCTAATGTGTTGTTTTAACATGTTAAAAGATAGACATATTTTATCATATAACTTCAGTTTGTGTCTTATTCTATCACCCAAGCAACATCTATCCTCCCTCACTCAGGAAAAAATAATTTAGTTAGTTTCCACTTCATCTTCATGTTGTTAATAATCCTACCTCACTCTTCATATAGTACTTTTTCAGCTCTAGAGTTCAGAGTGCTTTGTAAAGGAGGAGAAATATCATTATCCCCTTTACCAGATGGGAAAACTGAGGCATAGCATTTAGTTACAGTTAAAGTTCTCTTAACAGGCCAGTGACAGAGCCCAGGCTTAGAACCCAGCTTTCCTTAGGGCCAGTCTAGGGCCATAGCCAGTAGGACAAACTGCCTGTGTTGTGTAGTCACTCTTGTACAAGAATCATGTTCGCTGATGTTTTTCTTAAAATCCCCAGCTCCTGAAGTTATGATTGTGAGAATCTCAGCTTTCATTTTTTTCAAAAGAATTCAGTTTCTAGCCCTTGAGATTCATGTTTTCAAGGGGTTTTTTTTTAAATGGAGTCTTAAAGGCCCAGAAACCAGAAAGAAAATTAAAAGAACCCCCAAAGTATTTTTAAATCACTATTTTAAAGCCAAACTTGTTATTTTATTTTATTTTATTTATTTGTGAGCCTGAGTCAGGATTTTGTAATGCTTGGGGTTCTACAACATTTCTTTTTCTAACTCTCTCTCTTTCCTTAGGTGTGTGCATTTGGCCCATTATATAATATGTTCTGTTTATGTGCTAGCAGTGGCTGATGGTGATAAATGTATTGTAGGATTGTAAGTCTTTGCAGTCTGAAGAAAATTATGAAGTAATTTAATGTGTTTGGTACAGAATGCATTTCACTGTGGAGAATCTGGGTGGTCCTATAAAGGGAAGAAAATCATAGCCTGTCTTGAGTAGCTATGTTTAAAGGGGACCACCTCCTTGCTGCTTCTAGAGGGGATAGAGAAAAAAAAAAGCAAAATCATTTGATTCATGAACAAAAGTCAAGCAAGGCTGAGAGGGCTCCTTACTCCAATCTTCACATTTCTTTAGCCCCAAAGTTCTCACAGGCAAAGAAGTTCCTCTTGTAATTGTGTGTAGCAATAGTGATGCCAACTTTATAACAATTCTAGACTATTGTTCTGATTCCCGGTATCGGCAACAATTTATACTGACGTTCCCTGTCTGATGATCTGGAGTAGCTAATGATATGGATTCATGCATATACTTGCATTTCAAATTTAAGTCCTACTGAAGGCAGTGGGGCTACTCAGATGTTTAAAGCAAATAAATCTATAGTATAGGGGATTTAAACTATAGGAAATGGCCATGCAGCAATCAAGATGATTAGGTAAGAGTTAGGAGAGCAAGGATACATTTTTAGTGCAGTGTGGAAGGAAGGATTTAGCAGCAGGGCTCTGATTAAAGTTTAATGAGCTGTGAGGCTAAACCACCATTCTGAATGTTTACCATAAAGAGTGAAGACAATGCAGTTTTACTAGAGGTCTTGGATCTACTTATTGACTATATGCCTACATACTCCTTCTGTATAAAATTAAATTATTTTAGTATCATAAATATAAGTAGTACAAATAAAATAAATATTCAGAATAGTAGTGGGGTCTGGAGGGAAAAAAAGTTTTTTTTATAGGTAGACAGGAGCTCTGTATGTGTACCTATGGAAAAAAAAATCAAGTGAAGAATTTGGAATTACTTCATGATGGGTGTGTGTTTAAAAATATGTATGCTGATATAATAACGAGTGCTTATATGTATGTACTATACTTTATTGATATTCAAGTAAAGTTGCCACTCTCATAAAATATAGCAAAAAATTCATTGTTACACAATATTTAGGAACGTATTTTAATTAAATGTTTGTCTCTAAACAATGAATGAGTTTGATTGCTAGCTTGTGTGGCTTATGAGTCTCTATATGAAAAATAATTTTTTTCTGTTTTCCCTCAAAGAACAAATGGTTTAATACATAGTAAGCTGCTTTAGGATTTCTCCTTCCTAAAGCTTTAAAGACTGATTTTGTCTCTAAGGAAATAATTTTAGCTGCACCCCACACTTGTTCTCACTTGCTGCCAAGGTATCTAGCAAGTGAATGAAGGTGATACTGTAGATTAATTGGTTGAGGAAAACATAATATTGTATTTTCAATACAACTCCCAGATTCTTTACCCTATCTGTTTCACACATACAAACCATGTGAGTAAAAAGCAGAACTGAAGCCATCTGTCTTGGAGGCACTATTTTGTTGTTTCTTAAGCAATATGAAGTTGTGGGGTTGGGAATGTTTTTTGTTTGTTTGCTTGCTTATAGAGAAGTTGTATAGGTCTGTATATTTGGAATCTTTGTTTGCCCTCAGAAATGATGTCGTGCTCCCTCTCCCCACATCTGTATGTACACATCTGTGACTGTGATAAGTTCTGAACACTCAGTATTGTAGCTCAAGCACATTGCTCTAGTGGGAAAAAAATGAGCAAAAATACTATTATTTTAACTACCACAGGAGCATTGTTTAATTGGCAGTGTATTATACTTTCATTTGCACATTAAATTCACCAAATCAGTGAACATTTTTTCTACTTTCTTATGTGAGCCCCTAAAAGGCATCACAAAGTATAGTTATTCTTGGATTCTTTTTGCCTTTTATATTTCCTTCTTTTATTAACGGTGTAGTTATTTTTCATTGCTTTTTTGCATGCAGGTAAAAATACACTAAATTTGCTTTTATAGGGTCTTTGCATTGAGTGGTTTGGATTCAGGTCACATTCATTTGATACTTGAGTAAGCTAAGTAATGGACTGCAGGCCTTATCCTAAATTCAGTACACACCACAAATTCTTCTGGAAGGTGCCGGAGAAATGCAGGATTGAGGCCTTCTGTCTCTTAAAAATGTCACAGGACCAATGTGAGAGCAATGTGGGACCTACCATGGTGGTACAGAGGTACAAGATGCCTTCTTATGTACCTTGCACCCACTACAGGCATTACTGGTTGCAACAGTGAATTGAAAGCCTTGATTTTAAATCAACTTTTGCATTTGTACTTCAATTCTTTTCTAAAAAAAGGTGCATTTAAATAGATTGATGTAATCATTAAAACATGTTCATTTACAACTAAATATAGTCTTTGCACTATGTTTGGTACATCTCTTTGCTACATATATATATTGTAACTATATACATTTATCTAAGCAATTATATAGCTCAATATTTTCAGATTATTAATTGTAAGGTTTTAGTGTGTTAGAAAATGGTGAATAATATACTACTTATTGACTGGAAAATTAACTTTTTGTTCATGATTTGTGTGAAGCTGCGGTAGGATGGTAATTGGAATTTAATTAAATATACAAAACAGTATATAGAGATATTCGCAAAAAAGAAAAGGAGTACTTGTGGCACCTTAGAGACTAACAAATTTATTTGAGCATAAGCTTTCGTGAGCTACAGCTCACTTCATCGGATGCATTCGGTGGAAAATACAGACTTGATTAGCAACATCTTCCGAGCAGGACACTCATTTTGACAGGATTGTTTAATGTTTGTAATTGACAAAGAAGGCAGGAAAATAAAAAACCCAAAACCTCAGAGATGTTCCAATAAGTCTCTTTTACAGACTAGCCTCTTTTTAGTCTGGGTCCAGCAATCACTCACACCCCCATGGTTACTGTCCTTTGTTCCAGTTTCTTTTAGGTATCCTTTGGGGGTGGAGAGGCTCTCTCTTGGAACAAAGGACAGTAACCATGGGGGTGTGAGTGATTGCTGGACCCAGACTAAAAGGAGGCTAGTTTGTAAAAGAGGCTTATTGGAACATCTCTGAGGTTTTGTTTTTTTTATTTTTCTGCCTTCTCTGTCAATTACAAACGTGAAACAATCCTGTCAAAATGAGTGTCCTGCTCGGAAGATGTTGCTAATCAAGTCTGTATTTTCCACCGAATGCATCTGATGAAGTGAGCTGTAGCTCACGAAAGCTTATGCTCAAATAAATTTGTTAGTCTCTAAGGTGCCACAAGTACTCCTTTTCTTTTTTGCGAATACAGACTAACATGGCTGCTACTCTGAAACCTATATAGAGATATGGCATAGAGAGTACACTTACAAAGTTTGTGGATGATACCAGCTGGGAGGGTTTACAAGTGCTTTAGAGGATATGGACAAATTGGAGAAATGGTCTGAAGAAAATAGGATGAAATTCAATAAGGACAAATGCAAAGGCTTCCACTTAGGAAGGAACAATCAGTTGCACACATACAAAATAGGAAATGACTGCCTAGGAAGGAGTACTGCAGAAAGGATCTGGGGGTCATTGTGGACCCACAAGCTAAATATGAGTCAACAGTGTAACACTGTTGCAAAAAAAATGATCATAATTTTGGGATATATTAGTGGAAGTATTGTAAGCAAGACACAAGAAGTAATTATACTCCGCACTGATTAGGCCTCAACTGGAGTATTGTGTCCAGTTCTGGGTCTCACATTTCAGGAAAAATGTGGACAAATTGGAGAAAGTCCAGAGAAGAGCAGCAAAATGATTAAAGGTCTAGAAAACATAACCTTTGAGGGAAGATTTGAAAAAATTGGGTTTGTTTAGTCTGGAAAAGAGAAGACTGAGAGGAGACATGATAACAGTTTTCAAGTACATAAAAGGTAGTTACAAGGAGGAGGGAGAAAAATTGTTGTTCTTAACTGCTGAGGATAGGATGAGAAGCAATGGACTTAAATTGCAGCAAAGGGAGGTTTAGGTTGGGCATTAGGAAAAACTTTCAAACTCTCATGGTGGTTTAGCACTGGAATAAATTGCCTAGGGAGGCTGTGGAATCTCCATCATTGGAGATTTTAAAGAGAAGGTTAGACAAACACCTGTCAGGGTTGATCTACATCAGTGGTTTTCAAACTTTTTTTTCTCGCAACCCAGGTGAAGAAATTTGTTGATGCCCGTGACCCAAAATAATTATATCTTTTGACTGGAGTTTCCATAAAATCATAATAATGCAATACATTCCAGTTTAACCCACCTTACATAACTAACACTAGACAAAGCCATTACTTTTAAACAAAACACTATATAAAGGTGATCAGGTTGAGTTTCACTTACTTAATGTCACTGGTGGGCCTATTTGTTCCTCAGGATCTCATTCCAGTAAGGATCACAGGATGAAAGAGCTACCCGCATATCAGGTGCACTGCTCAGTCGGTTTCTTTCTTTGTTTTTTAATCATGTCAAAGTTGAAAATCCAACTGCACACATGTAGGTTGTTGTGAAAGGCATAGCAAGAGCACACTTATTTTACTTAGCTGTGGGTATTCTTTGGAAACACTGATCCAAAATGACTTGTGGCGTGTTTTCAGAGTGTTATCACGGGTGAGACGCAGCAGTTCATTCTCTTGCTCAGATGCCAGATTTAGCTCCATTTGTTGTCTCAGGGTTTTTGAAAGCAAAAGGATCTTTCACCCCTCATTTTTCATTCAAATATTCAAACTCCTTTATTGGGAAATAGTGACTAAAACTGTCAGACAGAGCAGCAAGATGTAACTGTATGATAGTTTTCATTTCATTCACATTTTCCTTACTGGTGGTAATTCTCCTCAATGCGTTGTAACAGTGTTGGGAACATGTAGTAGCTGGGCTGCTTACTTTTCAAACGTGCTTGCCAAAGTTCCAGTGATTTTTGAATTTCCTGTATCTCTTCACAACATCGAAACAAATCATTGCATCTTCCTTGTAACTTCAAGTTTAGTTCATTTAAAAATTGAGACAATGTCAGCGAGGTATGACTACTTTATTAACCGACTGTCATCGTCAAACAAAGTTGCCAGATTAGACGGTTTCACCACCAAAAAACCATGAATTTCTTTCTTGAGTTCTTGAGTTCATATACCCTGGAAGCACTCTGCTCTGCGACAGCCACCTTACTTCAGTGTGAAACAAATATATGTGTTCTGCTCCCATGTCTGAGCATAGCGCTTCAAAAAGCCTGCTATGAAGTGAGCTCCCTTTAACGAAGTTTACAATTTTGACTGGTTCCTTCAGTTCAGCCATAAGATCAGGAGGAATACCCCTGGACGCCAAAGCTTCACGGTGAATGAAATAGTGATTCCAAACAATGTCATTGCCAGCTGCCTCAAAGATTTTTTTCACAACTACACTGTTTTTCTGGTCATATTTGCTGCACCCTCACTCGTTATTCCTTTGCAGTTACCCCATTCCAGTTTGTATTTTCTGCTGTGCAGTCACTCAGTGTGTTAATTATCTATGCCCCTTTTGTATTTGTTGGTAGGGTCAGACCACACAGCAAATCCTCCTTAAAATCATCTTACATACATACCTCACATAAGCTAACAGCGTGGTGCAATCTGAAATATCAGTACTTTCGTCAAATTGTATAGCAAAATCCCCGACTGACTGTAACTGCATTACAGGTTGAGCTTCCAAATTTTCTGCAATATCATATATTCACCGAGACACTGTGTTATCACTGAGAGGAATACTTTTCAATTTTTCAGCAAACTTCTCATCAAAAATTGTCCGCTCCATATCCACAGATGCTGGAAGAATAACTTTTTCAGCAACTGTATGGGCCATTTTCTCTTCTGCCACACGATATGCAACCAAATATGATGCCAGTTGTGCTTTATCATTCAAGGTGATTTACTGGTTGAAAACCTGACCTGATAAGTTAAGTTCCCGTTGCTTCCTTTGAAAATAGTCCAATGGTTTATCCATGAGTTCTAAATGTCTCCTCAACTTTGACGGCTTTAAATTCTCGTTTGCAAGCACTTGTTTGCAAATAACACATTGAGGCTTTGGTTCTTGGTTTGCTTCAGCACAATTGATGAAACCATATTTCAAGAAAATCAACACTACTGCCTTGGCCACAATTTTTTCTTTTTAGTTGGCTGTTCAGATGAGATGGAAGCAGCCTGTTCGTTTTTACTGCTAGAATTTTCTGTTGTGCCTGGTGTACTTACACTTTCCCTTGCTTGATGTATTTGATGGTTGTGTTTCCAAACTTCTTTTTCTTATTACAAAATGATCCATATTTTCCAGCTTTTGGGGATTTATCAAAAATCATGCAAAAATCTTAGTCTCCACACAGCAGTGGGTGGATTGGAAAAGCAATTTAGCTTACCTCCGGCGGCTCCTGGTTAACAGTGCAGCCTGGATGCGAAACCTTATCATAAATCCTTTTTTAAAATCTTCTCTATGAAAGAAGAGAAAGGTGGAAACTATCTATCTGCATGCATGATTATTGTGGGGCAGATCCTCACCTAGCATAAATTGACATTGCTCCATTGAGTTAGGATTTATGTCAGCTGAGGCTCTTGCCCACCTATTGGTTCTACAAATAAATGCCCACACAAATAGCTAATTAAGGACACAACTAGCTTTTTGCATAAAGGTAGGATTTTCAAGAGCACCTAAATAACTTAGGAGCACAAGTCCTACTGATCTTCAATGGGAGCTGTGTTTCTAAGACACTGACAATTATGAATACCCCCCTTCTAAGTCACTTTGCATGTATATCACAATAACTGAGCATTCAATCAGCAGGACACTTTTATTGCAATATTTATTGAATGAATTTGAGCTTCCAACTTTAAAATTTGGCCCAGACAGTGGGGAGCATGGACAAGTTGATTTGATTAATGTAAGAACTCTTCCAAATCTTCATGATTGGGTTTCTAGTTAGTATACATGGAATGATGTGTTTTGTTCATTTTTATCACTTTCATATTAATAATAATACTTTGCACTTACCTGGTACCTCTTCATCCAAGAATCCATTGCTTTACAAACTTTAATCAATTGAACCTCTCTCTCAAAACCCATGGGACATTAACTAAGGGCTTGTCAGCTGATAGCTCAGTGTTTGAGCACTGGCCTGCTAAATCCAGCGTTGTAAATTCAATCCTTCAGGGGCTATTTAGGGATCTGGGGCAAAAATTGGGGATTTGTCCTGATTTGAGCAGGGGGTTGGACTAGATGACCTCCTACGGTCCCTTCCAACCCTGATATTCTATGATATGATAAGAGTGATTGTGAAAGGAGGTGTGGGAAGGAGAGTTTAAGAGTGGGAGGATTCAGAGCTCTGTTTTAGCCCCTTTGAGTTTGTGCTGATGACCAGACATCCTCAAGATAAGAAGATGTCTGACGAGATTTTAATTTGGGCAGAAAGGAGACAGGTCTGGAATAGTGAGGCAGATCAGAATATGAATCTTGAAAACTGCACCACCTGGTTAAAGTACAGCATTTTGACAAGGTAATAGGTACCGGTATGAAGCAGTGTGTTTTGGAATTAAATACATAGTTTACACAACAAATGTAGCTTCCCTTTCTGCCACCATTCAAGTCAAACTCAGTGGCTCAAATGCTCTCAGAAAGTGAACACAAAAGAGACAGAAGCCCTGCCAGTTCATTGAAATATCTGAATGCATGTTGCTCTGCTTACCTAGCTGTCCATGCAGCTCTCAGCAGAGCTCAGGATTCCTATCCTAACTCAGGTTTCAGTAGTAGCCTACCATCCACCTTACCGTCAACCTCAGCCTGAACCAGTCCACCCGAGATCTACTTCCTAGACACTACAGTGCTAATAAGCGGTGGTCACATAAACACCACCCTATACCGGAAACCTACTGACCGCTATACTTATCTATGCCTCCAGCTTTCATCCAGACCACATCACATGATCGATTGTTTACAGCCAAGCTCTAAGATACAACAGCTTTGCTCCAATCCCTCAGACAGAGACAAAGCCCTTCAGAATCTCTATCAAGTGTTCTTAAAACTGCAATAGCCATGTGATGAAGTGAAAAAACAGATTGACAGAGCCAGAAGGGTACCGAGAAGTCACCTACCTACAAGACAGGCCCAACAAAGAAAGTAATAGAATGCCACTAGCCGTCACCTACAGCCCCCAACTAAAACCTCTCCAGCGCATCATCAGAGATCTACAACCTATTCTGAAGGACGATGCCTCACTCTCACAGATTTTGGGGACAGGCCAGTCCTCGCTTATAGATAGTCCCCAACCTGAAGCAAATACTCACCAGCAACTACACACCACACAACAAAAACACCAACCCAGGGACCAAATCCTGCTACAAACGCCAATGCCAACTCTGTCCACATATCTATTCAAGGGACGCCATCATAGGACCTAACCATATCAGCCACACCATCCGGGGCTCATTCCCCTGCACATCTACCAATGTGATACATGCCAGCAATGCCCCTCTGCCATGCACATTGGCCAAACCAGTCTCTATGCAAAAGAATAAATGGACACAAATCTGACATCAGGAATCATAACCTTCAAAAACCAGTAGAAGGACACTTCAGTCTCTCTGGTCACTCAATAACAGACTTCAAAGTGGCAATTCTTCAACAAAAAACTTAAAAAACAGACTCCACCATGAAGCTGCAGAACTGGAATTAATTTTCAAACTAGATACCATCAGATCAGGCCTGAGACTGGAAGTGGTTGGTTAGGTTAGGTTAGTAGTTGGTTAGTGGTTAGGTTACAAAACCTAAACTTAATTTCCCCAATACTAATTTCTCCCTACCGTTACTCACACCTTCTTGTCAACTGTCTGTAATGGGCCACTCTCTTACCACTTCAGAAGTTATTTCTTCTCCCTTGGTATCCTGCTGTTAATTGATTTATCTCGTTAGACTGACCTAACACTTGGTAAAGAAACCCACATCCTTTCATGTATTTATATCTGCTACTGTATCTTTTACTTCATACATCTGATGAAGTGGGTTCTAGCCCACGAAAGCTTATGCCCAGATAAATTTGTTAGTTTCTAAGGTGCCACAAAGACTCCTCTTTTTTTTTATCCTAACTCAGAATTACCAGAGTCAGAGGAGAACCACAGGGCCTGATTTCTCACTCTCTTGCAACTTGTATATTCATTGGCACCTGCGCAAAGTGGGGACACAGACTTCGACAGCGTTTTACACCTACCTTGCACTCATTTTCTGCAAGTGTAGAAACTACTCAGGATGCAAATTGCGAAGTAGTAGAAAAGCAGGCTTGCACTGTTACTTTGACACCTGCAGTTAATTATTTCCAAGGTTTGCAGTTGGAGAGCAATTATGAAACAGACTGTCTCTCTTCTAATCTAAGCAAGGTGTATGTGCATCTGTCCATGATATCCATGGTATCTAAGCACCAAACACAGTAATTAAGATCTGCAGAAATGTGCACAATATGTGCCTTCCAATCTAGGCAGAGGCACGCAAGTGGCTCAGCGCAGCTCTTGCCCACAAGCACCGCCCCTGCCCCCAGCTCCCATTGGCCAGAAACCGGCCAATGGGTGTGCGGAACTGGTGCTCAGGCTGGGGGCAGCGTGCAGAGCCCCATGGCCCCCTGCCTAGAAGCTGGACCCGCTGCTGACTGCCTCCAGGACACAGTGCGGTGTTGGAAAAGGTAGGCACTAACCTGCCTTAGCTGGGCAGCACCGCCGATGGGACCCTTAACGTCCCGGTTTGCGGTGCTGACCAGAGCCGCTAAGGTCTCTGGCTATTGGGGAGGGCGGGTGGAGTGAGGGCAGGGCCTGTGGCAGAGCCAGGGGTTGAGGAGTGAGCACCCCTCGACACATTAGAAAGTTGGCACCTGTAGCTCCAGCCGTGGAGTTGGTGCCTATACAAGGAGCCGCATATTAACTTCTGAAGAGCCGCATGTGACTCTGGAGCCACAGGTGGGCCACCCCTGCACTAGAGCAATGTTTGAGCAGTTTGTCACTAAAATATTGAGAGAATTTTATTCTTCCTATCCATTTTTGGGTAACACTCTTTAATATGATGTTAAAAATACACCTGAAGGCTAACACAAGTCTCTGTTTTGTGTCTTTTACTCTTTCTTGTTTTTATCATACCAGATCCTTTTCTAATTTTTCCTCTTCTGTCAGTTTAAAATTGTAAATGATTATATTTCATAAAGGTACATAGTTTTGTATAAGTTTCTTTTATGACAGCACGTTCTTATTATGACTTCAATATTGGACAATAAGAAGAATGTAAATACCTGTGGATTACATATATAATATGATTTTGTGATATATGGATACCAGTGGTAAACTGTAGCTCATGCAAAAGAGGGAGCTGTAATTCACGTGACATTATTCAGACAGCATAATTCAAGGATGAAGCATCATTCCACCTTCAGGACTGTCTACAAATGTTAAATGATAATATATGCATGATATAAGACATTTAGAAACTTTTGCAAATAGCTTGGATTTAAATTGCTCTGAAGGCATTTGAAATGCAGTTGCTCTGGCAGCATCTTGAATGGAAGCTGCTGTAGCATCTGCATCGGGGAAACAAGTTTCCTTTGATGTCTGAGGAAAATGCTGCAACAGAGATATGAACAAGAAGAGTGATCAACTTATTCCTTTGCCACTCTCAACATTTAAATACAAATACTATTATCCCTTGTGATATGATTTACTGTAGCTTCATAATTATTCTGGGTTGTTGTGGTGGGGGAAGAGCCACAAAAATCTTAGTTTGAGTAATCCCACAAAAGTTCAAAGCTTCCCGCCCTTATTTCAACCTTTCCTCCTCAACGAGTCTCCTGACCCAACTCAATCTGGGGCTCATTCTGTCTTCCTACAGTAGTCTTTTGGATGCATCTGTCATCCCAGGTCTTCCCGTAAACTGTGCATCCTTTGGGGAATCCATCACTTGAGTAGCAGCATACACTTTATTGGTTTGAGACTGTCTCAAAAACAAATAAATCTGAGTCATATATGAGATTTTGGCGAGGGATCTGTTGTCCCCTCATGACTGAAAATTGAGTTAATGGCAAATTGCAGTTTTAAAAAACTTTTGTGTGAGAGTTATCCATATGTCCCACACCCAAATAAATAAATAAACAGCTATCTAAAAAATTCTCAACTTTTGATAAAACAGAGGGTTTCTCCTGGTTGGATAACTTAAATATCCCAGGTTTCAGAGTAGCAGCCGTGTTAGTCTGTATTCGCAAAAAAGAAAAGGAGTACTTGTGGCACCTTAGAGACTAACAAATTTATTTGAGCATAAGCTTTCATGAGCTACAGCTCACTTCATCGGATATCCCAGTGCAATCTGTTTAGATTTCTCTCTTTTTTAAAAAAAGGAAAGAAGTCATCACATTTTGAGATAAAAACAAGTACGAGAAGGGTAGTTTTTCCAAGAAAATTATAAATGCCTGAAACAGTGGCTTATAATAGAAATGCCATCTTAACCATAACTGCAATGTTACCCCTGTGATGCTATCATCTACATGCACACACACTGTAGCAGACGAGATTGAGTTTTGTTTAGTTGTACTGTGTTTTGATTAGTTTGTTTAGTAATGCTGCTGTCAGTTAGTCTTTAATGCAGTTTGTTTTATCAGTTACTCTGTTATGCAAAAGCATTAGCTTAGCTTTTAATTTAGAGTATAGTTGTGGTTTACCTGCATTATTTTGTGCCAGTAAGCATGTGAAAATTCCCACTTCAGATGAACTCCGTCATATGCTTTGACATCAGAGTTATTAAGTCTTCATATTTTTAACTAATTGATGAACTTTTACATCATATATGATTGGACATTGCCAAAGGGTTATGCTGATATTAAGCCAAATTGATTTAGGTTGTAATTCCATTGATTTTAATGGTATTACACCAGATATGAATTCAGACAATTTTCTTTTGTTGCTTGATTTTTCCAGGCACAGATACAGGAAGGAATAGGGTGGATATAGAATAGTTGATATCTTCTTTGCCTTTCCCATGATTCATTTTCCTAGTAAATGACTTTCATTGAAGGAAATGATATAACTTAGCAGCTCTCTGGCACAGTTCTTCATACAAACAAAACATATGCGGGTGGGGGAAGGGAAGTGACACAACTTTTGTCCATTATATCCCTGACAGCATTGTTTTCACTAACCATGTCTGTGATCTGAAAGCATAATGGGGCCACTGTGATTGAAACTGCAGGGGAGGGGAGGGAGTAGAGAAGCTTTTGAAAAAGGATGGTAGTGACCAAATAACATTTGGGTATATCTTTGTATTCTGCTGAATATTTTATAAAGGTCATGGTAATCTTCAAATAACTCAATCAACCCATCCCCCTGAAACAGCAAACAATCAACCCCTCCACATAATAGTTTGTATAGTGTACTGAGGTAAATTTAGGACACTTACAGTGGAGTAGGCAAGTGTTGATCTTACTGTTTTGTTTCCTTAGCTAAAATCATAAATTATAGAACTGATGTCATGTGCCTTGGTTGACTATAATAGAGATTGTTTTAGGACTCCTTCTATTGAGGCATAGTCAATACTGAAAATGAAATTAGTGTATCTAAATCACTCAGGGGTATGAAAAATCCAGTGCATGGAGAGTTAAAATACGACCTAACACCCAGCATAGACAGTGCTAAGCTGATGAAAATGGGTTACCTATGCAGATGGGAGAACCCCTCTTGTTGGTGTTGGCAGTATCTACACTTGAAAGGCTGCAGCTGTGTAGCTGTAGCATTTCAAAAGAAGACAAGCCCTTACTCTTTTCAGTGGTCGACATACTGTGCTGTACATAGCCATGAGAGAACAGACTTGCTATTAAAGTGTTAAAAGTAGAACAGCTTGGTAGTTGGGTAGCCTACAGATAGATAAATTAGTCTACCATGCATCCTCCTTGAAACCGAAGGGAGGGGAATTAAAAGAAATCTCATAGGCTTGCATTCAACCTGCAACTCTGTTCATTTAATAAATGAGGACTTGTTTGTGGCTTATAGGCATAGCTCATGGTAGGTCATGAGTATGGAGCTGCGCTGTCTCAAAGGAAGCACTGGAGACATTATGCATCAGGGTACAGCTGACCCCCTCCTTTCCTGTTGGTAAGTATGGTGGGAAGAAGAGAAGGGGCAGAGTCATCTCTCGGTCTCCTTTAGAGCTCTGTACACTGCTGGAGGATTTAGGCTGGAACAGTCCCTTACGCTGTCCTGGGCATAGGGACTGGAATTCTGCTTGGCCCCTTACATGGCTTGCACAAAGGCTTTTTGTGGCCTCTTTCCTCCACTGTGCAGAATCTGGTTCTATGATATTGATGGGCTGCCAACATTTGGTGTACTCTACTATAAATACATGTGTTCATTCCTGAGGTTTTTATAGCCTTGATTTTTCACTGGTACTGTCCACATGTCAACATAAATGGTTACCAGAGAAGGGTGGTTTTCCCTGTACTGGGCTTCAGTACCTGCTGTATTTTAGAGGAAGTATGGAATAGAGTACAGAGGCTGAAAAACCTTCAGTCTTAATTTTTAAGCGTGGCAATGAATCTTGGAAATGCTTAAATAAACTGTCAAATTCAGCAAGCCAGTTAAATAGAGCAAGTACATTTGAATTATTTTACCAAGTAAAAATGTTGTATAAATTATTTAGTTAAGATCTGTATCGTCTATAAGGCAAACAGCATAGGCCAAATTCTGTTCTCAATTACATTGGTGTAAATTTGAAATGAAATAATGCTGAAAGTCCAGGGAGTTGCTCTGGATTTACATTTGTGTAACTGAGAGCAAAATTTGGCACCCTCTCTTTTTCAGACTTTGCAAAACTATGCTGCTGCTATTAAATTTAACACACTAATAACATAAAATACAAAACAGGAATAAAATCCCACATATTACCTTTCACATTCTTTTCTGATAAGCATGAGTAACAGTGATAGTCCTGAAATAGCTTATTGAAAATGAAGAAAATCGCATGAAAATAGCAACTCATCCAACTTTTTTGGAATAAGTTGAAAATATTTTCATAAGAATCCTTCATGCTTTCAAAGCTTAAACAGACACCTCCCTCAAGTTTCAAGTTTAACACATTTAGCCTCTCTTCTAAGGCATGGCTCAAGCTCCTCCCTGATGCTTGCTAATCAGAGTGACTTCTCCACCCTTGGGTTAGGTCTGGGTTCTTTGTTGAAATGCCATGCCTGGTGCCTCAACCCAAGGTGACTCCTGTCTGTGCTCAGGATACAAGCGGTTCTGTCCCTTGAGAACTAATACTACTACTCTTAAGAAGGAGGAGTATGGCCCAGTATACAAGAAACTACTGTACAATAATACAAATGCCAACAAATTAAATGCCACACTCAAAAATAACAGTGTAACAAATGGGGGCTTTATTGGAAACAGGCTCTAGGGAAGCAAAGGGTTAAGGTCAAATAATAAATGCAAAACCACTAATAATACAAATTTTCCATCTCCCCACATTCACAACTCTAATACAATCACCAGCTCCCTTCCTGGCATCTTTCCAGGCAGATGCAATGCATAGAATGAGTTCAGAGATGGATGTAGCAGCTCTGCAGGCAATGGCTGGTTTAAAAGAAAAACTGTACAGTGTTTTCACCCCTGAGTAGGACAGGATCTTCTCCTGGCTCCCTGGTCTGGAGTCCTGTGGAGGTCTTAGCTGGCCCTTAGTAACTGGAGCCATATTTAGGGTGACCAGATGTCCCGATTTTATAGGGACAGTCCTGATTTTTGGGTCTTTTTCTTATATAGGCTCCTATTACCCCCTCCCTTCCCCGTCCCGATTTTTCACACTTGCTGTCTGGTCACCCTATCCATATTGGATCTCTGCCTTTATCACCACTGGTCTCTACAGGGCTGAACCTGCCTGACCTATGCACTAAATTGCACAGTAGTTCAGAGACTACCTTGGTGAGGAGTGGGAGTTAGAGACTCCGGAAGCTGTTCTGCTTCTCTCTTAGCCCCAAATTCAAACAGCCTGAAACTGAAATGAGCTCTTTTATCTCTGGGTCAGGCTGTCCCGTCCTACTGAGGGTCTGAGTAATCCTGGATCCTCATTGGCCCAATAAATGGTCTGTAGACATCACCCCATTCAAAACCTCCCTATTGGCTTTTGCAGAAGTTTCCTGTCTATTTTGTCCCTTCCCAAGTTTCTAAGCAGGCTGGGAAATGGTGCCTGGAGGCACTGGAGCCACTGATGTCATCCATAAGTTAGGTCTCATAGAGGCTTAATCCAGTGTTCCAGGAGCTGACAAACTCCAAAGGGGCTTGCATACATTTCATATGAAAATGTACTTAATGCAATATTGTCATAGTGGAGATGGAACTACATGTGTACAGTGCTGTGATTTATACATGGGCTTAATTCTTACAGTAAGAGGGGTCCACAAGACTTACTTCCTACAATGCCTCTGTCATTCTCAGCGACAAGGCATTTGTTTCAGTAGCAGAAGAGATGCAAGTTTCATCATCAGCAGTGATTTCTCCCCAGTGGGTGTGCTGCTGAAAGAGGCACTGAGTTTGCTCTTAGATTGTCACAAGGTGAAATGTGTTAGTTAATGAGTTTCTTCCAAGTCAATTAGCAGACAGAAGAATCTTTTCCATCTGTGCCTGACTCTGCTAGGCTTTGCTAGTTCTCATATTTTACTTGTGAGAGTCCTGGGTAAATCTTAAATGTTGGGTTTTGACAATTGTCTTTCTAGTCAATTACATTAATTGTATGGCCTGTTTATGCTCACCTTTTTGTTTATTTGATTTGTTTTTTACAAATTTCCCACTAGTGCAGAGAAAAATGTCAGGGTAGACTAAGCCTGTACGTGCAGTGGAATTCTAACAAGGAGGCAGAACTAATGGATTCAGAGTACTAATGTCTTGGAGTAGATAATCAACAAACAAAATTAACCTTGAATTTTTACCTACCTATTTAATCTATCAATAATATGTATATTTGGATTGCTTGTAAGCGAAAACTGCTGCTGGTACATACTGACCTGCATGGCTGCTACAGACTTTCTCAGAAAAGTAAAGTACAGTGTTATTAATCCTTTCGGAGTCTTTTCCCTCTTGCGTTACCCTTTTCCTGGGTGGTAACTGCTTCAAAGGAAAGTTTTAACTTGATACCAGAATACTTGAAAAATTCAGTTGTTCTCTAAAATATACAGACACCATCCAAGACTTTTTTGCTTTTTCTTCCTGATTTTGAGTTTAAACTGATTTTGTAATTTTGTATTTTGTACAGCACCAGACTCTATTAATCTTTCTGATGTGTGGTCTTTAAATTTTTTCACACATCAGGTCTGCGGAAGTAGTGAAAATTAGACCACATTGGCATTTCACATCCTACAGAGACCTGCTGACACACTAAATTATATTTAGCCTCAATAATATATAGCATTTGCAAAGAGGACAGGACAGGAAGAGTTACCATTTTATGCAAGATCTTTGAAAAAAATCTAGTATAAAAACCACTTTACAGACTGTACTGGAAAACAAATATTCTTGGAACTAAATTGCATTCTGGAAAAGGCAAAATATTGGATGACATATTATAACTTAGAGAGACAAAGTGGGTGAGGTAATATCTCTTGCTGGACCAACTTATCTTGGTGAAAGAGACAAATTTTTGAGCTTACACAGAGCTCTTCTTCAGATCAACCCTGCAAATAACATATTATAACTTTGTTTGTCTGCTAGCAGCATTGTTCCAATTACTTTCTCTATTGGAAAAGTTTTTTTTCCACTTACAAAAGAAAAACATAAAAGATGTTGTAAATTAATTTTTGCCTTAAAATCCACTCAGGCAATATTATTTATTTGTGTTTTTTAAAGTAATATAATTGCAGTTACTTAAAATCTTCACTCAGTGAAACATGGCCAGTTTAGGGATTCCTTTGAAAAACTTGATAATGAATGTAAGGTGAGAGGGACCAGTGTGTGATTGTGTTGATGTTTTCCCTTCTCTTGAGCTCCGTTTGAAATTCAGCTCTCCACAGCAGAGCCACATAGGATTATTTTGAGGATTGTGCACTTGAGTAACTGTGTAGGCTTATGGGTAACTGGCAGCAGGTTGTCATGGCTGCCTTTAGGCTAAAAAAACCTTGGGGATCTTAATCCCTCTGTCTGTCAATCACCCCACCCTCCGCTTTTAATATGTATAAAGTGGTGTTCTCTGTAGACTAGGTGCAAAACTTTTGAACAGAAAAAACATATATAATGTAGAGTTTTTACTATTTTTTCCTTTATATATATATATATGTTACTAAAAAGTGTTTGCTCTGTGATACTTCCATTTAAGTCATACTTAAATCATCAGGCCCACTTGCCTGCTTTCTTATCATTTTATTTTTGATTGGCAGCTCTAATTTACTGTGAATCCCAACTGCATTTAATTCATTATAATCATATGAAACCAAATTCTGAACATCTTCCAAATGAATATTTACTTTGCTTCAGCATTCACACAGGCAGCTGCTTCTCAGCCTGAGTAATATGTGTACACACATTTTTCACTCTTATGTGCTCAAAGTGAAATGGTCAGGTTTTAGAACTTTTCTTTGTTGGGTTGCCAACATGCTTAACTTGTAAAGGGCGGGGGCAGGGCAGGAAAATAATTCCATTTTGTTTAAAATTTCTAATTTTGTTTTTGTTCCTCATTGGGATGAAAATGAGACCTTTTGAAAATTTTAAGTGAAAAAACAAAAGAGACCAGCCCATCCCAGAATAGCCAGTAGCTCAGTAGTTAGGGCACTTATTTGGAATGTGGGAGGCTCAGGTTAAAGTCCTTAGTCTGAATCAGGCACAGCAGGGACTTGAACTTGGTCCCCCAGGCGAGTGCCCTCACCCCTGGGCTACTGGTTATTCTAGAATGGGCCTCTTTCTCTCTTTCATTTTGACCAGAAATTCTAGCTTCATCGAAATTGAAATGTTTCCTTGAAATGTTTTGGATTTGTCAAAATATTCCCAACCAGCTCTATTAATTTGCTATTTTAATTTATTTTTCATTGCAACTTCCTACTTTGTAAGCATTAAATATTCATCAATATTCATTTATTTTACTTTTTGTATTTGTTTGGTACTGGCAATTTGTTCAGTGTTGCACAAGATACAAAGATAGACAGTCCCCAAAGAGCTTACAAACGAAAAGACAGGCATAAAGAAAACCAGACACACTGCAAAATCCAGAAGAATAATTTAGGGCCTAATTTAGGGTCTACTTATATTGAGGACTGTATTCATGGTGGGCAAAAACATTAGTTTGTATGGACTAAATATAAAGTCATGATATCTAAATACGAAACATCACACTAAAACAGCTATAGGCTTCTAGCAATAGAAAGTAATTCTGAATTAGGGCTTTCACAGCATGTTTTCCTGAGCCCCTTGTTCCTGACCATCACAGCAAATATGGTTAACAGTCTTAACAGATAACTTGTAATAGGGTAGTGCCACCTGAGCTAAATCCCACATGTAAATTAATACCATGGTTAGGAGAAAACTGGGCCTCAGAGAGGAATTTCATTAGGACATTTCTTTCTGGGTGGATGAATCACAGTCTCGGTGGAAGGCTCAGTGTGTTTGGCATTCAAAGGCTATTGGCCCAGATCCACAACGCCTATATCCCAATTTTAGATGTGAGTGCAATCCACAAAACTCCCACTCAGCTACTGCCTTAGCCATCAGGTTCCTAAATTTACTTGGTGCCAAAGGTGACACATAACTGTTGATAGTGGGGGGTGAGGACAATTTAAAGATTCTAAAGGGGCACATGACTGCCCCATGCTTTGACTCTGGATCTAGAACAGAGCTTTTCAAACTGTAGGGTGTTCCCTCCTAGGAGACACTGAGGAACATTCGGGATGGTGAGCATTGATGCCAGGCAGCTCAGGCTGACAACTCCATGTGGCTTGGGCCAGCCCCATGTAGCAGGGCACAGGCCATCCCTGCACAGCTGTTGCTAAATTGAAGGCAGAAATTGGGGGGGGGGACGGGACATGACCCTGTATACCCTCCCATCCACCCCCAGCATCGCCTCTGCTCGGTGCCTACATTTTTGCTGTATAAGTTCCTTAGGTGCCTATTTTTCTCCCTCTGGTATGTGCACCGCTGCCCTGCTATAGGCATCTGAATGCCTAAGTTCCAGGGTGATTTGTAAACCAGGGGAAGATAGGTGGAGGAGCTCCTCTCTCTCCTATAGGGGCCAATCTGGTAGGTATGCTCAGAAGCCATTTACCAGATTGGGTCCTAGTCAAAATCTGGGTGGGGTGGTGGCAATAGCTTTTAGTGATTAGAGCACTGATCTGGGATGTAGGTTCCACTCCTTTCCGCCTGAGGGGGAGAAAGAATTTGAATAGGGGTCTGCTACCTTGCTGGCAAGTTAAAGACATATGGGCTGGATGAATGGACTATAAGGTGGATAGAAAGCTGGCTAGAGCGTCAGGCTCAACAGGTAGTGATCAATGGCTCCACATCTAGTTGGCAACTGGTATCAAGCGGAGTGCCCAAAGGGTCGGTCTTGGGGCTGGTTTTGTTCAATATCTTCATTAATGAGCTGGAGGATGGCATGGATTGCACCCTAAGCAAGTTTGCAGATGACTCTAAACTGGGAGGAGTGGTAGATACGCTGGAGGGTAGGGATAGGATACAGATGGACCTAGACAAATTAGAGGAATGTGCCAAAAGAAATCTGATGAAGTTCAACAAGGACAAGTGCAGAGTCGTGCACTTAGGAAGGAAGAATCCCATGCACTGCTACAGACTAGAGACCGAATGGCTAGGCAGCAGTTCTACAGAAAAGGACCTAGGGGTTACAGTGGACAAGAAGCTGGATATGAGTCAACAGTGTGCCCTTGTTGCCAAGAAGGCTAACGGCATTTGTATAAGTAGGAGCATTGCCAGCAAATCAAGGAACACGATCATTCCCCTCTATTCAGCATCTGGAGTACTGTGCCCAGTTTTGGGCCCACGCTACAAGAAGGATGTGGAAAAATTGGAAAGCATCCAGCGGAGGGCAACAAAAATGATTAGGAGGCTGGAGCACATGACTTATGAGGAGAGGGATGACTGAGGGAACTGGGATTATTTAGTCTGCAGAAAAGAAGAATGAGGGGGGATTTGATAGCTGCTTTCAACTACCTGAAAGGGAGTTCCAAGGGGGATGGATCTAGACTGTTCTCAGTGGTAGCAGATGACAGAACAAGGAGTAATGGTCTCAAGTTGCAATGGTAGAGGTTTAGGTTGGATATTAGGAAAAGCTTTTTGACTAGGAGGGTGGTGAAGCACTGGAATGGGTTACCTAGGGAGGTGGTTGAATCTCCTTCCTTAGAGGTTTTTAAGGTCAGGCTTGACAAAGCCTGGCTGAGATGATTTAGTTGGGGATTAGATCCTGCTTTGAGCAGGGGGCTGGACTAGATGACCTCCTGAGGTCCCTTCCAACCCTGATATTATATGATTCTATGATACTGCTCAGGTTGAGTGCCTTAACCACTGGGCTATGGGATATTCGACATAGGCTGCCTCATTCTCTCCTTTGAAGCTGTATCTAAATATCTAACTATTCAGAGGGCCAGAGAGAGCGAATGATTCTATAGCCTGGTGGTTAAGGCACCCATCTAAAAGGTGGGAGACACCGAATCCAGCCCCACTGCTCCAACAACACCTTAATTATTTATCCATGTGGAACAGCTTCAGCAGGAAAGACTCAGGGAGCCTACATCAGAATATCCCATAATTTAATGGTTAGAGCACTCTCCTGAGCAGTGTGGGAGACCCCTGTTCAAATCCTTTCTTTCTCCCTCTGGCTTCAGGCGAAATTGAACTTCGGTCTGCTGGATCCGAGGCAAATGCTCGACCATCGGGCTAAAAGATATGAGATGGGTAGCTCCTCCAGATGTTTTTTGTGGAGTTAGGTGCTACCACCCTCCATCTCAAAAGAAATGGTTCAGGTGCCGAAGTTGTCTGACTGCAAGAGGTTTCCAGTTGTGGATCACTAGAAGAGATAGTGCCTCCCTGAAGCCCAGAGTTAGGGGCCTATTTCTGTGAGGGGGCGGGGCTTAGAACACACCCCTTTTCAACATCTCCCATTGGCTATGTTACCTGCACCCCTCTATCCTCTCTCATGGATACTCAGGGAGTAAGAGACCCAACTTTACTCCTCCGTGGGCTTGGGGCTAACACCCATTCCCAGTGGACTCAGGGCTTTGTGGGTCTGTGGGGCCTTTTCCCAGTGAAAGAGCCTTACACAGTAATCTCCTTAACCTCTGTCAGTCACCAAAACAGAGCACACAATGCTCATCACTTCTGAGTATGCAGGTGATCTACCCCATATTGGCCCGGCAAGATTCAGTCATCTGGAGCGCTGGTAGCTTCAGGGTCTTCTGGCAGCTTTAATCTTGAGCTGTGCTGTGCTGTGTCCTGGAGGTGAGTTCCAAAGAACTTCCCTTTGGAGCCCAGTTTATATAGTTAAAACGTGGGTCCTACTTAGCTATACCTTAATCAATCATTTTAAACTAAAGTCCTACAAAACTCTGTTTTTCACCAATCCTAGCCCATTACAAAACAATTCTTTAACCAATTAGACCCAACCACCTTAATTGATTCAAATCTTGCAAAATTAGTTATGCAGCAGACAGAAACAATTGAAGAATCAGAGAGAGACCATATAGATAAACAATAGAGAAGTAGGGACCATAAAGACCAAACAATAGAGAAGTATGGATTTCACAATCACGACTGTTGAAAAGTGGTTTCTTGCCAGACAGAATGTTATCAAGCAAGGTTTTCTTTAAACATTTTAAGATCTGTTTCTTTATCTGGTGATGGAGGGTACTAATAGGACTATTAGGTGTGCCTTCGTAACAGCCCGATATTATTACAATTGTTTTGATACAATAGATGGAATGTGAGGATGTGACTCTCTGTAACTTAGCTCAGGGCTGACTCAGACTTTACAGCTAGCTTAAGCCTGCTGGCTTTTGTGGGTCACATTCTCTGGTACCTGCCTCTCTGGATGCAGGGTGTAAGGAGCCTAGGCATCTCATTCAGGTTTTGTGGATCACATTACTGTTCCAGTGATTTTTCTAGGTGCCTACAAGTTATGCATTTTGATTCTGAGTGTCAAAATGCCAAAGTCCCTTTGTGGATCTTGGCCATTGTGACCACAGGAGGAACAGAACAAAATTTTAGGAAACATACATATCTGTGCATCTGCTGAAAGCATCAGGTGGTGAAGGTTTCACCTACACTGATCTGGCAGTGGAGCTGTCCTGCGAGCCCTGCCTGTGCAAAACACGGATGTTTTAGACAATGGAAAAAGTAAAGAGCTCAAGCTGCTGGGGAACAGGGACATTTTCTCCAGCTTCAGTGCAAGATGTAATGTGGAGCAACCCTTGTTCAATCTCCTTCACATTCATCTCACAACCGATGGAGCTTGCTTAGAAGGACTTGCATGGATTCCATTTAGATTGCTGCCACAGAGGCTCATTTTCCCTTATAACTTTGTGTGTGTGCTTAGCTCATTTCGGTGAGTTTCTTTACCTCTCCATCTGGATGTGACTGGTATGATTTGGTCCCATGGTTAGATCTGAATACACTGCAAATGAACTTTAAACCACCATGAATTTGCATGACATGAATATCAGCCTTAATAGAAATCAAATCTGGATCCATAGCCAATTTTCAACTAACTCAAAAATTAAATGCAGGCCACTGATAGATGAACACTGAGAAAGAAAATGAATATTGTGTAAATAGGAGCAGTGCTTGCATCATTTTTGCCCTACCTCATTAATTGAGGCAAATCTTTGACCCAACAGTATTGAGTCGGGCTGTATCAAACAAACTTTTGAATACAACTTCTCCCCCTACCACTTCCTCTATGTGAGGCTAATCAAAAATGTGAGGTACAAAATCCGTGATTGCGAGTCCACATGCCCAAATTCACAAGATATGTAGAGATGCATATCTTCATTCCCTATTGCCAGACAGCGTACCTAAATGAAACCTTTCTTCTAATTTCCTATGCTGTATTTCTCTCTGTCATCTGTATGGTAACCTAAATGCCATGTACCCTGCAAAACTTTGACACAGGTATTTGTCAGGCTGTCAGATGCTCGCAATCAGAATACATAAAGGATATTTTAAAATGATTTGGTCCCTTCATTTTTAATAATTTTACATACTAATTGACTCAGAATGGTGCTGCAAGCACCATCTTTCTGTTGCACCAGAGAGATGTGGTACATTTATGGTGTTTGGGTGGGAGGGAGGTAAGAAAGAATCTAATACATTCTTACTCATAAACTTTCAATACATTATTCCTACAGTTTTTATAATAAAATACCTTCTTTCAATCAAGATATGGATGATGAGTTGTCTGAAAATGGCACTGTATTCCTAGCCTTTACTGAAAGAAAACAAGGTGTTCGGGATAAAATCAGATTTGATGGTAATTATTTCTCACAGACCTTTTGGAACCCTATCTGTAGGCAGCTTAACTCTAACGTGTTTCATTTATATTCTTGGTGCATTGCTCCATTCTAATCCATTCGGATTGACTTACTGAAATAAAAGGTGTGTGTTTCTATTTAAATTGTGTCTCTGGATTAAGTTTAGAAGTGTGTGCAACAAGAGTGATGTCATGGTGGGAGTCTGCTATAGACCACCGGACCAGGGGGATGAGGTGGATGAGGCTTTCTTCCGGCAACTCACGGAAGCTACTAGATCGCATGCCCTGATTCTCATGGGTGACTTTAATTTTCCTGATATCTGCTGGGAGAGCAATACAGCGGTGCATAGACAATCCAGGAAGTTTTTGGAAAGCGTAGGGGACAATTTCCTGGTGCAAGTGCTAGGGGAGCCAACTAGGGGGAGCGCTTTTCTTGACCTGCTGCTCACAAACCGGGTAGAATTAGTGGGGGAAGCAAAAGTGGATGGGAATCTGGGAGGCAGTGACCATGAGTTGGTTGAGTTCAGGATCCTGACGCAGGGAAGAAAGGTAAGCAGCAGGATACGGACCCTGGACTTCAGGAAAGCAGACTTTGACTCCCTCAGGAAACAGATGGCCAGGATCCCCTGGGGGACTAACATGAAAGGGAAGGGAGTCCAGGAGAGCTGGCTGTATTTCAAGGAATCCCTGTTGAGGTTACAGGGACAAACCATCCCGATGAGTCGAAAGAATAGTAAATATGGCAGGCGACCAGCTTGGCTTAATGGTGAAATCCTAGCGGATCTTAAACATAAAAAAGAAGCTTACAAGAAGTGGAAGCTTGGACATATGACCAGGGAAGAGTATAAAAATATTGCTCGGGCATGTAGGAAAGATATCAGGAGGGCCAAATCGCACCTGGAGCTGCAGCTAGCAAGAGATGTCAAGAGTAACAAGAAGGGTTTCTTCAGGTATGTTGGCAACAAGAAGAAAGCCAAGGAAAGTGTGGGCCCCTTACTGAATGAGGGAGGCAAGCTAGTGACAGAGGATGTGGAAAAAGCTAATGTACTCAATGCTTTTTTTGCCTCTGTTTTCACTAACAAGGTCAGCTCCCAGACTGCTGTGCTGGGCAACACAAAATGGGGAAGAGATGGCCAGCCCTCTGTAGAGATAGAGGTGGTTAGGGACTATTTAGAAAAGCTGGACGTGCACAAGTCCATGGGGCCGGACGAATTGCATCCGAGAGTGCTGAAGGAATTGGCGGCTGTGATTGCAGAGCCCTTGGCCATTATCTTTGAAAACTCGTGGCGAACGGGGGAAGTCCCGGATGACTGGAAAAAGGCTAATGTAGTGCCCATCTTTAAAAAAGGGAAGAAGGAGGATCCTGGGAACTACAGGCCGGTCAGCCTCACCTCAGTCCCTGGAAAAATCATGGAGCAGGTCCTCAAAGAATCAATCCTGAAGCACTTAGAGGAGAGGAAAGTGATCAGGAACAGTCAGCATGGATTCACCAAGGGAAGGTCATGCCTGACTAATCTAATCGCCTTTTATGATGAGATTACTGGTTCTGTGGATGAAGGGAAAGCAGTGGATGTATTGTTTCTTGACTTTAGCAAAGCTTTTGACACGGTCTCCCACAGCATTCTTGTCAGCAAGTTAAGGAAGTATGGGCTGGATGAATGCACTATAAGGTGGGTAGAAAGCTGGCTAGATTGTCGGGCTCAACGGGTAGTGATCAATGGCTCCATGTCTAGTTGGCAGCCGGTGTCAAGTGGAGTGCCCCAGGGGTCGGTCCTGGGGCCCGTTTTGTTCAATATCTTCATAAATGATCTGGAGGATGGTGTGGATTGCACTCTCAGCAAATTTGCGGATGATACTAAACTGGGAGGAGTGGTAGATACGCTGGAGGGGAGGGATAGGATACAGAAGGACCTAGACAAATTGGAGGATTGGGCCAAAAGAAATCTAATGAGGTTCAATAAGGATAAATGCAGGGTCCTGCACTTAGGATGGAAGAATCCAATGCACCGCTACAGACTAGGGACCGAATGGCTCGGCAGCAGTTCTGCGGAAAAGGACCTAGGGGTGACAGTGGACGAGAAGCTGGATATGAGTCAGCAGTGTGCCCTTGTTGCCAAGAAGGCCAATGGCATTTTGGGTTGTATAAGTAGGGGCATAGCGAGCAGATCGAGGGACGTGATCGTTCCCCTCTATTCGACACTGGTGAGGCCTCATCTGGAGTACTGTGTCCAGTTTTGGGCCCCACACTACAGGAAGGATGTGGATAAATTGGAAAGAGTACAACGAAGGGCAACGAAAATGATTAGGGGTCTAGAGCACATGACTTATGAGGAGAGACTGAGGGAGCTGGGATTGTTTAGTCTGCAGAAGAGAAGAATGAGGGGGGATTTGATAGCTGCTTTCAACTACCTGAAAGGGGGTTTCAAAGAGGATGGCTCTAGACTGTTCTCAATGGTAGCAGATGACAGAACGAGGAGTAATGGTCTCAAGTTGCAATGGGGGAGGTTTAGATTGGATATTAGGAAAAACTTTTTCACTAAGAGGGTGGTGAAACACTGGAATGCGTTACCTAGGGAGGTGGTAGAATCTCCTTCCTTAGAGGTTTTTAAGGTCAGGCTTGACAAAGCCCTAGCTGGGATGATTTAACTGGGACTTGGTCCTGCTTTGAGCAGGGGGTTGGACTAGATGACCTTCTGGGGTCCCTTCCAACCCTGATATTCTATGATTCTATGATTCTATGATTCTAAATTGCACTTTTGTGTTGCAGAACATTAAACAAAGTAGGATGTGTTGGTATGTACACTTGGCAAAGGCCTTTTGTTTTTTATTTCTTGAAAATTGAAGGACTGCAACCCAAGACCTAGATCAGCTGTTCTCAAACTGTGGGACAGGACCCCAAAGTGCGGTCGCCAGGGCAGCCTGAGCCCCACCGCCTGGTGGTGCCCAAAGGCTTTAGCCCTGGGAGGCAGGGCTCAAGGTATAGTCCTCTTGACTGGCCCGGGGCAGTGGGGCTCGTACTTCAGCTTTGCCCCCCCAACCCGGGGTGATGGGGCTCGGGCAGGCTCAGGCTTCGGTCCCCCTTTCTGGGGTCATGCGGGTAATTTTGTTGTCAGAAGGGGGTCGTGGTGAAATTAAGTTTAAGAACCCTTGGACTAGATCAATGCCTTTCATGGGGAAGAGCTGGAAGTGAAATCTCTGAGAGGAGATCCTTCCCACTTCATGGAGGTGATGTTTTCGCTTCCTCCCTACCTTTGGATGAAGTCCCAGAAACTTGCTGGATCCCATAGGGATCTGTGGAAGGTCAGGACGTCATTAACTCTGACCTATTTACTCTCTCCTGTTTTTTACATGGAAATGATAATACACTATGTGGCTGTATTACATTGTCCCTTGATGTTCTGTGGAGCTGGTATGATGATGGCCCCCCCCCATGACTTGCCCATTTCTCTCAATGACCTATCCAACCTCTACCACCTTCACCCACAGAGAGACTCCAAAACAGCAAGGTGTAGCACTATGGAATGGCAGAGCCTCCTTTATCCTCCTTGAAAGGTCTCCCTCCAGGCACAGATCTGTGAGGGTGGAAAGATTTGAGTCCAGGGAAGGTAGAATGGCTCAGGGGCAAGCTGCATCTGTGGTCTCTCCCCTAGTCCTTTTCCATGGTACCCTTTCCAAGTGACAGGCTTCTCTGCCTGCACTCTTTCCAGAGTGGAACTCCACACTTCACCCCACTTTAGACTGGCTCACCCGGCTACAACACCCCTCATGCTCACTGTCCTGCTATCAGTACAGGGGGAACTGTGCCTCATACCTCACAACAAACAGTGCCTCATACATGCAGTTCCTCACAAGTGCACCCCCGTTCCAGGAGACAAATCTCACGATCTTCACTTCCCCAGGTAGATCCCTGCGGTTGTACCTCGCATAGACTGGATCCTGAGATGTCACCCCTGCCCCCGCATCTTTCTAACTGTGGTAACATGAAAGGCCAATCTGCCATTGATACCTGCAACACACTCCTCTCCAGGTGCCTGTGACCAGCAGGTGATTAAAGTGACTCCAAATAGCTTCTCCCAGAGGTATAAAGCAAACAGACTTAAACTGCATGAGGTTTGCAGTTCATCACCTCTCTCAAAGCTTAGGTGAGCCCTGCTGTCTTGGAGACATCCTGCAGAGCCCCTACTTTGCATCCGCAGCCCTGCTGCCTGCTCTGACTGAGAACTACTGCCCACTCCTCCATCCTTTTCCTCTAGGCCAGGGGTTTTAATAGCTTAGCGTTCTTTGAATGTAGTCTCTGGCTTTGGAACAATAGCCCTGTCACCCTTCTGGTGAGGGGCAGGTAGGGATTTCACAATGACTAGCTCACCCGCTATTTCTCTAAGGATATGTCTACACTACAGTTAGACACCCGAGGCTGGCCCATGCCAGCTGACTCAGGATTGCAGGGCTTGAGCTAAGGAGCAGTTGAATTACGGTGTAGATATTTGGGTTTGGGCTGTAGCCTGAGCTGTGGGACCCTCCCTCCTCACAGAGTCTTAGTGCCTGGGCTCCAGCCTGAGCCCGAACATTTACATTGCAATTAAACAGCCCCTTAGCCTGGGCCCTGTGAGCCTGAGTCAGCTGGCATGCACTAGCTGTGGGTTTTTAATTGCAGTATAGATGTACCCTTAAAGGCCCCTGGCATTATCTTTGGAGATACCTTGTGTCTATCATTATTTCATTACTTGCTTGTTTCTCCTGTGGTTTAATTCCGTGCAGTCAGCCAGAATACTATCATGCAAGTAAACTGAGGCACGTACTGTTCATATAAAATAATGCAGATATTTCCTTCCACAGGAGGTTTTTAGATTGAGTAAATGGTTGGTACACACTGACTGGATCAATATTTAATTCTCAGTTTAAAAAATGAAATTATACCTAACCTGTATGTCTTCTCATTTTAGGCTGAAACCAATATTTTATTGATCTGTACCATCCAACTTACCATTTAAACATTAGTTTAACATTAACCTTTCCTTCCTTGCCCAAACCCTTTTCATTGTCTCTCCACCCCAAGCTGTCAGCTTTCTCTTCTAGTCCATTTTACATTGGGGGTGGGTGGGATGTAGCATGGGGTGAAACCTGGAGATGGGGATACTGATGTGGGGGAAGGGGGGAAGAAGCAGCTTTCTTTAACATGGTGATGTCAACTGTGAGTACTCAGAAGTCTGTAGTGATGCTGCCATCTGCCAGCAGCCTAAAGTTGGGGAATGGAGAGACTGTAATCAATGTTGAGAAGTATTTCAATTATTACATACTTTTGTTGGTGTTCAGAATTCCTGAAGGTTAGCCTTTGGCTTCAGACTTCCTCTTCTCAAGTGTGCACTGTGGAAATGCAAACTCCTACTATTTTCATGAAATAACAGAGACTCAACAAAATAAAACCAACTGATCTGTTGGTGTCTTTTCTGACAGCTACGCATTAGGGCTCTAGTCTGTGAAGCATTGAATGTCCTCCAAGTCCACTGAATGTAGTCTCTCTCAGAGGGCACTCATTGCCTGGCAGGATTGTGCCCATAAACTGTAAATGCCATTTTAAGTTGAGATCGTTTTAAAATGGGCGGAGTATAAATGACAAAATACAAAATTTTCCAAGCATTGTAAAAAGAAATACCCATTTTTTTTCTAAAACTTGTGAATTTCTAAATGTAGTCCTCCTTGTGGCTAGTAAGTCTATTTAATAGGAAGGACAAACTTGGTGCTACATCTTCATAGTTTGGTCTTTCTTCTTTATAAGTTTTTATGCAAACAAGTTTTGCTTTTATCATTAAAGTCTGTAGAATAGGAATATATCATTAAATATTGATTCCTTCATTAGCTCGTAGATTAACACTCTCAAAGTTGGGGGTGAGGGAGGAAGATGGGTGCGACTCTTCCTCAGTAACGGTGCTGTATTTATGTCCTTAACTTAACCAACTCATTCCATAAAGCAAAATCAAATATTGAAATTCAGTATGCACAAATGAAGGACCTGATTTTGCATTCATTGCACAAAATTCTTATGGAAGTTGACAGCAGTTTTAGGTACACAAAGATAGCAGGTCTGTACAAACTTCTGAAGGTTACTTCCTAAGGTTACTTAATCATAGAACTGTAGGGTTAAGAGGAACTCAAGGCTCATGTAGTCTAACCCCGATAATATTTGTATTACCTACAGTCAAAGCCCCATTGTCCTAGCCACTGTACTAAAATTTCACCAAAAAATGGTCCATTCCCTTAAGAATTTGCAGGCTAAGCATAAGACAAGAGACCAGCTACTACAGAGAGGGGAGACAAGGAAACTTAACAAATTCTTCATGCGCTGTGTGTGAGACTAAAATATTTTGCAATTATTTTGCCATATTACATTTTATTTTAAAATAACTTTAAAAGGATTTGATAACCATAGAAAACCACTTTCAGATTATGTAAGTAATGCTTTTTATTTTTAAATAAAGGGTCCTGCCAATTATAAAATATACGGATTTCTATTCAACTTTTTTCATTTATAATACAATACATATTTATAAACTCATAATGCATATTTATGGATTGCCTTACAAGACAGCAAGCATACCTAAGTTTTGTGCAGAAAATGGTTCACAGGGCTCAGTTATACCACTTGCAATGCTTGGGGAAAATGAACAATATCTGTACCCTGCATTAAAAGGGATGCAGTCAAATCTGGTAGGCCTGTAATTTGGGGTACTTTTTCCTTTTTAAAATAACATTTTGAGTGCAGATTCTGTACCCTCTGAACCCTTGCTTTTGAGGCATAAAGGAGCATTAAACTAGTGAGAAATAGACTCTCACCCCCAGAGAAAACCCCCCAAACAGGGCCAGTGAGGAAGTGGAGCAGGTGGCCCTATGGTGTCCTCCCACCTGTAACATGTGGTAGGGGTCATGCTGAAGGAATGTCAGGGTGAGTTGCAAGAGTGTTCTGACTATTCTGGGCTGCAGAGCAGCCTATTGGCAGCCGTGGGAAAGATGAAGTAAATTAGAGAAGACCCCACAGATGCTGGGTACTGGCCCCCAAAGCAGCCTAGAACATCTAGATCAGTGGTTTTCAACGTTTTTTCATTTGAATGGTGATACAGACCCTTTGGAAATCTTAGACATAGTTTGCGAACCCTCAAGAGTCCACTGACCACAGATTGAAAACCACTGTTTTGTGGTAATGACAACCTTTCCTGGACCCCTATGACATAGACCTCAGGTTGAAAACCGCTGGTCGAGAAGATTCAAAAGTGGCTTTGTTCCCCATTTCTCCTGTACTGTGCCTTTTGAGCTGAGGTTCCTGAGAGACCCAGCTCGGAATCTGCTCCACGTTTTTTGTTGTCCTCTTGGTGGAATATGGCAGGCCAATCAGAGTCACTCATTTTTCACATTCTTCCCCCACGTACCTCTACCTTCCACTGTCTCAAAGGTATGACAGTTTGGAAATTTAAGCTGGTGACAAGACCTGGACAGGGGATGGTTGAAAAACAATGTGAAGTGTTCCCTGGAGTCTGACGCAGGAGCAACAGAGTTCACAGTTGTGTCTTTTTTTTTTCTTTTTAGGGAGGAGTGGCTGGAAATCGACATTATCTAAAATTAAAATGCTCCTGTGTACCCACTGATCAGTGTGTGGGTTATATGTTCCCAATCCACAGTGGAGTCTGGTGCAGCCCTAGCTCTGGATCCTGACTTTTTAGTTCAAGCTGTAAAGATGCATGCTTTTAGTATTATGGTCCTTGGTTCAGTCTTCAGAGTGCTGGCCATAATGGCAGCCCTTACAGATATGAGGGTTCATCCAGCACTTGAGCAGCTACGGTCTGCAGGGGCTTGGGATAGACTGCGCCTGTCCAGGTGGAATGTGTAACTCACTGTTCAGTGTATGTCTATGTATTCACCTCAAAGGGTATTCTTAAAATGGTTGAAAAAGGACTTGATTTAAAACGTAAAAGGAATGGAATGCCTCAGGCTGGATCTGTGTATTTGTGTTTTAATGATATGTCTCTGTTAATCATGTTGTTTTTGTGAGTGTTAGACATGTGACTTATGGGAAAGTCCATGTTTATGCAACACTTTGAAAATGGAGGAAATTCCTCTCATTGAGTGATAAATATGCTGCTATTGTCACCTGAAAAGGAATTTTATTGAAGCTTGTGCATTTAAAACTATCTCAAAGTAAATAATTTCGGAGGGGGAGAGGCTGGAAGGAGACTGTTTCTTCCATCTTTGTGCCTAACTCTTGTTAACTCTAATAGCAATTTGTGTCAACAAAGCTGAGAGAAAAGACCATCTCAACAGCATATGTGGATTGTCCTTTTAAAGAAATATAGATCATGGGGAGTCCAGCAGTTATAGGATGAGTCAAATACATATTGAATTTTAGATTCTTTAGTGCTTCAGTAGAGCTAACTGTGACCTTCATAAAATTAGTTAAAAATTGTAATGTTTTGTTATAAGGCAGGTTAATTCTTGATGGATACATATGATTGTGATGCACAGCTAGTACTTGTATCTGTCTGCATGAGGGACTGGAGAGGGAAAGGGTGAATTTCAGCAAAATTGCCCTGAAAATAGTAAATTAAAATATTTTTTATAACTATCAGTGGTAAATTCCACAGAATCGGCCACTTTTCCACTATCCAGGATTCCCAGCATAATTTAGAGCAGCCTAAGGTCTACTGTAAATTACACCAGCTAGAGCACTCCCCTAGGGGACTGCTTCTCTGACTGACAATCACTGGAGCATAGTGTGTTCTGGCTCTGTTGTCATTTTCTCCCCTTTCTAACTCTGACAGATGACCTCAAAAGGCTGACAGGAATCCCAAGCTGCCTTCTCGCTGCAGTTCCAGTGACACAAAGGGAATGTAAAAGGGTCCAGGATGAGTTATATTGGTTCATTTCATTACATATATTTTTGTATGATAGGATCTATTAAATGTGTCAATGTAGCCTTTTTATAGCTGTTTTTACAGGGTTTATTTTATTCTCTGTACACTTGATTTGGAAAACAGCTTTTGGCTATTTTTTTTGAAAGCACTGGCATTTCAACAATAAATGTTTTTATTAATTGTAAGGAGACTTTAGTATATTCTTGTAAAACACAAATGGGTGTGTATAAAAATAATTTTAAAGGAAATGTTGGATAGCTTAGAGCAGCAGTTCTCAAACTGTGGGTCAGGTCCCCAAAGTGGGTCACGACCTCTTTTCAATGGGGTCACCAAGGCTGGCGTTAGACTTCCGGGGGCCCGGGGCTGAAGCCCGAGACCCGCCACCCAGGGCCAAAGCTGAAGCCTGAGGCCCATTAGGGCAGCAGGGCTCAGGCTTCGGTCCCCCCCTCCTGGGGTCATGAAGGGGGGTTGTCAGAAGGGGGTCATGGTGCAATGAAGTTGGGATTTACTGCAGTTATAGTAGTCTATCATGCAATGAAAATAACATATTGCAGTCATTCTGCTTTGCTAATCCACTTTGACAAATTGAGGAGCTGAGTGCTAATCAAAAGAGTACTTGCTTTTGTATCAGGCAAAGTGATGAGTACTCCTATAATCAGCACTCCACTCTTTTGCTCTGCCCATATGCTTCAGACAGAGTGGAGGAGGCAGCACAGGTCAGATTAGAGGTGCTAATAGAACTGTCATGCACATGACCAATGTGACAGTAAAACCAATGTTCATTTGGGAGGGTGAATGAGATCACCCATATTTCTTCACACAGCGCACAGTCAACCTGTGGAACTCTTTGTCAGAGGATGTTGTGAGGGCCAAGACCGTAACAGGGTTCAAAAAAGAACTAGATATGTTCATGGAGGATCGGTCCATCAATGGCTATTAGCCAGGATGGGCAGGGATGGTGTCCCTAGCCTCTGTTTGCCAGAAGCTGGGAATGGGTGACAGGGGAAGGATCCCTTGATGATTACCTGTTCTGTTCATTCTACCTAACGCACCCAACATTGGCCACTGTCAGAAGACAGGATACTGGGCTAGATGGATAATGGATACTGACAAGGATACTGGGCTAGTCTGACCTAGTATGACCATTCTTATGTTCTTCCTTGCTGCCTTCCTTCCTTCCATTGTAGCCAATACTCAGACAACCACAGTTGGTGTCTTGTGATGGCAAACACCTTTGAATGCTAAAATGCTACATTACATGCAAGTGAAAATTCCAGTGTACCTTGGTCACTATCCTTTGTTTTAGAAAACATCACTGCAGGTAACACTTCTTCCTAAAACTTATGATATTTTTAGACTGGTGGCTGATGCTCACGGAGAAAAAGCAATTTAACCCGATCGCTCCGACTACAGCAGCATCAATTTGATAAGCTTGTAAATAGAATCTCCTGTTTAAGGGCCTGGCACACCATCTGAATGAATTGTATCTGATACTGACACCATAGCTGCTAAAAGATTAGAGCAAACTAAGATGAGATTCTGACAAAATGTTTCAGGTGTCATTGATGAAATCTTGCAATGCATCCTTCCCCAGCTATCTAAGGGCTGGGTTCTGCCCTCAAGTAAGCATGTACAGCTGCCATTGAAATCAACAGGAGGTTCATTGTATGGCAAAAGGATTGGCCTGGGTTAACAAGAAGAAATAGGAGCCAATTATTGTTTTTAAATTCATTGCCCATATTATAGATTTTGTTTTTAGAAAGGTTTTTTATTCTTTTAAATGGGTCTCCACAAAAGTTTAAGTGTTCCAGTTTTGCCCTTCCTTGTAGTCAGTGGTAACCAGGATTTTCAACTCACTCTCTGTCTTTCACTCTCTATAATGTTTGGAGGAAGGGAGAACCAATGTGTATTGATATAATCCAGTATGGAAAATATTTTACAGGTGTCACTAAGGCTTCTTAAGAATGGCTTTGTCATAGCAGTATGACACAGGGGACTGAAATCTCTGTTTTAAATAATTGGTCTTTGCATGGCTAATGCAGCAAGGCAAACTCATTTAAACTGTTTTATTAATAGATACCATTACATTCAAAAACAGGGTTTGCATTCACAACTGTGGATCTATGCACACTTTTATATTGGGAGCTGTATTTCTACTCTTGTGCCCTTAAAATACAAATTATTATTGGGTTTGTCCCCAGAAGGCATATTATTGAATTATATCTTTGAATATTTCTATAACTGATGAACAAATCTAAATGGAGTGATGTATTAACTTGATGGGATAAATGGGCACAGAGTCAAAGGTGATAACCTGGCCTTGTCACTGTACAACACTAAAGAGTTAACACGGCTGAGGGTTTTGAGTACAGAAACCTTGGGCTGCTTAGTCTCATGACAACAATGGCCATTAAGCATATTCATAACCTTTTATTAAAGAAAAATAAGAGAATAACAATTAAAGCATTTCAAATGATTAAGACATACTTTTATCGATATTCCTCATTCCTTTTTCGTTTAGTTGCGGACAGAGTTTTTAAAAAAAACCCTTTCTGACAACCTTTGTAGATTGAGTTCATCATCCGATGAAATGAGCTGTAGCTCACGAAAGCTTATGTTCAAATAAATTTGTTAGTCTCTAAGGTGCCACAAATACTCCTTTTCTTTTTGCGAATACAGACTAACACGGCTGCTACTCTGAAATTTGTAGATGGTGTTACCTGTCTTTTTTGTGAAAAAGAGAAAAATTCAGCGCTCCCATGTCGCTCTTCAGGGAACAGTTCATCCCGCTGTGTATCAACACTGGGCTTTTTTGTCTTTCTGAGGTTAGGGTAGTAATGCTTTGTTCTTCTGGCCAAAGCACCCTTCCATTCTACCCTTTTCGGGATGTTGAAGTTCAAAGGTAATCAGGAACATGAACAAACACAACTCTAAGCCAGTTTCATTTCACAAACCTTTATTTGGGCCCATCCTTCTAATCAGAACTTGTTTCCAAAACTTGTACCAGCTTCAGGCTGTTTAGGGTTTTGCTTTTAAGTGTCTCTCTAGTCATGGACTCATTACAGAATTGAGAAAGAGACAGAGACAGTCTTGGCTGGCTAAGCCAGGCTCTTATAAAATAGAAGACAAAGAGAGAGAGAGAGAGAAGAGAGAAGAAATAAAGTTGGGGAAGGAAAACAACACATGGTGGTACAGTGAACGAAAGCAGGAACATTCCAGGATTTGCTCAGGACTTACCTGAAGCTGATAAAAGTAATGTTGTCATTGTTTTCTCTCTCTCTGGCCCAGTCTGGTCAGGAACATCTCTCAGGATCAAGACAATGGAAGGTCCCAAAGTTTAACCCAGGATCCCAGGAGATGATGGAGGTTGTAGCTAGGATGATGGAGCTCAACTCCTTTCAGTCCATCTGTCCTCCAGCCACTTTGTGACCTTTTACCCATTTTTCAACATTTAAACTTACAACTGGGGTTGTAAGACTAGTATGTCTCAGTTATTACAACAGTGATTACAGGAAGAAGCCAACACCTTATATGTGTTGTTAAAAAGTATTTGTTACAGAGTTATGGAAAATATGACTACAGAGCATTTTTTTAAATGATTTAGATATGTAATATCTGTGTACTGTACATCCAATATGTTGGTGAATCTTGTATCTGTTGTGATACAGCAGGGCCAGGGAGCAGTGGGAGAATGCTAGAGGGGAAATATATAAGCTCAAGGCTAATTAAGGCCTGGTTTCCTGTAGACTAGGGAAGGTGGCTGCAGGTTAATTGGAGCACGTGCAGTCAATCAAGGCCCTGTTAGGAACCTAATAAATCCCCCCTGCTTCAGGCAGACAGAGGGGGAAGAGGAAGGAGAGAGGACTGGAGCTTGGAGGTGTGTTGAGAGATTTGGAAGACCTGAGTACTGAAGAAAGGGAGACCCTGCCCCAGCAGGACAGGGAGACTTCTTTCCCCCCAGCATCTAAGGACCGAGGTTAACTCCACCTAAGGGGGATGAGGGTAAGAACCCCGCAGGGGTTGAGAGGGGCTGGGACTCAGAGCGAGGTGGAAACCCAGACTCCTCCCCTGCTTCCGTCCTCTACCACCTTCCCAGGTTAGTAGCGGGGCCCTCGGCACCCAAGAGCAAGGGTAAAGGGTGGCATCTTAGCTCCCCGCCAAGAAAAGCACAGGACCCACCAGACTAACATCGGCCATCTTGCCACACTGTGTATATGTATGTATGACATATATTACATGTTGTATATTTCTTTCACTGTCTGTAAAGGTATGAGCTCCCTCTAGTGCCCATGCCTTTTCTTGTGTTGTGACAGAAACTTGTATAGCTTCTGCCATTTTTCACTGTCCAGTTTCTTGGATCCCCAGATCACCCTCATAAAATGGGTAGTACGAAGTTAAGATAAAACTTTTAGTGTTACACACCTCCCACATCCTTCCCTCTACTCTCATTTCCCCCATACACATCCTAAGGGGCACAATTGCCAGGGAATGTACTAGGATACAGGATAGAACCACAAGAAAGTTCAAATACAAGTTCTAAACTGAATGTAATAGCTTATATGGCTGATGAGATTAGTAGATGACTCCTTCAAAATAATCTTTATTTGCAAATAGCTTTGATCTTATGTGTGTAGTAATGCATGTTGTGGAAACAACGGTAAACCTGGGACAGAAATGAGGTTCTTTGTGGTCCAGAAATTAGGTTTCTCAGAGCATTTCTGGGTTACCATTCCTTTTAAAAAAACTTTTTGTTTGCTTGATTTTTTTAATATGGCTCCTGAAGGTAAAAAACTTCAGTTACATGAAGTGATCTAAAAATACAAACATCGCATATAAAATTAAGAAATCAATGATCCTGTTTCTTATAAAAAACCTGACTCCCTCTTGATGGATAGCATATAAGCAAGCTTGCAAAATTAGAATTGTTGTTGTGTAGTTTTCTATGGAGCATTATAACTGCAAACAAATAATGTCGCCTCAGATTAGGGAACCACATTACAATTTTGTGTAAATGTAGAAGAATTTTGGAGGGTGTTATATAGCAGGAATAGGAAAGATGTGGGAATGGACCATGCATTAGTGGTAGCTAAACTGAGAATAAAAAAGAAAAAAAAGAGAACTGAAAAACAGATGCCCACGTTGTAGCATCATGATGCTAAAATAAATGATAATATAACAAGAGTTTGGAATTGCACTATCAAACAGATACCAGGCACTTGAAAATGAAGACAATGGAACAGTAGATGGTAAATGGAACGGGTAAAGGAAACTTTCACCAAAACTTCTGAAGAAGTGCTGGGATTGATAAAGAAACACAACAATGCATGGTTATCTGAGGACAGATAGCAGAAAATCGAAGAAGATGTAAAATTAAACTGAAACTAAATCAAGGAAGAACAAGAACACGGAACCAGTGACTCCAGGAGGAATGTGCCACAAAGAAATAGAGTTAAAAAGAATGCCAGAAGAGACAAACAGCATTTTATAGACAAAATGGCAACAGATGCACAAATTGCTGCAACGCATGATGACATGAAGACACTGTGCAATATCACTAGACAGAAAGAAGAAAACACATATTGATCAGTCCAAGACAATGTGGGCAATTTAACAACAAAGACTTCAGAACAATTAAATATATGGAGGCATTATTACAGTCAATTATTCAATGGCAAACCAGTAGTTAAAACATAGAGGAATGCGAAAATCTTGATGTCAAATTAGAACCTATCTCTAGAATATAAGAGATAGGGACAGTCAATCTGTTAAAAAATGGAAAGGCAGCAGTTCCAGACAACATCCCAGTGGAGGTACTTAAGGTAGACTTGAAGAACAGAGTAGACATTTTGATAGGCCTCTTATAAAAAATATAGGAAGAAAGAAAAAATACTGAAAGAATAGAAAAATGGTCATATAGTGAAGCTGCCAAAGAAAGGAGACCTTAGTCAGTGCAAAAAAACTTGAGGGGCATTCAGTTGCTGTCCATCCCAATTGCTATCCTAAACAGACTGAAGAAAGCAGTAGAATCAAGGCTATGACAAGAATAGGCAGGGTTCAGACAGGAGAAATCATGCATAGATCCAATTATATCCCTATATATCATCATAGAACCGTCGATCAAATGGCAGTCACTACTCTATATGAATTTCAGAGATTTCCAAACTATCTTCTACTCAATGAATAGAAGAGTCTTATGGAAGTTGCTAAGTCACTAACGATTCCTCCAGAAATTTAAGAATATCTTTCAGGGCTCTTAAGAAAATATGATTTGTCAAGTAACACATAATGAATTGGCTAAGCCATTCAAGGTAATTACTGGCATCAGACAAGAATATCCTTTCACCCAATAACCTTCCTACTGGTAATGGATTGGGTAGCAAGAAGAACAACACAACAACCAAGATACACATTGGACTTTCATACAGAAACTAGAAGATCTTGACTTTACAGATGACATCAACCAACATCCAACTATACTCTTAGCCCAGCAGAAGAATCTGTCCTATCTCGGGGCCTCTCCTTTTGCCCCTCCACGCCCACGAACATGATACAGTTCTGTGGTGACCTGAAATCCTATTTTCGACCTCTCTGACTCAAGGAATATTTCCAACACACCTCTGACCAACATATTAACCCACAGAGACCTTCCTACCAACACTACAAAAAGAAGGATTCTGGGTGGACTCCTCCTGAAGGTCGAAACAGCAGCCTGGACTTCTACATAGAGTGCTTCCGCCGACATGCACGAGCTGAAATTGTGGAAAAGCAGCATCGCTTGCCCCATAACCTCAGCCATGCAGAACACAATGCCATCCACAGCCTCAGAAACAACTCTGACATCATAATCAAAAAGGCTGACAAAGGAGGTGCTGTCGTCATCATGAATAGGTCGGAGTATGAACAAGAGGCTGCTAGGCAGCTCTCCAACACCACTTTCTACAAGCCATTACCCTCTGATCCCACTGAGAGTTACCAAAAGAAACTACAGCATTTGCTCAAGAAACTCCCTGAAAAAGCACAAGAACAAATCCGCACAGACACACCCCTAGAATCCCGACCTGGGGTATTCTATCTGCTACCCAAGATCCATAAACCTGGAAATCCTGGATGCCCCATCATCTCAGGCATTGGCACCCTGACAGCAGGATTGTCTGGCTATGTAGACTCCCTCCTCAGGCCCTACGTTACCAGCACTCCCAGCTATCTTCGAGACACCACTGACTTCCTGAGGAAACTACAATCCATCGGTGATCTTCCTAAAAACACCATCCTAGCCACTATGGATGTAGAAGCCCTCTACACCAACATTCCACACAAAGATGGGCTACAAGCCGTCAGGAACAATATCCCCGATAATGTCACGGCTAACCTGGTGGCTGAACTTTGTGACTTTGTCCTCACCCATAACTATTTCACATTTGGGGACAATGTATACCTTCAAGTCAGCGGCACTACGATGGGTACCCGCATGGCCCCACAGTATGCCAATATTTTTATGGCTGACTTAGAACAACGCTTCCTCAGCTCTCGTCTCCTAATGCCCCTACTCTACTTGCGCTACATTGATGACATCTTCATCATCTGGACCCATGGAAAAGAAGCCCTTGAGGAATTCCACCAGGATTTCAACAATTTCCATCCCATCATCAACCTCAGCCTGGACCAGTCCACACAAGAGATCCACTTCCTGGACACTACGGTGCCAATAAGCGATGGTCACACAAACACCACCCTATATCGGAAACCTACTGACCGCTATTCCTACCTACATGCCTCTAGCTTTCATCCAGTTCATACCACACGATCCATTGTCTACAGCCAAACTCTACGATATAACCGCATTTGCTCCAACCCCTCAGACAGAGACAAACACCTACAAGATTTCTGTCATGCATTCCTACAACTACAATACCCACCTGCTGGAGTGAAGAAACAGATTGACAGAGCCAGAAGAGTACCCAGAAGTCACCTACTACAGGACAGGCCCAACAAAGAAAATAACAGAATGCCACTAGCCATCACCTTCAGCCCCCAACTAAAACCTCTCCAACGCATCATTAAGGATCTACAACCTATCCTGAAGGACGACCCATCACTCTCACAGATCTTGGGAGACAGGCCAGTCCTTGCTTACAGACAGCCCCCCAATCTGAAGCAAATACTCACCAGCAACCACACACCATAGAACAGAACCACCAATCCAGGAACCTATCCTTGCAACAAAGCCCGTTGCCAACTCTGTCCACATATCTATTCAGGGGACACCATCATAGGGCCTAATCACATCAGCCACACTATCAGAGGCTCGTTAACCTGCGCATCTACCAATGTGATATATGCCATCATGTGCCAGCAATGCCCCTCTGCCATGTACATTGGTCAAACTGGACAGTCTCTACGTAAAAGAATAAATGGACACAAATCAGACGTCAAGAATTATAACAATTAAAAATCAGTTGGAGAACACTTCAATCTCTCTGGTCACTCGATTACAGACCTAAGAGTGGCTATCCTTCAACAAAAAAGCTTCAAAAACAGACTCCAACGAGAGACTGCTGAATTGGAATTAATTTGCAAACTGGATACAATTAACTTAGGCTTGAATAGAGACTGGGAATGGATGAGTCATTACACAAAGTAAAACTATTTCCCCATGTTATTTCTCCCCCGCACCCACCCCACCCCCCACAGTTCCTCAGATATTTTTGTTAACTGCTGGAAATAGCCTGCCTTGCTTGTCACCATGAAAGGTTTTCCTCCTTTCCCCCCCCTGCTGCTGGTGATGGCTTATCTTAAGTGATCACTCTCCTTACAGTGTGTATGATAATCCCATTGTTTCATGTTCTCTGTGTGTGTATATCAATCTCCCCTCTGTTTTTTCCACCAAATGCATCCCATGAAGTGAGCTGTAGCTCACGAAAGCTTATGCTCTAATAAATTTGTTAGTCTCTAAGGTGCCACAAGTACTCCTTTTCTTTTTGCGAATACAGACTAACACGGCTGCTACTCTGAAATCTATCAACCAACTGTCTCATACTCACAGAAATATGCAAGCAAAAACAAATTATCTTATTCACAGTTAGTAGTGCTGAAAATCAACACAGAGAAAACTAAAACCATGAAAAGTAACACCCAACAAGAAACACTAATAACACTTTCTGGGATTCAGAGTAGCAGCCGTGTTAGTCTGTATTTGCAAAAAGAAAAGGAGTACTTGTGGCACCTTAGAGACTAACAAATTTATTAGAGCATAAGCTTTCGTGAGCTAAGCTCACTTCATCGGATGCATCCGATGAAGTGAGTTTAGCTCACGAAAGCTTATGCTCTAATAAATTTGTTAGTCTCTAAGGTGCCACAAGTACTCCTTTACTTTCTGGGATTGACATAGAAAAGTTTTGACATTTCATATATCTTGGGAGCATCCTAAGCAAAACAGGAGGAATCGATGAAGATATTAAGGCTAGAGTAGCGAAAGCCAGACATGCCTTTGCAATCCTAAAGCAGATTGGAGAAACAGAAACCTTTCCCTGTGAACTTAACTATGAATATTTAACACCATTGTAAATTCTGCCTTATTATACGACACTGAAAATTGGAGACGTATCAAGACCATATTATCCTGACTACAAGTTTTTATAAATAGCTGCATTAGACAAAGTCTTAACATCAGATGGCTAGAAAAGATCACGAAGAGCTTTGTAGGAGAAGGAAACAAAAACTGATAGGACAGGAAATTATGGAACAAAAATGGAGAATTGCTAGGACACACATAGAGGAAACAACATAACAAGACAGGCACTGAACTGGAATCCCCCAATGAAAGAGATTACAAGGTAGACCAAGGACAACTTGGAAACACACGCAGAACAGAAGCAGAACTGAAAGTCATCAAGATGATGTAGTAAGAAACTAAGACTGAAGCAAGGGATCATTAAAAATGGAATGCCATATTTTCCACATGGAGTAAATAGGTATAAGTCATTATAACTGCAAATGAAACTTTGTGATACAAATAAGTAATTAATTTCCTTATAGAGGTCCCACCTTGCAGAAATATAACATTTTAGGGAGGAAAATGCCCAAAAAGGCAGATAATGTTTGCATGTACAGTAGAATGTTAGAATCACAAACACCAGAGTTCCAAACTGACCAGTCAACCATACAGCTCATTTGGAACTGGAATTATGCAATCAGGCAGCAGCAGAGACAGAAAAGAAAAAAAGGCAATTATAATACAGCAGTACAGTACTGTGTTAAATGTGAAATACTAAAAAATAAAGAGAAAATTAAAAAAAAGATTGACAAGGTAAGGAAACTGTTTCTGTGCTTGTTTAATTTAAATTAAGATGGATAAAAAGCAGCATTTTTCTTCTGCATAGTAAAGTTGCAAAGCTGTATTAAGTCAATGTGCAGCTGTAAACTTTTGAAAGAACAACCATAATGTTTTGTTCAGAGTTACAACCAACATCCATTCCCCAGGTGTTTGTAAGCCTGAGGTTCTACTGTGTTATACTTCTTTATATGTTGAATCTGAATCCATCTTGTGCTGTCAAGTGTTGCTTAGAGCATGAACAAGGCAATGCCATCCTTTTCTATGCTGGGCTGCTCTTTGCCTATCCTCTATGTTATTAAATCTTGATAGGCTACTTTTCTAAAAATGCACACTGTTCCACAGGGGATAGTTTTACATTTACCAGCAAATAATAATAAAACAGGTTCTTAATCAGTCAGAAAAAGAAAAACAGTTCCATTTTATACTAAACAAAGATGATGGGTAAAATTTTCAAAATAGCCTAAGTCATGTAGGCCCAGATTTTTAAAGATGTTTTGGCATTGCTGTGTCACAATGCCTTACTGATTTAGAAATCTACATCTTATTTTCAAGAGAGATTTAGGCCCTTAGGAGTCTAAATCCCATCAACAGTCAGTGGAGTTTAGACACTGATGTGCCTAAATCCCTTTTGAA